>NC_137455.1:205154978-205785289 GCF_964235325.1 Thermobia domestica
AGTTTTGTTGGTTGAAATTCAAATTGTTCACTGTTAAGAAGATGAAAATTCTTGAGAAACAAGAAGAATAAATAAATTTTACAATACAAAGCATCACTACTAAACAGAGTTGCCAAATAGTCGGTATTTTACCGACAGACCGATTTTTTTTTTTTTTTTTTTTAATCAGCCTCAACTATATATTTCAAGGTTTAAAGTACAATTGTACCGTGTCCTGCAAAACGAACTAAGCGCCACTTTCATACTTTTAAGAAAATTACGTATAAAGGTTGATGTCCAGCATTAATGTAGCCGTAATCAAAAGTGAAATTATGTTTCTTTTTTGGAAAGGTGTTGGGTTTCCTCTCTTTTCGATTGTGTAAAACGTTCTAATATTTATCAGGAACAAATCGTCGCATTTACGTGGATTTTCAAAGTTTAGCGCTTAGTTCATTTTTGCATAACACGGTACAATTATTCTTGATCTGTTTTGAGGATTGTGAGTGGATGCCGGTAATTTTATTTTTCAGAGTTGGAAACTGACAGCTTACTAAAATGTCTTGCAATCTGTCAGTTTAAAAGTAATCTCATATTCAACTTTACTTCGTGTTATTCTACCAATGTTAAATGACATCACGCAAGTCAGCAAATATCATTATCACGGAATGTTCTTGAACATATTTGAATATTAAGTGTACACTCAACATCTTAACGTATTTTGTGACGTTGTTGAGGAGTTCCGTTACCGCCTTCAATATTGCTAGGTTTATCACTCACGCCCACTATTAAGAACTGAGAAAGTAAGAAAGCATGTAACAACAGGTGGGGTGTAGTAGAACGGATATTCAACTTAGAAAGTTTTCTTGTTTACGAACATGACATCCGGAAGGTATGTACCAAAAAGTTGGTATCATCAACATCGTCCTTATAGATGAAAGAAGAAAAACACGCAGAGAAAACAACTTTGTTAGGACAGAAGCGAGACGGTTATGAATTGTCTCTTTCATAAGACTTCCTGTCACATTTCAAAATATTTTTTTCTTCATGCAGTGTATGTCGAATCTGCTCCTTTTCAGTCATTTTTTTTTTCATTTATTCTACATTTCAAGACTTACTAGTCTTTGAATTTTATGTACTGTATCTGTCCTAACAAAATGATAATATCCTTTAAAATGTCTGTTCCTTTCGAATTGCTTTCCATTGGATCTTTTAATCTTGCTTTCTGTGCCTTGTACTTTGTATCCAAATTAATCTGAGAAGTTCATGACCTATCTCATTAACTGCCATGGTGTTTCTTTTTCGATGATACGTAATACCCAACCCAGTATTTGATTTTTCAAGGCTAAAATACAGCAGCATAGGATAATGTATAATACATTATTAACTTGCTCTTGTTGTGTTTAATACACTCGCGTCAATTCAACTTAGGTTTCCTCGCACATTCTCATTCCACCACATTTTCAATTAATCCCTTGCTTTGCTCATCGTCTCTCTCAGCCTAAAGGGAATAATTGTGGACGTTAAACTGAAAGGATTATTATTATTACCTAGGTATTATTATTATTATTATTATTATTATTATTATGAACGATATTCTAAACTCGATCATTTCACGGATTCAACATCAGATATTGTGACGTTAAAGAAAATGTAACTTGTACCAAAAAATAATAAAAACTTTTATTCATTGTAAGGGATGTAACTTCCAGTTATTCACCGCAAACGCAATCATATCTGACTATAAACAGAACCTAGTGCGGAACAGAAAACCACTTTACACAAAGTCAAAAGTAGATCTTAGGTAGCGTGATAAATACTCGAATGGTTTGAGCGAATAACTTGCTAATTATATGTTCATGCGTTTAAACCTTGAAGCAAGTAAACTATTTGTACCTTTATTGCGTACTCACAACTTAGTGGGAATCTTGGAACATTTCTTTGAATAATACTTGGCAACTTCTTTTTCCTTTCAAATTTTAAATTAAAAACAATGTTAAACAAATGATAAATGTAAAATATCATATCTGAATATAAGTTTCACTGTTTATCTTCTCCAGCGAGGGAGACCATGTTTCGATTCTCGATAGGAACTGCGTTGACTTGAAGGTCAATATCTAATATAGGATTGCTGTTGAAAGGGGTGCTCAATTCTAATTATCAAGCCTTTATCCTCTGGTGAGTGACATAACATTATTTTCCAAGGTTTTCTTAAGAAATATTTTCTTTCTACTTATATATTTTGAAATGACAAAATAATAACTTCTGTGTAAATTAAAGAAGTAACATTTCTGTTGTCTCTATTATATTTATTGTGTATGATACAACTTGTCGTGGGGAAGGGGAAGGTACTTAACTTGCATTAAAACTGGAGACTTAGTTTAAAGTACAATACGAAACAACACTCACCTTGCATACGTAAAAGTGGTGCTTTAGAAAGGAGTATCAAATCCCAAATAATTAATCATTCAATGAACATAAACCAGTGACAAATACGACAGCACATCGCAGAAAAACAAGAGTAATATCGAGTATCCGTAAGTTAGGATTAAGCAATATCAACTTGTCTAAAACGTTATGAACTTTTGAAGGGCAATTTAAGAGAACATTTGCTCTTATTTGAAATCAACATTATCAAATCATTTGTACACCACCTTCTTCGATTAACTTTTGAAACGTTTCTGGGTTCGTTATACTCCGGTTGCTGTAGAACGTCTGCTGTTACTGGTTAAAACATTCTGATACGTAGTATTTGCAGGTCATTTTCGAAACGTATTTGATACTATTCAGGGCAGATACCAAAAACAAATGAAAATCTAACAGACTCGGCTATACGCTGAATACATAGAAACCACTAAGCCAAGTTCTCTCAAGTTCTGATTAGTAGTTAAACATATATGAGGTGTGACGTTTTTTAAGTGGTATACAAAACCCAGTCTGTTGACCACTTCCGGCTGTTTTCAATTCGAGTTATAATCTGTTTCACATAACCTGATAGGAAAAGGAGTTTTCCCCACACCACCCTCCAGTACAGGTAGATGTTATTGTCCGTCTTCCACCATCAGCTCCTGCACACGGAGGTATCGAGTCTATCTAAGTATGACAAAATAATAAATTAGAACTTTCACAATAACACTACGTATTTTAAAACAATTAGATTTCCCTATATTAGTGAGGTAAAAAACACGTGCTATTATAATGGAAATTTTATTGAAAAGTTGTATTGTATATTTTCCTTCTTTTTGGCAGTTGGGGTAGTGGCACAATGTTTTAATGGTAAGGTAGGGCAAGATTGGTAATTGGTATTTAATTATTGATACAATAATTTCATAAAGTTGAAAACGAAGTATAGTGCCGGACAGAGTTTTTATCAGGTAATGGAGACTGCCTTGAAACAAAAGCCCATTATCAGAATTAAATCTGTCATACCTGTAGTTTGGTGTGAAGAAAAAAAAAACTTGTTAACCAAAAGTTTAAGAACAACTCAAGTTATTAATATAAACTATGCCAAAGATCATTGACTTATATCATGATAAAACAAATACGAAAGAAGTTTCGAAACGAAGAAATAGAATGTAAAACTTAATAAGCGGGGGCAACGAAACCTACCGTAAACATACTAAAGACGAATCACTGTGTAGTGATTGTGGTTCAGTTATCAAGGCGCTCAACCAGTAGTATGTGGTGCCGGATCGAATCCACGTCCGGCAAGTACTTTTTTCACTCTAGGACTTTTGGTGATTATTGATCGGCGATGACACGTTTTATTATCTTCAGATTTTGAATATTCGGATGTTTCAATACTTAAACTATCAAATCTTCGGGAATATTAATAATAAAATAACAATAATAATTACCTCGTAGAAGATTAAAGGTTAAGAGCTTACTATCTTTTAGATCATACCACTACAAGCAAAAACGTAAAATTTCACAATATTTCGGTCCTGTTTAGGTTGCCCACCAGAGGAGGAATCTCATATCTCGTTTCTAAAACAAAACAAACAAAATCGTGACGCCAATTAACATTTTACATTCCAGACGGGACAAGGTTATTCAATGATATTCAGTTACTTTTATTACAGTTATTTTCCTTAAAACGTACAGTACAATAATTTCTACATTAAACTTCAGTGGAACACTTTAATTTAAAATTTGAGTAGTTGCACAGGTGTCTTGGACGTACGGCCCACTTCCCCAAAATCCCAAATTTTCTGTACGTTTTGCCTAATAAAAGGGCAAGTTTAAAAATTTTAATGAAATTATTATTATTATTATTGAAGTGCTTGAATTTAATGGTCCCACCCAGCGCACATCCAGTGGGAATTGTGCAGGCCGTGCGTGTACGTTTTCACGAGGTTCTGCTTCCTCCCACTTTCTTTATTCTAATATTTCATTAATTCTCATCAAGTCTTTTTTAGCTTAGCTGGCATAACCATTATTTAAAACCAAATTTTCTTAGGGCTCTTGTGAGTTCAGTAGCCCTACGTTTTACATGAACTTTGCCTTGAAAGGCTTCGTTTAACATTTAGCTATTTGTAGGGACGTACGCAGAGGGTATGTCCTTTTGATTGGACACTTCTCTCCAATCCCGACTAATTTGTAACTTTTGCCTAATGTTAGGAGCGATTTTACACATTTTAATACAATGTTTCCTCATGCGGAATTTTTTTCTATATTATTATTATTACGGAAGATTTGAGACCTCAATACTGCGTCCTATTCCAACACAAATAAGCATACTGAAGTTTATAGGAAAAAGGAAAAGAAACTAATTTGTACCCTGCTTAGGATTAATTGCCTTAGAAGACATACTTTGGAAGAATTAGTGTCAGAAGGAAAAGAGGAGGAAAAAAGGTGTCAACGCCTGGATAATATAACGAAATACTTTAGTTTGTATAATATTTACCTGTACCGTGGGCACAAAGTGCTCATAAATATGTAATATACTTAGTAGAATGTTCATTTTAAATTAACAGAAAAGAAGAATGTTTTTAATATATGTAAGAGATTATTATGGGATAGTTGTGGCTATGTACATGTTATGTGTTGACCTAGTCAAGTGAATTTATGTATTTTACGGTCTTAAAAAGAATATTTAAGACATATCAAGCAATAAAGGTGAGACTAATAATCTTTGAATATCTGAGTTGATTTTTGCATAAAGAAAAGTAATTATCGCTTCGTAACTTATATTTTACAAGACGAACCAGGTTGACGACGCTTTTCTATAGAGTCGTTATAAAAATTTGGTTTACCAAACCCGGGACTTTTGAAAATTCAGTTCCCGAAGAAGGAAAGTAGGGCTGAATTTACTTGGATATTACCATTTATGAATACGAACTTAACCGTATTACGAAGCGGTAAGGTCATCAAAAGAAAAATGGATAGTGAAATAGTGCAACAGGAATCTAATACCAGTAATCCAGGTGAAATTAGTGCAACACCAAGTTTGTCATCTGAGGATCGACTTTTGTTAGCTGTGCAGCGACAAATTATGCAAATGACGACTGAGATAAAACAAACCATGGAACAGAAGCTCAATGAATCTAACACAAACATGGAACAGAAGTTCTATGAAGCTAACCAGACCATGGAACAGAAGTTCTATGAAGCTAACCAGACCATGGAACAGAAGATAGAACTGAAATTTAACGAAGCTAGCAAGCAGTATGAAGAATTAAGTAAACGAATAGAACGGATAGAACTGAAATCAGACGATACGAAACAAACAATCGTCCAGGTGATGAACGACATATCCTCGCAGTTTGAAGAGAAGTTAAAAAGGATAGCCGATGAGTGTCAAGAAAAGCACGATCATCAAAATCATGAAATCTGTGCTGTAAAAAAGGATTTAACGTTAATAGAATCTTCCGTTAAACATCAAAAGATCCAGTTGGCTACTATGCAGGAAGAAATTAAAACGTTACAGGCTAGAGATAACATTTATCGCAATAATCTGGGCAGTGATCGCTTCGAGTTTCCCCAATCACCGGATATAAATACGCCTTCGCCGGAATCTGAGGAGGATATTATATTAGAGGAAAATTGTCCGAAGATCACTGATGAACGAAATATAAATGGTATCATGACACAGCACGCTACGGACCGTAACAATCACACCACAAGAACAAGGAGTGAGAAAAGAAAGGTAAAGTTAAGTGTCAAGATGAGCGAAATCAAAGCCATGAGTAAATTTAGTGGTAAGTGCAATGAAAATGCTAGTTCTTTCTTAGAGAAATTCCAAGACGAATGCAATATAATGTCTATCGACCGATCACAATACATGAAATTAATACCCCATGTATTACTCCCACCTTGTTCCTTATGGTTTAAGGCAATACGTGATCACATTAGTACATATGAGGAATTTAAAGCGGCATTGATCGCGAATTACGAAAATGACTTTTTGCTGGCAAACAGAGATGCCACTCTTAGAAATCAACATTTCAATCCTCGATTGCACAAATCTATTGTAGAGTTTGTTGTAAATGTCTATAATGAATTAAAGGTTGTTAATCCCTTGCAATCGGAATCAAGAATAATTGCATCGATTCGCAATTTGCTTCCATTTAAATTACAGCAGATCTTATTTTCCACACAGTGTATGAGTTTCAGTCATTTATTAATGCTTGTACAATGCTACGAAACTCAATACCATGCTATGAATCTAACACAATCAGGAATGGGTAAAAATAAGAATAATTCAGATCATTTGGCCCCTGTTCGGAATTTGAATATCCGAAGTGTGAATAATAATGAACCGAACCTAAGACGAGTATACTCTAGCAATCAAAATGAACAAAATAGACAAGGCTATGTAGGGAATCCGCCTAACCTAATCAACCGAAGTAGACACAAAAACAATAGAAATACATGTCGAAATCCTAGAGATGCTACCAATCCTATGTATAGACATAATCAGTGTTCACGAGATGGTACTTCGTATCAAAATTCAAATCACGATGAAAGACATGTACAACCTAATGTAGAACATAATCACGATTGTGCAGTACAGTGCACTTTATTAGATTCATATGCCAGTGCGAATGTAACATGATTACCGTTAACGAAATTAGGTTAAACCCATGTTGGTTATAGATTCTTGTGAATTTTCGTTTTAAAGTTTGTGTTAATATTAATAATGAAAACGATGGTTATAAATATTTGAAATGCATCTAGTTAAAGAGTTAGTAGCACCCAACATTCTTGATCAAATAAATAAGAATGAAAAATAACAATAATAATGAAAAATGTGTTTATTTAATAACAAAAAGGTGTCTTTTGTTTCTGTAAAATAAATTTATTTACTTCCATTTGATTATTCAAACGTAGGTTATGTTTAATTTTTATTCTTTCTTATTAATGTGAAGAATCATAATTCAATTTATAATTAGTTAAAGGCAAAAATTATTTATATTAAATTGATTTGTGTTTAATTATCAAAGATTTATTGTGAATGTATTTATATGAATGATAATAACTAATATTTTATATATATATGAGGGTTAACCAAAAAGTAATGAAGATATGTACGAGGTGTGATCAAAATATAAAAAAAACATATGTAATGTACAAACATTAATGTAATCAGACCAGTGGTTCTTGAATATAAAAGCCAAGCCTACTCATGACTTTTATATTCAGTCCCTTTGTCGGGCGACATTTTCTATAACGAAATACTTTAGTTTGTATAATATTTACCTGTACCGTGGGCACAAAGTGCTCATAAATATGTAATATACTTAGTAGAATGTTCATTTTAAATTAACAGAAAAGAAGAATGTTTTTAATATATGTAAGAGATTATTATGGGATAGTTGTGGCTATGTACATGTTATGTGTTGACCTAGTCAAGTGAATTTATGTATTTTACGGTCTTAAAAAGAATATTTAAGACATATCAAGCAATAAAGGTGAGACTAATAATCTTTGAATATCTGAGTTGATTTTTGCATAAAGAAAAGTAATTATCGCTTCGTAACTTATATTTTACAAGACGAACCAGGTTGACGACGCTTTTCTATAGAGTCGTTATAATAATATGGAAATAGAAACATCGAATGACTTTACAGAAACTAGTCTTCATCACGATACATAGTAACGCCCTTTCTTTGGGTAACAGACTTTGGATTATGTATGCGTTGTATTGATATTTTAAAAAAATATGCATACGTATATAAAAAGAAATAATTTCTATTTCAAATGTTGGTTGAATGTATATAAGAACCTCGGAAATGAGAACGAAAACATTATTTCTAGTAATAGTGAAAGATGTTAGAAACAATTCCACAATGAAACAATAACGTTTCAGACACATTTGTGACTCATACTAGGCTTTAAGGATGACGATTATGTATTCGTGAATTATTTGCTTAACACGTTACGTTCTCAGACAGTACATATCAAGATAGTAGACATAGACGTCATGTTGTATTTCCGCTATGAAGAACGTCGTTTAACTGTAACTTGTAAGATCGAGAGAAATTGAATATTTTTCATATTATTATACAAAAGATGTATCTACATTGTAAATGATCAAAATTGAATTAATTACCTCAGCGGGAGTCGAACCCAAGACCCCGAAATTACGAAAGGAATGCTCAAGCCACTACCCTAAGACTGCTTTGTTAAGTTAGAGTTAAAAAATACTTATGTATTTAGTAATTCATGAATAACAAATAATTCATGAATATATAAGGGTCTTCCTTAGGGCATGGTATGATTCATAAATGCGTCTGAAACGTCATTGTTTCGTTGTGGAATTTTTTTCAACTTCTTCCGCTATTACTAGAAATAATAATATTTTCGTTCGCCATTTCCAACACGTTCCATATATCCGATTAACCAAAATTTGTAAATAGGAACTATTCTCTCTACATTTGTATGTATGATTTGTTAAAATACCAATATAACGCTACACAATCCAAAGTCTGTTACCCAAAGAAAGGGTGTTAATATGCATCGTGATGAAGACAAATCCTACTTTGTTGCTGTTAAGGCATACGATGTTTCGATTTTCATATTGTCCAGGAGCTGACACCTTTTCCCCCTCTTTTCCTTCGGACACTAATTCTTCCAAAGTATCTATTCTAAGGAAATTAGTCCTAGACAGGTTCCAATTCTTTTTCCTTTTTCCTTTTCCAGCATACCTATTTGAATTGAAAATGACGTAATATTGAGGTCACAAATATACAGTAATAATAATACTAATACTACCACTACTGCTGCCGCTACTACTACTACTACTACTAATAATAATAATAATATAGCAGAAGACAAATTCCGTATGAGGAGAGATTGCATTAAAATCGCCCCTAACATTAGGCAAAAGTTACAAACTATTCGGGATTGGAGAGAAGTGTCCGGACCACCAGGACATATCCTCTGAGTACGTCCCTACAACTAGCTAAATGTTAAACGAGTTAAGTTGATTTTAGTTTAGCGTCCCGTTCAGCAGCGAGGCTATATGAGACGTGGACCTACTGATTAACGTGGAATCCGAACCACATGAGCTCCCGCCGGGAATCGAACCCGGGTCTCCCACGCCAAAGGCAAAATGTTAAACGAAACCTTTCCACGCAAATTTCATGTAAAAAGTAGGGCTACTGACCTCACAAGAGCCCTAAGAAAATTTGTTTTTAAGTAATGGTTATGCCGGCTAAGCTAAGGAAGACTTGAGAATGAATGAAATATTGGAACAGAGAAAGTGGAAGGAAGCAAAACCCCGAGAAAACCTACACATACAGCGTTTGTCCAGCGCAATGTCCACTGGGAGGGAGCTGGGTGAAACCACTAAATTAACAACACTTCAGTAATAATAATATGGCCCTTATATTAGGCAAAATCTACAGAAAAGTTGGGATTTCGCGGAGGGGGTCCGTACCCGCAAGACACCTCTGCAACTACCCAAATTTTAAACGAAAGTGTGCCACCGAATTTTCATGCATAAGTATTCTACTGTACGTTTTAAGAAAAATAAGTGTAATAAAAAACTTAATATCATTAAACAGTAAGGAATATAGTAGATTAACTTTTACGATATGCAGAGGTAATTATAAAAGCTTTGCTGTAAAAGTACCTACTAAGACCATAATTAAATAAGCTCTGAAATACAAGGTAACAAAGTAGCGTATAAGATTCGGTCTACGGAGCAATTGTTACTTAAAGAATGGACAAACACTATTTCGAGAATCGAGATAAGACGAGAAATATTTACGATGCATTTTGTCTCGCCTCGATTCTCATCTCCAAAGCGAGACGATAATTATGTGAACATATTTCACGACTGGCTACAAGCGTGACATTTTTAAGGATAAAAGTACACTTACAGGAAGTCTGAAAAACACCGGGACACAACCTGGTAGTGACGTCATATGACTACAGAGACGTCACAAACATAACCGACCTTCTGAAATTTAAACTGTCATAACTCAGGAACCATTTATCGTACGGACTTGGTTCATACACCGTTGGAACCATAATCACAAGCTCTATAAATCATTACGGTTTCTGGATGTTGCAATATACCAAAGACATATTCGTAAAATAATATCTTCATGGATAAATTTGAATATTTTCATTTCTTGCATCCATTTTAGTTCATATTTTTGTATTTCAATATACAACTGGCTCACATTGATGGATACGCCCATTGCATTTATTATAGATTATAAAACAGTCTTTTTAACAAGATCAAATAGGTTATTAGACTTTATTAGTTCCTGATATATTCAATTTATAGAAACATTTGACATAAAAATAAGGAAAGAAGCCCTAAACGTGCAGAAATTTCAAATATTTCAAATGTGCATATGCAGAAACTATTGATCCAACATACTTGATTCATGTACCATTGGGTCCGGAATCATAAGCACTAACTAACTAACTAACTAACTCTATGGCCTATGGAACCCGGAGGTTCAATGCCGCGTTCACAAAAGCTCTCCACTGACTTCTATCCTTAGCTAATTGCATCCAGTTTCTACTTTGTATTCCTATCTCTGCGAGATCCATCTTAATATTGTCCTCCCATCTGCGCCTAGGTCTTCCTAATGGTCGTTTTCCGATTGGTCTTCCAGTCAAGACTTTGAAAGCGTTTCTACTTTCTTCCATTCTAGCTACATGACCCGCCCACCTAAGCCTCCTAGACTTGACGACCCTAACAATGTTGGGTAAACCGTATAAACTATGTAGTTCCTCGTTATGAAGCTTCCGCCATTCCCCATTCTCGTTCCTCTTGGGTCCGAATATTCTTCTCAGGATCCTGTTCTCAAATACTTTCAGTCTATGTTCTTCCCTCAGAGTAAGCGACCATGTTTCACAACCATACAGAACAACAGGCATGATTATCGTTTTATATATTTTAAGCTTCAAATTCCTCGACAGAATTCGCGACGACAAGAGATTTTGAACCGAATAGTAACACGAATTCCCTGCTTTTAGTCGACATTTAATTTCTTCGTGAATATGATTTTCGTCTGTTAAAATTGATCCTAAATATTTGAAAGTATCCACTTTATCAAAAGCATTATTTAATATTTTAACGCCTCCACAATTTGCCGTATTACGGTCCCGACGCACTTCCATGTATTTAGTTTTCTCTGCATTTACTTCTAAACCCATGTCCCTGCAAGCGTTTAATAATATCTCTGCATTTATTTCTACTGTTCTCCTATCATCCCCTATTAAATTTACATCATCAGCATATGCCATAACCTGGTGAATGCCGTTCAACTCTAGGCCCTGGTTGCTATCTTTGATTTTCCTTATGGCGTATTCCAGCACAAAGTTAAATAATAATGGCGACAACGCATCTCCTTGTTTCAGGCCATTTTCGACGTGGAAGCTCGTGGACAAAAATTTTCCTACCCGGACTTTACTTTGGGATTCACTTAAACATATCTTAATTAATCTAATTAGCTTTCTCGGTATTCCAAGTTCTCTAAGAACGTTGTATAATGTTTCTCTCCTAACCGAGTCGTAAGCCTTTCTAAAATCAATAAATAGTTGATGTACCGGGGTATTGTATTCCCACTTCTTTTCGAGTATTTGGCGAATGGTAAATATTTGGTCGATAGTTGATCGATTTCGTCTAAATCCGCACTGATAATCTCCAATAATTTCATCTGCGTATGGGGTCAATCTTGCTAACAGAATATTTGAAAGGATTTTATAGGATGTTGACAGAAGAGAAATGCCTCGATAATTATTACAGTCAGTTTTGTCGCCTTTCTTGTGAATTGGAACAATGATTGATTCTTTCCACTCTTGTGGCAATTCTTCCTTGTTCCAGATAAGGAGAATGAGTTTGTGTATCTTGTTCCACAATTTTTCGCCTCCAGCTAAAATTAACTCAGCCGGAATTTCATCTACACCCGGAGATTTGTGTTTCTTCAATTTCTTTATAGCGGCTTCCACTTCTATTCGATTGGGTTCTGGAATATACGGTTCTGCGGTGTGTATCTCCTTTTCTCCACGCACATTAGTTTTTGGCTGCGTGTTCAGCAAATCGTCAAAGAAATCTTTCCATCTATTTAAGAGGCTATCCGTATCGGTGAGAACTGTTCCGTCAGATTTCTTTAATATATAAGCACGAGGTTGATAGCCTTTCTTAAATTCGCTGATCCCCTTATACATGTCCCGAATATTTTTATTTTTACTATTATCTTCAAGTTCCTTAATTTTAGCTTTCAAAAAATCCCGTTTCTTTGTTCTAAAAGTTTTGGAAGTTTCCCGCCTGATATCTGCGAAATTTTGTGTAGTTGTTTCATTCGGATTTTGTAGCCACCGTAATTTTGCCTGTTTTCTCTTCTCTGCTAGTTTAATGCATTCTTGGTCGAACCATGGTTTGTTCCTACGTATTTCCGCGTGTCCCAATTTTTCTATTGCTGAACTTTTAATGCTATCTCTAATTTCAATCCAAGTATCCTCAACACTAGTGCACTCTGAGTCTTCTAAAACCGCGAATCTATTCGAAACTTCAGTCTGGTATTCCTCTCTTACCTGGCTCTCTTCTAATTTCTTTAAATTAAATCTCTCCGTTTTCGGACATTGAATATTACCTTTATTCAACGATAATCTTTCCCGTATTATCGCTACTACCAGGTAGTGATCAGTGTCACAATCAGCCCCTCTAAACGACCGGACGTCAATTATGCTAGATTGTCTTCTTCTATCTACTAAAACGTGATCAATTTGATTATGTGTTTTTCCGTCTGGTGATGTCCAAGTGTATTTATGAACGTCGCGATGTGGGAATTTTGTACTCTTCACGATTAGGTTTTTGGATGTTGCAAAGTTCACGAGTCTAACACCGTTGTCATTACTTTCCTTATGCAAACTTTCGTTCCCTATAATCGGTTTGAAAATATCCTCTCGTCCTACCTTCGCATTGAAATCCCCTAATAGAATCTTCATATGGTATCGCGGGAGTTGGTCAAATATCCGTTCCACTTCTTCGTAAAAACTATCTTTTATATCGTCACCCTTATCTTCAGTTGGAGCATGTACATTTAAAACAATAATATCACACCACCGTCCCTTAAGAGTAATAAAAGAAAGTCTGTCAGTAACAAATTCAACCCGTTTAATTGCTGGTAATATTCGTTTGTGAACGAAAAACCCTGTTCCTAACTGGTGGTTTTTATTTCCTTCCCCGTAAAAGAACGTAAAATTTCCGGAATTCTCAGATCCATTTCCTTCCCACCTAACTTCCTGAACTCCTACTAAGTCCATCCTGTATTTCTCTAACTCACTCGTTACAGATTTTAACGCGCCTGCCCTATAAAGACTTCTAATATTCCATGTTCCAAATCTCATGTCCATTTTCTTTTGCTGATGTCGTGCCAAGTTATCAGTCCTTGTCCGAGGCTTTTGTGAATGTTTCTGAACAAGTACCTTTTTTACAGGATGAGGGTGTTAGCCTTACCCAAACCCCCAAGCTGGAGGACCACTCCTAGTCGTCTGTCCGCGACTGCTTATTCAGTATATTCGCAGCTAACCTCTATATCTAGAGGCCTTCTCCTCGATCCGCAACCTGAGGACGCGCCATGCCGTGGTGACAGGAACCCACGTTAGAATCATAAGCACTACAAATCATTATACCAGTCATATTCGTGAAATAATATCTTCATGGAGAAATTTGAAACTTTTTAATTTTTTGCATCCATTTTAGTTCATATTTTTGCATTTCAACACACAACGGACTCACAAATCAGAATATATCTGAAATATTCAATTACGAATACTTCAAATTATACTTCAGAAGAACAAGAAAAACGAACAGAAAATAAGAGGGAACCGATATTTAGAGCAGATCTTTAACAAAACAATATTTTCAGTGCAACATTTGCATATCTTGATTTCAGCATGCTTATGCTAAATAGTGATTATTTTAACGCTTATGATAAACTTTGAACGGTATGTGGATTTGAAATTACAGTTTTGTTACACTACGCTGTTTTCTTATATATATATATATATATATATATATATATATATATATATATATATATATATATATATATTATTTTTAAAAAATAGAAATGATATCACTTTATTTTCACTAAGTACACTAGTCACGGACAAACATTTGCAGATCGCTTTGTTCCCATGTAATACCTATTATCATACTTTATACGAGGTAAAATAGCATCAGTTATTCCCAGAGCACTGAGCATCTCTTGCACATAAGGCTGTACAAGGGAGAGTATGATTTGATGAACACTGTTTCTTACAACTGAACGATATGAGTTGTTGAGAGGAGTATGATGACTCAGGAATAGTAGACCATAGGGGATGATATCCAGAAATCGCCTTCTGCTCATACTAAACGGGATCTTTCAATTTAGGGTTGCAGACTTTCCACTATCTCCATATATTTGCCTGTAAAGCTGCTCTTTTTGTGCGCTAAATTAGAGCAGCTTCGGTTGATGGAATCTTCTTCACTTATATTGTCTTTTAAAACAACACTCGTAGAAAATCGTTAACTTTGTCACAGGTACTGATTTTATTATACATTAGAATCGTGAACCGCTGAATGAGCTGAAAATCGTGATCTTCATTGGAACTGTCACCTTCTGATAGCCTGTGGAATGCATCAGTTACTTTCGGAAATTGTTCCCATGTTTTCCATGCTGTCGTTTTACCAATGCCTGCAAATGCAGACACAGTATCACACCCTGTGTAAGCATGGAAGAATGATAAACCTTTACGGATATCTGATGACATGCAGTGGGCTATATCATGCACTGGAATGTAGTTCTTTTTTTTTCTAACTCCAAACATAATCCACAATTCTTCCAAACTTGGTACGAAGTCATATGCAAACACTGCTAACATTACCGCGTCAGAATCTACCGTTACTATCACAATATGAGTATGGCCAGCAGCAGCAGCATCTTTCACGTGAAGTAAAAGTCTGGTGTCTGCTTTGTCATGGATGGTTGGTGATATTCTGCTTGTATGCAGAACATTTGAAGAAGTTCTTACCACATCATCGTATGTAAATATAATGGATATTTTATGCGGTTGTATCTACACTACACAGTCAGCCAGTAAATGAAGTAATTGTTCTTTGTTTTCATCTACTGGTAAAAATCTGTTGAATTGTTTTGGCACGCAAGTCGTTGGGACACTAATTTTTTTTTAAAACCCGAGCCACGTATCTCATGAGCAAACGCTTCCATTCTGTTTGTGAAATACCTATCAAACACGGGATCTAGCCTTGACACATGTCTTAATGATTGCTGAAGATACGAGACAAATACGCCAGAAGCATAATAAACAAATGTTTTTGATTACTGTTGTGGCAGCATGTGAACTATGGTTCCTGCATCAAGCATTACTGCAGTTGCCTAGGGGTAGGTCATCAGTGAGGGTTGGAGATGCTCTCTTCTTCAAGCATTCGATTATATCATTTACTGGACGGTTTTCGTAATCGTGGATGGTGGATAGGCATGATTCTCGTGTGCGAAGAAGCCGTCGGTGTCATTATCACGCTGGTGACAGGTAACATAGAGCTTGGAAAGAATGTTCGAGTCATGGCGCGAAAAGATATTTTTCTTCTTTTGCTTGGAAAAAATAGGGCTTCGTTTCAACTTGAACTGCAGATTGTTTCGCTTTATGACGTGTATGGATTTGTTGAGCTCGGTACATATGTATCATACTACTATTTACCCACTGCTGCTGCCTGACGAACAGACATCTTTGCTTCAGTTGACATAATTACTTTGGTAAAGCTATCATAAGACTATCTTCTTCAAACAGGTTTCCTTGTTCACGAAACTGCTTTAGTATCGTCATCCGCAAAAAAAAGTTCGCATATACTGTAACTTCCACATTTTCATTAATAACTCAGTTTTCCTAATATATTATCGCTTCTTTGTGCTTTCCTTAACAAAGCAGTGTAATAATGAATAATTATTTATGATTTTTGTGAAAAAATAAAGCAAAATAAGAAAATTATAAGCAAAAAACTGTGATTGTTATGAAACTTTAGTCTGTCAGATAATTACGAGAATAATATCCCGAGGGAAATTCACTCCATACAGTGCACAGGTATTAGGAGCACTCACAAATACGTAAAATTGAAGGAACAGAAAATAATGTATTTTTGAGATGAACATACAATTCACACTTCACGTGAAGTTCCAATATGGGAAATCAATATCTTCAGTTGAAATTACTGAAAAAAACAGAAAATGGCTATTTAAAACTCCAAGTGTAAACCTGCGCTTGAAGCGAGTCTATTTCTAACATCAGAACGCGTTATTTCGTAACATGCCTGCGTGGCCAAGCGGGTTTAGCAATGCTATTGAAATTCTAGAACCGAAGGGTGGCAGTTCGAGCCTGAGTACGGAACGCTTTTTTTTTTTCAATATAGTGAAATATTTTTTAAAATATAAATGTCTAGTTTGAAGTGCTTAAAAACACAAGACCAGATGAACAATCACTTTTCAACGCTCAGTCACATTTATTCACTATGTTCATCAATTAGGCTATATACGAAGACACTAAAATGTGGAACGTTAACGATCCTTATTAACGTTAATACCACATCCGTTACAATGAGAACAGATTTGTGATCTGAATACCAACCTTAAACCATACGTCCAAAATGAAAATTATTCATGTTCTTGATACCTATTGCAACACTCAGTTGTAATATAGAGAGTGAGAGTGCGAAAGAGAGATAAAATACTGTATACAGGGTGCGGAAAAATTCCCGGAACGGTCCAATATCTCGCGAAGTATAAATATCACCAAAACAAAAATAACACATGTTAAATAGTTTTAAAGAAGCTATCCAATGATAGAGAACACAATCACCTATCCCTACCTCATTGGGGACTACGGGGGATAACTTTAAAATTTTAAATGGGAACCCCTATTTCTTATTTCATATGTGGATTCTCCAGAAAAAGTGATAGTGATTTGATAAAAAATTGAAAACAGTGTGTGCGAAGATGAAGTTACATGGAATACAATATCGATAATTGTTTTGCAAAGTAGCTTTATGAAGTAGTTCTTAGTAGTAGGGTTATTTACAACAAAAATAAGCCATTTTTGTCACCATTTGTATTTTCTTGCAAATTAATAAATATGGACAAATGCATTATTTTATGGAAGTTAAAATGTATGAATTCGTTATGTGGGTAAAAAAATCACATGAAAATTTTACTCTGCGTGGAAATCGAACTCATGACCTTTCATGCCGCAGTCCCGTACGCTAACCGCATGGCCCAGAGCTCGACACTGAAAGGCCACATTTTCATAAAGATTTGCCGCCTCCATTTTTTATGTCGATTCAAGTGCTATCCGTGAAGGCACTGTTTTCAATTTTGGATCAAATCACTGTTACTTATTCTGAAGAATCCAAATGTGCAACAAAATATGGGGATTTCCATTTAAAATTTTAAAGTTACCCCCCGTGTGGGAATGGAGGGTTGCGTTTGGTATCATTGGATAGATTTTTCAAAACTGTTTAACACGTGTTATTTTTGTTTTGCTGATCTGTATATTTCGCGAGATATTGGACTGTTCCGGGACTTGAATTAAATTGCAATTCCAGAATCTGTAACATTATACATTTCTTATTTATTTACATCGAATGTTAACTTATTGTATAGTTTATAGCATGAGTATCAGCTGATATGTAACACAAAATTATCTATAAATTGAATTTAAATAGGAAATGATATAGTATCTATAAGAACAAGTTTATGAAAATGAACTGTATAATAATGGTTGTATTTGAAACAGAGTTTGCGTAATGGAGTAAATATTTACACCGCCAGCTTTGCAATACTGTGCGGTTTAAATTGTCAATCTCATCAATTTTACTTATTTCGCTTGAATGTTTATGGAATTTAGTATAGCATTATGAAACATTCAACAACTGATCTAGTAGTGAAACACATTTAATAAGATTACCGCACATTACGGTAGATTCCGAGATCGCTCCCAGCTTTGCGAGCACTTGATAATATCTTATTATTATTTCAGATAAAATATTATGTTGAAGAGCTAAATTAAATTAGAAAATGAAATGAAATATTTAACATCCCACTATTACGCCCTTTAGGCGGGAAGGTTCTAGATTGCTGGTCCTCACATAGAGGAGAATTTGGATTAGTAACCAGTTTGGTTCTTTTCTTTATCAAATCTCAATACACAATTCCTATAGTAATGTCGAGCAAGCCATAGCGAGTGAAGGCAGGTTAACCAGGTTGATTGCTTTCTTCATCACCACTCAATTGGTATACGGACCAGTGTTCTAGAATCCTGCTATTTTAGGCTAAGGGAGAAAATAATTAAAGTAAGAAAAATGATATAAGAATTGGTGGAATGAGAAAGTGGAAGGAAAAGGAAATGCTTTGAGAAAAGTCACGGACATAATGTTGTCCATCACAAGCTTACTTGAACGGAATAAAACCAGAGACCGCATGCACCAAAGGTAAGCGCTCTACCAGTGAACCATCGCGCCCCATAAATTAAATAAGAAAGATAAGTAGTAGGCATTTTATAATTGAATATTGTATGTAAGAAACTTATTGTCCATAAAGATTCTTTCCCTTCAAGCTTTTGTAATTGATGTTGCAAATTGTCCGATGCTTTGCAATGCGGGTCAAAGGAATAAATGCATTTTTTCGGGATAGTATCGTCTGTCCCTTGCTGCTATTGGTGGTATAAAAGTAGTGTTGAGTTGATTTTTAGTTTCTTGTTCCTTTTGTTATGTGAATATAGACTAGACCAAAATTTTTTACTGGTGTTCATTTCAGGATCACTCGGTAGCATGTTTTTAGTGGAGAAATGTTACGTGAATATAGATTACACCAAGTCACAAATATTTTGACAAAGATATACATTTTTATTACACAAATAGTTTCTGCTTTTCCTTTTACTGCAAATGTTTGTTTCTAATAGTGATTTTTATTCTTATTGTATCCGTGAATACACATTCAAGACTTTTTTTTAAAAAAAAATAAGTTGTTTAATAAGGCACTGAAAAGTGTTGGATTTTGTAACACACACTTAAAAACATAATACTGACAAGGAAGGGTCACGCAGTGGCTCCGCTGAGATCCGAACGAGACAATTGCGTTTGTATTTGATATGTTATAACTAGATGCATCCCAAAGTTATATGTGCCACGGGGCAGAATATCATGAGTTACAACATATTTTGTAATGTAAGAACTACAAAAGATTACCCTGCAGAATAGTTTCAACCGAGTCATTTGTTCGGAAATGGTTGAGTAAATGGAAAACTCTGCCAACACGTATCCCACCATTTTCAACGACAAACTTTTTGTGGTAAGAAAAATTGCCCCAGGGTCCCCGCAGGGTCCCAGACGGGGTCCAACTCAAAATGTTCAAATGGCAAGAGGGGTTAAGTGGCACATCATTTGAAAGCTGTTGTTAAATGAAAGAAAATGCAGCAAGTCTCGAATATCTACAACAACCCTGTGTAAAATGGCGACGGTCGAAAGTGTAAACAAAAACTTAATTGAAAAGTCCATGGTCACGCCTATAAATCGGAAACGGTGAGATAAATGTGAAAACAGGAAAGAAAGCATGGCATAATTTTCAAAGTACAACGATTTAAGTGAAAATGTCTTGTCCCAGGGTCCCCAAATGTTCCCAGGTGGGGTCCAACTAAAAAGTTTCAAATGGCAAGAGAGGTAGCACATCGTTTGAAAGTTCCTTGTTGTCTCGACTTTCTACGACAACCCTGTCCAAAATTGCGGCGGGTCGAAATATAAACAAAAGCTTAATTGAAAATCTTTGGCCACCTTCAATCCAAGATGACCGCTTAAAACCTATATCGAAAGGATAGACATACCAAACTACTGAAGCTAGGAAAACCAAATTTGGCATGAATGATGATCAGTGGGTGACGAAAAGATGCGAAATGTTCGAAAACGAAACGTTTGAGTTCAAAATGCCGTAGTATGTATCGAACGCATGTCCAGCTCAAACCACTGGTGTTGGAGAAGCGAAATATGGTATTTACGTTTATGGTTAATAGTAGATATCCACAAAATATCGAAGAGTATAATCTGTAATCCAATATGGCTGCCAGCATGAAAAATTAGTTTGTATATAAATATGTTATTTCTTGGAATACTGTGACTAAACCAACAAAGTTTGACGCAGCTCGAAGTACTGAAATGACTTATACATACTACTCGCCAATCTTTTTTTTTTTTTTTTTTGTATATTTGGTATTGCTTGGAGTATTGCGATCAAACCGACGAATGACATACAAATGTAACCGCTACGAATACATTACAATAGAGCCACCAACCTACTGGTGCAGCAAATCCTATATGCATAAACTACGTATGATAAAAATTAGAGGAAGTCAGAACTGTGTGTTCATCGCATATTCGTTATATTCAAGTAAATGATGTGAGTAAATGACCGCGACGAAAATGAATTAAGAACAAAACATATATGTGTTGTTACCGAATGAAATTATAGTTGAAATGAATCGAAATTCAATTGTTCTTTAGTCTTCCTATTATTTCTAGATACGTAATAGAGAAAAATAGAGATTTAGATTTGTACTGTTATGGATGACATAAGTTTTAAGCGGCCATCTTGGATTCAAGGTGGCCATAGTTTTTCAATTAAGCTTTTGATTACATTTTGACCCGCCGCAATTTTGGACAGGGTTGTCGTAGAGAGTAGAAACTTGCTCCATCTACTTTTATTTAACAAGATCTTGCAAACGATGAGCTACTTAACCCCTCTTGCCATTTGAAACTTTTCAGTTGGACCCCACCTGGGACCATGTGGGAACCCTGAGACAAGACGTTTTAACTTAAATTGTTGTACTTTGAAAATAATGCCACACTTCCTTTCTTATTTTCACATTTGCCTCACCGTTTCCAATTTATAGGAGTGACCATGGACTTTTCAATTAAGTTTTTGTTTACATTTTGACCCTCCGCAATTTTGCACAGGGTTGTCGTAAAGAGTCGAGACTTGCTGCATCTTCTTTCATTTTACAACAGCTTTCAAACGATGTGCTACTTAACACCTCTTGCCATTTGAAAATTTTGAGTTGGACCCCATCTGGGACCCTGCGAGGACCCTGGGCAAAGTTTTTTATCCGAAAAAGTGTGTCCTTGAAAATGACGGGATACATATTATCCGAGTTTTCCATTTAACCAACCGTTTCCGAACAAATGATTCTGTTGAAAATATTCTGCCAGTTTTGTAGTTCTTACATTACAAAATATGTTGTAACTTACGATATTCCGCTCGGTGGCACGTATAACTTTGGGATCCATCTAGTTATAATATATCAAATCCAAACATAATTGTCTCGTTCGGATCTCAGCGGAGCCACTGCGTGACCCTTCCTTGTGACTGATCCTGAAATGGACACCAATAATTAATTTTGGTCTAGTCTATATTCACGTAACACTTTCAACAGCGAAACTATATGAAACGTGGGCTTACTAATTAACGTGGAATAAAAATAGAAAAAGTCTAGTGGCTAGCGCGAGTGTTTTAGGTTCTTGTAGTCTCGGGTTCGATTCCCGGTAAGGGTCGATTCAGGTTAAATTTTCAGGAGAGTTTATGGGAAAAACGTTAAAAAATATAATTGCAAAAGTCTGATGCCAGTGTTTTGTAAGCTATTGACAAAATAATAGAAAGACAGGAAATAAATTCTCTTGAGAACTGAAAGTGAACAATGTTTTCGCATTTATGCTTAATTTGCTACTAGCGTGACACATTAAATTGAATATAATATAAATATTAGACACAAAATTCGCTACTTCACGGTTGATAACATGGTAAATGCTAGGTATTGTTAAACATTAAACGTAACACCTCAATTTTATAGCAATAAATAACTTAAATAAATAAATAACAAGACAGAACAATACTATTAACCTATATTTGCATAGTATATAAATTAAAAACACGTTGTTTATCATAACGAAAAATGGCTGAACCGTTTGAAATGAATTTTATTAACATAGTTAACACCTACCTCGGACTGGGTTGTTGTCACGCCATTTTTATTGAAATGCGTATCCAAACAGAAGAGAGGGGGTTAAAATGTATGCCAAAAATCTCTCACGTTTGTGAGATGAAATATGATACATAAATTCCTTATTTAAAACGAGTGTGCACGTGTCCGACCGTGTTTAGAAATTTCGGTACTAAATGGAGAAGAGGGGCAATTTGTATCGTTTTTGCTCAATATTTAGGAATGATGACATCGAGATTGTGTCTTGTCTTCACAGCAAAACGGATGAAGCACTTGAAATTATATTTTAAATATACGGTATTTAGCATTTGGTCCAGTTGGATTCATTAACACATATATCGTAAGAGGAACAGATGGATATAAACACCTTATTTTAAAATATGTGAGCCCATCTTCCGTTGTCCTTAAAAATCCACTTTTGAGGGGAAATGGGGCAAGTTCCAAATAAGGCGGTCAATATGTAAAAGTGACGTCGTGTTTGTCTGTCCGATCATCACGGGAAATCAAATCAGCCGTTTGAAATAAATATTTGAATACATTTAGTACTTGGAAGAAAATGGTTAACTGACGTTCACTAGAAACTTGACAAAACTTCCATACGAATTAGAGGATAGTCAGCTATGCCTAAATCTAATATTGTAGGTGGAAGTGAAAACGACGAACGAAGTAACAGCGGATTAAAATTTAGCATTAGAAGTCATTGAAAAACAGAATGTGATGCGCGAAGAGAAAAAAAAGAAAAGGAAAAACGTGACGTTGCCGACGACAACACACTGGATGGTGCTTATTGAAAGACCCATAAACGCCATTCATTAGCTCATTCTTCACGGTTTGGATTGCAAGAAATAAAACTATTTCTTCGTGCTAATACGCCTCTCAAAACGAAATGTTATATTTCTGCAAAATTTGTTTTTCTCACATGACTGGATAATTTTTTAAAAAAAATCTATTGTGCTGAAGAAAACAAAACCATATGACAAGCTGTATTTGATCTGAAGACCCCATGATCTTTACTACATGTTGTTATTCATTACATCAGCGAGACGTTGTTTGCAATGACACTGATACATTGAGTGGTTTGTTCGAGAAAGTTGCTTGTCTCGATTTTGTTTACTCTTTAGGTTTTTCGTAGAATACATGAAAAAGAAATAAATTTTTCGCTTAGATATCCAGGAATCCTGTTTTAACTGATCAGGAAACAGCAATCTACTGGTGAAATGATATGGGGTAATGTGTAGCATTTTGTTTTCACGCCATCGATAGCAGCAAGGTGCACATGAATTACATAAAAAGGGAGTGTGTTGTTATGAACTACTAATATCTTTTTCAAAAAATCTACGTGTTACTTCGTAGCTCAGGGGATAAGTGAGAGATTACAATACACAAGTTCGCACGATCGAGTCTTGTCCACTGCTATTATGTTTTTTTTTTTCATTTTCATTGTTTAACGGTGAAAGTGACGTAGATACATTTTCATTGGCATTCAAAAAAAAAAAAAAAAAAAAAAAAAAAAAAAAAAAAATGGAAGGGAATACGTAGCCCTGAAAAGGGCTGTTTATATATAAGTGTCTAATAGGATGTCCAATGACCTTCTACATCGATGACTGCCTGGAGCCTTCTGGGCATGCTTTCGGTAAGTCTGCGGAGAAAGCGTTCACTACGGGAGACTTCCTCCCAGCTGTTTTCAACGATTTCCCATAGTTGATTTTTTGTGGATGGAGGCGGGTTAGGCCAGTTCTCCTTCATCACCCTTTTGACCTCTGCCCATACTGTCTCAATTATATTCATATCGGCTCCACGCGGTGGCCAATCTAGGACCTCTAAATCAGCCTGCTGCGAGAGCCAATTCTGAACTAATTGACACATATGAACCGGAGACCTGTCGTGTTGAAACTGGATTACTCCATCGGGGTAGATAAAACGCACACATGGCAACATAACATCCCGAAGGATATGTAAATATTGCTCACCTGTAAGACGCCCCTCTACCCTATGGAGTACTCCAAGACACTGTGATGTCATGAAACCCCAAGCAGATACAGATACGCGTCCACAGTGACGTTTGTGGAAAACGTATCTGGGATCATGCCTGGAGCCTCTCGGACGATACACGACTACTGGGCCATTATTTGAGGAAGAAAATGTGCATTCGTCTGTGAAGACAACATGTCTCCAATCACGGTTCACATTTTCTTCCGCAAACTGAAGCCGTCGTCTTATATGCTCTTCCGAGAGGAATTCTTTCACCGCAGCACGACGGGCGTGAAGATTAGCTTCCCTAAGACGCCGTACAGAAGTATCTCGAGAGCCTGGTAAAACTCCACACCTTTCAGCGGCTTGTGCAGCGCAATAGCCTTCTTGCACTAAAGCAAGAACACGCTCTTTTCTATTCTCAGCCATTTCTGATCTGACTTCTACCCTTTTCACGAGTTGCACGTTGAATGAGCACCCCTTTTAGTTGAAACTATTAAACGACATGCGCAGTTGGTTACTCCAAGAGCTAGTAAGATCGTAGTTTTTATTTGCTAAGAGGCAGAAAACACGTTATTTCGATATATGTTGTTTGACTACAAGGGAGCACTTCACAACTGATTACTGAGTGATAAGATCTGTGGTATTCTGTTCAACTTTCCTTTAGGCAATTTTAAACGTAATAGACAATATTTGTCTGACCTTGTCAGTGCCTGAGGCAGAAGACAAAATCAATGAAAATGTTTTCAACATAACATTTTCGATTTATGTTTATCTCCTATCCGTTTCTGTTACGATTGCCTCCTTTAGAAATATCAGCTCTCTTTTTTTTTTGGCCCCTATAAGGAAATGCTATTGCGGTTTTCCAACGTTCAATATTTTTGGCAAAATTAACACTTTCAAATAAAGCTAAACAAGCATATGTTTCACAGACAAAACAATATGTAAAGTTCTACTTCCCAGTTAGGCAACATTCCTTCAAAAAATTGCAACTATAGTTTGCATCTCAAGTAATAGGGTAAATGTGCCAGTAGTCGACCATTTAAGGAGATTTTTAACTTTGTTAAAGTATAAAAAAATCATTTTTTACTAATAACTTTTACTGCATATGTCATTAGAAAGAACAGTGTTTAAATTTTACGTTTGTGTAGCTCGCATAGGAAATCTTTTATACATAATTACACAGGAAAAAGAAAATATCAGAAACCCTGAAAAAAACAGTAGTCGGCCTATGAAAACCAAAGGTCAGCCATTACTTTAACCAGTACTCAGCCACACTATAGAATTGACTTTTTTAATGGAATTTTAGAGATCAATTCCTCAGTAGCAAATTAAGGGACACATATATTGCACTCAGAGTTCCTACAAAGAAAAACTACGTGGAAAACAGGCCCGCAACTAGAGGGAGCTAGGGGGCCTGGCCCTCCTAAACTTTTCGTGGCCCCTCCAGACCTCAACACAAAAAACACAATTTAGATATGTGTAAGAGATTTTTAATGACTTGCCCCCCTAACATATCTATGCCCCCCCCCCAAACCTCTGTGGCTAGAAGCAGGCCTGGTGGAAAATATATTGCGATACAGGAAAAAAGACTTCTTGTATGATATTTACCATAAACTAAGAAAAATGTGCCTCGGCCTAGACTAGCCTATTTAGAACTAATATATAGGCCTATTTATATTTACATTTATATTTACATTGATATTTATATTTAGCTATGACTGTAACCCTTTAATATGAAGTTCATTAAGCACATTCAGGACATATAAGCACTTGTTTAGCAGGTTCCTCGTATGATAATACACTGAGGCACGTGCATTTTAAGTGGTACCAGTGATCACAAAAGTGACACCCAATATATTTAAGTGTATCGTTCTCAATATCACTTATGAATTCTTCTTCAGGCCTTAGATGGCATTTCAACAACTTCTTGCGTCTCGTCTTTTTAACTACTAGTGCTACTTGGCTTGACAGTCCTTTTCTTTTTGTTTGACTTAAATTTTTTCCTTTCTTTTGTATTCTCTCCCTTTTTCATTTTAGATATTCCTCTTCTAGTTTTCTTTTCTTTTCATTCTTTACCATCTGATAATTTCTCCATGCTTGGGAGGATACTGCACTTTGAACTTTTTCTCTGGGTACATGTTTGGTAGTTTTGTTTTTGATTGGAGCTAGCCAGAAAAGATGCTAATCAATGCCAGATGATATGGGAGTATTTTACGAAGGTTTTCTTTGAATTTCTTCTGAGATCATATGGAGTTATTTCTGGCTCTACTGACTGTAGAAACAGAAGCAGACCTTTCACCTTGCGTCGCTTCAGTACAAGATGCCATAACGGATATGTTGTTTTCCTGGTTTGAGTCAGACGTAACGTCTATTTCTGATATCGAAGATATATTTGTAGGCTCTAGACGGCCAATTGCTAAAATTTGGTATGTTCCAGGACTAAGATATCGAGCATTTCACTAGCAAGTATCTACTGATAGCAGATCGATCCTCTTCGGACAGAACAATAGCCTTATATGTGTTCATTAGTGTAGAATAAGAAGACTCTTTGGATAGAGTATCCTCAACGCACCTGATTGCAAAAACATCTGACACTGAGTCTATTCCAGTAGATGTCTTTGGACTGGTTGAAAGAAACGCTAAATCACGCGTTCTTAAACTGTTAGACATATTTTCCTCACGCTCATAGTGAGTTAGAATGTAAATATTTATGATTATTCTGTATTGTTTCGGCAATCAGGCAACTCTAGGAACAGAGCAGATAAGAACAGATAATAATAATAATAATAATAATAATAATAATAATAATAATAATAATAATAATAATAATAGTTGAAGAGCAATTGCAGCCTTGGAATTAAAAACGTGCAGAAACGCGACATTGTGCGGAGTAATTTAAAAAAATAAATCAATTAGATATGGATAACCCTTACTTCCTCATAGCTACCTTAGATTAAAAGACTAAGCTATGATCAGGGTCAAGGGCGTCGATCCTGCTAGGGCCGGGGGGCCCGGGCCCCCAAAGCTTATGTAGGGCGTATGCTTAGGGTAAAATAAATACTCATTACCTGTCCTTTTTAAATTTTAGAGAAATAATTCAGACCAGCCATAAATCCTTAACCTTTTTTCCCTCAGTTCTAGAAAAATACAAGAATTGAAATGGTTACAATACCAGACTGATATTAAAGTACGGGACAAAAATAAACGACCAACATCGTCATAAGTTTTAATGGCATTTTCGATCGTTTAATTTTGTCCCGTACTTTATAACCTTATTATACTTGTATGATGCAATTAGTGACATCATAACAGTTACTTTTTCATTAAATCGTTAGAAAAGTCTTCTACGTATTAGTTAAGTGTCTTAGTTGTATGTCATGTGTCATTTAAATTGAATGAATGATAAGTGGATGACTACTGGAGTATATGTATCCAGTAGTCGTCCGTTGAAAGTAATGGGGGGCTGACCATTGGAAATTGAAGCGAAGAGTCATTTCCAGTAGTTAGCCCCTAATGGCTGACTACCGGAAAACGTTATCAAAAATGCAACTTCTAGTCAGCCCCTTTATTTCTACGCAATATCTTGTTTTGTATCATAAACCACGAATTTTTGATAAGCTACAATACATTCATGCATAGAAGAAAGCAATAACTCGTACTATTTTACAATAATATAATTTTAACTTAACTTTGAAGTAAAGCTTCTTCCTTATTTTTTTATTAACAAAATGCGCACTTTGCTCACTTGCATCAGCAGACCTCAAATGATAATTTTTCTTTTCTGCCACGAGGAGTCACACCAGGCCAGAACAAATGAGGTTGAATACTGGAGCTCTGATTTAAGTTGTAGTTGATTATTTGTTTGACAACAAGCTACTGTATGTTTATTTAATATGCTTTTTACTGAAAAATGGCTGACTACTGGAGACGGCTGACTTTAGGCACACTTACCCTCCTAACTAACTAACTAATTCTATGGCCTATGGAACATGGAGGTTCAATGCCGCATTCACAAAAGCTTTCCACTGACTTCTATCCTTAGCTAACTGGATCCAGTTTCTACTTTGTATTCCTATTTCTGCGAGATCCATCTTAATATTGTCCTCCCATCTGCGCCTAGGTCTTCCTAATTATAAGCTCAAGAAATATCTTATATATAAAAGAGAACGCACAAATCCTTTGTTCCCTCATCACGCTAATACGGCTGAACCAATTTCTTTCATTTTTGGGGGGTTATTAGGATTTGGACCCTAGATGGTTTTTATCATATCACTTTAATTTTTAATTACCAGTGTCTTGAGATAATTGACCATTCAAGTGTCCATAACGTACAAATCCTTTGTTAGTTCATCATAGGTAAAAATAAACGTATTTATATGCAACCCGCATGACCGTGTCACTCGGCGGGTTAACATAAATGACAGGCGATATAATGTTAACATTTACTGCAATCTTCTATGGTTTTTATCATATCACTTGAAAGCGAAAAAGTAAAAATTATCTAAGTAACAAAGTTTATTGCGTTCCGGGGTGACCGCAGCGAAGCGGGGTGAACGCTGCTAGTGTAACATAATAATAATAATAATATCTTAGTATCAAACTTTAAGCGATTTTTATATGATGCATATATTCATGAAAATAGTCACTACTTGTTATGTACTCATTTGGCGTTCCCCTAGGGTTACTAGGAATTGAAATCAGGATCTCTGACTGTGCAGTCCAGTATGCTAACTGTATGACCACAGAGCACGGATCTGACAAAAAACATTTTCATAACGTTTTGCTACCCCTCCTTTTCCCGTATCGATTAAAGTGCCATCCGTGAAGGAATTGTTTTCAATTCTGGGTGAAATCAGTCACTTTTTTCTGGAGAATCGAAATGTCCAATAAGAAATGGGGGTCCCACTTTAAAATTTTAAAGTTACCCCTACCGCCAAAGGGAATGGGGATAGCGGATTTTGTTTGGTATAATTGAACTATACATATAAAGCAGAAACATATATTCTCATTTTGGGCGTGTGTTAATATCTCATTTGATATTAACTTAGAAATCTATTTGAACTTTGGTAGTGCTAGCATTTCCATAGCGTCATCTTCGTATACAAACAGATGATGAATAAAAGTGACAGAGGTTTGAAAGCTGACAGTTTATCTGATTTTGTTTTTATAACCAATTCAAATGTTAAAAATGTAACGTTGTATTTAGAAAAAATAAAATATCCTTATATTGAAAGAAAACCGGGCTGGGAACCGAACCGTCAATCATTACTGTAATTTCAAGCGCCTCGCTAAACCCACTTATTTTCTTCTTAATTTACGTCGCGAAAGGCGGCCCCGAAGTTCACTTACCAAAGTCTACTTTCCCCTTATCAGTACTTTCTGTATATTTCCTACTCGGTTATACACGTTTTGCAGTAACCTTGAATGATAGGGACACAAACACAGACACGTCGAGAACATTTAAAATTCCAAAAGTTCCCCCACCGGGAATCAAACCCGGTACACCACAGACACACATGCTAGCCACTAGACCACACAGCCAAGTTATAAAGCCAGCGCGTTTTAATAATTCTACTGGAAATGCACGAGATATGCACTTGTAATACATTGAGTGATTTATTCGAGAGAGGCAAAGCACTTTACTTTGAATTCATTTCTTGGTTTCGTTTCTACTGTGTTTATTCTTTGTATTTTTCGTACACTACTTGAAAAAGCAAATACATCTTTCGCTACAGTGTCCAGAAATACTATTTTAACTGATCATAAAACAGAAATCTTTCGGTGAAATAATATGGGGTAATGTGTGCTATTCTAGTTTCATACCGAGTTCCTTCGTAGCTAAGCGGTTAGCATACGCACCTTTGACGTAAGAGACCCGGTTCGATTCCCGGTGTGAGCTCATGTGGTTCGGATTTCACGCTAATCAGTAGGTAAACGTCTCATATAGCCTCGATGCTGAAAGGGATGTTAAAATCAACTCAACATTATTTTATACCATCAATTGAAGCAAAAGGTAGACGATACTATCCTGTTAAAAACATGCATTTATTTCTTTGGCACATATTACAAAGCATCGGACTATTTGCGACACTTCAAGAAAAAGATGCTTTATGAATATTAAGTCGCTTCAAGCGTTCAAATCGCTTTGTAAAAATCCAGATTATGAATTGCAATAACTTTTTACGTTGTAATTAAAATAACAGCATATATTGTTTTCTATCTCTCTCACATACTTTCTCTCTCTCTCTCTCTCTCTTTCTTTCTCTATATATACACACCTGTATATTACAATAGGTATCAGAACATGAATAATTTTCATTTTGGACGTGTGATTTAAGGTTGGTATTCAAATCAGAAAGTTGTTCCCATTATAACAATGTTAACGTTCCTCATTTCAGCGTCTTTGTATATAAATGATGACAGGGTGAACAAATGTAACAGGCTTTGAAACGTGATAGTTCATCTGATTTTTTTTTCAAACACTTCAAAGCAGAACTTTATATTTAAAGAAATGTTTCCATATGTTGAAAAAAATCAAAACTGCCGCGAGGCAGATTCGAACTGCCGCCCTCCGATGCTAGACTTTCAAGAACACTACTAAACACGCTTGACCACCGAGACAATTCATGAAAGAATATGCTGTAATAATTTTCATATATCGCTCCAAGCGCACGTTCACACCTGAAGTTTTAAATAGTCATTTTCTCCCTATATCAGTAATTTCAACTGAAGATATTGACTGAATTTGCATATTGGAACTGTGCATGAAGTGTGAATAGCATATTAAACGCAGAAATACGTAGTTGACTCTTCAGTTCATGTTTCTGTTCAATAGCTTCACATGTTAGTGAGTGTTTCCTAATACCTGTGTCATTTTCCCCCTTTTTTCCCCACGGGATATTTTTCGTGTAATTATTTGACACACTAAGGTTTCATAAGATTAAAGGTTTTTTGCTTATAATTTTCTTATTTTGCTTTATTTTTTCTCTAAAATAATAAATAATTATGCATTATTACACTGCTTTGTTAAGGAAAGCACAAAGAAGCGATAATATATTAGGAAAACTGAGTTATTAATGAAAATGTGGAAGTTACAGTATATGCGAACTTTTTTTTTGCGGATGAGGATACATCTCGTGTGTTTTCGATACCGCAAATATAACACGTGCGTGTATTCTCTGTGCTCTATATCCACACCTGTCTTATCAATTAAACCAGCTTCCTTATTAGTCATAAATAATACTTGCGATTGCTGGGCCAGCCACCATCCATTTCAGAAGGGAAGAAGGTTTATCCAGTATCTACAGCACCACAATCGGTTTGACGATTTTATTATTTTGGTCGTGTAGATAATCACTACAATATGTGAAAAAGTCCTCTCACTTTTCTACTTCCGAAATGATTTCTCTGAAACTCAGTACATTTGGAGATGTCTAGTTGGCAATTCAAGAATATTCTGTTTGAATACTGGAATCCACCTGTCATAGCGAACATGGGCACAGGCAAAGAACCACGTACAAACCTGAAAAAGAGTATCAAGGAATAGACTGAAATTTACCAGAATAGACTGAATCGTCACAAGCTGAAGCAGCAAAATTTTTACCTTTAGTGTTTTATTCCAAAACACGAACTGTAACGATTCGCCTGTTCTCTTATTACTAGGCTTCGGATTTTTAGGTCCCAAAAAATTCAAATTAGGATTTTAAAAAGTGCATTTTAGGATTTTATAGGTTTTTAAAAACACCGTTTAGGATTTCTAGCGTTATATTACTGAAAACGGAATATTACTATACTTTAAACACTTTTTTAGCTATTTCATACTTAAATGGTAACCTTAATTTAGTAAGCTTTATGCTAACCAGTCTTCTGCGTAATAAAAATAATAAAACGCTTCTTACCTTGGACATTTTTTGATAGCTGAAATATAGTTTAACATATGTATGGCCTGTCGTACTATAGTAGTAGTAGTTTTTTTGTCAGTTTTCTTATGTTTGAAATTTTATAGAACACCACAAATATCACTTCACTTTTCTAACGATACACTGAGGAAATACGGATGTTCAAATATTGTTTTTCCGATACTTTTCATGTTTTCTATAGCCATCAGCTTGAACTTTCTATCGAATGACTGCGCACCTGTTGTTGTTAAAAATAAACATGCTGCCCCGCTTATTCACAATCGCAGCCGCAAATTACAAAGAAACATGCTGTGTGAAGGAAACCTTGTTATTGCAATGTTGAAAACTGGTTGAGTACGTGTTTGAAAGTATTTTTCAAGTTAAAAATAACTATAAAGAATCATTTAGGACGTTATAGGTTCTAAAAGCTAATTTAGGATTTTTTAGGTCCAAACCCCCCAATTAGGACATTTTAGGTCCTATAAAACTAATATAGTTCTACTTATAGCAACTTGAAATGTAAAGAAAACACGAATTTTTTGCATTCACTGTACAGGAATAAAATAGGTTCGAACCTAAGAATCCGGAGCCTACTTATTACGCCATGTATTAAATACAATATCTTGATCACTAGAGGCTTCACAGTAACGACTATACATTTCTCACTGAAGAATAGCTGATGACACTTGATGAGCATATCTAGTTCTTTTAACGTGGGAGGCTTTCAGGAGAGATTCGGCTCTCCCAGATGTGGTGACATCAGCCTTGACTTATATCTTATCCCATTCCGATCCTTCTAACCAAGTCCTAATCGTACTCATGATAGCCATTTTAATATGAAGCCCTCCCATCATTATCAAAATCTTGTCTTCTTCATACTTCTCTGGATATTTCCATTGCATTTGTTTCATCAGGGCATACACTGGTTGATCACCTGTAATAACTGGTGTCTGGCGAGGGTTAAGATGTGAAACTACTGATGAAACAACACCCATGGCATGTCGAACTATCGCTGGAGAATGAATGGTTTGCTCTAGTAAAGGTAATAATGTGAGTTGAGATTTTGGCATACAGTGGTTCACATCTTTTGGAGTGGTAGGCTTCCCATGATATCATCTCATCAGAGGATTCGGTTTCACTTGTAATTGCTGTGAACACAAAATCAAGCTAGTCTGTTGCTGCATTTGTAGGACTCGAAGAAGCTAGGCAAATAGGATTAACTGTTGACATATGTGGATCACCAGGAACTGTAGTAGGCACTACAGGAACTGTGGTGTATAAGTCTTTTCTTTATTTTCCTGTCCATCTTTTCTGTACTAGTACTGGGAAATCTGTAGTATGAGGATTGTAGGTTAGAATGTATCACGGAAAGATGTTGAATAATTGAAGTGCTGGAATAATCTGTTGCTGTTGAAGATATAAAAGGTTGTGGTCAACATTGTCTATAGCAGCAGTGGCGAAGTCATCAGTGAGGAGGTTTAGAGGACACACAACTTCATAATTTTCAAATAATTCACACAAACTATTAGTTACTGTTGAAGAAACCTGCTGTACTGTGTCGTAGGAGGCACAAATGTCATGTTTAGAAAGCAAATCTATAACGTCACGGAGCATAAGACCTACGTACAAAGGAATGGTTTTTCTTGTTCGTTACGGTGATGCTGATATTTTGTAAGATGGCACTGTTTACGTTCAATGCTGTTAAATCGAATTAACTGTGTTATTGACAAGGCAGCTGACTTTTTGCTGAACAAAGAACAGGGCACTGATGGGGCAGCAGTGAACTGGTTGGTAAAGGAACCGTCAAATTTAAGGAACTTGTTAAACATATGACCACGAAGGATATTTGCAACTCCAGCCAAACATATGCGATCACTCATACAATTAAAAGAACACGCATCACGAATGGCATCTCCAACATCAGCTACAAGTTTTTTTGAAGTGTTTGTAATTGACGATTTCTGAGATATTCTGATTTGTGTGTCCGTTGTGTGTTGAAATGCAAAAATATGAACTAAAATGGATGCAGAAAATAAAAAATATTCAAATTTCTCCATGAAGATATTATTTTACGAATATGACTCTGGTATAATGATTTATAATGCTTGTGATGCCGGATCCAACGGTGCATGAATCAAGTGTGTCAAATCAAGTGTTTCTGCATTATGCACATTTGAATTATTTGTAATTTCTGTTCGTTTAGGGCTTTTACCTAATTTTTATGTAATATATTTCTATAAATTGAATATATAAGGAAGTAAAAAAAAGTCTAACAACTTATTTGATCTTGTTAGAAAGACAGTTTTATAAGCTATAATAAATGCAATTGGTGTTTCCATCAATGTGAGCCAGTTGTATATTGAAATGAAAAAATATGAACTAAAATGGATGCAAAAAATGAAAATATTCAAATTTCTTCATGAAGATATTACTTTACGAATATGCCTCTGATACAATGATTTGTAGAGCTTGTGGTTCCGGTTCCAACGGTGCATGAATCAAGACCGTAGGTTCAATGGTTCCTAAATTATGACAATTTAAAGTTTCAGATGGTCGGCCATGTTTGTGACGTCACTGCGGCCATGCGACGTTTTTACCAGCTTGTGTTCCGGTGTTTTTCATACTTGCTATAAATGTACTTTTATCCTGAAAAATTTCTTGCTTATACCCAGTCATGAAATATTTTTGCACTATTCGACTGCACTATAACGGAGTAGGGAATTCAAAATATATGTCAAAAATTGAGCATCCTATGGGTTTTTAAATTATACTTAGATTGAAATGTGTGTCCTAAGAAGGGACTGGATTCAAACGTTTTGCATAAGACTGTTCTCCATGCAAAGAACGGTCATTTCAACTAGTATATTATATATATATATATATATATACGGGGGTCACTACGAAAGTTTTGAGATACGCATTGTTGTTGCACAGTATTTCAATTCCGACAATTGCGTTCGGTAGTGGTATCCAGAGCGAAGAAGCGAAGCAAGTTTCAATTTGCCTCCTTATCGGCGTGGCCGTATCGCCTTCACTTGTTTGTTGATGTGAGCAGTATTCGGCTGTCTAGAATGGTGCTCGAAAGGGAACATTTTCGGGCAATGATCCTTTACGATTTCGAAAGTGGTTGGAACGAGACACAAAGCCATGACCGTTTGCAGAGGGCATTTGGGGACCTTGCTCCTTCCCGTGCTACAATTTTTCGGTGGTTTGGTGAATTCAGAAGAGGTCGGACATCGCTTAAATATGAAGAGAGAGCTGGATGTCCGGCAACAGCTGTGTCAGATGAAAACATTGCCGCTGTGGAACAAATGATTCGAGAAAATCCTCGAACAACTTTCAAGGACATTGAATCTACAGTGAGCATTGGATCGCCAGCAGTAACAAAAAATCTTCATGATCATCTTCGGCTCAGGAAGGTTTCATCTCGTTGGGTGCCTCACACTTTGACTGAACAGCAGAAGCGCATGCGTGTGGAATGGTGTGAAGAAATGCTTGCAAGATTTGATGGAGGCAATTCTCGTCGCGTCTCTGACATTGTTACTGGTGATGAGACTTGGCTCTATCAATTTGACCCTGAAAATAAACACCAGTCTACAGTTTGGATCTTTCCAGACGAAAATCCACCCACGAAAGTGAAGCGACCGCGAAGTGTGGGGAAGAAGATGGTCGCAACGTTCTTCTCAAAATCTGGCCATGTTGAAACTGTTCCACTTGAAGAACAAAGGACGGTTACTGCTCGGTGGTACACCACTGTTTGCCTAACAAAAGTGTTCCAGAAGCTTCGGGAACGGCGTCCAAGAACTGGGTTGCGTGGGATCCTGCTTCATCACGACAACGCATCCGCACACACGGCCAACATCACAATTCAGTTTATAGAATCTACGGAGGTCAAACTTATGACTCATTCGCCATATAGCCCTGACCTGGCCCCGTGTGATTTGTTCTGTTCTCCAGGATCAAAGATCGCATGCGTGGCAAGAGATTTTGCAGCCCTGAAGAAGCTGTAGTGGCTTACGAGAATGAACTTTCAACATCTGAAGAAAAAGAGTGACAACACTGCTTCCAAAAGTATTTTTCGAGGATGCAAAAGTGTGTAGAATGTAATGGTGAATACTTTGAGAAAATGTAAGTGTTAAAATGATTTTAAGTATGAGAGTTATTTCACATCTCAAAACTGGGTGCACCGACATTGCGCAAATTTTCCCACGCTTATCTGTTGACACAGATAAAGCCTTAATGAGCAGGCAACAAAATTGGAAATTGCGAAAAAAATCTTGTGCAACGTTGCCATCATTACCATAAGTATATCGACTAATAAAAACAGTCACCAAAATGCAAGTCGTTTTAACAAAAAAAAAAAAAAAAAAAATACAAAGTAATGGATAACAATAGCATTTTCAGTCATCTATATTATATGTGTGCAATGGCGTCGTTAGAGAGGGTGACTGGGGAATGTGTCCCAGTCATTCATTTTCCGTATCATATCTAACTGTAAGATTAAAACTGTAAGAATATAGTTATTGAAAGCAAATAGTTTTGAAATACTGTAAGGAAAACAAACATATATAAAATAAACAATATATATAAATATTTCTAGAAGTTCTCTTGAAATATCGTGAACAGACGTTCGACCAATCAGAAATAAAGATTTGTCTATATCTTCCAGTTTTGGCCAATCAGAAACAAGCACTTGTATACATATTTCAGGTGTGTCTACCACATATCTTAATAACTATCCTTTCACCTTTCTATAAATGATACTTAGATTTGCATTTGCGTCTTAGTTGTTCTTAGGTGCTGTGAGAAACATTTGTTATATATTACCTAGGTATTATCGTATAAATTGTTACAAGAATGAGTGGTCAGTGTATTAGAGATAAATAGGGCCCCTTGGCAAGAAAGCTCGCCCCCTTGAGTGATGCAGCACTTATATCTACGTGTACCTCCTACATGCAGTTAGAATTCTAAAGCAGCATGTCGAATGTTGTGTCTCGCCGCGGTTTTCAACGAACTTAAAGAGTTCTGGTTTGGCCAATGGCCACCAATTAATATTGCTACCAAAGTGTTTACCATCCTCTTAGGTATTGATTAAGACCAATATCGTCTCTCTATGAATTACCGTTCCCATGATATTGGCCAAAAATGGCCGATTTCCAGAGATTTAAGGAGCATTATTTGAGGAACCGTAAGTCATAGAGAGGTCATATTGGTGTTGGTCAATATCTAAAAGGGTGGTAAATATTTTGGTAGCAAATAGTAACCGGTGGCCACTGTGCAACTGGCCATCAATTAATATCAGTACGAAAATGTTTAATGTTCTATTAGGGATTAACACTGATATCATCTCTCTATGACTTACCGTTCCCGTGATACTGACTAAAAAAGTTCGAATTTCTAGATATTTAAGCAGTCATATCTCGAGAACTATAAGTCATAAAGAGATGATATTTTGTTAATTTTTGCGAGAAAGAGAAGAGGGTGCGGATAAAAAGATTTACCTTTACATCTAGGAACAATTACAGCTATCCTTCCCGCTAGATCTCTCCATTCTTTTAAAGTTCGTTCTGGCAATGCTCTTAGAGCATTCTCAACTGTTTTATCCTGAAGATATTTACCGGACAGTGTACATTAGAAAGGTTTTGGACCTGAAATTGGTTTGTGGGCCTGAAAAGGGCCTCAGTTCTTTAATTACTGTGTATTTGCTTCACTCCCAGAGAGATAACAAAGCGTTTCCGTTAGCCGACTGTCGGCAAAGCGTGTTCAACGTATATGGCCAGAGCAAATGTTGAAAACATTCTCAAGATGGGTGCTGGTCCCTCCTTTGTTTGGACACGAATGAGGTTCGTGAACTGTACGTTTTGCTGTTTTAATGCATCTCTGATGTTATCTATGTTGGTTGTGGTTGGAACACCTTCTTCAGGAAAGCAATGCATCTCAGCAATTCTTCTCTGCAAAGCTTATTCTTCTCCGTTGTGCACTCTCCCAAATGTCACCAGCAACTGTATGTCAGACCTCCTCAGGTTCTGTTAAAACCCCGAACGAATTGCGGATATAATAAACCAATAATAGAACAAGCCAATGAGGAACGAGAATCACAACGAGCCAATCAGGATCGAGAATTAATCGCAAGTTTTAGTGAGGAGGGTAATATAAACAGGAAGCAATAAACTGGAGAAACATAAGTGAAACTTTCAGAATGGAGTTTACATTGACGAAAACAGAAAAAGGTGTACCTTGTGTATTAATGGGAGGCTTTAAGTATCGTTTCTTTCGCCAAGGAAAAAAAGGCTCAAATTGGAGGTAAGTTAATGTAGTACATAATTTTTGCATGTATATAAGCCTATAGCTTGCTAAGTTATGCAAAGCCTACATTAGTATTTTCAGTAGTCAGCTTGACCTATATTTTAGTAAGTTCTGTAAGCCTATATTAGTATTTATGCTAGTCAATAGGATCCATATATACTTTGTTAAAAGATGTAACACACTATTAGTATTAATGTCGGGAAGTTGGACCTATATTTTGTTAAGTGATGTAACCTATATTAATATTTATGCCATTCAGTTGCTTCTATACTTTGTTAAGTAATGGAAAGTTACATTAATATCCATGTCAGTCAGTTGGGTCTATATTTTGTTAAAATATGTGTCTAGTCCCTATTTTAATATTTATGCCAGGCAATTTGTCCTATACTTTCGTAAGTGAATAAGTAAGCCTGCATTAGTATTTATGTCAGTCAATTGGACCTATACTTTGTTAAAAGGTGATGGAAGATATAACATTTTTGCCAGTGAAATAGTGAATACATTTTTCTTTAAATAGTAAGTTTAGAACACGTGATACGATTTAATTATTATTTCCTTTCTTTCAGATGTACTAAGAAAAGCTGTAATGCTAGTATAACAATGGATGAAAATACAAGTGAAGTTTTAGAAAGGAAAGATATTCATAATCATTGTGAAGATGAAGATGGTGTTCAACGGCATTTTCTTAGAGAGAATTGTAAGCGACGAGCCACTGAACAATTGAACGAGAAGCCAAATAAAATTATAAGGCAGGAAGTTTCAAAATTGGAACATCATGACACACTTGATCATAAAGAAATTAAAAGATGCCGAGACGTTATTTATAAAAATCGAGTAAGAAAAATATCGAGTAAGAAAAATATCGAGTAAGTATAATTTCATTTATAACCATTAACTTTGAAATGAGTTTCATTTACAGCATCAAGAAGTAGAATAGGAAGTAGTTGCTTGAACAGAAAAGTTCCTTTTTCCGTCTTATTTCCAAATTATAGTAAAATAGTTTTTTTTTTTTTTTTTTTTTGATTCTCACAAAATATATCGTAACATAGCATTTCACCTAACGATATGACACTACAGTCTTGTTTACTATTTTCTTTTCTGACACTAATCTTATTTTCTTTTCAGTTTTCTGTGTGAGTTCAGCGGGTTAGAAGTATTTGCAGATGGAACTTTCACTTATGCTCCTAAGCATTTCACACAGTTATATACAATACATGCATATAAAAATGGATATTATCTACCTCTATGTTTTGCATTTTTGCCGAAGAAAGACAAGAATACGTATGTGGCCATGTGGAAGATGATAAGAAACTTAGACAGTAGATTCGACTTGAAAATCATTTACGTTGATTTTGAAACAGCTGCTCACGAAGCCATCAAGAATGTGTTTCCAAATTGTGACATTCGTGGCTGCAGATTCCATTTGGGACAAACATGGTGGCGGAGGATTCAAGCCGACAATGATCTGCGACAAGCATATATGGATCCAAAATCTGAACTAGGTATTATTGATATTATTATGGTCTATTATTCTTTATTATTAATTTAATAATACCATGTGGACTTTGTTTTGTTATATATTAATACAGAATACAGTTGAAAATAGAATCTTATTCTGTTTGACTGAAGAATCTTAATTCAGTCACCATTCTTAAAAGCAAATAAACTGCTGTTCTAATAATGTACGAAATGAAGAAATTATAAAGCCAACAGTAAGATCCATCAATTTCACTACTTTCCCAATGCTTGCTTATTCTAACAAATTATTATTATTATTATTATTATTATTATTGCTTTTCTTACAGGTTCATGGATAAAGGCATTTTTTGGGTTGCCATATTTACATCCAACAGAAGTATCAGATGCCTTTACTCAACTAATATCAATGACGCCGGATGATACAGGGCATAAATTTTCCGATTACGTCCTAGAAAACTACATAGAAGACGGTTGCAAGTAAGTAGCTTCCTTTTGAATTTCATCTATAGTAGCACATGCTTCAATAACTCTTAATACTGCAAAAACTGTTGTCCTAGTTTGAACACAACATTAATGGTTGTGCTGATATGGTATTTTCTCTCAATGCAACTTAATTATAGTGAAATTTTCTTCTGTCTTCATGTAAGACGTAGATTAAAATGCAGGTTTTGATAGTTGTAAACAAATTACGGACCAAGACTATAAATATTTCTTGAATCTAGTGTTATAAATGTTTTAGTGTTTTATATAAATTGTCAATAATTGTGTGCATGAACTAAGGATCTTTTTATTTTATTAATTTTAGGTATCCACCTGTCATGTGGGCGTCTATACCATCCACGATGCGTCGGACGACAAATGGACCAGAAGCTTTTCACAGACATTATAATAGTCAATTTTACTTCCCTGCTCCTGATATTCATACGGTGATTTCTGCTTTGTTAGAGATCCAAACGGAAACTGCCATGAAAATAACGTCCATATTAAAAGGAATTTCAAAGGCCCAAAGACCAGCAGAAGTCAAAAGGAGCGAGTTTGTCATGAGGAAGTATGCTGAGTTCAGGAATTCGCAGAGAAACTATGAGAAGGCACGTATGACATTTTTAAAAGCTGTAGGATTTAAATTTCAAGCATTCAAACTGTAAAATGAAATTTTCTGTAAATAAGTATGTTGCTTTGTAAATATTAGAATGCAATAAAATATATCTCATAAAGGAATAGCTTTATACATTTCATTTCGATGCAAAATTTCACACAATTCCTTAAATCCTGTTGTTGGCAACGTCGCGGCGGAAATTTGCGCAATTTCAGCACTTTCTGCTCCTCGTTAATAAGACATAAATTACTTAGATTATCAACGATCTAATCTTTAGAAAAATTTGCGCAATGTCATTGCACCGCTCAAAACTTTCATAGTGACCCTCGTATATTATTATATATATATATATATATATATATATATATATATATATATATATATATATATATATATATATATATATTGTGTGTGTGTGTGTGTGTGTGTGTGTGTGAGAGAGAGAGAGAGAGAGAGAGAGAGAGAGACAGTGTGTGTGTGTGTGTGTGTGTGTGTGTGTGTGTGTGTGTGTGTGTGTGTGTAAAACAAAGAGTTTGTGTGTGCGTGTCGCCACGTTTGGCCTAATCCTCGTTTCGCCTAACCAATTATCTGATACTTTTATGACAGATAAATGATAAGATTTGTGTCCGCCATTTTAGGCGAAAAAGGATCCTCGTTTGGCCTAATCCTCGTTACGCCTAAAATGGCGGACAATAAGAAAAAATCGTGGAAATTCAACTAGAGGGAAATTATATAAGAGAAAATTCCCTAATGAAAATATATAGATTAATATTATATTAACTATTTTCGAGAAGTTAGGATTACCAAAACTCCTTTATGTATTTACTAGGACAATGGATATATACGAATATATATGAGTAGGCAATACCAAAACCCGTTAAATTCACATTTTAAAATTTATGACAAATCGAGAAAAACTGTTTAAACACGTCATAATTGCAAAATAACATTAGAAACTAGAGAACATTAAAAAATTAAAAATAATGTGAGTGTTGATCTGTCGAAAGCTGTATAATCACACTAGTATGTGTATTGCGTTATTGAAGAAAATTGATTGGATTTAACAGATTTTGCGCATGTAAATGGAAATAACAGCTTTTGCATCTGGACGAGCGGCCATTTTTGTTGAGGCTCAAGATACAAAACCTATCAAAAAGAAAGGGAGTCAGTCAGAAATCAGTATTATGCCTACTAAAATATTGGGGGGAAGAATGTATTATCAACTATACATTGCACAAGATTGGCACAAATGAATATGGATACATAAATGCTACATTAATTTTGTTCTAAATTGAAAACAATGGATCCAAATGTGCAAAAAAATTGAATTATATAACCTCCTCTCCATCATCATCTACTAAATGGAAATCCATATCGTAGTCGTTCTCTGGTGCATCACCATTCTCTCGGTTTTCTATTCCTCAAAATCCTCTTTGTAAAAACGTGAGCTTTGAGCTGCTTTCAATCGTCAAACCCTTCGTAACTACAAGCGGAGTTAATTATACCTATCCGTATACATTTCTAAACTGAATGACTATATTTTGGAAGAGTTTGTAACCTTTTATGGACTAACATAGGATGAATATTAATTTGCCAATTATCCCAATATATGAATTTGAAATATAGCGAAACAAAATGTGCAAATGTTGAGTTTGAGCAAAACAGTGGCAGAAAGAGAATCAGAAATGGTAAATAAGTGGCAAAAATTTTTAACATGTTGTACCAGAAGCATGTTATAATTTTGAATGATAATTGGCACGAGACATTCTACTGAAGTTGAAAAGACCGTTTAAAGAAGAACCTAATCCAACAATGTTCTGTTCAAAGTAAAGAGTTTCCCTGAAACATAAAACAAACGACTTTTAACCATAGATAGTCCACTCACCTTGTCTTTTTGGCTACATTTCGTTTCCAGTTTTTCATGTGTCTTGTACGTTTTCTAGACAATTTTGGTGTTGTCTGATAACAAAATTATGATCATCGCTGCTTAGAGTATCGTTTTCTTTCGATTTTGCGTGCATCTGTATAGTAATTATTAAAGAAAAGCAAATAAGCACAGAAAAGTTTCACGAACAGTTAGGTTAAGACGTATAGTGTCTCCATTTTCAGTCCAGGGTGCGCGGTGCTCAGTAGTAGAGCGTTCACCTCCGGTGCTTGGTGTCCCTGGTTCAATCCCAGCTCGCGCCATGTGGACTTTGTGGTGGACAAACACCGTGCTCGTGGGTTTCCTCGGGGTTCTCCGTTTTTTTAAAAAACCCGGTATTTTTTGAGTTTAAACCAGGTTTTTTGTTTAAATAATTTGCTGTATGCACTTATCTCACACATGGAGAGAAATAAGTTTGTTTCATCTTGGTGTTATTACGCAACAACCGGGTTATGCTGGAAGAGGTCACATAAGCTTAAAGCAGAATCAAACCACTTCTAGGCTTACATCCGAGAGAAATTGTCCTCCATTTGAACTCGAAACCGGGACTAATTGACCACAAATGCGATATGTCTGCCGACTCACTCATGAAGGACTCCTGGTAAAAATACGTTGTGCTGATCTTTAGGTACTTGTTAATGTAACTGTCAAGAGTCATTTCAGAAGGACGAAAAGATAACCAGTTGCACAAGTGAAACCATTATACAGAATTACATATGGACAATTTCAAAATGCTGCAGAGTACAGAAGAACTAATTTAGTTCAAGTTAGTTCATTACGACTTTTATTAGTCCAAGATAGAGAAATACAACGAGAAGAAGAAGAAATAGACTTAATTTGCATATCTGTAAGAAAAGTGAATAAATATACGAATTATTTGAGTCCACTTTGGCTCTGACCCATTTATACATAAATAAATACCAAAGATATTTCTGATTTCAATAAATGCCTCTCATGGGATTTGTATGAACCCTCCTCTCCCTAAAAAAAACTACAGCATTTCGATGTATTTTATCAACAGTAAACATTTATTAAAACGAAACAATATTTAGAACTTTTCTTTGATTGAAATTGCATAACAATAATAACAAACTATAAAAAATCTCAAAATAAGCATTCATAAACTTATTTAAAAAATACAAAAGTTGCTTTTGTAGTATAATCTTTTTGAGTAATGAATGGGAAATTTAGGTCTGAATATAATACGAATAATATACGGGAGTTAAACGTGATAACCCATAAGTGTGGTGTGTTCATCAAGATTTTACGAACACTTATACTTTTACGAACATCTTTCATTTTTTGGTTTAAACCAGGTTTTCTTTTAACAGCTGGTTTAAACCAGCAAATCCTGGTGCGATGAGTCTCGATTTCAATCTCATCACGCCGATAGTGATCTATAATTTGGTGCCAGCCCAACGAAATCACGTCAGGTTGGAATTGTACAAGATAACAGAGACCATGTTGATTTATATTGTTTTTTTGTAAGCAATGTTTTGGACCTTTGGTACCTACTATTCGTCCGTATTGTATCGAAGTACGAAGATCACCAGAGTCAACTATATCTTTATTTCTGTCATACGAGTGGAAATGGACTGTACCAGCAGGATAACCACCCTCGTAACAGATCCCGGTTGGCCACCATCTGTTTGGAGGAGCATTCAACTTCTTCCTGCTGAAACAACCACCGAGAAGCCCGGATTTTAATCTCATTGTGCATCTCGGGGACTTATGCTATGGAAATTCCCGGTAGTATGTGAAACGAGTGGAAATTCAACTCAAAAGTTGTAATTTCAAAAGTAATAATAAGAAATGAAATATATTTCTCTTTCTTTGTCAGTAACACATTGAGATGTTTGAATTGTGGAATTATCCAAAGAGCAATTTGTCAGCGAAGCGATTTGTCACAAATCACTCATTGCGATCACAATTGTCCATTGTTAAGTTATGAGCAAATTTAGGGATCTTTTGTCAGATCTAGCTTGAAATAGTTACAAATTTCATACGAATTGTAATTACAATAGAATCACAATCGGATCTCTTATAATGCATTAACAGTTTCAAAAAAGCATTGAAACTGGAATGAAATCGTCTGAAAGATCAGCGAAACCTACAATAAAATAACTTTTGCACCTACATAAGAAGAAACACACAAACTATATTTCCTTTAACGTACCGATTAGCAGTACCATTTGACAATATCACATATTTGGAAACAAACTGCAAACTAAAAGTTACTTTTGAACAGCACTCACCTTTAAACAAAATTAATAACAGGTGTAACTTTTTGTGTTTCTCTCATCTCAAATATAGCCACTATACACCCTGTGGGGCATTAATATTCTCAAAATGGAACGGAAAAGTAACTGTACAATTGTCGAACCATTTTTCCGAAAGCAAATAGTCCTATTACAAATTAGTTATGGGAAAACTAATTTGCATTTCTCAGTTCTTCACATAGTAGGGAATATTTTTTTCCGAAAAATTTCCCTCCAGTTTTATCTCCACGATTTTTTTATAGTCTACCATTTTAGACAAAACGAGGATTAGGCCAAACGAGTATCCTTATTTCGCCTAAAATGGCGGACATAAAGCTTATCTTTTATCTGTTATAAAAGTGTCAGATAATTGGTTAGGCGAAACGAGGATTAGGCCAAACGATGTAAGATCTTGTGTGTGCGCGGCCTGGTGACCAGACGAGTGAACCGAGAGTTAATAAATTTGGGTCACGTGTACCTTGGTCCAGGCCCCAGCCCAAGGCGAAGTGTTTTTCCAAATTAGAACCAGGTGGGTCTCAGGGGGGTGTTTACGTGGACATGTTAAAGTAGTAGAAAATGACCGATATTAGTGTCAAGTCCACAGTTTTCACGGACGCTGAAATGAATAGTGATACTCCAACAGGCGTTGACTTCGCCCTCATGCGAAGAATGGATATATTCAGCTAGTATATATACAAAGGGATTATTCGCAAAAGATTAAACAGATTTTACATATTTCATTGAGAACTTCAAACATTCCCCTCCATCCAAAGAAATCACAATATTCTGGTGCTAATCAAGCTTTTATTTTCTGCCCTACAAATGTTCAATATAATCATCACCTACAGTACAAGCAAGACAATCGGAATTTATCTTAAACGCGTTGCAGTATGTCACGATCCAGTAACTTAATATGTATTAATGCGTCCATTGTCTTTCAACATTCAAAATCACCGATGAGTGTCCTTGAGAGAAAGCGGAAAAGTATTGTAGAATAAACTTCGAGAAACATGATACACTGTGAGAATTGAAGAGGTTTTCCCGAACTCAAAAACGGTCTTCCTGTTATGCTGCATTACGAGCGAGAACAAGCAACTAAGAGTTCTGGAAAATGACGCATCCAAAGCGTGACAGAACATCTTGCTGCTATGTAGTCAAAACTTAGGAATCAACTCTTTCAAGTAGTTCATGATTCATTAAATGAATAAGCTTGAGGATCATGAGGTCGGTTTATTCTTTATGAATAATCCTAAATATGTACGAGGGTTGCTATATATATTTCTGGCCTAGGCAACACTAAGTGTTGCCAGGTGCAATCTGACATTTCCATTGGAAAGTTTGACATTTTGTAGCATAAATGTACTCAGAACTTTTTGACTTACGACAATTTTTTTTTCTTTTACAGGTACTTGAAGAAATCAACTTGGCAAAAAAATGGAATTAACTCGTGAACATTTTCGTGCGATCATTTTTCACAACTTTCGACGTGGATTATCACGACAAGAGTGCATCGATGAACTTAAATCTTTGTATGGCGACGAAGCACCATCCTATAGCACTGTGAAAAACTGGTACAACGAATTCAATCGTGGCCGACGCTCGCTCAAAGACGAATTCCGTGAAGGTCGTCCAAAAACAGCCGTTGTGCCAGAAAACATCGATGCCGTACGTGAACTGATAATGCAAGACCGTCATGTGACTTACCGTGAGATAGAGGCATGCCTAGGCATTTCTTCCACCAGCATACATTCGATATTGCATGAACACCTGGCCGTAAAAAAGGTTTGTTCTCGTTGGATCCCGCACAATTTGACAATCGCTCAAAAGAAAGCTCGTGTGGATTGGTGTAAAGAAATGCTGAAAAAATACGATCGCGGTGCTTCAAAAGACGTTTATAAGATCGTCACAGGTGACGAATCATGGATCTATGCGTATGAGCCCGAAACAAAACAGCAATCGACCGTGTGGGTCTTCCAAGACGAGCCAAATCCAACGAAAGTTGTTCGTGGAAGAAGCACTTCGAAGCAAATGGTCGCCTGTTTCTTCGGCATAACTGGTCATGTGGCGACTGTTCCGCTTGAGCAACGTAGGACGGTCAATTCTGAGTGGTACACCACCATTTGTTTGCCTGAAGTCTTCGGAGAAATTCGAAAAATGAACAAGAGAAGACGAATCATTGTGCACCATGACAATGCGAGCTCTCACACATCGGCTCAAACCAGCGCATTTTTGACCGGCCAAAACGTCGAAGTGATGGGTCATCCGCCGTACAGCCCTGACTTGGCACCCAATGACTTCTTTTTATTCCCACACATCAAGAAAAAAATGCGTGGTCAACGATTTTCGTCGCCAGAAAATGCTGTTGAAGCATTCAAAAACCATGTTTTGGAGGTGTCTCAATCGGAGTGGAAAAAGTGCTTCGAAAATTGGTTTGAGCGCATGCAAAAGTGTATAAATCTTGATGGAGAATATTTTGAAAAACAATAAAACCATTTTCGTTGATAAATATTCGTATTTTCATTATTAGGCCAGAAATATATATAGCAGCCCTCGTATGCATGTAGGTGGTTGTGTCTATGTTTAAATACTGTATTGTGCTCTCATGTTAAAAATACTTCTTCAAATAGATTTTCTTTTTGCAATAGCTTTCAAATTAATTTTTAATATTCTTGCAATCAAGAGCAAGTGATCAGCCTAAGACAAATAGACTATCAATAGCACTTTATTTACCTAGGTAGATATTCTTCGTAAGATCAACATGGGAACGTATTTTTAGACAAAGCCATAAAATATTTATGTATGTATTCATCACAAAACTGGAGTACGGCATGCTATTTTCACAAAACAGACAGTTAAAAATATTAAGAAATACGGAAGACTGAATCTGAACAGTATTTCAGATTATCAACAACAAAACATAAATCTTTAAGTTTTGCGTCCCATGTTTATGCTGGCTAGGCTAAAGGAGACGCTGATGTTGAGAAATGAATGAAATGATGGAATGAAGAAAGTGAGAGGAAACGAGAGAACCCCGAGAAAATCCATGATCATGGTGTTTGTTTACCCCAATTCCAAACAGCGCGAGCTGGTATCGAACCAGAGACCCCAAGCACTGGAGGTGAACGCCACTGCGCCCTGCTCAAGAACAAAACATTGTTGAAAAACGCCAGGTAGAACGTCAAGTTCTCTAAAGGAAATCAAGTAACAACTCGAGCATAGCTTGCAGTGAAATTCCCCACGTAACTTAATATTGTGCTGCATTTATGGAATCTAAAATATTCCACTAAAGAGAATAGAAGCGCATTTGAGTATACTTTATCAAGTCATCTGAAGCTGAATATCTGCGGCAACTACAATTCTAATCTAATTATTCATTCGATTAATCATAGATGGACGGTAATTTGGAGGTAATTAAGCATATGCCGCCCAAAATCTTTCTGTAGCAAATCATTAGAGCAAAATTCCTGTTTCTCTGTGTATCAAAGGTTCCCAGGTAACTACTACTTACTATACATGAATACTATTATTAATTGGAACTGAAATGCGTATCTTGTGTATCAAACCATGCGTTTCATACTTTATGCAATGGAGAGGAATGTTTTTCAGTGAATACGTTGCCATAATAAGCAAACAAGACAAATTCTAAAATATATCATAGTCGTGAAGTTGACGTCGATTAGATCAGTTTTATTAACTATTGTGTTTTCTTCTATAAAAGTTTACATAGGTTTATCATTGTTGCCTCTTATGACTTCTATCAAATGGGTTTAGTACTTTTATATTCATCGAATGCAAATGAATTTTAGGAAGTACGAGTAGAACTAGATTGGTTGGTTGGATTGTAGTCTACCGTCCTTTTTTAGTATTAAGACTACATGAACCATAGACTTGCAACTAGCTTAACGTGAGATTTGAACTACATGAGCTTCTGCCGGAAATCTAAGTCAGGTCTCGAAATCAAGAGCCTTTTTAAATATTATATATAAGTAAGTGTAACGACGCTTGTCCTTCAACTTCTTCTGAACCTCTTGACCGATTTTGATGATATGTTGCACCTGAGTTAACCCTTGCCTGTCTTGCGTTTTTATCGTTTCACTTTTGTAAAAACACGTAACCTGGGGGACGAGTTGTGGGTTCAAAACGTACGCAAAGTTCTTCTTGTAAATCAGTTTTAGGAGGGGCAAGGGGGCATTCTCTATCTTCAACATATTTAAAAATTAGTGAAACTAACCATATCCGTGAACTTCTCCTAAAGAGCTGTACCGATTTAGATAATTTTCGTATATGTTATCCCTGAGCTAACTTAGGTTTTAATACATTTTCGGCAAATAGGAAGAGAAGGAGTGATGTGGTGGTATGTAAAAATAACCGAAATTGGTCTATATTACTGACCAATCCAATATGTTTGGGCTTGATGGGTTTATTAGTAACACTCCAGCCGTCATTGTCTCTAGAAGGTTTGTCATCGAAGCAGAGGAATTTTAGAAGTTCTTTAAAGATGTCTCTCAACATGTTATCTTTGATGAACTGCGAGCCTTAAGCTTCAGACCACAAATCATCTAAAGATAATTATGCTTTTGTCACTACACGCATCCCTAGCATACATTACAGCGATCATTTTTTCCAACTCTTCCAATGACACAGTCCAATTATGCCTGTGTAACACTCTCTGGGCCTTTGTCTCCGTGTATGTTTTCATGAGGCGAAGAATGAGCTCGTCAAAGATGGGACGGAAAGCACTTATAACACTATCATCCACTCAGTGACAAGCATATATATTGTAATTGGACCATCTCGCTCCTTTAGCAGATTGACAGCATGCCTTCTTCCAGACGTCAAAGAACACACATCTAGAAGTTACCATTTACGTTAGTACTGTCTTTAGCAGTCATCTAGACAGAATCAGTAAATGATGTACTTAGTGTTCCAGAAGTAGAGACAGTTTGTTGAAGACGTAATAAATTAGATGTTGAAGCAAGCGGACTACTTATTTGGTAATCTTACAATCTCATCAGTTTGCTCCTCACTACTATTAACTGACTCGAATGTCGAAATTCACATCAGTGTCCGAATTGTCAAGTACTTCATCAATCTTGTGAGCAGCACACGATGACAAGCCACGGTGAATCGCACTTCAACACTTCGCAGTAAACACAAACATGATTCTCACTCCCGATACATAGTAATAAGAGAAACTCAGCAGTAATGTTGCAAAGAAAGGGAATGAATTGCAAGCGTCACCACAATTCGTAGTGTGAATATTTGTTGCTGGGCTGCAATATGTTTACGCGCCCCAGCAATAGTGAAATGCAGAACCAACTACCCACCTCTTTTGGCAAACTTCTTGGACTCTTTCTCTGTTAGTAAACTTATCGGACACTGTTCAACGATATCTTCCTTTGTTTCTTCCAGCATGATTGACAATGGAAACAAAAATAGCTTTACCGTTTGGCAATACTTTGCTTGTACTTTCATTGTCGAGAACGGAAATAAAAGAATCTTTATCCTAATTAGAACTGAATCGAACTTGAAACACTCACAAAATAGGTCTGCGAAAAAAATGATATCACTTTTAATACAGAACATGAATGAAAATTCTTAGAGGGTCAATTTGACTCCTTCCGCCGTTTTACGTTCATCATTTTTAACGATTATATATATTATATATATATATATATATATATATATATATATATATTCCGCCTTATGCAGTCATTTTGACGTACGATTAGTGTCATACTAAAGCCATGACTACGAAGGAAACATGTTAGTCGAACTCTTTAGTATGGCACTAATCACACGTCAGAACGACTCAGCATAAGGCCCATTATTATTATTAATTTTGATATGATTCCGTGCAAAGACTATAAAAGTATAAAAAAATTATAAAAGTTGACAGAGTTACACAAGAAATTAAAGAAAAAGTAGGGATCATTTTGGCACATTCAGCCGTTTAGTGTTAGTAAACAAAAGTTTTTGTACTTACAATTTTGTTGGTTTACATTTCAAAAAAAAAAGAAAGAAAAAAGAAAAGAAACGAAAAAAGAAAGAAAGAAAGAAATCGGTCAACTGTTGTCACAAAGTGATGCATGATCGCGAAAAAAGAAGAAACAACGGAAAAGAAAACAGAGGGTAATCCGTAAAACTGATAATCCAGAATTTACTCTTTTGTGGAAAATATCCCCCTTTTTCTCCTCAGAAGCGGAATTTTAGAAAATGCTGGGACCAGTCACATAACTAGGGTGGGGCAAACGCGGCTTGTGGACCGGGCACCGGATTGGGAAGGCGCAAAATTGGGCAAATGTTTGAGGAAGCGTTTTTGTGTGGTTAGTCAGGGTGCCGCTAAAGCGAGTTCTTGCCCCAGGCAACAACTAGTCTAGTTACTTCTCTGGTTAGGACAGGTGTCAATTTACACTTAGTAGGAAGTTCGTAAACATACAAATACGTATCTACCTAATTTGAGTGGCTCATGAGATACTATGTTTTTGGCGTAAATTTTAAACCTGTCTCTTCTATTAGGATACGCAATTTAATGAAAGTCAGAATGTAGAAATTCAGTTTTAGGTAAGTACTATACATGATACTCTTTTCGTCAACTGTGAATAACATGGCATATTTCTGCAACCAACTATGCTTCAAAACGTGCTTTGGCAAAGTAGTTGCTCCAGATGCGGTTAGTTATTAGAATAATACACTTTCGCATTATATGTAACAGTCCAATAGATTACGATGGACTGTATAAAGATAAAAGCAAGTTTTAATTGCTTTCACACTAATTTTGTAGTGCATATAAACTAGCATACAACTATCACAATCCCATACTAAAATTGTTGTAAAGCGCCAATTTTACAGACAAACCAAAAAAATCTTTGTACCAAAAATTTGATCATTGTCCCGTTTCTTGGAAAGTGATTTTATTTCAATATATATAATATTAATTAGGTTATAGTATGGAAAACCTTTCTCAAATACATACAAATTCCAATTATTACATATTAAAACTGATAAAACCACATGGTACTGTGAACATTTTGTATCTTTGCTTCTGCTCCTTTCATACAGAATTTCTCTGAGCTCGAAATCTCGCCTAGTATGGACGTCCGAGTGACGGGATACAAAGATGTTTTAAAAAACACTAGGAACACTACTAGAAGAATAAACTGTGATGTTAGACAACATGTAACTTCACACGGTGAACCCAGAGTAGTACTGGATGGGGCGGAAATAATCAGAATATTTAAATTTTCCACCACATCGACATTTTTGTAGGTTGCACAATAAAAAAAAAAAAAAAAAAAAAACGCCAAGTAAAGCAGTTAAAAACCCGTAGTCATCCTGCAGCGTTGGTTGCAAAAGCACCATGCTTTTGCTATGTAAGTGTTCTCTAAAACAACGATTCCGTTACTGTAAGTGAGTTTTTGACGAGAGTTTGACATCGGAAGGAATGCAAAGACTCCAACATCACTAATACTGAATTGAAATGAAATGATGTGATATCTTTGAGTTGTTACGTCCCACGGTTATGCCGGGTAGGCTAAAGGAGACGGTGATGATGAGTGATGAATGAAATGGTGGAATGAAGAAAGTGGGAGGAAACGGGAGAACCCCGAGAAAATCCACGCACACGGTGTTTGTCCACCACAAAGTTCACTTGGCGGGGGCAGGGATCGAACCCGGGACCCCAAGCACCAGAGGTGAACGCTCTACCACTGACAATACTGAATTGAGTCACATAATCCAGGTCTAGTGCATTCACTGTGAACAAGAAGCCTCCTGGTCACTCTCGAAGTGTACCAACACCGGAAATGTATGCAGAGTGGCACACGCTTATCAGCGCAGTCCTCATAGCCATTCAACCGTCTTACACTTAAGCTCTTGCAACAATACGACACATCTTGCATTAGTATTTAAAATTCCATCCCCTTAAAATTTGAATAGTGCAATAACTTCATCCATGTGATTTGAATTAGCGGAATGAATTTCAGGAAACTGTTGCAAATAACTGAAAGAATGAAGCGATTCCTGGATCACCTCATAATACTCCATGAAGCTCATTTTTATCTAAACGGACACATCAGCAAGGAGAACTTTATATATTTGGCAGCTGAGAACCCGTACATGTTGCATCAGAAGTTATTGCACAGTAAAAAGGTTCTATGCGGTGTTAGTGATTTTGCAGTGATTGTACCCTAGTGCTAATGGTCAGTATCATAACTATCATAGCAGATCAATATGTGATGTTGCTAATCTTTGCCATGATGAACTTCCTCGGCAGTGTGACAATATATGTGATAGATTCCAATAAGACGGTGCTGCTGCCCACAGCGCACATAATTCAGTAGTTATCATTCGAGCAGGAGGAACAGATCATCTCTTGTTTAGGAGACGCTGAATGGTCTCCACGCTCGCCTGATTTATCAGCATGTAATCTTTCTGTGGTCCTATTTGAAGAATAAAGTCTATACGCCCACAGACATCACACTATAGAGGAACTGAAATTTTACAACCGAGAGGAAAATCTTGTAACTCTAGTGAAAGTGCTCCTGGAAGTCATGGATAATGTCATACAACGTACATCACCTAAAATGGAGCTCGCATACGTGATGTTATCTTCAAAAAGTTACTTGAAAATTAAATACTTTTGCATGCTTTCTACAACTGTGTACCTAACTATTCATAATGTTCATTTTCATGTTATTAATGTCTAATTATTTCTGCTCTACTCTGTATATACAATGTATTGAGAGAGGTCTTAAATAGGAGGTCGCCTTGAAAGATGATACTCGAGACTTGAGCGCAGATTGGAAAAACGAAACCGATCTTGGAGAACAAAGAGATGGAGTACAATACAAACAAGATCTGAAGGTTATTAATAACTATGATTATACGGGATTAATTCAGAATAAGGGATTGCACTATTAACACAAGATATGAGATTGGATGAACGCGGGAAACGATTTTATAAAGAAAGAAAAAATAATTTTGCGATTTTTGCTTCTGCAGCATTTCATCTCTAGGTTTCGTACGTTACAAACTTAGATAATTATTTTCACAGTCTTAAACAGTTCTTATTCGTAATTTACTGAGAACAGACTTTGTGTTGATTGATATCTTCTTTACTCTGTAATGTATCCAGAAAGTAGCTATTTATAAATTATGTTCTGTTAGTTTGGTTACTATTTTATTTTACGGCAGTGTATACTTAGTTGATGAATTTAATTTCTATTTGTCATCAACTGAAGCATGCTGGAAAATTGCTAGCCCGCCATGTAAATTTACCAGATACTTCAGTTGACGTTATTGCCTGGGGAGTGAATTTCCATGTTTTTACTATGCTTAACACTTTTGATCCTGAGCTAATCTGACCTTGTTTATTCCAGTATCCTGGGGTTTTTAGGCCTTCTTTAAAAAATTGTAGCTCACTCCTAAATAATAATAGATGCACTAAAATCACGGCAAACAATTTTTTGGACTTCAAATTTTATTATGAATATATAATTTGGTGATGCAAGAAGAGGTAGTTCGGTACACTGCTGTTTGAAATATTTACTTTTTGAACAGAAGAAAAAATACAACAGAAAAACAATATTCCCGCTGCATATGAAGTGCGAGCAGTGACAATGGTGTGTAATAAGAAGCGGGAAATCTGCGGGAACTGACCGCTGAGTTGCGTTATTGTGAGGATTCGGAAGAAAAAGGACACATATAAGATGGAAAAAAATAGTAATAAAAAGTGCTCAAAATCAAGGAAAAGCAGTGTTTCTTTTTGAAAATTTTCTCGCTTCCCGCCAACTATGGTGGCGCTTTGCCGCTGGTCTGTCGACTTCACTCATATGTACAGGGAGGAGGGTGCCGTCGTATACTCCCGCCCCGGGCGCTGATTTTCCACAGCACGGAACTGCTCATGTACGTCAATTTCACCTTCCGAACGGGATCTAAACTGTACTCTTCTAAAATCTTTGATATTTCTTCTATATTCATTTTACTTGCTTCAAACAAGACAACTTCTGTAATATTAAATAGTTTTCTAAACAAAATATTCCACTATATTATCGAGCGTGTTGCAGTCAAACGAAGAAAGTTAATCACAACAATCAAGTTACTAAAGTTCGTTTACTCTTCGCTGGATGTCAGGGTAATAGTATTTCTTCAAGAACTGAGTCTCAGTAGTATTTCATAGGGCCGACAACCCACCGGAACCCATAATACGTTACAAAGGGGCTATTACGTAAAAAACGAGTTGGACTCGAGCTTCGGCGTTTTGGAATAAACAGCCAACCCGAGTCTGACTTGGGTTTAGAATCGAAAGTGTTAAATTTTTCTATTGTTGTGAAAGTATAATTGAGTCCTAGTATCTATGCATGGTAGATACTTTATTATATGTAAAGGAGAAACGTAAGAGTGTTGAATTTCATACATTTTGAGATATTATTTATTTATTTACTAGTTTCTTTTACTTAAAGCTAACACCATTTTTGCTGAAAGGACTATAGTATCCTCATGGTATGCCAAAATACCTGTAGTAATAATGGACTAAAAATATTGCATATACAAGTAAGGATTATTGTGTATTTGTATTTAAATAATTTCGTAGCTACGACCTTTTCCTTGTTGGTCTTTTTTTTTTTTTTTTTTTTGTTAAATATATATATTTATAATTGTTAATTACCGACTTCGGACATTTACAAAATCAGCAGCATTACCCCCAATTGCATCTACTGAATATATGTGTATATTTCGTTAAGTACCAGAAACCTAATTCGACTACTTGAGAATGTTTTTTCTCATCTAGTTGTGTAGCTATTCTGTCTCTTCGGCCTTGCAACGTGCTCTCTAATACATTTTGGATTTACTCAATTTGTCTTGGATGGGTTGTGAGAATGGGGAGAGAAAATGGTTACAACTCATATTAACCAAAATATCAGCAGCTACGACAATATTTAGTATTGTTTCTGAAACACTATGTATATTCTGCATAGTCAATATTGTGAAACACACGCTGCATTCAATTTAAATTTATACCCAATGAACTGAGAGAAATGAACTCGATTTATTCTCTGTAGACCTTTTAGTACAAAAAAAAAAAAAAAAAAAAAAAAAAAAAGAGATTAATTTCCCAATATATGATCTGCATGTTTGAATTACTTCCAATGTAAAATTTTAGTTGCAACATAGCATTATTTGGCAAAAAGTAAATAAATAAAGTTTAATTACCCTTTAGCTTTATACACAAAAATGACTTCATCTATTCCTAATTATTTTATGCATTCGTTAAAAGTATATAAAATGATTAATTAATCACTTACAATTCACTTGATGGTTATTCAACCAATTAGTTTTAAATACTTTATTATCTTCGTTCATATTCATTTTTATAATATATAACATGATGACAATTCAGCCTGCAGCTAAATCCAGAATACAAAAAGAATAAATAATTCACTTAATTAGCCTATTAATAAAATTTACAAATTGTCAAAATTTTATATTTATTTAATGTTTATTGATATAAAAATTAATTTCCTTATTATTTTAATTATATGGCAAATATTTTACTTCAATGACTGTTTTACTTATGCCACTAGCGGTTGCACAGAAGTTTGTATATACTCCACTCTTTGATGCTCAACAAGGTCTTTAAAAAAAATGATAGCTTGGCGTATAATTGACTGTTACGTGATGCACTTTGATAGTTTAATGCAATTACCATTATTCCTAAAGCTCATATTACGGGTCAAATGTATTACTGCTCTTAATAATGCTTATTTTAAAAATAAATACATTTGTTTTCTGTAGCATGGATACAACAAAAACAGGTATAATTCATTTTCGTAATTTACTTGCGAGTGTAGGAATTACGCTCCCAGAACTGATCACGTGGTTAGTGGCGGACCCATGGGGAAAGCGGAGGGAACGACCTAATAAAGGCTATTATTTTTCTTCTAAACTCTGGTTTTGCGATGAAAAGGACTACATGTCTCGATCCCAAAGTTGATCCTTTAGAGAACTAACATGTACACTCATGTTCAAAATGATTGTCGCATATCTATAACTGTCTTCTTGTAAGAATATAATTTGATAATGATTTTGCAGGGTACGTTTAATACAGATACTATGTGTATAATTGGGAAATGTATATTTGTGGTAAATTTCATAGGAAAAAAATATAAACACGAAAATTAGAATTAATAAAACAATATGTCGCTAAATGAATGAGAAAGTTTTATTTTTGTTTTATTGTAATTATTTACTGGTTTTTTGACATGAAATTTGCCACATACATGTCTTTGCCGTTTATACACATGCTAACATTATAAGAAATACCGGGCAAATTTATTATCAAATTATATTCCTACAACATATTTATAGACATGCGACAATATTTTTGGACATGAGTGTACCTCCATCATTCAGATAAGTTATTCACGGTAGTTGAATTACGGTTCACGTTTCTAGTGCTAGAAGAAGGAGAACGGTGTTGTTCTACTTTCTTTTAAAAGTTACAATTTTGCTTTCTGTTTTCTTCTTTCAAATTATGCAAAATTATACTACTATTCAGCATCACATTGTAAACAGTTGCTATAGCACATAAACGTTACTAACAAAAATTCAATAAATAATGCATATCATTTGCCATGTTAGTTGAGGGAAAAGCAAATTATCACATATTACCAAATTATATTATATACATTAAGAGCTCTAGCAATTCCGTGAACCAAGGCGATCAGAAGTACAAGTTTGCATCTTCATTAAGATCCTATGATAAATATTAATGAGTGCTTCGGGGACCTATGACTAAGGAAGGAGAAAAGAGTAACAGTATGGTACAATGTGTCAACATAAATGTGAAACCCCTGAGGATAGAGGTAACAGTTCTCAGTTATCGGTGACCACCTACCAACGTATTTTGACGAATGTTCATAACATGAGCTATCACACGTGTTATGAAAGCATTGCTCCTTGTTGCTTGACCTGTGAGTGAAAGAGAAACCGATGAGAACGGTAGGCAAGTTAATTGGAAATGCTGACAGAAAGATAACAGATAATGAAACTTGTTTGTACTTATTTAATATTCAATCTAATTAGAAATTGAGTAATTCCAGACAGCTTTACAATTCGCGTAGAAACAAACTAAAGCTATCGACACAGAAAAAAATAATGAAACCCAATAATGAAGGTAGATAAAAGAAAGTTCATATGCTACCTAAGTCATATTATATATATATATATATATATATATATATATATATATTATATCTACATATGTATATATATATACAGATATAGGAACTCTATTATCAAAGTAACATAGAAAACGTCCAAGCACATATTAGTAAAAATATATAAATAATATTAGTTCAAGATATCCACGTATATCATCACATAACAAAAGTAGGAAAGTAATATGTTAGTGAGTGTTTCTTACTGCTTATCATCGTCACATTAAAAGAGGAACAGACCATACACACTGTATGATGTGATACTTTACGAGTATAAACTAACAAATGCTAGTGAAACAGGAAAGAGGACACATTCTTTCAAATATAGTAAATGGGACGACATTACAAGAGTTGCTAAACAAATTCGCGAACACTGTTAAAACCAAGAATGTTATAAAATGGTTACGTTAAATTTTAACATAAATGTGACCCTCCACGACGACCGCTCACAAGCCATAGTCACCGAAGCACTCAACGTACCTAGTGAGCCTGATAATGGACAAGTGTATGAGGCGTTCGGAAAAGTACACGTATAATTTAAGTATTGGAAACAATCGCCAATATCACCACCAACTCGGTAAACTGTATAAACCAGGCACCCCTAGAATCTTGTTGGTCCATTAAGACTAATCGGACGAATTTGCTCAGGCAAATGCCAGAAGCTGTCATAATTAGAGCTCAGAACTAATGGCAAAATAAGCCTGAAGTGGTTGATAAAATTGCGAAATAAAAGCCAAAAAATGGCAGGTAAACTGGGAAAACAAAACAAGCAAGGACTTTTGCAAAAAAAAAAAAAAAAAAAAAAAAAAAAAAAAAAAAAAAAAACTAGCCCTATAACCGCCTATAACTAGTTTTAATAAACGAATAACAAATGGGTATCCTAAGAAATAAAAGGTTTCATTTAGGAGTTAGTACTTATATTTTAAAAATTTCTGGAAACTTAGAAATTTCGGAACCCGTAAGGAAGAACATCTAACACCGTTCATCATTCAAGATAGTTTAACATGTCCTGAATGCTTGAATAATTGAGTAGGGCGTCAATTGAGTTCGAATTGCAGCAACCTTCATGTTAATGCTACTGAAAATACGAGATTGGCGCCTTTACTAAGATCTAGATGTGGAGATCTAGATAATTTTTACAACAATAATTTCGTGAATTGAGTGAAGAGTTGGAAGCTAATGTTTTCACCTCAAATTTGAATATATAAAATCAGTAGCTAGAAAAAAATGAGTTGAAAATGTACTTGTATATTTTTAATACAAAATTGTGTGTGTAAAATTATATTTAAGGAAAATTCATCAAAACACTAACTTTGGCTATATGCGCGAACTCTAAATGTACCATGTTATTTTATAAATATTTTAACGTTGTTAAAGAACTAAAATCTAGTATTTTCATGCTACCAGAAGCCGCAAAACTTATCCTTAAAATTTGAACGTTAGGACAATAATTAACGGTTTTACTCATTTTGTTTTAAACTTTAGGTTGTTTGCGAAAACTGAAGATAAAATATGGAATTTTTCTAAGTTTTTTCCACTTTATTGACATGAGAATAATCAACTTGCCGGTGGTATTAGAATTCGATAGTCGAAAATTCAACTTTTTCGACTTACCTTACTGCTCTGATTACCAAGCACTGCACACATTTGTTACTTGCCCGGACGACCAAAGAAAATGTATACTCTCAGCAATTTAAACACGCGGGTGAAAGCTGCACTTGTGAATTGCAGAAGTGTTATTTTGTTTTAGGACAACGCAAAGTTACATAATGATAAGGTGAACTGTGATGTCACTACCGTATTTGATTTGGAATAGAACTCTATAAATATACAAGAGAAACTACTTTTGAGAGAGACAACTGGAGGAAAGTAGCTACACCATTTCCTAACAGCACGGTCTAGGTTGGGATTCACCACACAGACTAGGTCAAAGGTCTAGTCAGATGTATGTGGACTGCAATACTACGGATATTCACTGTGTTCGAGTGTATGAAAACTAAACATAAGAAACATATTGTCTATTTTAAAGAACAGGAACGTTAATAACTGTATTACAAAAATGTAAAGAACTTCAACTTGATCGAAATTTTTATAATTTCAAAAATCAAGCCTTAATATTATTTTAGTGGATAATAATGTTACCTTGGAAAAACCAAAAATAAACAAATAAGTTATTATTGGTACAGTGAGATACTTAAAAAAGGACACCAGAAAACCCAAAACCATTATATAACGAAAACATTTTGTTTTGTGAAGTGGTGAAAGCAGTAATTTCCCGCATACGTCACAAAACTACTATTTCATAGTCTAAAATGCACTGATTTTGAAGGACATAAGAAAAAAATAAGTAAGGCATATATAAAAACTCCTGGTTTTCTAAACCATGTGTTCAGTTTTTGGAGTTTCTCAATCGCGCACGTACGGTTGAAGTCAATCCGTCTAGAACTCTCAAGTTGGATATTGTCGGGCAGGTGGGACAATTTGCTAATTGTCCACTGTTGTAACGCGAAAATATTGTTGTTGTTACTGACATCAAGGGACCAGATCGTGTAAGTTGCATCTTTCATGGTTTTCCACATTTTATTCACAATTATGGTCAGGCAATGCAAATCTAGTATATCCTCATAGCCGCAGGTTATGATAAACCCGGATTTGATTTAATTTCATTTTGATTTAATTTAATTCAATTTAATTTTGAGTATTCTTTAATTTCTCTTGTGTATAATGATTATTATATTGGCTTCTGTGAAGGTTATAAGAGAGGTTATCTAATTGTCCAAATGACATTAAATAGGTGTATAAATGCGCCTAGTAATTTACTCAGACATCATATTTTATTGTAACAACCATTTACTTAATATGGTATTACCGTGGGCGACCCATATACATTTCGATAATTTTATCGAGTTTAAAATTGCTTTGTGAGGGTCACACCCACTTTTGTGTAACTAATATTTCTCAAAATAAAATGAGATAGCCCAGGTGAATTACTGCTTAATCATTGTGCCTATTTATAAATAACTCTTTACCCTGGTTCTACCTGCTAACGGGTTAGGTAAAATTCAAATAGGTTAAGTAACAACTTAAATGGATAAAGTAATAGCTTGAAACAGAATCTGTAATAAATTGAATACATAATGCTTATAAGCCTATACTATTGGGGTAACCATTGGTAATATTACATATACTATTATAACATTGTTGTGACACTTTTATCCATCGCGGTAGTGGTTATACAGTACCAAATTATCCGTGATATCTGCATAATGAACATCTGTACAGAATGAGTGAAATAATTTGAAACAAAAATCCAAATATCATATAATGAAACCCATAAGACGTTTATATTCAAGTCGTTAATAGAATGGTAAAGGACTAAATAAACGAGAGTTTTGTGGGTGTTGAGTTTTAGTAGTGGTGATGTTTTAGTAAAATGTTAAAGAAAAATGTTAGTAATAGTAATTCGAAGCGAGATGACATTCGAAGCGGAAGGCTGTATTGCAGTTTTGATGTGGATGGCATAAATTAGCGTGGCTGTGTTATAGTAGACATCTGACGCAACTTGTGAGTGATATAGAGAGTCCGATGCTCTGATGTTACGTGTGGAATTGCTGTATAACAGGATAGAAAGTGTTGCGTACGACGGTAGAGTGTAGTGTCCAGATATTCACGTCGTGTAAAACTGTAGACGTTGGTGTTTAAGTAAAATTGATTATATTAATCTGTACGTGCCTGCGCAATGGTAGATTGCCCTGTCCACGAGCAGGCAGATATACACCTCATTTATGGATGTGCAAATGCAAATAGCCCAGAGGCGAGATGTTTATATCGTGACCATCGCCCTCAAAAGAGTAACTGTCCTATTTTTCCCAGGCCTCCATATTCGCCTTCGGGGGATAGGGTCTCTTCAATTTTCCCTACTTCAAATCGGAGGAAGTCGCACTATGTGGGCAGTTGAATTTGAAGACAGCGTACTCGGAAAGTTAAAGACATAATAGCATTGTTAGATATGTTTCAAGAAAATCGAACAGTACTCCAGAATGGGAGTGACAGACAGAGAAAAGCCACGGAGACACTCATGTTAGTAGTAGGTACAACAAAATATACTGTTACACTCAGTGGTCGAAGTGAGACGGTATGCGCTGGTATGCCATACCGCCTCTGGTTTTTCAGTTATGAGGACATACCGTCTCTGGTTTTTCAATGATCAAGAAAATATATAGCCGGTATGTTGAGTCAAAATCATAATGAAACATACCGCCTCTCCTTTTTTCCAGCCACACGTACTGTATGTGCAACATACAGTACATGCGACTTACACTATAATTCTACTGTATTGCAGTTACACTCATTTGTCATCATTGAGGAAAGCAGTATGTTGCGCATTTAAAATAGGAAAAATTCCCTACAAATAACAAGAAAGTTTTATAGTTATTAAACTACGGTAGACTTCCAAACTACGTGAATTCAATATTGAAACAGATCTATAACTTTCGGCTACAACAGGGGGATAGTGAAATATAAACCCTGTTATTATAACGCTGAATCCGTATCAAATACTGTCTTACTATGTCTTACAATTACTCGTTGAATCGATTTCAATAAACCTTTTTCGCTACGTAATTTTTGTTCTATGGCTAAACACAAGCCAAAACCGGAAATGGTTGATTTCTACCACTTTCCGTTCGAATAGAGGGTTAATGAAGGCGATGGATGCTATTGTTTAGATGCTGAATCAATCCCTCCCCCCAAAATGGCACTTGTCGCCATCTATTCCAGTTTTTGTTATGTAGAGATGAATGCTGAATCCAAAAGCGCTAGTAAATGTTGACCAGCTCCAGTTTCAGTAGGGTAATACTTGCACAGATGGTATTACTTCCTTACACGCGGATTCGATTAAGAAAAAGCCTCTCTGTATCTGTTACCGTTTTGTTGTAGAGCAATCAACGTTGAAACCTGAAGTACTAGTTATAATAGAGCAATAAGGATCGAGATGGTATCATATCCAGTGGCGAAGGGTGATAGTTTCAAGAGGATTCCAATGTAATAATAATAATAATAATAATACCTACTAATGATTCACTACTAATGATTCATCTACTTATACTGAAACAAAATCTGCTTGTAAAATTTCGCATTTAATTATATTATTCAAAACAACATGACAAGCATTGAATCAAGTCATTTTGTATGTCACTTAATTTCCCTTAAGAAACAGAATCAGACCTAAATATTTTTTTTCACACGCTGTTCTGTATATGTCAACAACTGCAAACAAACTTTTGTACCAATGCATGCAGAACTCTTGTCTTCTGTTTATTCTATTTTCAACACAGGAGTTACTCTTCGTTCCTTAATAACATTAATTTTCAAAAGACCACTGACAAGGACGATTCTTTAATAGGAATTATATTATGTTCAAATTCTCCACTTAACTGACATTTTCTCTCATTCACTTTTGCAAATAAAAACAAATCACTCACAAAATCTCAAAAACACACATTCTCTAATCAATTCTTACGAAAACAACGAGTCTGATTTCGTACGTGTTTGTGTCAACGTTGCGATAATATTCGCAGAAATTTAGAACTGCTTGTTCCAGCTTTTGCGTTCCGTTTGAGTCAGTAAAACTACTAAAGTTATTACGGAATGGAGCCCCCACGTTCTTTTGCTCTTTATTTGTTTGACATATCGAATCAAAACAGGAGCGTCATTTCAGATTTTGCTTGGAGGGGGGGGGCAAAACCCCTTGATACGTGTAGAATTTCGCGTTTTTCGCTCATTTACTACTATTCTATTGATAAAATCTATATAAATCTCAAACTCCCTGCCCCCCCCTAAATGACGCCCCTAAATCGAAAGTCTCGAGAGAAATGCTTTATGTAGAAACGAAAGTCGATAAGCGCTGAGGCCGGCGGGATTTTCTGAGTAGCTTGGCGGTAGTTCTACTGCAGCCAGAGACACTGCTCGGTGAGCCTCCTAGCAGTGGTGCTAACCATGATTTCTTTATCGAACAATAAAATATTTTTCAACTTGGAAAATTATCATACAATCTGTGCAAAGAAAATAAATTAATTATAAATTATAATTTCTCAAAGTAAATGGGTAGGCCGGGCCTCAGGGCCTCTTACGGCCCTTCGCCACTGATCATTTCTTAAGTCGATTCCAAAACACCGCTTCTTGCTATTGTCAACATTTCTGCTCTATGAACATTAAACCGGAAACGGTTGATTTCTAGCACGTGATAAAATATGTTCTTGGAACGCTGAATCGATTTGACAAACGCCTCTTGACATCTCTTACTGTATATGTTCTATGAATATTGTTATTTTAACTCGAAGTACTAGTAATTTTCAATCACTTTCGGTTTCAATACTGTTACGATGCTGAATCTATTCCAAACACTGTCTGTTGGTAATTATTACCATTTATGTATTATGGTGATCAACGCTGAAAGCGGAAGCAATTGAGTTCTACTACTTCAGGTTTGAATATATAATTAATGGAGGAGATGGAATTTATTCTTGGGATGCACAATCGATTGCTAAAATTTGCCTCTCCGTATACAGTGCTCTATGTAATTCAGCATTGATACCGGGAGTACTGGTATATTTCCGCTACTTCTAGTTCCAAGAGTGAGTTACAGGTGACGATAGTATGCTGTCTTGAGAGTCTGAATCGATTACAAAAGTACGCTTGTCGTTATCTATTTCCGTTTTTGTTCTATGAGTATCAATGTTGAAACTAGACACAGTTGATTTCTACCACTTCTGGTTTGAATAGACGGTTAACGAGATATATGGAACTTATTCTTGGGACGCTGAATATCGATTACAAAAAAGTGCTTCTCAATATCTCTTACTGGTTTTGCTCTTACATTTGTGGACAGACGGACGGGCGGATATGTGTGTTCTTTAAGATTCCCCTCACTTATGTCAGGCATAATTTAGATGTCTAATAAAAAAATTAAAGTGTGTGTAAGGAACACAGAAGTCACCGCCATTTCAGGGATCGAAAAATCCGGTAGAATCGAAACAAAAGGGAGTCTGTACTAGTATCAGAGTTTCACGTCAAATATAAAATGTGTGTTTGAACATCCCAACTATTTACCTGACTGAGCCCCTTAAGATCTATCTTTCTCCATATAAAACAATATCTGAAGAGGTGTCATTTTGCGACGAAATTAGGTAAAATCAATATCGAAGGGACATTTCCTAAGATTGTAAAATAATTATGACATCTACAACCAGGCCCATGCTGGCCCACCGGGACATGTCCCGGTGCGCCCTCCGAAACATCACATTATATATAAAGGTGCCTTTTTAATAATAAATTCTTTGTATTATTGGCATTATTGGTAAAGAACCCATGATAAGTACAGTGCTATCTTTACATAAGACGCCCTTGCAAAAAAAAAAAAAAAAAAAAAAAAACCATCAAAGATTCATTTATTATTCTGTATGGCACAGTTCTGTACCATGAATACATGCTGTTACTGTTGGTAAAGCACTCATGAAGAGTACAGTGCGCCCTTTGCAAAGGCGCCCTTGCGAAACCACATCAAAGATAAACGGTTTTATTTTTCTGTATGGCACAGTTCTGTACAATGGATACATACTGTTGGTGAAGAACCCGTGAAGTATACAGTGCGCCTTTTATGTAAGGCGCCCTTGTCATGTGATTATTCCTGTGTGTTTTAGAGCAGTATTGGAAATCAGTGCCTATTGTATTTCTAAAATATATCTATATTGATTTATTAGTATATATTTAGCTTCATTTTGTGTGACAAAAAAACTTACAAGAACTAAAAAATGTTTCTCTAGTAAAGAAGTTTTCACAGTTTAGCTATTTACGTTAATAAACAAACTTTGGGTTTTAATACATAATATGGCGCCCGTATGTATACAGAGTGTAACTTAATTAACATAAACTTCAGGAGGTGACTCCTGACACGGATATAAAACGAAAAGTATACACCAACCTGGGTGTAAAAATGCCTCATTTTGGCGCCTTGATCACACGAAAATTTGTCGGAAAAATGTAAGAACAGCCATAACTCAAGAATAAAACATCGGATCGAAGTCGGGTAAAAGAGAATGTCCATTATTTTTAGTCGTAGATCCCATTAGTGTACAGTGGTGACGCAAGGGTGGCTCCCAAAGAAACTGGAGTATTCTGTCGACTATTTTATCAAACGCTGAATGAGGGCAATGAACAACAATCAAGTACAAGATTTCAGCAATCAAAAGTAATAGTACATCGTTCAAATTAGAACACTTAGAATTCGAAAGAAAGAGATATACACATGTGTGAACTATTTTGTTTCAGCACAGAATAAACTCTCGAGAGAATAATATAAACGAAAAGAATTATTTAACGTATGACGGTTATATCTTCTAGGCTATTGATAATAATGGATGATAAATAAACGGCTTTCTGTTCAAGTTACGAGTGTGTGAAAATGGAAAAAATAACTTTGATCAGATTAGGTTTAAAAAGATCGTGCATAGGACAGTCAGGCGGTATGTAAAGAAACATAACATGTAGTATTCAAAAATGAAAAGATCATGTGATCAACGAGTGTACAAGGGATTTTCCAGATACATATTGGGCGAAACTAAACTGCATTAAAGGATTGCCTCCTCGTACTATGTAATTCTGTGGAATATGATACTTCTGTGCACAGAAGCAACAAAAATGGACGAAACACGAGATGATGTATATTTTGCATAATGATACAAATAAATGCGCTGGAACAGTATACTTAATTTATCCGTTAGGTAAATCTTCCAGGGATACCTTCGAGGGGTTTTCCCCTCTCTTGGAGTTGGAAAAACGCCCCTTAATCCTGACCGACGAAAAACTACATTCCTATTGTGAATATACCGAAATAGTGTCGTAGTGTAGCCCACTTATATTTTGATTGTGTCACTGGTGGAACAATGTTTTAGAAGAAAATTGTTTCTAGAAGAAAAAACATGCAACAAATGGTAAAAAATATTTTTTCGACGTTCTCTATGTACTTTGGAGGTGGATGAAATACCCACACGGAGGAAAGACAATGTGGCACTTTTGCTTAGACGTAGCAGTACTTACGGAATTATCGTCCCTTGAATGCCACTTGCAAGTGGCTCGCGGAAGGCTGTATTGCAGTTTTGATGTGGATGGCATAAATTAGCGTGGCTGTGTTATAGTAGACATCTGACGCAACTTGTGAGTGATATAGAGAGTCCGATGCTCTGATGTTACGTGTGGAATTGCTGTATAACAGGATAGAAAGTGTTGCGTACGACGGTAGAGTGTAGTGTCCAGATATTCACGTCGTGTAAAACTGTAGACGTTGGTGTTTAAGTAAAATTGATTATATTAATCTGTACGTGCCTGCGCAATGGTAGATTGCCCTGTCCACGAGCAGGCAGATATACACCTCATTTATGGATGTGCAAATGCAAATAGCCCAGAGGCGAGATGTTTATATCGTGACCATCGCCCTCAAAAGAGTAACTGTCCTATTTTTCCCAGGCCTCCATATTCGCCTTCGGGGGATAGGGTCTCTTCAATTTTCCCTACTTCAAATCGGAGGAAGTCGCACTATGTGGGCAGTTGAATTTGAAGACAGCGTACTCGGAATGATCACAGACCGTCTGAAACTACCAGTAGTCATGTGTAGGGCGTAAAAATCTACATACAACTCTAGTGAACGATCAGCAGAGAGATTTAGTGTGAGCGCGCGTTGCAGTATGGTGGATATTTTTTTTGTAGTACCTTATTTATTACCGGCCTGCCTGTGTGGGAGTACGTATAATTTATTTTTACGTAATGTTCTCCCAAAATTATTAGAACGTGTGCTCTTGAACATAAGACAGCAGATGTGATTGCAGCATGACAATGCACCTGCACATTTTGACAGATATATGCAGACCTACTTAATTGAAACATTCCCAGATAGTTGGATTGGGAGAGATTGACCTGTGTTATGACCACCTCTTTCACCCTAACTCACGCCCCTTGATTTCTTATTCGGGGTGTTATGAAACGCGTTTTGTATACAGCACTAGCCACAACAGCCGAAGAACTTGTTGCTCGAGTTACCATAGCTGCGGCAATCACTTCCGAAATTTCAGGTGTTTGACCGCACGCGGAAAAATTTGCTTCGGCAATGTCATCTTTGCAATGCGGTCAGCGGTTGACAATATCATACTGAACTGTTATTCTTCACAGCTGTTTCGTGTGCACATACGTTTGATAAAATACTCCAAGGAATATTACTCCAGTTTCTTTGGAAGTCACCCTTGCACCGCCACTGTACTACATCCGATTGTACCTAATGGAATCTACGACTACAAGTAATGGACATTCCCTTTTGCACGATTTCGATGCGACATTTTGTTCTCGAGTATGGCTGCTGTTGCATTTTCTCGAAAATTTTTCGGGTGGTCATAGCTCAGAGGCATTCCTACACCAAGGTTGGTCTATACTTTTCCTTTTGTCTCCGATGTCAGGAATCACTTCCGGATGTTTAGTATATTAAGTTACACTATATATATATATATATATATATATATATATATATATATATATATATATATATATATATATATATATATATTCACGTTTGTATGGGCGCTCTTTTGGTAGACTTGTCCACCGCCCTCGTTAGTGACCCAGCACGGCCCTGTCTACAACAGACAGTTACATGAACAAAGTATACTTTTAAAGAACGCGCATAATATTCTTACAAAGTGTTAACTCAATTTCATTGCCCTATGGCAAGTATTTGGAAATAATTAATCTTTTGCACAACAATTTAATGAATTCGATTAAAAGTAAAAAAAATTACATTGAGACTAGAAATATTTTGCAGGATGCATTTGTATATGAACTGTATTTTCATTGAAGAATTGTAATAAACTATAAGAAATAATAAACATGAGCCTAGCTTCTTACAGGTACATGAGACATCAAGCACATGAAGCACAGGATAATTACTATTTGGAGAGATTTTAAAATGTCCAAAGAGATATTAAAAAGTTTGAAACCACCCTATACATGTGTTTCATAGAATACTTTTGATACATACTATTCTTAACTTTTAATTTGTAATATCCCCTGCTCACTAACTTCAGGTTTCTACTACAAGTTTTTTTTCTTTCTCAATTATATCAAAGCCTGAAGAGTTTGTACTTGTTTTCTTCCAAGTTCCTCATTTTATAATTTTTTTATGGTTTTTCTTGTGTTCCCCCCCTCTTTCTCTTACTTCGCTGTTCATTCCATTTTAGTAAACCCTATCATCAACATTCCACTTTACCCTCTTTTCTAAAATCCCTAATCAGCAAACGGCCTGTACATCCCATCGAAGCACCAAAGCTAACGCTAGTTCATTGGTTCGAGAAGGCATTCACTTGTACAAAAGACTCCCGAAGTTCTTGAAAACTGAGCGGAAAAGAGCCACCCTTAATTCATTTACTCTCCGCTTGAGATTCAATTAGAGCAGCCATATACTCGACCGGTCGCTTGATGCGTTCTGAAACGGATTGCAAGAAGAGGGGTTAGAAGTGGGACGAAGAGCGTCGTTACTGAAAAGTGAACGTTCGGAATTTCAGAATACCGCACTGTTTTTTTCTCTCGTTTATTCTTCTTGCAAACTTCAGACGTATATATAGAACTGACATTTATTGAACAGATGTTACGTTACTTCAGAATTCAGTAGTTCACTAGAAGAAATTGTAACTTGCAAATAGGCAAATAAATTGTGAATTTCATTAAAGATCTATTGAAATTTGAACAAGGCGGAGTGAGATATTATAATCTATCCCATACTAGTGAAGCATGATGGGCGCAATCATGTACGTCATCAACTTTCATTTTCTAAAGATACTTTAATCTACCGTATGGCAGTTGCATCCCAAGGTTACAAACATTCTCGGATTACGCTAATGCAGTTTGTCCTGAACTAGTTCACTGTTAGCTTTTAGAACAAGTGAATATACACATTGCCTTGCGTCTTACCTCTTACCAATCAAATCAACTACTTGAACTTTTCTTTTTAAATTTATTTGCGGATCTTGTAAGAATTTCCAAGAAATCGACTAAAGAGAGCCCAAGCAAATTTTGCCGTTGGAATCAACCGAACATAAAATTTCAGTCATTGATCCGAATGAAATGTCTTTCTAGGTGTTTATATTTTTGGTTTCAACATAAAAGAATATAATAACACAATTATGACGTACACAAAATAATGAGTTAAAATGTTTGTATCCTTGAAATTACAGCGAATAATGTGAAAAATCGATCGTGAGTTTCTGCAATCAACAAATTTATTTTACGATAAATAGACTATATAACAAATTATTGTTATCCCACAAAAGTGAGATATTATGGGTGATCACCAAGATCCAATAGATTGCAGGATTTTTTGTGATTCCATATGAATTTAATACCGATGACCATTGTTTCCGTGCTTCCTAAAGAGCCGCGAATAAAGGAAAGAGAATCTTAACTCTTTTCAACAAATATCTGTCGATAATAATTATAGCTAGAAAGAACTATTTGGTTCTGTTAGTAGTCTAGAAATATCACTTCTTAAAAGAATAAACATGTTCGAGACACGAGTTCCAATATCAAATTACCATTCAGGAGAGAAAGCTAAAGAATTAATTCGATCCATTAGGTACTCATCGAACATACTCACTAAGATTGAAGGCGATACATGAAACACAGTCAACTCTAAATTGACAGATGTCTATTGTATTAGGCCTATATTTTGGCTATATTCAGAGTGTAATAGCTCTGATGCACGCACATTACGAATAGGTATATTACAAGGAAACAAATATTTATAATAAATTCTAACTTCAATTGTAGTAAAATTAGCCTAATATATGGAATTTCAGGAGTAAATAATTCAATAACTTTCATTATCAAGGTGTCTGAAGCTTCATTTCCTTTCTTTCGATAAGTTCATGGATGATTTATTTACTCTATTTTATCTACTGACTATATTTGTGCACGCAAGGCCTGCGACCTGTTAGCCTCCCATACGAAAGAAATTCAACGAAATTGGACCATATCGCCAAAAGTCAGCGTGCGATTTCCACAGGTAATGATGTAATAGTTTTGTAGGGGGCAGACAAGTTAACTTGTTATTCCCCCTTCCTATGGAAGCAAAATTGAACGATATTGGTCCAGATTATTTGAATGTAGTTTGATCGCGTGTGATCACCACACATGGTGGCGTAATAAGCACACTTTTAGGAGGGTCGAACAAGTTAACCTGTGAGTCCCCCATGCAAGCAAACTGAATCGAAATTAGACGAGATCGTTTTATCGCCACATGCAATAACTAATACGCTAATTTGTAGGAAGTTAACAAGTTAACCTGTTCAGCCCAGTAGTTCGATACCTTAAAAATAATCTCTCAGCATATTGTTTGCTAGTGGTCTATTACTGCCACGCTCAGTTGCATGCATGGAGAGCATGCACGCGACCGTTCAGTCTATTTGATGGACGGGTTCCGCCAAACAAGGCACGACGCCCATAGTTCCTCGATACTGCATTGTATTCTCATGCACGTAGTGCACCATCAGAATTCGTCCCCTAATTCTGACTCGCCTAAGCGATGTAATCCCCATTCACTGAGGAAGTGGGATACGCCCACTGCGCGGCCAGACCGAAGTCCTGAGTGCCCACTAGTTCACCTACTGGTTGATGCAAACTGCTAGCGAGCCAGTCCTTCCACGCTCTGCAGCCATGGCGCCCGAGCGTTATAAGGTAAGCTCACCTCCCATCCGTGTTCAGCGTTGCCCAGATTTCTGGGATTGGCTCCCACAAGCTACAGAATCCCACGGTATGGCCACAGCCTGGGAGAGTCTAATCGAAATCCGGGGTCCCTGGCAGTGCCAGAGGTGGGCTTGTTCAATCCCGGCCCTGCCTACCTCTATCGTTCAACAGGCAACCGCCTTGTGTAGAGTTACCACGCACACGTCGAGATACTCCCGTATCTCATCCCGGACTGGTAGAGTCGTGGCCGGCCCATATCCTACAGAGTTGCCTCCCTTTAGCAAGATCAGAATCGTTACCGATTCCTGGGATTGTTCCCCTTCTACCTCTGTTTGGCCCCCGGCAGGCAGGAATCCGACACTCTCCCCCCGGTATGATCGCCCAAGCAATACGGGACTTCATCTAATTACGGTAGAGGTACATCGTACATTACCAGAGCCAATGACTGACGTAGACCGTTTCCTCAAGGCAGGCCGTATCTCCCGAGGGTGCCGTGTCTTCCCTGGTAGGCCCGCCCAAACAATACGGGGCTACATATCTTTAACGTGTCTAGGTACCAATAACACGTTGTAGCTAAGCTACTTGCCCGAATCCCAATGGTACGTGTAAACCACCATTAGAAGAAACACCCACACCCTTTCTTCGGTAGGGTCGTTCAAACAATACGGAACTAACTCTTCTTACGAGAAAAGTTAACCGTAAATTACCAGGCCCAATGGCTGATGTAGACTGTCTACCTTTAAAGACAATGGCCATTTGGGAGCGGCGGCTCCCCTGGTAGGGTCGTGGCTCCTGCACCCAGTAAAGATTCAAAACTGGGACGGAGTGATCCACTCCCTCAGCGCTCCTGAGGTACGAGTGTTCGTTAGGATACTAGGTATCCATCCCGGACCCAAGAGCACGCACTACAATTCTTTGAGGGCAGTACCTACATCATCCTCCCGGTAGGGCGCTGGATCCACCCACATTCTTGGACGCACCAGCTACCCACTCTTTTTAGCGTGTTGGGATACCACGCAGCCTTATCTACCGGACGCAAGGGCACGGCTTAGTTGCCCATTTCGTTGATACCCAAGGGCTCACCCCCGCTGGTAGGTACGGCACCCAAAGACTACCTATCCCACTGAGGACGTGATGGGATCACACGTACTCTTCCGGATCCAATGGCACGAGTTAGTCGCCCATTTCGGAGGCTATCCAAAGGCTCTCCTCCGCCGGTAGGTATGAAGTCTCGCTCAGGGACGTGCAGCATAAATTGCTATTACGCAGGAATTCCACGATACCACCCAATCTCCCCAACTGGCACACTATGGCTACAATGCATATCACAGAGCATGGACCAGCGGGAGTCACTCTCACAGCATAGTACCGAATCTCCTCTGTGAAGTTCACTATCACAAAATAAAAACGTTAACTAAAACCCACAATGAAGCCATCCTTTATAATTAGCGCCAAGTGACTGGATTTGTACCACCAATGATGTCAGTGTATCCATGATGATGGTTAGTAAAAAACATTCTCCAGTGTTGGTTTGATCACTGCTTTGCAGTTAGAAAGAACTTCCATAAAAAAAGCGAGCTTAACTAAGTAACCATGAACATTTTTAAGTAAGGTGCTTCAACTCATGTTCAACTCAAACTTATTTATTTTATAAATGCTTAATCTTATTGCTAGAAAAATAACGAGAAACTTGCATTGGAATGAAGTTAAAAGTTCATATATAAAGTTTAATAGATATAAAGTATATATAGATATAGATATTGGAGTTGTAATAGATATAAAGAAGTTAAAAACTAAGTATGTATTGTTGCTAACTGTTGATAGATGTATTAAAAGTATATGAAAATAGAATAACAGTGAACTTTTTTTTATATTTCCGAGTTAGTTTAACGTCCCACTATTATGCCTTTAAGATAAATATGACTGATAATTGATGAAATTGATTATGGGAAAATACATGAGTGAAAACTGAAAATTCAGAGAAGTCCACAAAGACAATGCTACTCACATGGCATGAGATCTATACAAATACGTGTAATTTATAAACATTCAACATCCATCCTTCAAAAAAACAAAAATAGTGTTAAAGTTGTTATATTCATTCGCTTGTATTGATCGCTTATCCTTAGGCTGCACAACATGATTGCAAAGCTTTAAATTCAAGAAAAGAAAAATGTACTGAAAATAAAAAATTGAAGGAATCCTGGACATGATTACATATATTAACACAGCCTACAAACCAATAACAACTAATGAATTATTGATCGTTTCAACAGTTACTTTACGATGAGAGGAATCTTTCCATATTATATATTACATCTACAAAATTGGTCATCAGAACATAAATCCTGTCACCTCTTTCAGAGATCTTGGTGTTATCATTGACAGTTAGCTTACTTTTGCGGATCATATAAGCACAATATCTTGTACTGCTATGAGAAAACTGGGACTCCTTTATCGCTTCACTGACATAAAAAATCCTAATTCCTTAAGCTTGTTCTAGAAGTCATATGTTGCTCCCACTATTGAGTACTGTTCTCCTATCTGGTCTGTGGCCTGCCCTACTCATCTAAAAAAATTAAAATTTCATAATTATTTTTTTTAGCCATTGTATCCTACCGAGTACCTCACCTCCGAACACTTCCAAAAAATGACGTTTTAACATTTCTCAATATCAAACCTCCCCTAGTGAGAAACAAAATTTCTGATCTAATATTTTTGCATAAAATTGTAAATGGCCATATATCATGTGAACAATTACTAAGTCAGATCAATTTTCGCGTACCCGCTAGAACAACAAGGTCTACTGATCTCTCTTACACTCGAACTGCGATAGTTAATATTGTTCAAAGGTCTCTTCTAAACCGAATTGTTAGCACTATAATCAGTTACCAGAAACTGTAGACGTTTTTTCAAATGAGCATACCATCAGATCATCTATAAATAAACTATCTTTGCAATGTTGCCATTGTACTGTACCATCTTGATTTCAAATTGTTATTATATTGTTATTGTTATAATGTTATAACTGTTATAATGTTTCAGTGTAAAATGGACTAGTGCTATATCTGAAACCTATTATATATATAATCTTCCAAACGGAAATAGACGTTGGACTTAACGGAGTGTTGTGTTCACTCACACGAGCGATTACATACTGAAGTTCATGTTTTTCTAATATAAATTCATGAGGAAAGCAAAATGCAGTCCTGTGGCTATTTAATTAAATTTGTTTGTGCAACAAATTAGTTTTGAATTCAATTGTACTTGCAGAAGAAAACATCAATTATTCAGCCAATGTTTATTTTAGTTTGGGAATACACGAGATACACCTTTTTTCTTTTCTTTCTTTTTTCTTTTTTTTCTTTTTTTTTACAATCGTGGATTTGCTTTCCTGTGTAAAATTGTTTTTCAATTTATCTTGTTTTATTGGAATTAAAGTTGATTTTTCAGTACTATATCGATGACACACAAACTTTTAACGTGACTCCGCAAGAGATCTTCCATGTTATTCTATTAAAAATCACAACCTTAAGTACAAATTCACAGAGTAAAATCATACCTCATCGATATTGTTTGTAGTAATTTAACATATCTTTTTAGGACAGATTAGAGGAGACGATTGTTAAAAAGTAGAATCTGAACTAGTGCTGTTGAAGTTCAAATAATCGATTATTTCAATATTATCTATTCGAACAATTATTCATACAACGAAATTATTCAAATATTATTTGAATAACGAATGATCTCGAATATTGAAAACAAATATTTGGATGTCCAAATAACACACAAAAAAATGAATAAATATAACAGCACTAACCTGAATCGCCCAAGACAGATACCCAGAACGGAATCGAATCCAAGAGAACGCGTAGGCCTACATAAAATATAAACGTTAGCCACTCGATTTCAAAAGTCCACTCACATTCATCAATATAATATATTGCATATTACTAAGTTTATTACGATGTTTCAATTACGACTTTCCATTGTATAGGAGTTTATATACCCAATAGTATATGGAAGATCACAACTATCTAAACATTAATGTATTTGCGGATTTAAGGTATTTTCCTTATGATATTGTAAAAGTTTGTGTAATAAAGTATGTCCAAAAATCCTTCTTCACACTTTGCGGAAAATGTAACACACTAAACAGTAGCGTAAGTAGAATGTGATGACTTGACAAAATAATTATACGAAACACAATGACGAGCATTTATCTACATTTAAAAATACGCAACACATCATGCGATAAACTTTAATAATTATAGTTTTTTTTTTTTTACGTAACGTAAGGGAAGAACCCTCGAAACAGTGGGAAAATGCATGGAAGAAAGTTTACGATATACCAGGAACAAGAATGGTAAACTGTGGTTACATGAGGAGCAGGGACGCATAAATAGCAACGGAAACAATCTAGATTACAGTGATTAAAGAATTTGAGCACTGTTAATACGGGAAAATGTGGAATAGTAAAAGCTAAGCTAGCCGTATTTAAGGAACAAACAAAGAGAAAGAGAGAGAGAGAGAGAGAGAGCAAATAAGATTACAGAAATAAAAGATAATTAGAAAATCTAGAAAGGTGTAAGTGAACTCAGAAAGAATACCAAGGTTAGATAATGTGATTTAAGATGGAAATTGGAACAACCCTACTAGTTTTAAGATTACAGTACTTTGATAAGGTATTACATAAATGGATACGTCGAGAGGGCAAAGTTAGAACAGCGTGGTCCGGAAATGGGCGTACCCTTAATTGGTGTTTTCTGACAGTTTTAGATTTTACCGACATGTCTTTGATAATATTGCGTGGCATTATCTGGTAACATTGTTTGGCATTGTCTGGCAACATTGCTATCCATGTTCATTTGTTTTCTGCTGTTTTCTGCTTCGGTAACAGTTATTTGCAGTGAAGTTGGAGTAAACAACAACATCATCTGTGAGAACTTGGCGCACAATTCAGCTGTGTTACGACATGGATGGTGATCATACCGACGTTTATGACTCTTAACAGTCTGAAGACTTCAAGGTAACTGTGAACAGACATTCTACTGTAACTAACACTATACTGTTGAAACTAAAGGGGGGTACACCCATTTCCGGACCACACTATATATATATACTAGCTGAAATATTTCGTCTTCGCAAGCGGGTAATAGGTTAACGGAAAGTATGATTCCCTTTTCCTCTTCAGATACGTCCTTCAATTAAAGTGTAATGATGAAAATCCGTAAAGTCACTCCCTTTCTATCCCCATTCCTCACTGAATTCGGTGTTACCACTTTGAAAATATAGACATGAGTGGAGAAAACCATAACTTTTGCGTATTTTTTGTCTAAAGTAGACAAATAAATAAAGTACGTAAGTAACTATGAGCAACTCTTTTGGCGTAACTCTTATTTTCCAGACTATCTGACACGCCCTTCTTTGTCTAAACTTAGGCTTACATGTCACCAATCATCTCAGTGCCAGTAAAATCTATGGATACAACAATATTAGCTGTTCGATTATTTATACACATACCCCCTTCGTAAATTCTTAGTGTGTCTTCACTATTTTGGGCTTAACTGTCATCGGAAGTATCACCACCTATCTCTGTGACTCCGAATACCTATAGATTGGGCATTAATTTCGACCCTTTAAGATCATTTTTACACATACCTTGGCTTCCTCTGGTAATAATGCTAGGTATGTTCTACACCCACAGCATCTTTTAAGAAAAATAGTTAATGGTGTGTATACAAGTTCGGCTGATTTGCTCTAAGCTTTCTAACGACATAGAATTCAAATGATTCAGTACGACTATCACAACGATATCTTGTCTGCAGCTTAAATTCTCTTTCTTCGCGGAAAAAAACAACAACTTCATTCTAAACCAATTCTCTCTATGTTATTCTATTGTTTCATAAAATCATTTAATGTCAGTAGTTATGCTTTACCTGAGGTTAGGAATAATGGCGTTAACCGGCAAGATGTTCATGTGTCTGATCGGCCAAAGCCCCTTACTAGCTCATAGTGTATGATTACTTTAGTATTGTTTATCGCGTTTCTCTCTTACAAGCAGCAATGCCTGTTCGAATTGGACACTATGCAACCGGTAACACAGTGGAATAATGTGTGTTGTCTAACTCGAGAGGTTTTTGATCCATATTTTTGAACTTGCAGGATATGACTCCACGTAATTCCCCCCTGATCTTACAATCAAATGCTGCATTGTACGGAATTAGATCTGGTGAGTATATATAGTATATGTATATAAAATTTAGTGAAAACGTACACACACACACACATACATGGTATTTTATATATTATTATGTATTATTGGCGTAATTTAGAAAAGGGAAATAAAAAAATGTATTCCTATATTGCCGAAACGTGTGTAATTTCCAAGTACTTATCAAGGTTTCTTTCTAGGTTACTTTATATTCGCTTAGTATCTTCATAGTATTTTCATGCATGACTTTTAAAAACACTGTTTGCATCACTCTGGTACTCTGCCCCGAGAAATAAAACGTGCACTTACACAAATGTCTTTATTTATTTATTTATTTCGACTTATTTTACATGTCAAGGTTAAGGCTATATGTAGCCTTATCTACCATCTAAACATGACACAAAATTGAAAAATCAAAGAATATAGCTAACAATAGCAAAAGACAAAAAGTTAGAAAGTAAAAAAAAAAAAAAAAAAAAACCACACACAAGAAACAGATGGTTACTTGAACACACACACGCAAAAATAATATAGTGCTACACGAAAGTACATACATGTTACAATATGTACAGTAGAAAATGAATTTGAGTAAAAGGAATAAAGAAATGTATATCCTGTATTTATGTTAGAGTTCATTAGTTTCACCTGTTTTCATTAGTATGTGAAATAAAGCGTTTCTACATTTCAGCCTCAGGTGGCTTACTGCTGAGCCAGACGTGTTCTACTAGTTCGTACCGCATGAATCACTGGCACCTCTTTCAAATACTATATTTTGCAATGCGTCCGTTTGTGTTCTTTAACTGTTCTACATAAGTGATGTTGAAAAACTGATCTTCAGTTTTATGTCTCATGATTATGCCTTGTAAGCTAAAGAAAACTGAGATGACGAGAGGCAATGAAAAAATTGGGAGCAGGGACTGGAGAACTGCAACAAAATTGGCGCGTACGATGTTCGACTATCACAATGCCCTGAACGCTCTATACTGAGCTACCACAGCTCCATAGTTGGTATCGAGAATAACCGTATATGTTGTAGCAATAAACGCCAGTGACTACAGGGTAAGACTTTAAAGACATTCTAAATACTACAACGCATTTACACGTACTAATAAGAAGCTTAAATTTGGGACAAAGACGTTCAGATAAAATTTTATTTTTTTATTTATTTATGAAAGTACCATTCTTAAATCTAAGAAAATCATACCTTTAGACCTAGCTGTATTTAGGATGCAATTATAAAAATATTTCGTCTAATGACAAAGAAATTGTTTAAATACTTTGGAAATAGGAATTATGTCTATAAGCCAAGGTCTGCAGTTTGATATGATCTGATGTTCAGTACAGCCAGGCTATATGATACGTGGCCGTACAGTTTAACATAAAATCCGAACTGCATGAGCTCTCACTGGAAATCGAACGCAAGTCTCCCATGCTAAACCACATTCTGGACTAGGAACTTTTAGACTAATTTGTTGTACGGCCGCCATACTCGGACATTTGCGTTTTGACCTTTAACTTAAAGACTATACCAGCAAATGCCAAATTGTCGACTAAAATTTTTATGAACCTCCAAATCAGAAATGAAACCTGCTAACAGGTGCACTAATTGGTTAAATGCTGCTTCATATCCAGCTCTTCTTATCTTCGATGATTAACTGGTCCTTATGTACACCTGTGAGCAAAATAAATGACGCGTCTCTTTATTTTGAAGTTTTTTGAAAATATCTCAGTTTTCTTTACATGTTCGAAATTTCGGAAGGTTTCCCCAGCAGCAAAAGTTAATAACAAACCCGTTTTTAATATTTGTGTTAAATATTAACTTAAAATACATAAATTAGAAGCAAAAAACATTAAGTCGACCGAAATTACGAGAATTACCAACTCTGCTAAAGTGGGAAATTTTCAAGAACGATAGGGAATTCTGCAGTTCAACACGAAGCAGCGACATATATGTCATTGAGAGAACAATATCTACAAACGAAACTTTTAACGAAACATTTCTAATATTTATTATTACGTGCATTATCTGCAAACTCCAAATATATGAATATGCCAAGTATTAGCGTATAGATAGAGCAAATAGTGGAAATTACCTATGGAAAAGGACGAATTGGTAGCACGATCGTAACGAAAAATTGTCTTTAGCAAGGAGTCTGTCTGCCGGAGGTAGTTGGTTGGAATCCCATAGAAGTACAAATGTCATTTTTATTACTATGGTTATTTTTTTTATTGTTCATGTGGGAAAGAAAAATGAAATGAAATCTTTAAGTTTTACGTCCCACGGTTATGACAGTTAGGCTAAAGAAGACGGTGATGGTGAGAGATGAGTGAAATGGTGGAATGAAGAAAGTGGGAGGAAACGGGAGAACTCCGAGAAAACTCACGAGCACGGTAATTATATGGGAAAGAATCAAATAATAAGATATATGTAAAACTCATGACGATACAAAAAGAAAAAAAGAAAAAATGTCGTTGTCGCACTTGCATTAGTGTCCTTAATTTTTGTTTGGAAACGGTTTCGTAATTATTTCCCCGGTGTTCACTGCTCACTATATGCTCGCTGGTGCATAACGAATGTTTTCCAATAAATGTTAATTCTAATTTGGAGAAATTTATAAAGTTTCACAATGTTTATTAGTAGATAGTTTATTTACATCGCCGTTAAAGAAATAGCAAATTTTCTGAAAGGAACTTACTTAGGAAACGTCAGATCCTCCTCATACGTAGCCAGAGCCCATTCACAAAAACTGCATCTGGCGTTCTGGATGAAAGTTCTATGGAACTATTAGAAAAATATATATTCCTGTTTCTACGTTGATAGTAGAATATCTGAAACAGTTATTGAGCTACGTTCGAAGCATAGGCGTAAATACCGCACCCGCAACCCTGTGGCGTGGGGACCGCACAAGCTGCAAGAAAAAAATATTTAGAAAGTACGCAGTGGAGGATCAGACCAAATTTTCACCCGGGCAAAGTGGCTTTTTGGCGCCCTCCTCCAAGTGCGCCCATCAGGGGGCCCGCCCCCACCTAGAGACCAATAGAATTTTTATATTAATTACAGCAAAATTTCAACCTATATTTGAAATGTCGCTTATACTTGTCCCAACTTGGAAACTACAATATGGGTGCCCTTGCCCTCCTCCCTTATTAGTAACCTATATTTTACATTTTATCATAGTATTTTTAATATTTTAAACCTATTTTAGAAAAAGGCATTCATTACCTAGGAAAACTTCACAAAGAATATGGCCCGCTATAAACAATACCAATTCCGCCCCCCTTCGCTTGATCTAGTGGCTAGCACGCCTGCCTTCTGTGGTCCCGGCTCCAATTCCCGGTGGGTTGCTCTGGAACAATAAAAGTGCTTCGGAGTATCCACATCTCCTTTGGCCATTAAAGCAGAACTGTGGAACGCTAAACTCAAGCAAACAAACAAACAATACTTACTTACTTCCCTCTTTATTCTACATGCCATATCTCCATTTGTCGATACAGTCCCCTTAGTACTATGATACTTTCTTCTTCCATGGTGAAATGAAAAAAGAATATGTAATTGCCGCTATTTTACAAGAATGTAAACCAAAATCCAGTAAAAAACACATTATAAATTTTACTTTTTCAGGCTTGTTTTGGTGCCCCTCTGACGCAGGCCATCCGGGCAGTGGCCCGGGTTTCCCGGCCCTTGGTCTGCCCCTGAAAGTACGGACGCATAACTAAGTGCTGCGGAGGAGAGGTTAACCTTCATGTTATGTCACTGGTTTGATGTGTTTGAAATGTTGACTAACTGCTCGGTTAGTGAAATAATTTCGACGGATACTGGTATTTAAAGTTTAGCTAAGACAAAGTTACCTAACCAAGCACATTTGATATCGCGATGTCACAATTTGATTTTTCCTCACATAGAAAAGAGAAAAACAATAGTAATAAAAACCCTTACTCGTACTAGGCTCGAACTAACAACCTAATTTGTACAGACTAGTTGCTCTGACCAACTGAGTTTCGATTTCTTACGCGAAAGAACTCTGTTACATTACGAGCCATGCTTTTCATTATGATCGCGGTGTTAATTTATTCTTGCGATAGGTAGTTTCCACTGTTTGCTTTACCTATATAAATAAATGTATATATTCATATAGTAAGAGTCTTTGGGTAATGTGTGTAATAATTTCACGACAAATATACTTGCTTAAATGTATTGTATGCTATGATTTGCCCTGATTGTCTGTTCCTATGGTGGTTGGAAAACAAATACGTCAAAACTGTTCGAAGTAATACGAACACGGCTTAAGAACAGGGACGGAACTGAGTTATCACTTGACTGACCTTGAGGGCAAATCACCAAAGGGTAGCTATAAACATAAGTTCAGCATGTATTTCTGTGGAGCTCTGTTCTGTAATGCTATCTGCTAATCACGTTTGTTCTTAGTAGTAATATTTTACAAACCTAATCTTTCGATAGAGCGCAATGGTAGAGAACCAAAGGAAAGGAATTATAGCCCTTGTTAACGTGGGGTATCACAATGTGCAATAAAAATGTCGCGTTTCCTTGAAGTGATATTTTATGGAAAATAAACTCGTCTTCCTTTATATATATTAGAAGTTTCTGAGGGTTTCAAAATGAGAAAACGTTACTGACAAACAAGGACTCATTTAGGGGTGAGGCCAGGGAATCCGGCCCTCTCTGAAATCCCAACTTTTTTGTACATTTAGCCTAATTTTAGGGGTTATTTTTTAAAACATATTATAATATATCCTAGTATTGAAATAGGAGCCCCCAAATAGTTTTGGACTGCTCCCCAAATACGTTCCACATACGTGCCTGCTAACAAATATATTTTCAATATATTCGTTAAATAATAAAGTAAAATAAATAAATTAGGAGAAAAAGCTTCAACACGGGCTAAGTTTTCTCCACTTCCTATATTTTTAGAAAGGATATTAATAGCAAAAACTCCTAGTCAATGTTTAACCTTGGAACTTCACCCCGAAGAGCAAGCCTATTATTAAGAACTACATATGAAACATTTTATCAAAACTTATCCAGCCTTTATCTGGAATGAAATTATTATATACACCAAACTAAACTCTCCTAAAATGTGTATCTAAACATTGCTCTAGGTATCTACTATTGAAAATTTTTATAGACATATGTGAGCAGGAAACTCTAAAAGCCAGCCATTTTATTTAAGTCGTAATAAAGCCTGTAACATTGCGTTGACGTGAAGACAAAGCTTGGTCCATTGGTAGTGTTGGAAGAATGAAAACTCAATGTTCGTAGGTTCGAATCTATCCACTCGCCACAACATTTTATTCTTACGTGTAACGATGAAATAAGAAAGAAAAAATGTATAACCGTTAAGACAAAACTTCAACCAAGTCTGAAGAGAACAATACTAAAATAGTAACACTATGACGTTAACCAAGAATTATTTCATGTAGCGTTTGGACGAAATTACGGATGTCAACGATTGCAGAAATAAAAACAGGCTGTTAGACGTAGTGCAGACTAGACTTCTAAATGCATTAACTTCCTGAAAACTGCCCGTCTCTTTATTGGTATGCAGTTAGTCATCGTAAAATCTTTTAATTGGAAGTGAAATGACTTTTTACACAAACTAAAACAGTTTTAAATCATTAAGTGTCTATGTGTAAAAACGGGTGTATCTTATCTGTAGTTCTGAGTTCCTTTCACTTTGAAGCGACAAATGAGAGAAAAAGTATGGTGATCGAAAAACAAATCAAATTTGAGATGTAAACGAATTTTCACGTATTATGGCCCCCTTAATACAGAAAAAGTTATTTTTCAATACACGTCTATCTATTCGTCCGTCTGTTCGCTACACTTTTCCGTGCACTCACCTAGAGGCCATAGCGTTCAACTTATCTGAACCAAATTTTAGTTTAAGATTTTCATACCTAGGTAGTATTTCCTATAGCTCTTTTTATTTCTCCCCTACTCCCAAAACAATGGTAGTTTCCTGTACGATGAAAATAGAAAAAAGAGATTTTCTCATAACTGGCTCTAACAATCTTGTTTTTTTCTTTTTTTATAAACCAGTATTTAATTAACAACCCTATTTTGTGGTATAACGCATTTATCTGAGAAAAATCTACCAGGGATACTTAGGGGTGTTTTTTCGCAGTGATTTTCTCAAAACGGACTCAAGCGTTTTCGTTTATATTTCATAAATAAATATTTCAGTAATAAACTGACAATATGGCATAAGTCATTTAATCCGAAAAATGTACGAGGGGTAATTTATTCTGAGTTTTTTTTCAACGATTTTCTCAAACACGACCTAGGAGAATTTGTTTATATTTCATAAATAAATATTTCATTAATAACGTAATAACATGGCGTGACTCGTTTCTCCTAAAAATGCGAGGGATAGTTTATTCTTGGTGGAGTGTGTTATCTGGGCGATTTTCTCAGAAAACGACTCAAAAGAGTTTATTCATATTTCATAAATAAATATTTCGTTAAAAACCCAACAATATGGCAAAACTCGTTTTTCCTGAAAAATATGCGAGCGGTAGTTTACTCTTGGGAGTGTTTTTCCTCCACGATTTTCTCAAAAATGCGTCCAGCAATTTTGTTTATACTCAAAGGTAAATATTTCATTAAAAACCTAATAATATGGAATAACTCGCATATCCTGAAACAATCCTCAAGTGATACTTTATTCGGGGAGTTATTTTTGCCCCTTACTATTTTCACAAAAATTACTCGGGCAATTTTATTGATAATTCACAAATAAGAATTTCATTAATAACCCTATACTTTAGTATAAGTCATTTCTATGGGAAAAAATACGACGGATAGTGTATTTTAGGGGATCGAGGTTTTTTCCGACAATTTTCTCGAACGTCAGGCGATTTTGTTCAAATTTCGAAAATAAATATTTCATTAATAACCAAAAGTATATCTTAACTCATTGTCCAAAACAATTCACAAGAGGTAAGTCACTCCTGACGTGTTCTTTTTGAACGATTTTCTCAAAAATGACTCGTTTGATGTTTTCATATTTCATAAACAATTATTGCATTAATTGCTCTATTATATGTCTAATGAAAATGTGCTCAAAGTGCGAGTTAGGTTTGTAGTGTGGAGTTTCTTCAATCGAAGGTTTTTATTCGTTAATCAGGTATTCGATGTATTTGGATAATACGATAATTTTATTCGTATTATCCAAATACACACTTAAGTAACAACTGCGGCCTAACATAGTTAAGAAATTGAATTGAAAAAGTTTAGTGCGATGGCCCGTACCCTATAATTGAAGATGTTTTTGGTCAAGTCCCTTCCTTTTTGTGGTAAACAAAAGCTTTTCTTTTTCGAGCGACAAAAGAGAGAAGAAAATATGGTGATTGTGAAAATAATATATGAAATTCAGATCTCAACGGATTTAAATGTTTCATGGCGTATACATACCGAAAATGTGATTTTGCGATACCCGTTTTTCTGGTCCGTCCGTCCGTTCGCTAGACTTTTCTGTGCACTCGCCTAGAGGCCATACCGTTCAACGTATCTGCACCAAATTTAAAAACTGAGGGTTTACAGGAGATTTTTCAATTTTTTTTCCTACCGCTTAAAATGAGTGTGGTTTACTAACAACCGAAAATCGAAAAAAGCTATTTTTTCGAAAATAGTTTTAACAATTTTGTTTATTTTTTATTAATCAATATTTAGATAATAGCCCTATATTGGGGTATCAGATATTTCTCTTAGCAAAGTTTACAATGAGTATTTTATCTTGGAGGTGACTTTTTCTCGATGCTCTTCTCAGAAAAGACTGGTGTTTTGTTCTCACTTCATAAATGAATATTTAATCTGACAACGTGGTATAAGTCAATTGACCTGAAAAATATATGAGTAGTAGTTTATTCTTGGAGTTCAATTTATTCCCAGTGAGTTTCTCAAACACTACCTAGTGAATTTAGTTTATATTTCTTAAAATATCAAAGAAATGGGGTGAACCTAAAAAACGTGCAGAGACTTCAAGAAGTGATTCGTGACATCGAAAGAAAACAAAAAGTCCTCTTGCAGTTTTTAAAATTCAGCGTCGTTTTCGAGATACAAGGTTGCAACTTGAAATCCTAAATCGAGTCGTGACATTTGGAAATGAGTACAAACATATGGAGAAGCTTCTGGAGGTGGTTCATGCGATCAAAACAAGACAAAAAGTCTTGTTGCGGTTCTTTTTAAATTTAGCTTTTTATTCGAGATTGCTAACTTGGAATCAAAAATCGACTCCTGACAATTGGAAGTTAATACAAACATGTGGAGAAATTTCGGAAGGTGGTTTCTGAGATAAAAAAGAGAAAAAGTTCTCTTGCCGTTTTTTGAATTCAGCTTCGTTCTCGTGATACGGGGTTGCCAACTTAAGTCGACTCCTGACAGTTGGAATTGAACACATACATGTAGGCTAACTTTGGGAGGTTATTCATTAGGTCAAAACAAGAGAAAAAGTAGTAGTTGTTCTTTTTTTACAGACTAGTTTTAAGATTCGATGTTGAATTCCAAGTTGGCAACCCTGTATCTCGAAAACGAAGCTGAATTCGAAAACTGCAAGAGGACCATTTGTCTCCTTGTGGTGTCACGAATCACGTCGCGAAGTTTGTGGACATCTTTCAGGTTCACCCTTAATAAAGCTTCTTTTCGAAAAGTTAACTACTAACTTTAGGCATTGTTTATCTTTTTGAAATAATAAATGTCGTTATTAATTTTGAGGCAGAGAGCTACGTCTGAGAGAACAGATCTTGAAAAATAATTTTAAAACTTAGATTTATGTTTTCGACACATTCCACACAAGACGAGACATTTTACAAGCTATCTCGTGTCAAAAGCATTTGTCTCCTCTTACCTTGGATGTCACAAAGCGCGTCTCGTCTCTTTCTCGAGACATGTCTCATCTCGTGCGCATTCGTTAACACTTGGGACAGGATTATCTTTATACTCAAAGCATTGTTTTTATAATGGTTCCATATTTATGAAAATTGCTGTCGACATAAATTACAGTCCTTTCAGTTGAATTAATTGTTTATTATTATTACTATTATTATTATTGAAATGAAACTTAAATGGAATTTCTAGTTTAACGTTGTACGATTATCCACCTTTGCTAAGGGAGAATGACGATGAATGAAATGGTGAAATGAAGAAAATGCGAGGAAAATGGAAAATCCCAAGAAAACCCATGCACACGGTATTTTTCCACCTCAAATTTCACTTGGTACTGTGATGTGCTTTTACAAAAGATAGCTGTGAATGCATATTTTAAGGTAGTAATAGTGTTGGTATCCATTTTACTTTATTAGATATTTAGAAAGAAAGATAGTATTTATTGCTTATTATTTATTACAAGTAATTTAATGTGACAAGATGCAGACTTTAGGAAAGAAAATATGTTTAACAAGACAAATTCTAAAGAGTATTTTAAATTGGTCTGCATGATTAATAGTTACTTTAAAATTTCAAAGTAATTTAAATACATATTAAGGTAAGCCTTGGGAGACCACCAATTGAGATACAATTTTTAAAAAGACATATCAATAAAGTAAAGGTAAAAAGAAAACTTATAATGTAAATAGCGGTTTCTTAAGTTCTCTCATGTCTCTGAATATTTAAGTCCTGCGAAAACTTATTATGAGAGAAACGTTCATGTATGTGTCCACTCGAGTCGTAGTTTCCAAGACGATGATTGAGGAGTATGAGATTAAGCGATTGAGTGATTAGTGAACGAGTAATGTTCAATGTATATTTTTCAGACTATTTATATGATTTTACTTTTTTGTGAATAACATGTTTGTCTTGAGAAAATCCAAGAGCTTAGCTACGTTACTGTTATTTTGTAAAGTATTTGTGTTCTTGGATTTTCCGTTTACTTTGTTAAAATAAACTTATTTTTCTGCCTGAGTACACACTCAAGAAAAAGTTTGGATTTACATACATGGTAAAAATTTTAATATTCCAACTGAATGAAATTAGTTTCTTTTTAATTATATAACACAGTACGAAGTGGAATTGAGCCACGGACCCCATGCATCAAAGATGAATGCTCTATCACTTCTTGTTAATTCGTCCCAGCGGGGATTCTCAACTTCATTGCCAATCATTTTATTCGATCCTTTGGTCACCTATATACGGCAGGGACATAAACACAGAAATATCAAGGATATTTAAAATCACAAAGGTTCTTCCACCGGGAAGGTAACCCGAGATCCCGTACACCAAAGGCGCACATGTATTAATAATTAACATAGCAGGATTCGAACCGGGTCTCCTGTTTGGCTATTCCAAGTCTTATCTTTACACCACCAACCTTTCCTACCACTGATCCACATTATTATTATTTTTTCATATGTATAATAGAATAGTAAGAATTGGGAATAGAATAGAAATACTGATCTGAACAACTGAGTTATTTTGTTTTGAAAATACTAGGGTATGAACAATGAACCTTCTTGTTACTTTATTTTTCATTCGAAACAAACACAGTATACTAAATGTTAAAACTAAATACTTCAAATTAATGAAGGCTGATTGCATGACTTTCTACTTCTTTTATTATGAAAAAAAAATCAGAATGGGTAATTTGGGTAGCATACTAGTGCGGTTGTAGCTTTATTTGATAGGGTACCAAAACTTGCCTGGACAACTATCTTCTCAAAGTGAATACTATACAGATATAAAAGCAGATTAAGTAGATAATAAAGTAGATAATCAAAAATAATTAATAGAAAATCGAATTGGAAAGTGCAAATATTAATCTAATATACTGTTATGGGAAAATAATTGACTATGGTAGTTCTTGTTGTTATAACACTAACTTTAATGACTATAAAAACCTCATTTGGAACAGTATATTATTTCTAGGAGTTTGATAATCTTTACAACTCTTTGAGCAATTACTGACTTAACGCACTTTGCACACCCCTGCCAGTTTATAAAACTCAGAAACAAGAATTGCGAAGTATTCTTCATGGAAAATAATTTATCACATAAAAAGAAACAATCATGAATTACAGAGCATACAATAATAGCGTTGATGTTTAGTTATTATTATCTGTATACAAATTCAAATAGTATAAGGTCACTGTCGGGGAGTGGCTTATTTATGATTTTATTTTTCAGTCTCACAAGAAGAAAGACTTTGGCAAATGAATTTCGGTTCCATATTTCGCGAGGTAGTAATGCATATTTAAAGTGTTGATATTACAAACTGATAGAGCGCAATAGCCAGAAATAACTTAGAAAAAGCGTCTTAACATTTCCGACTCGCCGCATATATGGTATGACGCGTAGAGCTGTCAAGTGACAACGTGGAGGAGTGAGGAGCATCTGCGACTTCCAGGCAAAGGGTCCCGGGTTCAATTCCGCACGAGTTAACCTTTTTTGATTTAACAAATAACTTAACCATTTGTAACTACAAGTAAAATTTTGTGACCATATGTTTATAATGCATAAAACAATAGAAATGTTCAAATCAGTTGTAAAAGAGTTTCATTTTAACCAGCAACAAAATGTAAATTATTTCGTAAATATATTGGTATCACGAGTTATATTATCGTTACCAAGTCGTTGTGTAAAAATGTTCTTGACGCTTCCATTCTATATCTGTGTACAGTGTACGAATTACAAGGGGGATGAGAGGGAAATCCCATTTGGTAATACTGGATGTATGCTATAACGAGGAGCGTCATGCAGATTTCCCTTGGAAAAGAGGGGCGAAGCAAGAGCACTACCGACATAAGATTTTCACGTTCTTTACTAGTATACAGTATTAGTAAACAATCGATTAAAGTATATGTATTTCTCAAGCTCTTAGTGGTTGGGCAATAGCCCCCTACTGCTCCCCATAAATGATGATCCTGGCTATAACTGTCATAGTTTCCTACGCTATTGTTGTCTAAAGCACACTCCACCCCCCTTTTGCAAAGGTCCGGTTAATTCGTATACTGTCCACAGATATAGACACGAAGCGTCAAGAACATTTTTTACACAACGACAGTGGTAACCATAATATAACTCTCAATATCAATATTTTATGTAATAGTTTACATTTTGTTGCTAGTTAACATGGAACAATGAATGGTTTTACAACTGATTTAAACCTTTATATTATTTTATGCATTATAAACATATGTCGAAATAATATTTTACTTCTAGTTACAAATGGTTGGCTACTTTATTGGTTAAATAAAAAACGAAAATAAAAGCTTATTCGAGCAGGAATCGAACCCGGGACCGTTTTCACGTGAGTCATAAATGCTCCTCACTCTGCCATACCGTCATTTGGTAACTTAACGTGTCGTATCATATATGCAGCGAGTCGAAAATTTGAGACGCCTTTTCTTCGCTATTTCTGGCTATTTCGCTCTATCAGTTTGTAATTTTAACACTTTAAATGTACATTACTACCTCGCAACAGATGACCCCGAAGATCATTTGCTAAAATCTGCTTTCTCCTTGTTAGCTCAACTCAGTATAAGACTTTCGAATGTATAATGTTGAGTAAAGCATGTTGCAGTTTTGGATAATGAAGCGCAAAAGTTCCTCTCGAAAAACTTAGGAAGCTTACTCAGGAAATACTACTAGTATGAGTCAAAAACAACCACTATCATTATTATTATTATTACTAATAATAATAATAATAATTGAAGCGAGCTTAACGAGTTTCAATCGTCCGACTCAACCAACGTTTGGGTGCCTGTTCGTTTGTCTGCTCCATGACAACTTCTCATAAAACACATTTCATTTTAATTAAACAGGAAAGTGCCTCCTTTTAGATTTGCGAAGTAACGATGGCTTGGAATTTCAATCTGCAAAATGTAAGAGGTAAAATTAACCAAATAGTGCAAGTTTCCACTCATGTATACAAAACAATTTTGAAATATCAACTACGTGAATCTTGTCCCATAAACAAGCCGAAATCCCTATACTGAAGAGCCCTCCAAGATTTGATAATTGTCCACTCGGACTGAAATTGTCATTTGAAGACAAAAATTAAACTTTTACATCAATTTGAACTGACTGGGTTCCGCTTCACCCCACAATTATGTATAGTTTAGTTAAGTTGTAATCTGTGACAACTTCACATCATCAAAAGAATATTTCCCTTTACCGCCCCCCAGGAGTCCGTGCTGGATCCGCCACTGGAATCAATAGACACACTTCCTATTCTTTTTGTCACCCTTAGTTGTGTAAGGGCTCTCTTGAACAAATAAAGAAGCGGTAATATTACAATCAAGGGGCGCTATATATTAGGTATTTCTTTAGTTACCTACCCCTAACCGCACGGGGTCATCTTCGGTAGAATGAAAAATGCTACGGGATATTCCAATATTAAAAGGCGAGAGGATTCTGCAAATATATTTCTTATTCATTTTGTCTGCCTTGCTTATCAGAAATTATTTTCTGTTGGGAGGTTACTGAAATAAGAGGGACAAAATAAAACGTCGTGCCCCCTCTTACATGGTTGCTTAATGTATTACTAAAGAAAGCATTTTAAATAATATGTCTAAGGTTACTACATTATATAAGGATGGTATATTCAGAATTATTATTATTATTATTATTATTATTATTATTATTATTATTATTATTATTATATGAATGTCTTTGGAACACCAAAATTGTGAGAGACGAACCATGGTGTGTAGAGGTTTAAGATGGGTTGTCATCGGAGAGGAAAGACCAGGATTTTCCTCTCTCTGACTCTAACATAAAGAGTATGTGCTGAAGGTAAGAAGCATCATCATTCTACAATAGGTTGCTTTTACGTAGAATATCAGTTACTTAAGTTCTCCTCCTTTGGGCTAGTTACCTCATGTGGTAAATTCAAAACAATTACAATTCAAGACAAATACATTGTAAAACTTTTCCGTAATTAAACATCTAGGGAAAATTAAACATTTAATTGAGGAATCTGTTATCAAAATGTCCAAACAAGGAGATAGAAGACAATTTAATGATAAACATTGTGAAAGTATAAAATTCTCCAAATTAGAAATTAACATTTACTGCAAAACATTCGTCATTAACCAGCGAGCATATAGTGAGCAGTGAGCACAGGAGAAATAATTATGAAACTCTTTACAAACAAAATTAGGGACACTAATGCAAGTGCGACAACGACATTTTTTTTGTGGTATCGTCATGAGTTTTACACATGTTACACTTTAATTCTTTCCCACATAAAAAATAAATAAAATAACCATAGTAATAGAAGTTACAATTGCACTTCTATGGGATTCAAACCAACTACCACCAGCGTACAGACACGTTGCTTTAACTAACTGAGCTATTTGTTTTCTTACGTGAACCGAACGTGTTCTACGGTAAAGACGAATTTTCATTACGATTGTGCTACCAATTCGTACTTTTCCATAGGGAATTTCCAATATTTGCTCTATCTATACGCTAATACTTGGCATAGTTTCATATATATTTGGAGTTTGCAAATAATGCACGTAATAAGACATATTAGAAATGTTTCGTTAAAAGTTTCGTTTGTAGATTTAATCCACATTTCTCTCAATAACACAAATGTCGCTGCTTCGTGTTGAACTGCAGAATTCCCTCGCGTTCTTGAAAATTTCCCACTTAGCAGAGTAGGTAATTCTAGTAATTTCGGCCGATTTAAAGTTTTTTTTTTTTTTGATTCTAATTTATTTAGTTTAAGCTAATATCTAACACAAATATTAAAAACGGGTTTATTATTAACTTTTCCTGCTGGGGAAACCTTCCGAAATTTCGAACATATAAAGAAAACCGAGATATTTTCAAAAAAAACTTCAAAATAAGGAGACGCGTCATTTATTTTTCTCATAATGGTACATGCAGTGAGACAGAGAAAGTTCATATTCTATTAATCATTATTTCAAATAGAAAAGTCAATCTGAGATACAACGTTTATCCAATGCGTCATTGTTATCGCAAAACTTACATTACTCTACTTTTGAAATAGGAATAAGTATTTTCATTTTCAATTTACTCGCGCTTGTGTAAATTTAAATGAGATCTCTTTGCGACTAGCCAACGGTGTAGATAATTGTGAGGTAGAATGCCCCTGCGCGTTCTTATTCATTGAGGTATATGAAACAGTATAATTACGAGCCGCCAAAGGCGGCGACAACTCATAGGTGTGGCTCCAAGATATACCACGGACTTTCTCAGTTATTGGTGCGTCTTAGAAGGAAACGGTGAATTTTATATTAACTTACATATATATAAAGGGTATATTTTTCTGTAGAGGCGGAGAACTATGTTAAATAAAACACGGAAAAATGTTTTTAATATCCACGAAATTTAGTTATTTGACAGATCATTTTATGATAATAATATTTGAATATGATTTCGGGCATGCGGCTACCGGGGTTGGCGCGTATATTGCGCAACCTGGAGGTTCGATTTTCACACACTCTTTGCAGTAAATCAGGATATTTCGGCAATAACGCGTCGACTGTTAGCTTCCCAGTGCTCAATTGTTTCTGGTTTCTCGGCGTAGACATGCGACTTCACATATCCCCAGAGAAAATAATGTAATGATGTCAGATCGCACGAACGAGGTTGGCCTTTAACAGGTCCATTTCGTGAAATTAATCGTTCGTCAAATGCTTCTTTCAGTAAATTAAATATGGCGCGCGCTGTGTGACATGTGTTTCAATTGAGGAACGAAAACGTTAGTAATCATGTCTCCATACCACTCACCGTTGACTGTAACGATCTGATAAGCATCATTTGTGAAGACAATATGAACCAACGATTACACCAATCGTTTGTTGCGTCCGCACTGTACAACGTCTTACAGGGTGCGTATTCTCACTTACAGTAAACGTACTGCGAAAACGATCTATAATTTCTCTAATTAGTCCTCTGATGGACGATTTGAGCACCGTAAAGTGTACGTAATATCCGATGAATGTGTCGAATTGTACCATGGTTTTCAAAATAAATTTGCACAAGTTGCAAACGTTGCTCCGGCGTGAGTCTATTCGTGATGAATTGTCAAACAAAATTAACTTCAAAACAAACGAGAACTGTAGTATCAGCCGTCACAGAAAACAGTGTTGCCAGTTTAAAGTTCTCCGCCTCTAAAACAAAAACATATATATATATATATATATATATATATATATATATATATATATATATATATATATATATATATATATATATATATATATATATATATATATAAGCCATACTGGGAAATCCCTTAGCTCTTCACCTTTAATTAATAGATAAAAGTCAAAATATTTTGTCTCATAATATGACTGTAGGAACTTGAAAAAACTCAAAGGATATCGACATTTTCTTCCTTTCTGTTTTTTACAAAATAAGAAAACTAGTGATATTGCACTTTCTTTAGCTCAGTAACAATCTTAACTTTACGCCACTTTCGAAATAGTGAAGGAGTTATAATTTGGCACTTATTTTATTCTTATATCGAAACAAGGTACAATGTTACAACGTATTCGAAAATTTAAAAGGAAAAACTTCAAAACTGACCACATTTTAGCTGTTATAATTTCTAGGAAAAATTAAAAATGAAAGATACTCTTCGCTCGTACTGTATGTTATGAAGTATTGATTTTCTCTTGAGCTAATTGCCAGGAAAGAAAGAAGTGACAACTTGAACAACATGCCGTCTTATTCCTTGTGATAGGTAGCGCTACAAGAATTAAATTCCGAAAGGTCTATTAAACACATGCCATATTTCATATTTGAAATTAACCAACTGACTAAGAGCAGATTCATTAAGAAGTCTAATCTTTCATCATGTTTTATTAACACATTAGCTGGAGTGCTCATTTTTCGCATAAAGAAAACATATTTATGGAAAAATATTTGAACCTCTTTCTCTTTCGTGGGGAATCTGGAGACCCGGAATCCAGTCATTTCAAATTGACATAGAAGTTCATGTTTTGGTTGTAGATTAAAGTGTTGGCTTCAAATGACAATTTCAGTCCAAATGGACAATCATCATCTCTCGGAGGACTCTATGACTATAGGGGGCTACGACTCCCTTTTCGGAAAAGGCAAAAATATTGATATTCTTGTAGCTTTCAAATTTGTCGTCTATTTTTAAAGACACTTCTGGCTTCATATTAAAGTTTTGGCTCCAAATGACAATTTCAGTCCGAGTGGACAATGATCATTTCTCGGGGGAGGCTCTCTTGGTATAGGAATCTACAGCCCCTTTTCGGAAAATGCAAGAATATTAAACTGCTTGTAGTTAGCCCCAAAACGCTTTCCATCGAGGGATGATCATTGTCCATTCCGGCTGAAATTTTTATATGGACTAAAATCTTAAACGTAATCAAAAAGTAAACTTTGGCATCGGTATCCGTGGAATCATCAGTATTAGAGAAAGCCCGACAATGCTGGAACTATCGATTCTGACAGTACCGGAAATTTGTCGCATTTACATAATTTAATCTCTGAAAGCATCGGGAACGATGAAGAAGAACTGTGTCATCACGAAGGACTTATCAGAGCAGTTTTCAAAGTCATGTAACCGATCTAGTAGAAACCATATTTAACACAGGAAATCCCTTCGAGGAACCCATTACAGATCTGATATCGTTAGAGAATCGCGTGTGCCTCGGTACCTCATCAGCAGAATCTATCCGTGTGTTGGAAAGGATAGGGTAACAGCAGTACTTCAAGTTTGATGAAGAACTAGTCCATAAGATTGAGAGGCCCTTCAAGACCCATATTAGAAAAAATGATCTGCTACTTCTCCATAACCAAAAACGTACTACAGCAAAACCTGCATCTAAAAGGAAATTAGAACGATATAAACAACAGCACGATCTGTATGGACAGACATTTATTTCACTGGAATTTCGGAGGGGGGGGGGGAGTTGGATCATATTTTTCGCTATGAACTTTGTTCATACCCACCAGCACTTTCCACTGAGTGTGCTCTTCACACTTTTAAAAAGTCAGATTTGCTGACAGGCCTTTTGGAAACAATTCCTACGTATAACGTAACTGAAGATGAGGATTTAATGGCATCATATACTTTAGACTATTGTAAATTATGGTGGAGCTCTTATGCACGTACTTCCCGGAACCAGTGTGCAAGAAAATTCATTTCTTGAACACTTTCTTAGAGTGTTCTACCCACGAACACAGTACCAGTTGAGAAGGTTACAAACGGTACACGTTGTTTGGGATCAGTACAGTACGTTCTACATCAAAGGTACTACAAGGGAGAAGAGAGGTTAAGCACTCGACAGCGTGTGTACGGTTCCACAAAGGTTCCGGGAAATTTACATAGTTTCATTTCACATTCTGATAACAAGACTGAGATGATTTCATATCTTTCAGGGAAACTGATGGAAGTACAAACGCCAGAGAACAAATGTATATATGTAACCGCAGGCGAGAATGTACACTATGTTGAAAGTGGCATTCACATGGGAGAATTCAATCATGAGGAGGCAGAGACACACTTCCATTTAGACAGCCCCCCCCCCCCACCTTTTCAGATTTAATCGGAAATGGTCTCAATCGTTTGTACATCGTTTGTACAGAAATGTGCAGGCGAAATTTTCGTTTGTACACAATTAGGGGCACAGCCAGAACGAAAACAAAGTGGGGGGGCTGTCTAAATGGTAGCCCCCCCACCTTTTCAGATTCAAGCGGAAATGGTCTCAATCGTTTGTACATCGTTTGTACAGAAATGTGCAGGCGAAATTTTCGTTTGTACACAATTAGGGGTGCCGCCAGAACGAAAACAAAGTGGGGGGATATCTAAATGGTAGCCCCCCACCTTTTCAAATTCAATCGGAAATGGTCTCAATCGTTTGAACATCGTTTGTACAGAAATGTGCAGGCGAAATTTTCGTTTGTACACAATTAGGGGCGCCGCCAGAACGAAAACAAAGTGGGGGTCTCTCTAAATGGTAGCCCCCCACCTTTTCAGATTCAATCAGAAATGGTCTCAATCGTTTGTACGTCGTTTGTACAGAAATGTGCAGGCGAAATTTTCGTTTGTAGACAATTAGGGGCGCCGCCAGAATGAAAACAAAGTGGGGGGCTGTCTAAATGGTAGCCCCCCAGCTTTTCAGATTCAATCGGAAATGGTCTCAATCGTTTGTACATCGTTTGTACAGAAATGTGCAGGCGAAATTTTCGTTTGTACACAATTAGGGGCGCCGCCAGAACGAAAACAAAGTGGGAGGCTGTCTAAATGGTAGCCCCCCAACCCTTTCAGATTCAATCGGAAATGGTCTCAATCGTTTGTACATCGTTTGTACAGAAATGTGCAGGCAAAATTTTTGTTTGTACACAATTAGGGGCGCCGCCAGAACGAAACCAAAGTGGGGACCCAAGTAGCACAGTCACGTCATAAACACGTCTTTTTTTGGGGTTCGAATTCAAAATGACGTCTTTTGAAAATTTGGAACGTCTTTATCACGTACCAAAATGGTAACAAAAATGACGTGTCAAACATGACCTAAATTGTACGTGTTTATCACGTGCCAGAATGGTACAAAGAATCACGTGTCGGACATCACCAAAAATAGACGTCTTTTTTAGGTGCTAAAAAGCGCGGACGTTCCCCGTACTGTAACTGCAGTTTGAGCAGTGCATGCTGGGAATCGTGAGCCATTTGCGGAATCGTGTTTTGATGGTATTGTTTGTGAATATAAATAATGTGTTTTGTTAAAGTCACCTGTGATAAAGGTCAGCTTTAAGACAAGTAAGTATAATTCCTATCCTATTCCTATCTAGGTGCATTCTGTGTAAAATTCAGCAGATTGAGTATTCTACGGTTTCTTATTACAGTGTATTAAAATACCGTAGAAAGAACGAGGATACCTACATTAGGTTAACATTTGCAGACGCCTGTATCAAATTAAATATTTTAGGTAGAATACTATATAAAATGTTAATAGTGAAGGTAGTAAAATGATAATGTGTGTGTTTTTATTCTCAATAAACCGTATATGGGAGTGAGTATGCATGGGAAAGTATGTCATGCTGTGGTGCAGTTTTATTATACAGATCCGTAGATTGTAAAATATACGAAAAAAATTGGACAAGTCTTTAATTTGCCTATTTCATGTCCAGAACAGGACCAACCAACCTCCGCGGGGCTTCTAACCCGTTCCTACTACTACTACTTATACTATGAATCCGTATAATAAAAGCTGCACGCATTGTGGTACTATTTGCCAAGGCGAAAGACTGATAAATACAAGCAAACAACGAGATGACAGTAAGTGTATGCTTTTGGAGGCATTACTGGAACAGACGGTTCTACTAAATTTTAATACATTTCTTACATTTTCAGGTTAGGTTAGAGCATTGTATTTCCTATAGCAGAATATGCACTAAATGAGGAGCTCCATTACTACTTGCAGATTGACTTCACGGGGGTTAGTGTAAATATAGAGTAGACGCATGGGGCAAGTTTCTAGAACACAGGTACCCCTTCCCACTTAATTGTAACAAAGACAGAAAACAACGTGCAATGCGGGGCTCTAACACGCCTTCACTTGCTGACGCTCGTTCAACAATACTATGTGAATTAAATGTTAAACTTTGGTACAGAAAAGAACCAATCTAGCTGTTAACCTATATGGGGGGGGGACTTGTGTTCTAGAACCTTCCCGACACGTAGCATATTAAGTACAGTGCATAAAACACGAAATAACTTTTGCTAGGTGCCCACTAAAAAGCACAAATGCATTCTATTGGAATCAGTGCAGGAGCACAGCAAGAGGGCCCGAGCGGCAACGAGGGGGTGCGTTCGTAGGGAACAGGCACGTCAGCGACGGGGACTATGCGCGTAAAGAAGGATAATGGAAAAGCACACTTACGCTTACAATGATTTCACTATCACTCAAAATGTGGCTTTACTCGAGCAGACGGTTCTACCAAATATAAAATTTATAGGTAAAATATTACAAGAAACATTTTTCGTGAAGGAATGAGAGTGTGAATATAAGTAATTACTGTCAGTGTACAGCATATTGAAATGAATTTTAAGTGATCAGTGAAAGTATTGCATATGTAAGTGTGGTCTTCCACTATTCTCGTTTAGACGTATATTCCCCGTCGCTGACGCGCCTGCTCCCTACGGACGCATCCCGTCGCTGCCGTTCGGACCCTGTTGCTGTGCTCCTACCCCTGCTTTTTAGTGGGGAGCTGAAATAAATTGGTTCGTGTTTTATTCACTGAAATTGTTACGCTTTACGTCCACGCTGTATTTGTACTGAGGCCTGAAGTCAATCTGCAAGCACTAATGGAGCTTCTGATTTAGTTCATGCTCTGCTAAAAGAAATGCATTGTTCTAACCTGATATGAAACTGTAAGAAATATGTCAAAATTTGGTAGAACCGTCTGCTCGAATAATGCCCAAAATTCATTTCAATTTGCTGTGTACTGACATTAATTACTGACATTCACACTTTTATTCCTTCACAAAAATATGTTTCACATCGTATGTTACCTATGAATTTTCTGTTAGGTAGAACCGACTGCTCGAGTGAACATCTTTGGGAAATGACCCTCGGCAATTGTTGCAATGCCAATCGTGTATGACTTCAAAGTTAGAAACAACGAGCCCTATGGAAGTTCTAACCCCTTCGCTCACTCAGTTATGTTTTGTTTAACCTTTTGTAGCACTACTGTCTTAAATCTAGTGAAAAAATCCACAAAATAGATGAATATTTGGTAGACCCGTTTGCTAAAGTAGTGCCCCCATTGTATATGTGCATAATCAGTGGGAGGATATTACCCCAGTTGAGACAAGGTGACCAGAACTTTTACTTTCAGAAACGGGACGCATACGAATCAGCGACGGGGGGTGGGGTGACTTCCACATTGCATTTTGGGACTCAGCAGTGTTTTCAATTTACAAAATACAAAGTAAGAATGATAACACAGCGTTTCTAACTTAAGTATTACCCAACAATACTTTTAACTACTTCAATAATCAGAATTCCCACTCAATTTCCACTTGAACCACAGAACACTCAATTCTCATTTGAATATTCAGAAGTTCTAGGCACGGGTGAACCTTCCCAGTAAGTGTTGGTACGAAAGAGTGTAGAATTAGCATTGGCTATTTATATTTTGAATAATAATTACGGGACACCTGGGTCATGTTTGCTTAAAAACGGGACATTTAGGCGTCCCGTTTGAGAATCTGAAAGAAACGGGACAACGGTTGAAAATAAGGGACTGTCCCGGCCAAAACGGGACGTCTGGTCACCTTGAGTTGAGAGCACTCTCAAACTGCAACCATCGCCCTGCTGCACCTACACACCCTCACAAGACACTTGGCTACCGTAACTGTGCTACAGAATTCGGTGTGGAAATCGTAATAATGTAACGGGTTTTTGACTGTTCGAATATTTTGTTCATTAATTGAGTAGACAGCTCCCTCGCATTTTAGATTACAGTACTTAGTCCAGTGCCAGCATGTGATGATGGATACTTATCAATGTTGCCACTGAAGTTCAAAAAAATATATTCCAGCTCAATTAAGTATCCTCTACATGACTATATTATAATGATTTCCACTGCTAATCGTGAAACGATTCAAAGGAAACCAAATATCTTATTAAGGGACCGTGGTTGGGGGCTGGTGCTGGTTCCAGTCAGATGTGTTTAAGAGAGCTCTTGACATAGGGAATATCCTCCTAATGTTTATGCGCACATTAACAACGGAAGTCTCTTTGGGTCAAAAACCTGCTTTCAGGTGGAACACCAATTCCTCATCATTAAAAAGAAATGAAATTAAATATTTAGTTTCACGCCCCAGGAAAGGCACCGAGCCTAAGGAAGATGGTGATAATGAAATGTGAAAAATGGTGGTATGAAGAAAGTGGGCGGAAACGGGAGAGTGTCGAGAAAACTCAGGCACATGGTGTTTGTCCACCACAAAGCCCACTTGGCACGAGCTGGGATCAAACCAGGAACCCCACGCACTAGAAGTGAACGCTCTGCCACTGAGGCACTGCAGCCCCACCAGTAAAAAAAAAAATACCTCATTGCTTCGGGGCTTACATATCTGCTGCCACCAAAAGGAAGGTGTGTACACAACAGGGGCGGATCCAGAGGTGACGACTGCCCCTCCCAGAGTAGGATATTTTTTTTATTTTTTTTAAAAAATAAAACCTACCCCAGAATTGGAGCTCTTGATTTTTTCAAGCTTGTATTATAAATGTAAGATAAAAACTTTTTTTTTCACGTTGCAGAATTTAAATGAAGCAATACATAGCAAGAAATTACTTGCCTTGGTGTTTTTGGTCAGAAAATGTCCGCGTTCGAAAACGCAGGTATTCATTTGTGTTCTTTGTGTTCAAGATGCGATATTTTACGCTCTCACTCCGTTCTCAAAACCGATCCCTGCTTCTTATGGGGCCGCGGTGGCTCAGTAGTAGAGCGTTCACCTCTGGTGCTTGGGGTCCCGGGTTCGATCCCAGCCCCCGCCAAGTGAACTTTGTGGTGGACAAACACCGTGTGCGTGGGTTTTCTCGGGGTTCTCCCGTTTCCTCCCACTTTCTTCATTCCACCATTTCATCCATTACTCAACATCACCGTCTCCTTTAGCCTAATCGGCATAATCGTGGGACGTAAAACTCAAAGATTTTCCGATCCCTGCTTCTTGTTAACAACGGGCAGACAATAATCCATAAAATCTATCTGTCCACAAGTTTGTCAATATGTATTTTGCGTATCTTTCCATTTAAGAAGTGGCCATTCCTGCATCGAGGTTGGGACGATTTCGGACTTTTCTTCACACTTTCCTTTACGCTGAAAATATCCAGAACAGAAAGCATGTGAAATTTATGGCTGATATTTTCCTGCCAACTCATTTTTCTTTCTATAAGCTCTGTTTTTTTTTTTTTTTTTTTGATACAAAATGTAGTAAAAACCCACTTTACTGTTTACATAAAATTAAACTGCTTCATTTCACGTTAAATGTATTTAGTCGTTGTAATAAGCCTAGGTGTAAATACATGTTATTTGCCAAAATAAGCCTTGTATGTACTCCCACTTTCCAGAGCGTGTGGCCAATGCTCCTGCAAATGATGAATTGATCAACAGCAGACCACCTGACCCCTCTCTGCTCGTCGAGCTGCTATAGAAATATCACAGTGGAGGATGACATACATACCAAAGTTGCGACAGGTGAGTTTTTGACATGTTATTTTATAATACCCATGCAAGAAAATGCCGAGTAAGAAGAAAAGAAAGAAAGTAGTAATATTTTATTAGTACTTAACTAAAATAAAATAATTGTTGAACAAGGCAATACTTTTATATAAATGAAATATTCAATTTAACGTTCCACGATCAGGCACTGAGGCTAAGGGAGTCGGTGATGATGAGAAGTGAATTAAATGGTGAAATGAAGAATGTGGGAAAAAATTGGAGAACTCCAAGAAAAGCCGCTTGAAGTGAGCTGGGATCGAATCATTGGCCCCAAGCACCAGAGGTGAACGCTCTATCACCGAGCCACAGCTGCGCCAATTTTATTTAAATGTAACTGTTTCAGCAACTACCCGTGTCTTCTTCAGATACACTCTACTTATTTATTTATTTATTTATTATTTTAGATTTTCAAAGGTTTCCCTGTTTATTAATTTTTATTCCTTCAGCAATTATTTAATTTGACTTGAGTATTTATATATAAGCAAAGCTTTAATATGGAATGTATCACATGTTATAGTGTTCGCGCTATTTTTTTTTTTTTTTTTGAATGGATAAAAGTACTCCTCCCGAAAATATTTTTCTCAACAGAGGGGTAAAATATAATTTTCACCAAAGATAAGTTTTATTATTATTATTATTATTATTATTATTATTATTATTAATAATAATAATAATAATAATAATAATAATAATAATAATAATAATAATAATAATAATAATAATAATAATAATAATAATAATAACTGCCGCAACTTCTAACCCTGCTCAGAACAAATAATGTGACGATTTTCACCCTACTGCTTGTGACAGAATTCTGGTTCTAGAAGTCTTATTTTTTAAAAATACTCCAGTAACAAGTGAGGGGGCGTTTGCTCACAATTTTTTTACTTTTCGGAATACATAAGTTATACACCATTTTGTTTGTATCAATATCGTATCAATGTACTTGATCGTCACTTTTAGCTCACATCCTAAAGTTGGTCTTGGAGTGGCATTTTATATTGTGAGCACATACGTAATGTAGCCTTCTATGAGTGTTTCAGAATTATTTGTCATGTATCTGTATATACAAAGTCTTATATCCCCCAACTTGTTTGATCCTCCTGAACAATCAGAGTTAACAGCTGCAATAAAATCAAAAGTTAAGCTATTACAGAATAACTAAAATTAATGGTAGTTTAATTTCGCTGTTTGGAAGGCCGTTAAAAGTGGGACTTCATGCAAGCGAGTGCAGTAACTAATCGTTTTATTGCGTATTGATTGTAGTTACACATGACGTATTGTAATTATTTTTTAAAATTTTCTCCCCACCTGAAAAATTGCACTATGATTGTTCATGATTTTTTTTTTCTGTTTCAGTGTTCCTATCTGTCATCGTTGGGAGGAAAAGGGACCTTTCTCTGATGCTTGGTTTCCAAAGAGCTGGCGATGGAATTTAACTCCCGCGGAAAAAAGAGCAAAGTTCACGTTGTGCAAACTAGCCTTAAAGACACTTATCATTCGTGAGTAAAAATAAAGATCTTCAAATGAACAAATGCCACAAATCTTCAAAATGTTAGTAGAAAGATATTCACTTCCATCTGCCTTGTTGTTTGAGGATGAAAAGGATTCGGCATGCTTGAAACATGTTGACCTGTTCCTCCTCGCTTTGTTGGAAATCAATGTAAAGGCATCTCTTTCGAAAACTAAAAGATGGAAGAAACTGCTACTGGTATAATAGATGGGATAATAAGTGGGATACTTACCGCAGTCCCCATTTTTAACCTACTTAAGCACGTGAGGCTTTTTTGATATGATGCTGCATTTCTGTACTTTCAGTAACTATGAAAGGTGTTTTCCTTCATACGAAATTAATAGAAAAATTTGATTCTTTTTATTTTATATTATTAAAAGATCTCTGTAAGTTTTATATTATAACCAACAGATTTGCATTGTCTAAATATTTCTTGTTTGTATTAAAAATAATAAAGACAATCAGTGTTTCTTGTTGCATTACAAATAGCATGAATATTATTTTATACGACAAAACGTGCACATTGTACATATAACTAATAAATGTAGAATTCAAATTAATGGTTATGTGTTTTCGCTTTCATCCCTCAGAGGTTAATTAATTTTAAGATGTACTTTCTTTTTCGATTTTTCACCTCCAAAATAAAGGTGTCTTAAATTGGAGTAATAAAAGTTTAGTCCTAAATTTTGCACTGTCAATAAAACCCATTGTTCTTGTGTATGTGAGTGTGTGTTGGATGTGGGTGGTTGTGTTTGTGTGTATGTGTGCGCATACTAGCGTAATAATGGATAGCTATAAAATTTATGGAAGCACGTGTTGTACCGTAATTTCATTAAGAAGAAGGTACTAGTAAATACACATGAATAAATTCCAGTGACGAAATGAGTGGATTCTTCTTAGTACTAAGGGCCGCGGTGGCTCAGTGGTAGAGCATTGGTAGAGTGGTAGAGTCCCAGCCCCCGCTTAGTGAACTTTGTCCACGTAGTGGACAAACACCGTGTGCGTGGGTTTTCTCGGGATTCTCCCGTTTCCTCCCACTTTCTTCATTCCACCATTTCATTCATTTCTCATTATCACCGTCTCCTTTAGCCTAACCGGTATAAGCGTGGGACGTAAAACTCAAAGATTTCATTTCATTTCATTTTCTTAGGACTGTAAGTACAATGTTCCTTTATTTTTCCATTTTATTCTTTGTTTTTACCATGTTTATTCGTCTTTTCTCATTCTTAAAAAATATGTAGGGCTTTTTTTTTTCGCCAAGGGTGAGTCTTACATTCGAGGGCTTTTTTTTATGTTTTTCAAGTCGATTCAATGCGTCTCCGGTTTTCTTTTTAATGTATGGCTTTAAATTTATCCTTTCGTGGAGCAAGCGCTGCCGTTTCTTTCCTGTTGCATTAGGTATATAATTATTCCTCGACAGCTATTGTATATTCGTTTCTTAATGTGTAGATAAATATACCACACATTAAGGCGAATATATACTCTTCAATAGGCTAGTATCCAAATACTAAAAAAATATAAATCAACAACACTAGAGGTGGTTAATTAGATATGGAAATCCCCAATCCATAGATAATACGAACATTCGGAGAAGCGAAATTTCCAAATTCTTGGTACAGACCAATCAAATAGACCACAATACTTTGACGTTCCCCAATGTGTGCTTCCGAGAGAGGGTGGTGATGTATTTCGATGTGGCAAGATCTAGGGCTCTTAGGGTCTATCCTGATCTGTTATTTATTACAATAACCCAGTGGTCTTACTTATCTGGTATAGGAGCTTGTAAATTATTATGCAAATTACAACACAATGGTGAAAAATCAAGCAGCAGCCACAAGGATAAATTTATTTTCATTATTATTTTTACTTATAATAATCGTTGTCCAGTTGTTATTCGTAGACTTTTTTTTTTTTTTTACCCAAGAAAAGTGTTGCGGCCAGAGATCAGTTCAGAACTGTCAAGAAAAAAAACGCAGTTAAGAAAATAGAAAAAGTATGATTTTATCATTTTTTAAAAAAAATGTGTTTTAAGCTGTGTGTTTTAGAGTAGATATTTTCATTATTATTATTATTATTATTATTATTATTAATCAGTTTCATATGTCCAAATAATCATAAATTGATGTGTATCCAGTGTTGACATTAGGAATCTCAATCTATGTATAGTAGGATCTCGATTATTCGACACAGTTTCAGGGTTATTTGTTTCAACCACTATTCAACCGATCTATTTCAAAATTTACAGGGCCAGAACTAGGTAGCCCTAGTAGCCTAACCCCTAACTTTGGTGCAAACGGTTGAATAGGGGCTGGTAAATAGCCTCAAAAGTGTGGCGAATAATCGAGGTAGTACATGGATTGAAATTCCTAATATCAAAACTGCGGATGCACATCAATTTCTAATGGTTTTGACATTTGGAACTGAACAATCCTGTCAGACTTCCATGACATTTGAGGTAGCGAGAAGCAAAGGGGTGTAAATGACATTTTCAATAGAGTATGTATGTCTCTAAAATGGATTCTGCATTGCAAAATATACAAACTGCATAATGAAGTTCGGCGTAGAGCATTCATGGGTAGACTTTCTATTGGACTGCGACGAGCTTCACCATCCAGTTTGTATATTTAGCTGTGCAGAATCCATTTTTGAGACATCCATACTTTATTGCAAATATCGCTTACACCCCTTTGCTTCTCGCCGCCTCATTTCGAGAACGCCCCCCTTCCAATTCACATGAAGGGTGTGAAAAATACGTGATTTACACGTGAAAATCAAGTAAAAAAGACGTTATTTACACGTCATTTCTATGACGTGTAAAAGACGTCATAAAAATCACGTCATATTCTATGACGTGTAAAAGACGTCATAAAAATCACGTCATATTCCCGGACATTTCCACGTGGGAAAAGACGTGTAAATCACGTCATGTTCGGTGTATTTTACGGTGTTTTACACCAAAAAAACCACGTCTTTTCGACGTCGGTGTGCCGCTTGGGGAGCTACCATTTAGACAGCCCCCAGCTTTTCAGATTCAATCGGAAATGGTCTCAGTCGTTTGTACATCGTTTGTATAAAAATGTGCAGGCGAAATTTTCGTTTGTACACAATTTGGGGCGCCGCCAGAACGAAAACAAAGTGGGGGACTGTCTAAATGGTAGCCCCCACCTTTTCAGATTCAATCGGAAATGGTCTTAATCGTTTGTACATCGTTTGTACAGAAATGTGCAGGCAAAATGTTTGTTGTACACAATTAGGGGCGCCGCCAGAACGAAACCAAAGTGGGGGAGCTACCATTTAGACAGCCCCCAGCTTTTGAGATTGAATCGGAAATGGTCTCAGTCGTTTGTACATCGTTCGTATAAAAATGTACAGGCGAAATTTTCGTTTGTGCACAATTAGGGGCGCCGCCAGAACGAAACCAAAGTGGGAGGGCTACCATTTAGACAGTCCCCCACCTTTTCAGATTGAATCGGAAATGGTCTCAATCGTTTGTATCCTCGTCGCCAAAAGTGCCTTTACATCGCCGTGACGGGTATGTGACTGCGCAGTACTCTAAGGAAGGGATGGTTGCATAAGTATTTGAGATTAATTTTGAAGAGTTTTTACTTTGACTAGGAAAATAACGTAGGTATAGAGAGTAAAGGCACAGATTTCAAGCATCAATGCACTGTTATCTCTATTTTTCAATTTATTGCCTTATATGTTAAGTTAAACACCACAACATCTGTCACTTATAGCGTAGATCATCTTACTTTTTAAAATGCCACTTTAGCTTATTTGTCCAAACACTAATCTCCAGACATGATGTAGAGAGAAGAGAAAGAAAGAGATACAACATCTGTAAGATTTATGTAATTCACTAAGGAACTATAGGGACTGACTGAGCTAATTACTGCTACTAGCGCTTTTCACTCTTCATGAATTTACTACGACATGTTACCTATGTCCTAAATCTGTGCATGAATTATATCATTCGCCTCACTGTAATTATTTGGGAATGGAAACTGATTACGCTGAACGTGAATATGTTTCGCTGTCGTAAAGCAAGGACCGTAATAAATGTAAATAAGGTTCTCATTATTATATAAAACACAGAAGTATTTATTCCGTGTATAAAACAATATAATACAGTAACTAAGCAACATCATAATCACTAACTCCCGCAGATTTTTCTCCAACGGGGGGGGGAAGACCCATATAGAAAAATCTTTGAGTTTTAGGTCTCACAATTATGCGGGTTAGGCTAAGGGAGACGGTGATGATGAGTAATGAATGAAATGGTGGAATGAAGAAAGTGGGAGGAAACGGGAGAACCCCGAGAAAACCCACGCACACGGTGTTTGTCTAAAACAAAGTTCAATTGGCGTGGACTGGAGTCGAATCCGGGACCCCAAGCAGCAGAGGTGAAAGCTGTACCACTGACCAAAAGAGCCCGAGTCAAAAACTCTCCGCAACAAAAGGGTGAGAGTCAAAAGTCCCGAATCGAAACGCAATTCATCAAAAGGGCACGGGTCAAGAGGGGCCGAATCAAAATGCCCCTCATAAATAGAGCCGGGGTCAAAACGGTCCCACAACAAAACGACCAAAGTCAAAATGCCATGCGTCAAAGGGACCCGGGGGAAAGGGGTTCGTTACAAAAGGACCTGAGTGAAACGGCCCTGTGTCAAAAGTTTTCCGGTTAAAAGGGCCCGAGTCGATAGAGGACGAATCAAAACGTCCCTCATTAAAACAGCCCGTTTCAAACGGGTCCCACGAAAAAATGACCCAAGGCAAAAGGCCCTGCGTCAAACGAGCCCGGGTGAGAACCCACGCAACGATGTTTGTCCACCACAAAGTTCAATTGGCATGGGCTGGAATCGAACCCGGGATCCCAAGCAGCAGAGGTGGACGCTCTAACACTGAGCCGCCGCGGCCTCTGAGACAAACGGCACCGAGTCAAAAGGGCCCGAGTCAAAAGCTCTCCGCAACAAAAGGATGCGACTCAAAAGTCCCGAATCGAAACGCAACTCATCAAAAGGCCCGGGTCAAAAGGGGCCGAATCAAAATGCCCATCATAAATAGAGCCGGGGTCAAAAGGGTCCCACGACAAAATGACCCAACTCAAAAGCCCATGCGTCAAACGGGCCCGGGGGAAAGGGGTCCGTAACAAAAGTCCCGAGTCAAACGGCCCTGTGTCAAAAGTTTCCCGGTTAAAAGGGCCGAAGTCGATAGGGGACGAATCAAAATGCCCCTAATTAAAAGAGCCCGGGCCAAACGGGTCCCACGATAAAATGACCCAAGTCAAAAAGCCTTGCATCAAACGGGCCCAGGAGAAAAAGAGTCCCGCTACAAAAGGCCCCTAGTCAAACTGTCTCGAGTCAAAAGGTCCTTCATAAAGAGAGCCCGGGTCAAAGCGGTTTGACGACAAAATGACCCAAGGCAAAAGGCCCTGTGTCAAACGAGCCCGGGTGAAAACCCACGCAACGGTGTTTGTCCAGCACAAAGTTCAATTGGCATGGGTTGGGATCGAACCCGGGACCCCAAGCAGCAGAGGTGGACGCTCTACCACTGAGCCACCGCTGCCTCTGAGACAAACGGCCCCACGTCAAAAGGGTCCGAGTCAAAGGCTCTCTGCAACAAAAGAATGCGAGTCAAAAGTCCCAAATCGAAACGCAACTCATCAAAAGGGCCCGGGTCAAAAGGGGCCGAATCAAAAGGCCCCTCATAAAGAGATCCCGGGTCAAAACGGTTCCACGACAAAATCATCCAAGGCAAAAGGCCATGCGTCAAAGAGCCCGGGTTAATTGGTCTCCGCAACCAAAGGGCGCGAGTGAACTTCCGAAATAAAAAGCCCCTCATCAAACGGGCCCTGGTCAAAAGGAGCCGAATCAAAATGCCCTTCATAAAAAGAGCCCGGGTTAAAGGGTCTCTCGATAAAATGACCCAAGTCAAAAGGCCATGCGTCAAACGGGCCCAGGAGAAAAAGGGACCCGCTGCAAAAGGGCCCGAGTCAAACGGCCCGGATTACAAGGGCCCGAATCGAAAGGAACCGAATCAAAACGCCCCTTATAAATAGAGCCCTGTCAAACGGGTCTCACAACAAAAGGGACCCAAGCCAAACGGGCCCAGGATAAAAAGGGTCCAGCTACAAAAGTTCATTAATCAAACGGTCCCGAGTCAAAAGGCCCCTCAAAAAATGAGCTCGGGTCAAAAAGGGTCCAGGACAAAATGACCCAAGGCAAAAGGCCCTGTGTCAAACGAGCCCGGGTTAATTGGTCTCCGCAACCAAAGGGCGCGAGTGAAGTCCCGAAATAAAAAGTCCCTCATCAAACGGGCCCTGGTAAAAAGGAGCCGAATCAAAATGCCCTACATAAAAAGAGCCCGGGTTAAAGGGTCTCTCGATAAAATGACCCAAGTCAAAAGGCCATGCGTCAAACGGGCCCAGGAGAAAAAGGGACCCGCTGCAAAAGGGCCCGAGTCAAACGGCCCCGTATTACAAGGGCCCGAATCGAAAGGAACCGAATCAAAACGCCCCTTATAAATAGAGCTTGGTCAAACAGGTCCCACAACAAAATGACCCAAGTCAAACGTGCCCAAGATAAAAAGGGTCCCGCTACAAAAGGTCCCTCGTCAAAAGGGCCCGAGTCAAAAGGCCCCTCATATAGAGAGCCCGGGTCAAATGGGGTCCACGAGAAAATGACCCAAGTCAAAAGGCCCTGCGTCAAACGAGCCCGGGTGAAAACCTACGCAGCGGTGTTTGTGCACCACAAAGTTCAATTGCCATGGGCTGGGATCGAACCCGGGATCCCAAGCAGCAGAGGTGGACGCTCTACCACTGAGCCACCGCGGCCCCTAAGTCAAACGGCTCCACGTTAAAGAGTCCGGGTCAAATGGTCTCCTCAACAAAAGGGCGCGAGTGAAGTCCCGAATCAAAACGCCCCTCATCAAACGGGCCCTGGTCAAAAGGAGCCAAATCAAAATGCCCCTCATAAAAAGAGCCCGGGTTAAAGGGTCCCTCGATAAAATGACCCAAGTCAAAAGCCCATGCGTCAAACGGACCCAGGAGAAAAGGAGGCCCGCTGCAAAAGGGCCTGAGTCAAATGTCCCCGGATTAAAAGAGCCCGAATCGAAAGGAGCCGAATCAAAACGCACCTCATAAATAGAGCCCGGTCAAATGGGTCCCTCGACAAAATGACCCCAGTCAAAAGGACCTGCGTCAAACGGGCCTTTGTCAAAAATGAGCCCGCTATAAAAGGGCCAAGTCAAACGGCCCCGTGTCAAGAGGGCCCGGGTCAAAATGTCTCCACAACAAAAGGGCCCGAGTCAAAAGGCCCGAATTAAAAGCGGCCCTCATTAAAAGGGCCCCAGTCAAAAGATCTCTGCAACAAAAGGGCCCGAGAATAGTTTGTTAACGCGAAAATTTGTTATTTAGGTAGGGATAATAAACATAACAATTATAATGACTATCTGCCTTTTTGCATTACGTTATACTCAGAATTTTTGCGAAGACTGTTAAAGGATGACAACCTACGTCAGTAACAGAGGCGACTTTTGATGGAAGTTACAATTTAGAAAATTAACGTTTTACGAATGTAATCCACGAGAACTGAGCAAATGTATGGTGGAATTTCATTTACGGCGGAAAACATTAATGGTCTCAAAACAAACATTAAAAAAAACACAACTACTTTTTGTTCATTGTTATGCAAATTTTATTATTATTATTATATTATTATTACTTTTTCTATTATCATCATTAATAATAATAATAATAATAATATACAAGGTCAGTGGTAGACCAAGCTTTCAAACCAGTATACGCCACTGCTCGAAACTATTAACTCTATTTTAACATCGGTCGTCTTCCGATCATTTTATGTTACTCCGTCCCACTCCCCAAGGTGTGCAAGGGTGCCTTCTTAATCCTTGCCCCAAGGCAAGAAAAGCAAACAATATTTTCGCAAACACAGCCAGGCTTAGAGAGTTGGAGTGACTCAGAACGCACACAGCTCGCTGTATAGCTGCAAGAGACCCATGGGTAATTAGTTGCCCTCTTGTTACAAGACGTTTAGTCAGTACCTATCAAGGTCAGTTCCAGCAGCAACAACTAGTCCCTTCTGTTTACTTTTCACGAATATTTTTCACCTTCATGCGTACAGGTCACGTATTGCGTAGATTAAATGACATGTGTCAAGTATATATTCCCAAAAAGATATGAGTACTCAAAAGGCAAAAACATGTAGCTATTTTTGTTTTCCCATTTTCTATTAGCCAGTGGAAGTGTGTATGCTTGTTTCACATCCCTTTTGTAGTTGCTTACTATTACTTCTTTTTAATTGAGCTTTTGGCTATGAATACCACCGCGACAAGTCGTGGTTCTTATGATAGTAGCGTATTTTCGCCCCGAGAAATTACGAGAATAATAAATAATGTAGACTACGATGCTTTTGAAACGGACGATGAACGTAGTTTGTAGGAAGATTCTAGCATCAATTTGTGACACACATGCCTTTTTTCATATAGCCTCGCTGCTGAATGGGACGTTAAACCAGTGGCGGAGTAGACACAAACATTATATATACAGGGTGGCCCATTTTAATCTTTCCACGGAAATATCTCGAAAAAGTTTGAGCATAAATAAACTGAACAAAAACTCAAATAGGAAATACCATGGGGCAAAGCGAACGGTGATGCCGCAATGCCCCCAGAGCCGCTTTTCAAACGGGCCCGGGGCTAAATTAAAAATATTGAATGGAAACATGGGGCGAGTGGGACTTCATTCTGTAGATCTTTAAAAACTAAGAAGCGATGTGGCAAAAGATTTTTCATATCGGACACCGTGTTCAAAATGGCCGCCAAAATATGTTACCTGTATCACATAAACGCCCAGTAGCACTAATATGGAAACGGTTGAACATAAATCAACCAAACAAAAACTCAAATAGGAAAGTCGTGGGGCAAATTGAATAATCGGCCCCAGGGCCGCCTTTCATCTTAGCCCAGGCCCAACTTAAAAATTTTATATGAAAATATGGGTTACATGATTTTGGTCATGCAAAATATGGGTCATGCAAATTGTATCTACACAACAAAATTATCTGATACATGTTTTTTATGAGATATATGTCTGTAATGGAAAAAAAGTAGGTAAAATTCTTTTTAAACGGTACCTTCCATTTTGAATGCAGGAAATAATTTGTGCAAAATAAATCAACTGCAATGCGAAACCAATTTGTCGAACAATGTAATTTTAGAACAATGTGTAGAAACGTTGGTTTTCTCAAAAGTCGTCTGCAGAATATTGGTTCATTACAGTACCAGTCACTTGTACACCCCAAGTGTTTCAGGAGCTCCTCCGTGGCTAAGCGGTAGCGTACGTACCTTTGGCGTGGGAGACTTTTCGTTAGGGAGTCTTATTTTTTTATTCTGATGTTGGACACATATAGGGACAATATATAATTTTAAAAAAAGTTATTAATGTTTTCGCCGAAATGAAGAACAGGGTATGGATCTCATTCACAAAACTGTAAGGTATTAGTTAAGGTAGTTGGTATTAGGTATTAAGTTAGGTGTTGTAAGGTGTTTGGTTTTTCACTTCTATCTTTCTTTTGTTTACTTTACAGTTCCTTTCTAAGGAATTTAGAAATGACTATCCCTAAGGAGGGTATTGGGAAGTAATGCCTCCATTTCTGGCAAATGAGGTACCATTCAGAAATCTATGCTTGAAAAAAAAACTATTCACCAAATTTCACTAATTATAAAATTTTATACTTAAAGGAAGAGAGTAAACATATGCCTTACAAATACTATATATATGTGTACAGCGAAACCTGTCTATGCTGGCCAACATTGGTTCCATTGAAAAGTGGCCAACTTACAGAAAATAAGTGTTATTCATGTATTTTTAGAATAGGATTTCTAGTATTACTTGGTTGTTAATAAGCAATCGCACGGCAGCTACTTTAAAATAATGTATATAGATTAATCATTTAACTACTTTTTGTTAATGAGCTACAAGTGTTTCCCTCGGAGCAAAAGATGTTTTGAGAAATGTTAAGGGAATTCATATTTCAAAACCTCCACTACCTTTTGACAAGAAGTCATGTGCCAATAGTAGAGAATTGAGATGGTTAGCTTTAGCCTTGAGAATTTTCGGAAATTACTAAAGCTCCCCACTGATGAACGGAGCTGATAGGCTATAGCTAATGATTTTACCAAAACAGATAGGGTAAACAAATACGTGCAATCATTTCCGGAATTCCTGTACGTGGTTTTTCTTATTCATGTCTTCCTTCTCCAACCCTTTACCAGGTAGTGTTCTGGCCTTTGACTTCCAAGAACAAATCGTGGGAATCTATGCTTCTTTGTCTCCACTTATAAATACAGAACATCTGCTTCACGTATGGGAATACGAAAGAGTTAAGAAAAACAAAAAATGGTACTTTGCGTGGCCAAGATATGCAGGTAAATTTATCACTATCATCATAGGGTAAACATTGTTTCAATGTGGCCAACTTCCAAGATAGACAGGTGGCCAAGTTGACAGGTTTTACTCTCTCTCTCTCTCTCTCTCTCTCTCTCTATATATATATATATATATATATATATATATATATATATATATATATAGGGCGAGTGACACTTCATTCGATAGATCTTTAAAAACTAAACAACGATGTGGCAAACGGTTTTTCATATAGGCCACCGTATTCAAAATGGCCGCCAAAATACGTTACCTATATCAGATAAACGTCCAGTATCACTAATATAAAACGGTTGAAAATAATAGCGGATGAACAGAATAGAACTCCTCTAGGAAATCACAAATGGTATTATTCATTCCACGCCTCGAGAATGATCCTATGGAGAAAAAGATTCTTAAAGTATGAGTGATAATGTTGAAGAGGAACTTTAATTCTTAGAAAATTATCTTTCCGATTTCCTTCCGTAAGGGGTGAAGCGGAAATGAATGGTAAAATTTCAAATGAAAACCCCCACACTTATGGTTTGTCTGAAACACTTGGTTGAGTTGATTTTGGGTTTAATGTCTCGTTCAGCAGCGAGGCTATATGGGACGTGGACCTACTGATTAACGTGCAATCCGAACTACACGTGCTCCCGCCGGGAATCGAACCCGGGCCTCCCACGCCAAAGGTGCGTACGCTAACCGCTTAGCCACGGAGGAGCTCCTGAAACACTTGGGGTTTACAAGTGACTGGTACTGTAATGAACCAATATTCTGCAGACGACTTTTGAGAAAACCAACGTTTCTACACATTGTTCTAAAATTACATTGTTCGACAAATTGGTTTCGCATTGCAGTTGATTTATTTTGCACAAATTATTTCCTGCATTCAAAATGGAAGGTACCGTTTAAAAAGAATTTTACCTACTTTTTTCCATTACAGACATATATCTCATAAAAAACATGTATCAGATAATTTTGTTGTGTAGATACAATTTGCATGACCCATATTTTGCATGACCAATATCATGTGACCATATTTTCATATAAAATTTTTAAGTTGGGCCTGGGCTAAGATGAAAGGCGGCCCTGGGGCCGATTATTCGATTTGCCCCACGACTTTCCTATTTGAGTTTTTGTTTGGTTGATTTATGTTCAACCGTTTCCATATTAGTGCTACTGGGCGTTTATGTGATACAGGTAACATTTTGGCGGCCATTTTGAACACGGTGTCTGATATGAAAAATCTTTGCCACATCGCTTCTTAGTTTTCAAAGATCTATCGAATGAAGTCCCACTCGCCCCATGTTTCCATTTAATATTTTTAATTTAGCCCCGGGCCCGTTTGAAAAGCGGCTTTGGGGGCATCGTGGCATCGCCGTTCGCTTTGTCCCATGGTATTTCCTATTTGAGTTTTTGTTCAGTTTATTTATGCTCAAACGTTTTCGAGATATTTCCGTGGAAAGATTAAAATGGGCCACCCTGTATATATAATGTGTGTGTCTACTCCGCCACTGGTTTAACGTCCCGTTCAGCAGCGAGGCTATATGAAAAAAGGCATGTGTGTCACAAATTGATGCTAGAATCTTCCTACATACTACGTTCATCCTCCGTTTCAAAAGCATCGTAGTCTACATTATTTATTATTCTCGTAATTTCTCGGGGCGAAAATACGCCACTATCATAAGAACCACGACTTGTCGCGGTGGTATTCATAGCCAAAAGCTCAATTAAAAAGAAGTAATAGTAAGCAACTACAAAAGGGATGTGAAACAAGCATACACACTTCCACTGGCTAATAGAAAATGGGAAAACAAAAATAGCTACATGTTTTTGCCTTTTGAGTACTCATATCTTTTTGGGAATATATACTTGACACATGTCATTTAATCTACGCAATACGTGACCTGTACGCATGAAGGTGAAAAATATTCGTGAAAAGTAAACAGAAGGGACTAGTTGTTGCTGCTGGAACTGACCTTGATAGGTACTGACTAAACGTCTTGTAACAAGAGGGCAACTAATTACCCATGGGTCTCTTGCAGCTATACAGCGAGCTGTGTGCGTTCTGAGTCACTCCAACTCTCTAAGCCTGGCTGTGTTTGCGAAAATATTGTTTGCTTTTCTTGCCTTGGGGCAAGGATTAAGAAGGCACCCTTGCACACCTTGGGGAGTGGGACGGAGTAACATAAAATGATCGAAAGACGACCGATGTTAAAATAGAGTTAATAGTTTCGAGCAGTGGCGTATACTGGTTTGAAAGCTTGGTCTACCACTGACCTTGTATATTATTATTATTAATGATGATAATAGAAAAAGTAGTAATAATATAATAATAATAATAAAATTTGCATAACAATGAACAAAAAGTAGTTGTTTTTTTTAATGTTTGTTTTGAGACCATTAATGTTTTCCGCCGTAAATGAAATTCCACCATACATTTGCTCAGTTCTCGTGGATTACATTCGTAAAACGTTAATTTTCTAAATTGTAACTTCCATCAAAAGTCGCCTCTGTTACTGACGTAGGTTGTCATCCTTTAACAGTCTTCGCAAAAATTCTGAGTATAACGTAATGCAAAAAGGCAGATAGTCATTATAATTGTTATGTTTATTATCCCTACCTAAATAACAAATTTTCGCGTTAACAAACTATTCTCGGGCCCTTTTGTTGCAGAGATCTTTTGACTGGGGCCCTTTTAATGAGGGCCGCTTTTAATTCGGGCCTTTTGACTCGGGCCCTTTTGTTGTGGAGACATTTTGACCCGGGCCCTCTTGACACGGGGCCGTTTGACTTGGCCCTTTTATAGCGGGCTCATTTTTGACAAAGGCCCGTTTGACGCAGGTCCTTTTGACTGGGGTCATTTTGTCGAGGGACCCATTTGACCGGGCTCTATTTATGAGGTGCGTTTTGATTCGGCTCCTTTCGATTCGTGCCCTTTTAATCCGGGGACATTTGACTCAGGCCCCTTTGCAGCGGGCCTCCTTTTCTCCTGGGTCCGTTTGACGCATGGGCTTTTGACTTGGGTCATTTTATCGAGGGACCCTTTAACCCGGGCTCTTTTTATGAGGGGCATTTTGATTTGGCTCCTTTTGACCAGGGCCCGTTTGATGAGGGGCGTTTTGATTCGGGACTTCACTCGCGCCCTTTTGTTGCGGAGACCATTTGACCCGGACTCTTTGACGCGGTGCCGTTTGACTTAGGGGCCACGGTGGCTCAGTGGTAGAGCGTCCACCTCTGCTGCTTGGGATCCCGGGTTCGATCCCAGCCCATGGCAATTGAACTTTGTGGTGCACAAACACCGCTGCGTAGGTTTTCACCCGGGCTCGTTTGACGCAGGGCCTTTTGACTTGGGTCATTTTGTCGTCGAACCGTTTTGACCCGGGCTCTCTATATGAGGGGCCTTTTGATTTGGGACTTTTGACTCGCATTCTTTTGTTGCGGAGAGCTTTTGACTCGGGCCCTTTTGATTTGGTGCCGTTTGTCTCAGAGGCCGCCGTGGCTCAGTGGTACAGCGTTCACATCTACTGCTTGGGATCCCGGGTTCGATCCCAGCCCATGGCAATTGAACTTTGTGGTGCACAAACACCGCTGCGTAGGTTTTCACCCGGGCTCGTTTGACGCAGAGCCTTTTGACTTGGGTCATTTTGTCGTGGACCCCATTTGACCCGGGCTCTCTATATGAGGGGCCTTTTGACTCGGGCCCTTTTGACGAGGGACCTTTTGTAGCGGGACTTTTTTATCTTGGGCCCGTTTGACTTGGGTCATTTTGTTGTGGGACCTGTTTGACCAAGCTCTATTTATAAGGGGCGTTTTGATTCGGTTCCTTTCGATTCGGGCCCTTGTAATACGGGGCCGTTTGACTCGGGCCCTTTTGCAGCGGGTCCCTTTTTCTCCTGGGCCCGTTTGACGCATGGCCTTTTGACTTGGGTCATTTTATCGAGAGACCCTTTAACCCGGGCTCTTTTTATGTAGGGCATTTTGATTCGGCTCTTTTTGACCAGGGCCCGTTTGATGAGGGGCTTTTTCTTTCGGGATTTCACTCGCGCCCTTTTCTTGCGGAGACCATTTAACTCGGGCTGTTTGACGCAGGGCTTTTTACCTTGGCTCATTTTGTCGTGGAACCGTTTTGACCTGGGCTCTCTTTATGAGGGGCCTTTTGATTCTGCCGCTTATGACCCGGTCCCCTTTGATGAGTTGTGTTTCGATTTGGGACTTTTGACTCGCATTCTTTTGTTGCAGAGAGCCTTGATTCGGACCCTTTTGACGCGGGGCCGTTTGTCTCAGAGGCCGCGGTGGCTCAGTGGTAGAGCGTTCACCTCTGCTGCTTGGGATCCCGGGTTCGATCCCAGCCCATGCCAATTGAACTTTGTGGTGGACAAACACCGTTGCGTGGGTTTTCACCCGGGATCGTTTGACGCAGGGCCTTTTGACTTGGGTCATTTTGTCGTGGACCCCTTTTGACCCGGGCTCATTTTTTGAGGGGTGTTTTGACTCGGGCCCTTTGGACTAGGGACCTTTTGTAGCGGGACCCTTTTTATCCTGGGCCCGTTTGACTTGCGTCATTTTGTTGTGGGACCCGTTTGACCGGGCTCTATTTATAAGGGGCGTTTTGATTCTGTTCCTTTCGATTCGGGCTCTTGTAATACGGGGCCGTTTGACTGAGGCCTTTCTGCAGGGGGTCCCTTTTTCTTTTGGGCCCGTTTGACGCATGGCCTTTTGACTTGGGTCATTTTATCGAGAGACCCTTTAACCCGGGCTCTTTTTATGAAGGGCATTTTGATTCGGCTCTTTTGAGCATGGCCCGTTTGATGATGGGCATCAGCGCGCATTGGTAGAGCGCCAGTGGTAGACAAACACCATTGCGTGGGTTTTTACCCGGGCTCGTTTGACGCAGGGCCTTTTGCCTTGGGTCATTTTGTCGTCGAACCGTTTTGACCCGGGCTCTCTTTGTGAAGGGCCTTTTGACTCGGGACCGTTTGATGAGGGACCTTTTGTAGCGGGACCCTTTTTCTTCTGGGCCCGTTTGACGCTTTGCCTTTTGACTTGGGCCATTTAGTCGTGGGACCCGTTTGAAACGGCTCTTTTAATGAGGGACGTTTTGATTCGTCCTCTATCGACTCGGGCCCTTTTAACCGGGAAACTTTTGACACATTGCCGTTTGACTCAGGTCCTTTTGTAACGAAGCCCTTTCCCCCGGGTCCGTTTGACGCATGGCATTTTGACTTGGGTCGTTTTGTTGTGGGACCGTTTTGACCCGGGCTCTATTTATGAGGGGCATTTTGATTCGGCCGTTTGAGTCAGTGGAGGAGGTTGGTCAGTGGTGCAGCGTTCACCTCTGCTGCTTGGGGTCCCGGATTCGACTCCAGCCCAAGCCAATTGAACTTTGTGTTAGACAAACACCGTGTGCGTGGGTTTTCTCGGGGTTCTCCCGTTTCCTCCCACTTTCTTCATTCCACCATTTCATTCATTACTCATCATCACCGTCTCCCTTAGCCTAACCCGCATAATCGTGAGACCTAAAACTCAAAGATTTTTCTATATGGGTCTTTTGCCCCCTTCCCCCCGTTGGAAAAAATTCTGCGGGCGTTAGTGATTTTGATGTTGCTTAGTTACTGTATTATATTGTTTTATACACGGAATAAATACTTCTGTGTTTTATATAATAATGAGAACCTTATTTACATTTATTACGGTCCTTGCTTTACGACAGCGAAACATATTCACGTTCAGCGTAATCAGTTTCCATTCCCAAATAATTACAGTGAGGCGAATGATATAATTCATGCACAGATTTAGGACATAGGTAACATGTCGTAGTAAATTCATGAAGAGTGAAAAGCGCTAGTAGCAGTAATTAGCTCAGTCAGTCCCTATAGTTCCTTAGTGAGTTACATAAATCTTACAGATGTTGTATCTCTTTCTTTCTCTTCTCTCTACATCATGTCTGGAGATTAGTGTTTGGACAAATAAGCTAAAGTGGCATTTTAAAAAGTAAGATGATCTACGCTGTAAGTGACAGATGTTGTGGTGTTTAACTTAACATATAAGGCAATAAATTGAAAAATAGAGATAACAGTGCATTGATGCTTGAAATCTGTGCCTTTACTCTCTATACCTACGATATTTTCCTAGTCAAAGTAAAAACTCTTCAAAAATAATCTCAAATTCTTATGCAACCATCCCTTCCTTAGAGTACTGCGCAGTCACATACCAGTCAAGGCGATGTAAAAGCACTTTTGGCGACGAGCATACATCGTTTGTACAGAAATGTGCAGGCGAAATTTTTGTTTGTAAACATTTAGGGGCGCCGTCAGAACGAAAACAAAGTGGGGGACTGTCTAAGGTGTAGCCCCCACCTTTTCAGATTCAATCGGAAATGGTCTCAATCGTTTGTACATCGTTTGTACAGAAATGTGCAGGCAAAAGTTTCGTTTTTCACAATTAGGGGCGCCGCCAGAACGAAAACAAACTGGAGGCTGCCTCAATGGTAGACCTCCCACCATGTCGAGTTCAATGACAAACTGTCGCACTTGTTTGTAAGTCTTTGTACAGAAATGTGCAGTCGTAATTTTCTTTTGCACACAATTAGGGGTGCCGCCAAAACGATAACAAAGTATATGCTGCCTAATTGGTAACCCCTCCCCACCTCCGATTCAAAAGAAAATTATCTCAGTTTTTTGTTCATCCTTTGTACAGTAATGCAAAGTCGTAAGTTTTGTTTCTACGCTATCAGGGGCGTCGACAGAACGAACACACATGGGAGCTGTCTAAGCGGTAGCCCCACCATGTCCGATTGAACCACAAATTGTCGCGATCGTTTATACATCGTTTGTGCAAAAATGTCAGGTAAAATTTTCGTTTGTACTAAATAATATACGGATGTGAGTATTTTTAATGTTTGACCTAGAATGGAAGGAAAGGAATGGGGATTGCAATTATTATAATTTTGTATATATCTCAGGATTTGCTCAAAGTTAGAGATATGAAAGTTGTTATTTCGACTTCTCATTTCAAATGTTAAACCAGTGTATCGTGTTTTAACGTTTTTTGATATTTAGCCTAGAAAGTAAGAAAGGGGATTGGGCTACAGCTGTGTATTACTGTTTTTGCAGTTTAGCGATCAAGGTTAACCGGTTGAATAACGATTGCTGAGATTGAAAATTGTACCTATTATTAGAACGCTAGATTGCAAAACAAAAGTTCTCGCTATCTCCTATTCCGATAATCGTCAATATACTGTAAATGTATTATGTGGAGTGGGTGAAACACGTACGGACTTTAAAAATACCGTAGTTGGAAAGAGTAGAAGCTGAGGGACAGTCTGTGAACCGAATTCAGAAGCTCTCGATTTGCAAAGCGTGAAACACAAACTGTGTTGGTCCTTATTATTCCCATTTAAACATTAATTTGATTATTTCTATATGCCACTCTATGTCGATAACGGCTGAACTTGAACTTAAAACAGCATTGTATCTGTCACTATTCATCTCAGTCATCCTGGAAACTGTTCCTTCGACACTAATATCGTCTGTTTTCGATTATTCCTCCCTCTGAACCCCCATGACGGTGGGGGCTAAAATGGTATTTAAATGACATCAGAAGTATCACTATTCTTTTCAGACCCTCTGAACTATGGATCCGACACATTACTTTTACATGTAACCCCCATCACTCCTCGGAGGTCAGAGAGGGTTCGCAGAATATAGCTATCTTTATTAATTAGACGATAGGTTACCTAATCACCAAATTTGATTTAGATCTGAAATTACCAAGAAATAGAGTATCGCATACACACATATCAGCACCCATAGAAGGGTCAGAGGAAGTACCAAATATAGCTATATTCTATTGACTTGCTCACGAAATTTAGTTCAGATCCGATCAGTATTTACGGAGAAATAAAACATCACATTCACACAGAGAGAAAGAGAGAGATAGACAAACCTACAAAACATCTGGTAGGAATCTATAAGCTCCCATATTCATACGGCGGGAGCTAAAAATTATTCTTAATATTTACGTCATTGCTTATCCATATCAATTTCTATCTATTTATTAAATTGTGTTCATATTGTACATCTATGAATGTAGTACATTCATTTAATCGAACATGGAGCAAAAATTCACTAAGACATTCTTTTAAGTTACAATAACTTTGAAGCAACAATTATTCAATTGAATATTATTTCCATATATTTTCCTACAGTTCCGTATATTTTCCTTCACATTATACCTTGTTATCATTTTTACTAAATTACAAATTCAAGAATAAAAGTTACAGGGGATGGACAAAAATATGGATTCCCTTCATGCACATTACCTTCACTAACAAGTAAGTGACCATATGGTTGTCGCGCAAATCAGATGCAGACATACGCCATCTGATTGAGCATGAAAAGATATGGAGAACACAGAAATTTAGGGTGCTAAGGGCCATAGGGAGCGGAGCGAGGAAACACGAAACATTGAATGTCGGCAAAAATGGAGAAAGTCAGGAATAACGGGAAAAGTCAATTTCTTGCAAACAGGGAAAGAAAGTCAACCAAAAGAAAGAAAATAAATATAACAAGGACATCAAGGACGAAGAAAGTCATAATCAGGGTTGCCATCCGGACCGCAGTGTTGCCAGCGCTGCATAGCATTGATATGGAAGATATAGCACAGTATAGCAATTCATGCACAAGGAAAAATATCAGTAACACAAAAGACAATTGAAAAGACTCTGTACACGTGCGTAAAAGGTTTAACGTAGTCGTTAGTGAATATTACACCCGCGTGAATACAAATGGAGGAAAATAGAGAACATTACGCACCATTTGTAGTTTAATTGCAGTTGACGTGAAGATCACGAATGAATGCGTGGTCAACCAATAGAAGAGAAGAACTCCAAACATTTCTCGCAGTGAGCACAGCGGATGAAAGCAAGCTGGTCACACGCGTCTCTGCAGCATTCCTCCGTGAGTCCTTTTTCAAAGCAATATGCGGAAGGTGTTTGAAACTGTCCAGGATGTTCATTGGAGTAGCCACATTTGAAAAACGCAAAGCGTATCATCTTTTGGAATCGCCTAGAGGAAAACTGGTAATGAACAAATGACTGAAGTCGGAGAAAGTTTTCACGTTGCCACACATTAATACTGGAGAACACTAACGTATCTGTGATGAACTTCACCATGTTTTTGAATGGACGAAAGAAGAACACATCAGCAGGTTGTATAAGGCCTGTACATTTCGGAGGAATCAGCTTTTTGTAGAACTGAACACCGTCAGGAACTGTCATGTTGTAAAGAGTGTCATCCTTGTTTGGAGTTCTGGAGTCAACCAAAAGCAAAACACGATTCTTACCCTGAAGATCGGGCCACAAAACTTCTTCCAGGAAGATCTGCAAATCCCGTTTGGTCATATTCGTTGATCTGCTTGGATATACTTTCACATTGGGGAATTCAGCGACCATGCGCGCTGCAAAGTTACCACTGGGTTCCGAAACAAGAACATACATGTGTGGAAGCAATGTACCGTCCATCTCAATCACCGGCATAATCATATAGGAAATGACTATCGTTAAACCTTTTTACGCACGTGTACAGAGTCTTTTCAATTGTCGTTTGTGTTACTAATATTTTTCCTTGTGCATGAATTGCTATACTGTACTATACCTTCCATATCAATGTTATGCAGCGTTGGCAACACTGCGGTCCGGATGGCAACCCTGATTATGATTTTTCTTCGTCCTTGATGCCCTTGTTATGTTTATTTTCTTTCTTTTGGTTGACTTTCTTTCGCTGTTTGCAAGAAATTAACTTTTCCCGTTATTCCTGACTTTCTTCAATTTTGCCGACATTCAATGTTTCCTGTTTCCTCGCTCCGCTCCCTATGGCCCTTAGCACCTTAAATTTCTGTGTTCTCCATATCTTTTCATGCTCAATCAGATGGCGTATGTCTGCATCTGATTTGCGCGACAACCATATGGTCCCTTACTTGTAAGAGCAAGTAGGACCGTGTGCAGAACGCCCTGTAGTCGATGGGGAATGGAGAAATACAGGTCGCGTATGGTTGTCAAAGAGACGTTATACCATTCTTCCGCCAAAGTAGCGGAACGTTGTTATAGAGAGGACGGTGGTGGGTAGGGGGTATCCAAAACTGACCACAAGGACCCGATGATATTGAGGTGTGGTGATTCTGGGGGCCATGGAAGTTGCGACACTTCATATTTGTGCTCATCGAACCAGTTCTGGACGATGTGAGCTGTATGTGCAGGGACTCTGTCATCTTGGAACATGGCATTACCATCTGGAAATAAGATTTGCATCGTGGAATGTAGCTGGTTACTCAAAATGGTTACTTGGTCCTTGGCAGTGACATGTTCATGCAAGGTGATAATGAGTCTGGCAGAATACCAGCATATGGCTGCCCAAATCATCACTGGACCACCAAAACTGCCGAAATCATAATTATTGGTAACAGAAGTCTGTATTGTACGCTTGTGCCGGCGTTTTCCACACGTAAACTCGACCAGCACTTGGAAACAATGTAAAAGAAGACTCATCCGACCAGATGCCAGTCTTCCACCTCTCCATTGTCCAGTTTTTATGGGCGTTGCACCACTGTCTCCGTATAGCAGCATAGTCAATAGTGACGAGTGGTTTGGAAATGCAAAATCTGCCATAAATTCCTTACTTGTGGAGTTCTCTTCTGACTGTTTTAACACTAACAGGCTTTGTAAGCACAGTATTCAGCTCAGCATTGACTTTTCGCGCCATGGTGATTTGCTTCGTCACAATCCTACCCAATGTGCGTGTCTCTGTCACGCAACGCACACTTGCGCCCACGCTGGTGCTTCGCTGAAACGGTTTTTCCGAAACATTCGTAGGCAAACATGATCTTAGAGACTGTACCTCTTGATACACTAAAAATTTCCGCTACTTTCGTTACGGAAACTCCCACAATACGTACACAAATAATTTCCCCTCTTTGAAACTATCAGTTCAGACATGATTCACGGACTGCACGGACTGGTCGTTGAACTGTAATTGGCCCTTCTGTTCGATTGGCCAGGCTGTTTACCTCAAGGGATGTGCCGGTGACCACAGCGACACCATCATGTTCAGACTCAAATCGTGTTTGAAATGGCTCAATCTTTTATACCAGGTGTTTCCACTCTTTTTGTATATCCCCTGTATTTGCATCCCATGTCTTGTTAGTAAATACTCCATAGTATATGACACATTTTTTAATGTTCCACTAACCAGTACTTTCAAAGTTAATTGCTTCTACTATATTATTATTATTATTATTATTATTATTATTATTATCATCTTAGGACTAGCAGATGGTCGAACGTGCAACTGTGCGCAATATTTTGTCTTCATCCTGAGTCTTTAATATAGAATTAATCCAAAATCCAAAATCGCGAATTTCGTGAGCATTTTAGTTAACCCCCTTTCTTACATTTTAGGTTAAGTATCAGAAAACGTTAAACCATGATACACTGGTTTAACATTTGAAATGTGAAGTCGAAATAACAACTTTCATATCTATAAATTTGAGCAATCCCGATATATATATACATAATTATAGTAATTGCAATCCCCAACCCTTTTCTTCAATTCTAGGTCAAATATTAAAAATAATCACATCCGTATATTATTTAGTACAAACGAAAATTTTACCTGCACATTTTTGCAGAAACGATGTATAAACGATCGCGACAATTTGTGGTTCAATCGAACATGGTGGGGCTACCACTTACACAGCTCCCATGTGTGTTCGTTCTGTCGACGCCCCTGATAGCGTAGAAACAAAACTTTCGCCTGCGCATTACTGTACAAATGATGTACAAAAAATTGAGATAATTTTCTTTTGAATCGGACGTGGGGAGGGGCTACCAATTAGGCAGCATATACTTTATTATCGTTTTGGCGGCGCCCCATTTGTGTGCAAACAAAAATTTCGCCTTTACATTTCTGTACAAACGATTGAAACCATTTCGGATTGAATCTGAAAAGGTGGGGGACTGTCTAAATAGTAGCCCCCAGTTTGTTTTCGTTCTGGCGGCGCCCCTAATTGTGTACAAACGAAAATTTCGCCTGCACATTTCTGTACAAACGATGTTCAAACGATTGAGACAATCTCCGATTGAATCTAAAAAGGTGCGGGGGCTACCATTTAGACAGCCACCTACTTTTTTTTCGTTCTGGCGGCGCCCCTAATTGTGTACAAACGAAAATTTCGCCTGCACATTTCTGTACAAACGATGTACAAACGATTGAGACCATGTCCGATTGAATCTGAAAAGGTGGGGGGGCTACCATTTAGACAGCCCCCACATTGTTTTCGTTCTGGCGGCGCCCCTAATTGTGTACAAACGAAATTTTTGCCTGCACATTTCTGTACAAACGATGTTCAAACGATTGAGACAATCTCCGATTGAATCTGAAAAGGTGGGGGGCTACCATTTAGACAGCCACCTACATTTTTTTCGTTCTGGCGGCGCCCCTAATTGTCTACAAACGAAAATTTTGGCTGCACATTTCTGTACAAACGATGTACAAACGATTGAGACCATTTCCGCTTGAATCTGAAAAGGTGGGGGGGCTACCATTTAGATAGCCCCCCACTTTGTTTTCGTTCTGGCGGCGCCCCTAATTGTGTACAAACGAAAATTTCGCCTGCACATTTCTGTACAAACGATGTTCAAACGATTGAGACAATCTCCGATTGAATCTGAAAAGGTGGGGGGGGGGGGGCTACCATTTAGACAGCCACCTACTTTTTTTTCGTTCTGGCGGCGCCCCTAATTGTGTACAAACGAAAATTTCGCCTGCACATTTCTGTACAAACGATGTACAAACGATTGAGACCATTTCCGATTGAATCTGAAAAGGTGGGGGGCTACCATTTAGACAGCCCCCCCACTTTGTTTTCGTTCTGGCGGCGCCCTTAATTGTGTACAAACGAGAATTTCGCCTGCACATTTCTGTACAAACGATGTACAAACGATTGAGACCATTTCTGATTGAATCTGAAAAGGTGGGGGGGCTGTCTAAATGGACGTCAGAGACACGTATTGTCGTACATATTCTTCATTCCTTGCAGACATCTTCAGTGAGATTGACTCACATTGGAGACAGATGTGATAGTAATTCTTTTGAATAATTTTCACCACATAGTAAATGTCAACCCACAAGAAAAATCTGGGTAGCATTTAAAGCTGGCAAATAGAGAATGATATCCAATTATTATGTTACGGCAACATTGGAATTGATTCACACTGGAGAGAGAGAGAGAGAGAGAAAGAGAGAGAGAGAGAGAGATATGATAGTAATTCTCTTGAATAATTTTCACCACATACTAAATGTCAACCCACAAGTAGAAATCTCGGTGGCACCTAAAGCTGGAAAGCAGACAAGAATGATATCAATTAACCATCTTGCGGCAACATCAGGAGACAAAGGCCAAAGCACTGGCTCTGTTTCATTCTTTCACTGAGTCAGACAGCACATCGGGTTTTAAGTTTAAGGAAAACCGATGTTTAAAAGCAAAGGAGACCATCAAAAATCTACAAGCAGATTTAGCAAGTTTTACTAGTACTCCATTTGACATAATTGTGTTGGAAGATTCTGCAACAAATTTGTGTGCAGAATGTACTGCAAGTGATAGCAATGTTTATCACCTACGAATGAACGTGTTCTGTCACAAAACTGGAGATGTTGAGGGAATGCCCCCCACAAGCGACGCTGTGAAACTACACTTGAAAAGGAGATCTTTTAAGCAAGTATATGGCTTTCAACCACAAACCGGTGATGCTTATTCCCAGACCCCTCTATGTATGGATGGGCCAATATAAACAACAAGCTTGTCCCAGTGTGACGAACATTATCTGTGGCGAAGGAACTGTTTCAACTTTATGTTAAATGCACCTGCAAAAACCACATGTTCATCATGCAAGTGCAAGGAAACAAAGTTGGAATGTGCACTCCTTTGCAAGTGCAAATATGCTGTTTAGAAAGTGAAATTTTGTGACAATCTGGATTTGAATTATAAGATTATGTATGTGGCATATCAAGATGTATGCAAACTGTTTGATGAAACTGAAAAACAATTTCATTCATTTATACATTTCGTTTATTAATTCAATACGTGTGACCGTATGCATATTGAAAAGACATTGTATAAATATATAGAACTATATAATGTAAAATGTTTTACCTTGAATATTTACCTACATTAGACGCATGTCTTGTGTAACAAATCATAATAATTAGCTCATCAGTATTGCCAATTTAACAGAAAATTATATACAGAACTAACAGAAAACAGTGACATAACTCGGAAAAGTTTCCCCTCACGCATCGTGTCATGAAGATCATCTTCTAATTTGTTCGAACTCCATATCTCAAGTTGCATCCGAGATACAGAAAAATGTCGGAAAAGTTGGCAATACTGCTCTCCTTCAGTTGTTTGCGTCATCATGTGTCATGCGTCATGCTTTCGTGGAGTTTTCTTTCTGTTTGCACTGTGTTCGTTTGGAAGGCAATAAGGACATTGTAGAATGAATATATATATATATATATATATATATATATATATATAGATAGATAGATAGATAGATAGATAGATAGATATTACATATACTGGGTGCAACCTTAGCGGAGTATCGTATGGATCAATATTTCCGCCGTACTTGGCCAGCAATACGCACATAGTGAATTTTACATTTATTACATATGCGATTTTATATCCGAGAGTGTACCTGGTGGGTTATGGTGTCACACTGAGCCCTCTAGCTGGCGTGCAAGTGTTCACTTGAACTGAAATAGTTCTTAATAAAACATATCAAATTAAAAAAATATATGTATGAACCTTTTACATGAAGTTGAAATGAGACATGTATTCCTTATAGAGCTGGCCCTCCACTACTTAGGATATTCATGGCTGATGCATTTGGACGTAACTGGCATCACAAGTGTCACTGTGATCCCCAAATCTATGAACTGGATACTGATATTAGTATTTTCGATTTTATTCCTACCGGTCACTCCCTCAAGCCTTTGAATTCTGAGGAAAGTGTACTAAAAACCAAAGTTATTGCAGGGTTCAGTCATTTGCTCAAAAATATCAAAATCGGTGCAAATGTCAAACATCACTACATATTTAAATCGATTTACGCATCGCATATGCGTAACTACATGATAAAGCCTTCCAAGGAAACATTTATCGCTTGTTCTACAGGGTGTTTCAAAACAACACCGACACCGTTTGGGAGGTGATTCCCGACACCAAAATAAGACAAAAAGTATAGACCAACCTGGGTGCACAAATGCTTCCTTTCGGAGTTATAGGCTGCCGAAAACGTTAAAAAATGAACTTTAAAGGTCCATAGCTCCAAAACTATGGGGTCTACCATACTCGGGTAAAGACTTTTCTAAGGAACTAATGTGTGTTCTTTCGAAAAATAGATGCTTCAGAATCCTGCAGTACTTCCGCAACAATTTTTATAGAGGTAGTTAGTATGTACTTCAGATTATATGCCCGTAACCTAACTGCCTGTACAAAAATTGATGCATGAGTACCTTAGGATTCTAAAACATCTATTTTTGGATAGAGCATATATTAGTTCCTAAGTAAAGTCTTGACTCTACTAAGGTAAGTCGCATAGTGTTGGAGCTACGGACCTTGAAAGTTCATTTGTCATGTTTTTGGCAGCCTATAACTCCAAAAGGAAGTATTTGTGCACCCAGCTTGGTCTATACGTTTCGTCTTATTTTGGTGCCAGGAATCACCTCCCAAACGTTGTCGGTGTTATTTTGGAACACCCTGTACAATTTGAATATGTTTCATGAATAGTATAATAGTCTTCATAATGTGAAGTATTTATATGGACAAGCCAGACAGAGATACAAAAGAAGCACGGCTTTGTGTTACAGACTGCAAAGTAAATATATTTGTGTTCCAAACGATCACAAGCAATTTGTAGAAAGGAATTTCCTTATTGTCTCTCAACCACGACTCTGGTATCAAGAGATCCATTTTCCTTATTAAACAAACTCGGGAATGCAAGTAGCCTTATTAAATAAACATTGGTACACACAGAAGAATCGCTTGGTCTGTTTCTAGGTGTAATATATAAAAGCAAACATCTGTTTGCGCACTGCTTGATCACCCAAGAAGTACTTGGAAAGCCTGGTCACTTTAGAGACGGAATTAAATTATTATATGAGCAAGTCTTGATTGTGACAATATTTTGAAAGTTCAAATCGGTGCATATATACGATCAAAAACCATTAATATATTTAATTCTTTTTAACGAAATCTACTTACAGTAAATTTAGAAATAGTTTCTTACAATAGGAGCTGCAGTTTTGAATCCAGACTTACTGGTAGTAGTTTAAATTCAGGCGTTCTTACATGATCCGGTGTCTCCAAAACGGATTATAGTTGTTCAATTATGTTCAGGTCTGGGCAATAAGCGGGCCACGATTTCATGCTGATTTTTCTCAGGCCACGATGCAACAGCTCCAACTTTGTGAATGGCGCCTTATTATCCTAGTACATAGGGTTAATACCTGGAAATAACATCTGGATCATACGATGCACATGTTCACCTGAAATGGCGAGATAATAACCAACAGTTGAAATCTGCTGAGTAAACCACAGGACCGCTGAAATCAGGATGTTGCAAGCCATAGCGTCACAGAGTAGCCACTAAATTACATTGTTGGATGGGGACACTGTGAATCATATGCTTCTTTTAGTACCCATTACACAAAGCATGACTGTGGTGTAATGTTGGACGACGACTCATCCGACCATATCATTTGATTCCACATCAGCGGGCCATATTGCATATTAGTGGCTCCACTGGCGTTATGCTAAAGCGTTAAGGTCCCTCATCAGCGGTTTTATCAGTGCAATTTGACCCTCTATGTCCATGTAATGTACGAGGCTCGTAAATAGTGACAGGCTATGGTTATCAACACAGCTGTGGGTGGTAGTGTTTGACTTCTGTCAATTGCATTGCAGTCCAACGACGATTTGTAATGTGCCTCACAGTTTAAGTATTATATTTTTTTTCGGGACCAATACTTTCCGAACATACCGTATACTGTGAATTTTTAACGCAATTTTCTGTTTATGTATTAAATCTGTCTGTTCTTTATTTAAACCAAAATTAATTTGGAAGTTTCGGAAAGTATTCTAGGAAAAATTATATTTTGGAAATAATTTCTTTATTTATATAATATTTCATTATAAACTGTATATGGGCATTTCAAATGGATGATTATTGAAATTATACATCTTAATGCGATACAAAATATAGGTCAGTAATTGGACAGAGGTTTCTGAGATTGCCCATCAATTTGATATTTGTCAATAATTTAAACCCCCTTCGTCCCTCTCAGATGCCCATATCCCCTCAAAATCCGTTTTCATCCATTTTTTCTTTTTTCATTCGCTTTTTATTTTCCGCCGCAAAAATGTCTTTACTCTAATTAGGAACTATTTCTGACGTCTTAGTATTATGGCGCTTCTTCGGTTGTTCTGTTTTGGACAAGCTTGAAGTAAGACCACGTCGGTTCCACTCTCAAAAAAAGTTAGATTTTGGACAGAAAAGCCGAATTAAAAAGGTAAAATTAGTTTCAATTAAGAAATAAATAGTTAGAAAGCATTTGAGAGCCTTAACTCAAAATTTCATTATAAAACAGTCAGAAAATTGGTGAGATACGGAATCTCAAGTCAAGGACGCCATGTTTACATCAAGTTGCTGTGGACAGGAGTGAAATAATAGTGCCTTGGTTTTCTGGTCTGAGTTCTTCAGAGTAAGATAAAGTGATTTAAAACATTTAGGATATCCCTTTCACCCTTTCAAATTTATTTAGGGTACGATAGCCTGTCCATGTATAGTTATGTATATGTCGAGTATATGATTAGTTTTTTCTCTCTAACATGGCGGTGTATATAATTTCTTTTGTACAGTGGAAGTTAGCACTCGGACTCTCATTTATTCTTGAATTGACAAAAGCTTCCAAGGGAAATGGGTCAAGTGATTTTCATATAAATTCTTTTCCCCTCAGGAAAGGGACCTATCTTCCTTTTCCTTAATAATTTCACTATGTCCCTCCCGGGGCATTAATATAATTCTGTAATTGAAGAAACATGATTTAGTTGATAGAAGGGCCACCTGGCTCTGACACCTTTTCCCCCTTTCTTAGTTCCCGAGCCGGTTTAGAATGTGGCGATGTTAGTGATTTCTTTGATTTACATATAGTTAATTTGTGTGATAATATGGATTAATATGTCTAGTAAAATGTGTTACCATGTGTAGCTTTCTTAGTTGATGTGTGATACGTGTAATTTAGTATGTGGTTAGAAGTGGTTAGTGGCCGTGATGTGTGTATGCATGTAAAATTAATCTATTTAAGGACAGTGTATTGTTGCTTATTGATCATTCATTTCTTTTGGTCCGTCGTAATAAGTACATTGACCCATAATGAAAATTTATAGTAATTCCGTATCTTTATCTCATGGTATACAACGCATAGTCAGCTTTTCATACAGTACAAAGAGTGTTTAGTAGTGCAAAGTTTGTTTTCATACTTCCATGCCATCTAGCGTTAGGTGAAGAACTACCCACTGCTAGTGTTTTGTTCCTCCGAAATTTAAGAATCTAGTCAAGTCAAAAATTGCCATTCTTTTCTGATTATTGATGCATATGTAGCAGTTCTGGTCCATATGAATAGATACGTAAACGAATTACATTATCAACTAACTGCTCTTGAAAGCACAATACGTTATATAGTTAAGTAATTAAATAATTGATAAAAAACTTTACGTTTATTCTTAAACCGAAGTTTGCCCACATAACACTATTCTGTCGTCAGACTGCAGTTTTAAGTTCTCTTAGTTACGTTCTGTGAACAACCTGATTGTTGTCGCTTTCTAAATATACAATCGCATTAAGTTAAGATGACAGTCAATGGTATTAAATCTTCATTACATATATGTATAATATGGAGCCGTGAAGTACAAATATGTAGAGATGTATGTGGAAGAATTAACCGTTGGTTCATGCATATTCTCGCGTATTGATCAGTGTATGATAGTTTATGTAGTGGCATGTTGATTTTAATATATGAGACTGCTTTGAACAATCAAGGGCAAAATGATGGAATACGGTGTCTATAAAGGAGTTTCTTATTAATGAGAATAAATATATTAACGAATAAAGATAGCGATATTATATATATATATATATATATATATATATATATATATATATATATATATATATATATATATATATATCAGAAAGTATAAATAAATAATACGACACTTGTGAATATATGAGCCCAGTTGTAATGTTTGCTACAAAGTATTGATTGTGTATATATATAATAAATGTTTCGAGCACTGACCATTACGGCAGAATTTTGTGTGAGGAAGTGTGTTGTGTGAAAATGGTGGATCAAGTTTTCTCCTCATGGCTTGGCATTCACTAGTTAGTGTACATACATACTAACTGTTTATTCCGATCGGATGACATGAGTAGTGTTCATGTGGCAAGTGATTTTAACAATTTCCATGTAATTACAGAACAGAATAACCATTTCCCCACTTAGTACAGTTTAAATATACGCGTTCAATTTTACAGTTGTAATAATACTCTGCAACTTTGAATTTTTCCACGTCACGTGATTAAGCCAAGTTCATCACGGTTCACAGAGGCGACGAAGTGGATAGGAGGGAATAACATAGTAAATTTATTACAGTAGAATCTCGTTATTTCCGTATCAAAGTGTCGATCCTTGCCCCCTAAATATTTTCATTTTCCTTAGTTTTTAAAGTAGATAGTGATTGAAATTAAATAGCACCTCAAGATATAGCAAATCTTGCGAATTGGGAGCTACTAGTAAGATTTGGCAGACAACTTGCTAGTACAAAATTTATTTTTTTATTTTTTTTTATTTTGGCAAATCCCGTTTGAATTTTTCCATTTATTGACTTTATTCTACTTTCCATACTTGGAACTCTTCTTAGCTTTTAAGGGGGCTGATATTTTATTTTAGAAATTCTAAAGTAGAGACCACACTGACCTTCCGGTAGGGCCAGGGTCTCGAATGGTATTGACCGCCTACCGTGCGTAACAAGATTTCCATAATGCCCTTGTCTTTATGAAAATCTTATTCTGGGCACATATTTGTCTTGCACTTTGAAATATATATATATATATATATATATATATATATATATATATATATATATATATATATATATATATATATATATATATATATATATATAGGTCACGCATTTAGTAGGCCACCTGTTTCGGTCGCCATATAAAGTATATTTGGCTGTGAATTGTCATATGTCTAAATTCGACCACTTATCTTTGTAGTATTTAGTGTACTAGTGTATTTTCCTTTGACGCGCCGCTGTCTTTCTTCTCTAGGTGTATCTATTCTATTCAAAAGTTGTTTAAAAAAAAAACAACCTCCCCCTCGACTTTTGAACTTAAGAAATATCGACCATTTAAGATATATCATTTGAACCTGAATTTTCCGACTGAGATGTTGCGAGACCCGATTCATGCAGGTATTTGTTGATATCAAATATCAAGGGACCATTTTCCATCACAATTTGACCCGCCGCGATAGTGAGCAATAGTTCAGTATACGATTCCATTTTTGCTTCGTCTCTTTTATCAATATCTATTTGAAATTCTCCGTTGTACTATTCGTTACCTCTAGTTTTCTTTCCGTTGATTACCATAGAGGTGAATGTTGTGTAGATGTTTGGGCCAGAAGTATTACTAACATTTTTGGAGTTATATATATATATATATATATATATATATATATATATATATATATATATATATATATATATAACTTCTGTGTTTACGTGCCTGCGTTGCACTTTGTATGTGGTCTCTTTAAAATTGTTTGAGAATATAAATTTTTACCATTATCCGCGGTTAATTAGTTGTATAGTCGGTTTTTTCTTATGTGAATTGTTACATTAGAATTTTATTAATCGGAGTCAATGGTTTCAAAGATTACATGATAATTGAGTATATGTATGTCGAGATACAAATACTTGTTGAATATAAATGTGATATTAAAGTAAAATGTATAATGTTGAATATAGTGGATAAATATGTCGAAAGGGTATTGGTACTCCTATACGCAATAAAAATTGCGCGTATATTGCAACTCACGAATTTTCGCATTTATTCTATTTTTCTTACGTTTATGGGTAAAATTCAGTTATTAGTAAGTAGAAACAATAGCAAACAATCCATCTAAGGAGATATATCCAAAAAATAATAAAAATATAAGCACAAATCAAAATTACGCTAGGTTTTGTGTATACTGGCAATCATGTTTTCGAGGGATTTTTGTAGTAGCAGAGCACGATTGAGGAAGGAATTCAGTAGGGGAGTCGGGGAGTTGAATCAAGAAACTGGATAGTGGAGTAAAATATTGCATTTATTGGTTTAAACCTAGTATGTAGATTGTCTGCCAAATGTAAATTAGCTTCTGTAACCAAGATGTCGTACGGAAATATAGAACAAACAGGAAATATCTTGTCTTGAGGTTGGAAGTACCATGCGCTATGGCTATTACCATTATTTGTTAAGAAAAAGAGAACAAGCAAAAAGTAGTTTCTGTGGTTAGGTGGGTAGCGTGGTGGATTAGTAGTTCTTACACTATTTTGATACTTAATCGAATCCCACCCCATTCCTTTTTTCTTTACAAAACATTCTAATTTTCATGTTAAGAACTGAAGCAATATAATAAGGAAATAACTTATTGATATTTTCCTCTAATGACATATTTATCCAGGATTCGAGTAATATTGGTAATAGCTATTGTTTTCAGTTCATGCTATTGTATAGCTTCTTCTCTCATCCTGTTCTCTAGGAACAAGCTGTGAAGGATATATACGGACAGAAACAGACATCTTACAAGGGACATCACCCAATTGTCCGGCTCCGATTTCAATGAAATTTTTGTAGCTGATAGAGTATATATATATGTATTATTGGTGATGACTGAAACTTTTGCCATGGTGAATGTTTTCTATTTTTTTATATTTTTTAAAAGTTGTGATGTTATTATTAGAGATTACTGGAGAAGTCCCTTACTAACCTTGATAAACGGAACGTTAATGAAAGAACAACCATGTAGATACATATAAGGCCTAGGGGGAAGTTGTATGGTAGGTATGACCTTGATGGCAGCCATCTTGAATTAAGGTCAAGCTTTTTAAATGCGAATAGGGTAATATGATACATAATTTTGGGCTAGAATTTAATCAGGAAGACAATAGTGAAGATAGTTTTGAGATACACCCATTTGGGGAAAAGTTACAGGCATTTAATTGTTCAATTACTACGTGCGAAAGTCCCTTACCTCCGCTTCTAACCCGCGTATTGATGATAATAAGTGGATAAAAGCTTCTGTAATACATATTATGCCTCAAGGGAAGTGATAGGGTAAGGATAACCTTGACGGCTGCCATCTTGAAATCCGCCATTTTGAATTAAATTGGAGTTTAAAAATGAAAACCATAGCATGTGACACTCCATTTTAATAGTAAATTTTCCCAAAAAGCCAATGGTATGCTTATTTCTGTTCTATAGTTAACCAGTACGAATTTTGATTCATTATTCGATTCTTCAAATTGGCAACCAGTAACGTCCATTATTCGATCCTTCAAATAGACGAACACTCCCAATTTTCACCGCATGTTTTAAGATTTCAACTGGCACTTTGCAATTGTTGTCATGGCGCATGCTTTCTTACATTTTTTAAGAGCTGTAATTTGTTAGCTTATGAATAGTGTTGCCATAAACATCCAGCAATCTTTCTGAATTTTGAAGACTTGCCATGTAATTATTTATTTCCAATGTCTGCCCTTCAAAAACTCGTTTACTGACATGAATCATCGCACAACAAAACAGCTCCAACTTTGCATTCAGGTAATGCCGAAGACGTAGCTTGTATAGTAGATGAGACGAAATATCAAATGAAAATTCACTTCAAAAAGGAAAACGAAATATGATTGTGTAAATCAAGGGTCTTTTGTTTTGTTTTATATTTATTTCTTTATTGTATATTTATTTGTTTATTTTCTATGGAAATTTTTTTAGCTACTCAAGTCATTCGTTTTCTAGCGATTGTTGTCGATGACTCATGTTTGTAAGATTTATAATCAGTATTGATCGGGAACTCAATTAAGTTACACTTCTTTATAAACAAGTTACCTGTTTTCATATTATGGCCATGGTACAAACAATGTTTTGGGAACAGTCATATTATGCCTCTTTGATATTTTCTATCATTGCTACTGTTTTTTTAAAGTTGTATTTATTAAAAATATTTTATTGCTTGTCGTTTCCGCAACCTGTATGCTACATTTCCTGATAATTTTGTGTTCGTATAACACCAATTTGTTATAATTTCACTTGTATTTCTTTACGTTACATAGGTCCATAGGTTCTTCACGTATTCTCGTTTAAAATAAATAATTACATTGCAAGTCTTCAAAATTCAGAAAGATTGCTGGATGCTTATCCCAACACTATTCACGAACTGACAAATCGCAACTCTTAAAAAATTAATAAATTTAGAAAACATGAGCCATGGCAACAACTACAAAGTGCCAGTTGGAATCTTAAAACATGTGGTGAAAATTAGGAGTGTTGCCAATTTGAAGGATCGAATAATGGACGTTTGGTGCACCTTAGAAGCAGTCCTAAATTCATACTGGTTAACTATAGAACCGAAATAAGCATACCATTGGCTGTTTGGGAAAATTTGCTATTAAAATGAGGTGTCACATGCTATGGTTTCCGTTTTTCAGACTCTACTTTAATTCAAAATGGCGGAGTTCAAGATGGCTGCCGTCAAGGTTACCTTCACCTTATCATTTCCCTCGAGGCATAATATGTATTACAGAAGCTTTTATCCACTTATTATTATCAATACGCGGGTTAGAAGCGGAGGTGAGGGACTTTCGCACGTAGTAAGTGAACAATTAAATGCCTGTAACTTTTTCCCAAATGGGTGTATCTCAAAACTATCTTCACTATTGTCTTCCTGATTAAATTCTAGCCCGAAATTATGTACCATGTTACCCTATTTCCATTTAAAAAACTTGACCTTAATTCATAATGGCGGATTTTAAGATGGCTGCCATCAAGGTCATACCTACCATACAACTTCCCCCTAGGTCTTATATGTATCTACATGGTTGTTCTTCCATTAACGTTCCGTTTACAAAGGTTAGTAAGGGACTTCTCTAGTAAACCACATCACAACTTTAAAAAGAAAACATGCACTATGGTAAAAATTCCTGTCATCACAAACAATACATATATGTACTCTATCAGCTAAAAAAATTTCATTGAAATCGGAGCCGGACAATTGGGTGATGTCCCTTGTTAGTACCAAACGTGATTTATCGTGATGAAATGGACTAGTTTGCCATTATTAAAAAAAAAAAAAACTATAGCAAATTATTGAAGTTGGTTTCTCTTTAGCTTTTAGCTAAAAATATTGTTTCTTTATAAGGCAAGGATTATGATCATACACCCACAAATTTACCTAGGGAGTGTAAGGAAATTGCTTATACAAAAACATTACAGGTTTAAGTGCGTGAAACACAAATATATCATGGTCTCACTTGTCCGACCTCTCTTGTTCCACATACAGTATGATCAGACATATCATTGCAGATAGCATCAATCAGCAAGAAGATCTGCAAGTTGTGGTCTTAATATACTTTCCATGTTCTGGAGTCTATCGCCTAGCGCGCCCCTCTACACCTTGGATCTTAAGTCTATCATTCAGTGCAGACACGTATTCAGGTTTTCTATTCGCTGGAGGCCAAACACGAATCCTCGTAAGCACGTAATTCCAATGTTTTAAAAATATCAATACTACTACTACTACTACTATAATAATAATAATAATAATAATAATAATAAAATAATAATAATAATAAAATAATAATAATAATAATAATAATAATAATAATAATAATAATAATAATAATAATAATAATAATAATGTTTATTTCTGTGCCATGAACAGCCTATCGGCAAAAATACAGCACTTTATCAGACAATATAAACACATATTACATACAATGTAAGCTATATACTGAAACAATAAAACATAATGATAAAATAAAGTAAAATAATATCGGATTAATAATTCCTTGTCAAATTAACACCATTTTTTTAGTATCAAAATAGTCGTCATAAATAGTAAAAATAATATTTGTCAAGTTCTAAAATTCATGCTTTTATACTGATAAAAATTAATTAAACTAAATTAAAAGAATTGGTCAGTCTTCTTAAAATTACAGATTTCGGATTCAACGGAACTAATGTTGATATATTTCTTGTATTATACATTGGTACCCTTATACCTATATTATGCAAGCAATATTCACTATGATAGCTATTGTCTACTAATTTCTTAATAAAATCTCTTTCAATAACTTTTCTCCTGTCGCTCAATGCCTGCAATCCCCAAAATTGACACCAGTATTCATAACTACGTGAGTAGTAATCTCTATTCATTTTATAGCAGAGTAACCTAATAAAACATTTTTGTACTGATTCAATTTTGTTTGCCAACGTTATACCTATACTATTCCAAATAACTACACCGAACTCTAATTTTGATCTTGCAAGTATCTAGTATAAATATACATATGAGCTGGCATTTCTAAACTCAGGCCATTGTTTGAAAATAAACCCTATTATTCTTCTAGTCCCTTGGATTGTATCATTTATATGATAGGTAAATTTCATGTTTCTGTCAAACACTATACCCAAATCTTTAATCTGTTCGGCTTTATGCAATGTTACTCCATTAATTACATATTTGCTCACGTAGTATTGGGTTTTGTTAGTATATGATATGTATTTAGTTTTGTCACAATTTATTTTCAATAAGTTACTTTTACACCATGTACTAACAGTATCTAGATCTTCCTGTAGTAAGTAGTTATCATACTCACTATTTACTATTCTAAATAATAATAATAATAATAATAATAATAATAATAATAATAATAATAATAATAATAATAAACAATTCTTTATTTCTCTTAAACTTTTTCCTACTTTTAATTTATAAACCGGTTTACTTTGAACAAACTGCATTATAGCACAAACAAAAACATATTTTCGAGAGAAATATAAATAAGGAAAACTGTTTATGTCTATACATAACAAAAAGAGCAAGAAGGCAATGAGTGTATTGTTCTATTACATAGTAATTAAAGAAGCAGTTCGACTTAAAAATGCATTTTTTACAATTTATTTCCATTTTTAGAGTTGAAAATTCTAAAAGAAATGGTGTTTGTTTGATCGCGATACGTTCAGTCGTTAGCGAGTAACAGAGGAAGAAAGATTTTGTGATGACGTCATAGGTGGGCAGAGAGCGAGAGCAGGCTTACATACTACACAATGCCAAGTATTTCGTTTGTGAGAGGTGCGGTGGCACGTTCTAAGTGCGGTTTCCTTTTCCATAACTGATTGCAAAGACTTACAAATATCATCTGCATGTAGAAAATGATTTCTGATGGTGGGCTGTACAATCGTTTTTCTAATATTATAAAACGTATCCTATAAAGCATGAGTTCAGCGTTTCAAAAAAAATCAAAACCAATATGTAAATAGATGGCGGACGAGGTTGCTGCAACACCTAAGTACCTTTTCTTTAATCATTCTTCCGATTCCCAAACATAAGTATGTTCATTTTCATGTTTTGTTGCAATTTTTAACGCTGACTTATAATTTTGTGCTTCAAGGTATGTACAGGAGCGTAACATATGAGGCAAAAATGAAATAGCATCTGTAAAGTTTGCCAGAATACGAAAAGCACTTCATCGGTTAAATTTCTTTTATTCTCATAGCTGTCCGCGGAACAACTCTCATCACCCGTTTCATCATCATTGTCACATGATACAGAGAAATTAAACGATGGATCAATGTCTTGAGGAACAGTCATCGTCACTGATTCCTTCTACAAGCCAGTATATTTCACTCCCTAATTCAAATATATAGCTTATTTCTAAAGCAGTATCTTCAGGATCATGAGTGACATCGTCTTTGTTACCCTCTAATGCCTCGTCTTGACTATAACCATCAATTGCGTCTTGTACGATATTTGTACGTTGGTAACTGGATATGGATCGGTGCTTGTTCAATGGCTCGGATATTAAACCTTTCAATAATATACTTGGAACAGCTTCTTTCTCAGTTTGCGCGTAAATAATTCTCCTGGCATTAGCCGGAAGTGGATCTAGACGGTAAAAACTCAGGGGTGGGAAGAGTCAGAACCCAGACTATGATATGGATATCATGTTTACTAAAAACTTTCAAAAATATCTAAATAATAGCTTAAATCAATTTTGTCACTCAAAAACTGGGAGACCTAGGCCTCCGCCCCAGCCTAGTTCCGCCACTGGCATTAACTTTTCTTTCAGTAAACTTGACTTCTCGAAGGCAAGCTCTTCAAGATGTTTGGAACACGAGTGATTTTATTTGATACATTTTATTCCCATGGACTTTCTTGGGCCATAATTTATATCGATCTGGTGATTCCTCACGACTTAGAAACGTAAGAAAAGATACTTTACGTCCTCAGCTTCGATTGTACAAGAATTACAACCAAAACCACAGCAGGTGTTAGGCATTTCTACTTCATTTCACAGACACAGCACGCGCTGTATTAACACGTGTTTTCTACTTCACACTAGTGTTTCTTTCAGAAAAAATCCGGGGGGGGGGAAGGGACACTTAGTATTCGGAGAGGCACATTATTTTTACACAGCACTATTATATTTATTACATTATAGACGCATTATTTTGGTTTCCTCCGTGGGAATCTCTCAGAGCTCCGGGAGACAGTGCCACACTAAAAACATGTCTGTAAGAAACACTGTTTCGCACAACAAACGTAATTACTGCTCTCTCTCTCTACTCTTTTTTATACTAATGCTGTAGGATAAACAACTAACAAAAACTCCCCTCAAGAATTCAACACAGAGCAAGACTGCTAACAAATCCAAAACACAATCTATTAAATCCAATGCACTATTAAAGGTTTATCAGCTGCGTACAAGGGAGTGGTTGCTGACTCACATTGAGTTTTTCGCGTATCCCACCCATGACGTCACCATTTACGATTCATCAAAAATAAATGCCTGTAGAAGCTGAACGAGACGGCCTATCAAGATATAAAAAATACGGGTCTCTTATTTTTTGTTTCTCTTTCTATTGCACCAAGCTTGTTTTTAACTCGAACTGCTCCTTTAAAAACAGAACGGAAACGAAATGTTAATCCTATTTAAAAATGTTCTTTAATTTTACCTGGTATCAATGGTATTATGGTGTTCTTAAAATTATAACAAGACAACACATTACCCGAAGTTTGGACACTGACTCAAAGTAAACTGATATAAAAGAACTTCAAAAGGGTAAAACCAAGTGTTTGATAATCATTTAATGTTTGTATATTTCATTTTTATTGCATTATTATCTTCTTTTGTTTTTGCTTACGTCATAGCAGAATTTATGTTTGTCAGATAGATGGCAGTGTTGTTGGTCAAGTCAAACATGAACTACCTGATGTAGTTCCTTCCGTGTGCTTCTTTTTACTCATTAAACAGCAGTGTTTAATATACATTTCAAGATACATTAAACTAAAATTTTCATGCTAATACGCCAGTGTTGTCGTATGTCTATTTCGTGGCTCTTTCATTTTGTGTTTTATGTGTATTTGTAGAAGTGGTGAAGATACTTGTAGTTTAGTGCAGTTCAAATACAAATTACAATACAGTTTGATTCACTTATTATCAATCAGCGTCTATGGTAAATAAAACAATATTTTCTGTACAAGCAGCAGATGGTCCTCCAACAGCAAGTTTATTAAAAAGTGCTTGAATTTCGGAGGTGGACAGCCCTCAAGACCGCACGCTAAATACGTACTGATTCAGTGCAGTGCATTTATTTGTTATACCATAAAACATGATTCTTAAATGTGTAATATGTAAAATTATATCATAGTTTTACTATTAATAGGTCTTTTTTAACACATCCATATTATTCGGCGTTCTGCCTGCCTGTTTTTGTCGGATAAGCAAAATTACTGTATTTCCAAAGATAGCATATCATGAACTACAATTGTATCGTCCTAAAACAGACAATAGTGTGAAATGTTAAAAAGCTGGAATAAAAAAGCATAAGTACTGTTTTGCTAATGTGAGAACAAATTAGAAACAATTCAATATATTTCCTAGGTTTCAGATTATCTTGTGTGTCGATATGTATTCTTTTTTAAACATAGTTCCAAAGACATACCATTCCAATACCATACGCAATACCATTCGCATGCCATACAATTACTAAGAAAATCGAAAGAAAAACTATGTGCCTCTTGTAGCAAAGCGGCTTAAGTGCATGGTTCGAAATTCGATTCCCACGTTAAGGTATAGATAGTTCCCATATTTCAAAAATGCAAATCTAGGACGCTACTAAATTACGAGAATCTTTGAAATGCTTAAAATGAAAAGGAGTGTTGAATACTAATTTACTTTCCTCAGAGTTATTCAAGTATTACGTTATCAAATTTTTATTCATTTCAATAGACCTTTCCCTACTTAAGCAAATGTAAGCAGATGATTTACTCCCTTCCCCCTGGTAACCATTTCCCCCCTCAAGATCTGTTACATTTCGTGAAATAGCAGCAGGCATTTCCTGATTACTTAATCATCTAAATGAATGTTTTCGCTTAGAGCCATCCGGTCGATTCGCGTTGCCTAGGACTAAAATAAATTAAGGGTCAATAATGAAGATGAGACTTCCATATCAAACATGAAGAGACATATGGATCGGAGATCTTTCTTTGTTCGAACTTTGATTTTTTCAAATCCATAATGGGAAATTACATTATGAGTATAATTTTCGAAATTAATAGTATACAATCATAAAAATATCTTACAAAACGATGGTTTATTGCAAAATACTTGGCTCAAAAATAAATTACAAGTAATAAAATTGTTACTTTTCCTGAAGAGTTTAGGTCTTGAATGAGAGAGGCTCTCGCGCGTAGTGCTTGGAGCGATTGCCTCACTTTTTCTACCTTCCCGTGGGCAGCCTTGATTCGACTTGATCCTAAACGGATTATTCAGAAGTCGAAGTTGGAAGATGTTCCCCATTTTTTCAAAATACTCTTGCTCAATTACAATCTGCCTCACTTGTAAGAGAACAAGCTAATAAATAAATCTAAAGAACTATAAAAAAAGTTTTCCCAAAATTTACATCATCTAGCAAATTCATTTGTTGGTATTTCAGAACTGTAAATTCGCCTTTATTCATAATTTACTTCTATCGTAGTTTTGATATGGAAATGATATGTCTGAAACTGTAACACAAGTTATTAATGCCTTTTTGTTTTAGTGAGATTTAGCAGTTTTACTTAACAGTCAGTCAATTTGGATCTGTGATTTCAGAGTTTTAGAGATTTCCTTAAATTTTTCACTTCTGCAACAGTTTGCAACTAACACTACTAACATATCTCTTCGTGGTTTTCATCAGGTAATATGTCTGTCACTCCCAGTGTATTTCAAACAATCAACTATTTACAGTGTCTTACTCCATTAATCAAAACTACATTTAATATTCAACAATTCTGTGAATCTTTTCCTTATATCTGTCCCTCCCTGAGTTAACATTTCTAAAATGAAAAAAAAGAATAACACAGATATTATTCAACTTAAGTTTGTGCTTCTTAATCCGTTCCTTCAAGTAAGTTTTGTAGAGAATGAGGTGTGGAGCAGTGTGAAGATGTGAGCTTTTCAAACTAAAGGGCAATGGTTCGAATCCACTCGTAGAAATTTTTAAAACTTTTTTACATTATTTAGAGTAACGGATTCATGTTAATTTGTGTTTTAATTTACCATTTTGGAATTTAAAATGTAGACCTTAAAAGGGCAGATTAATAGTTCCAAATAGTTCAGTAGGAAATCCGACGTCCTTCTGCATCAATTACGGCTTGAAGCCGTCGTGGCATGCTTTCTATAAGCCTTCTGATGTAATTATGGCTTTCCGATAACTCTTCCCAAGTCTTCTCTACTAACTCTCACAGACAGTCTTGTGTGGTTGGAGGCGGTGAGGGCCACGTATGTTTCGTTATTCTCTTGACCTCAGACCACTCGTTCTCAATTGGGTTCATATCAGCAACTCTGAGAGGCCAAAATAAAACGTTAAGGTATGCTTCACCAGAAAGCCATCTCTGAACTAATCGAGACATGTGGTTTGGAGATCTATCATGTTACAAATGGATTACTCCATCTAGATAGAGGATGCGAACAGCTGGCAGCACTACCTCCTGAAGGTTGTGTAAATACTGGCAATCTGTTAATCTCCCCTCTACACGATGAAGTAATCCAAGTCCATGAGAGAAGACGAATCCCCAAGCAGACACAGATACCCTACCAGAGAATCTTCTTTGATAAACGTATCGTGAGTCATACCTCGTTCCGTTTGGGCGGTAAACAACAACGGGGCCATCATTTGAAGAAGGAAATGTGCACTCGTCACTGAAGATTACATCCTTCCAGTCACGATTCACATTTTCTTGAGCAAATGTAAGACGCCGTTGAATGTGTCCTTCCGACAGGAACTCTTTGACTGCCGCCCTCCTCGCAAATAGATTAGCAGCCCTCAGCCGCCTCCGCGCGGTATCGCAAGACGCAGGGAAACTTGCTGCTTACCTCAATTGTCTGCAAGTGAGGAATGGTCTTTCTACTGCAGTCCACACAAGCTTGTGATCTTGTTCAAGAGAGGTAATACGCTTTCTCCAACTCCCCAGGACGGCGCTCAGTTTCTCCTGTCTCACGACACCGTTGTACCCAAAATTGGGCAGTTCGTGGAGAAATCCCGCATGTTTCAGTGGCTTGCTTGAACCAAAACCTTTTTGAACCAAAACAAGAACTTTCCTTTTCGAACTCTGTTTCTCAGCTATTGCACCGATATAATGACTTTTCGAATGGTTTACTTCATATACATAGTCGTAAAGCTTAGAAACTAGTATTTTGATTGGCTACCAATACAACGCTATAAAACCTTGACAATGATTTGAGCTTTAGTTTTTCACTGACTGTTAGTTAACATGTTACGTGAGTTGTAGTCTCACAAAGACAGACTATTCCTGTACTTTCTTTTTTTGTGTGTGAGTGCCTGCGTGAGGGTCTAACACATACACACAAAAACAAACTATACATAGATTAAAACTGAACATTTTCTGTTTTCTTCTTTTCTGTGCTGAAACAAAAGTGTTCTTTAAACAACCTAGAAATGAAGACTATACTATGTGACGTTGGTAAGGGCATTGTATGTAACTTATATTTGACAGTTTCACACTTTCGTCGTATATTGAAAACAATAAGGGCTATGTCCTTCTATACTTACATGAGAAAAAATCAAATTATTTTTAATTCGTGGAATTGTGCCAATGCACTAAGCCCAGGGAGTTTTTATTTAAGATTATTATTATTATTATTATTATTATTATTATTATTATTATTATTATTATTATTATTATTATTATTATTATTATTATTATTGACTAAGGTTTTCCAAAAATAGGAACTTAAATCGGGAGTGAATCTTCACGCTTGCTGTTGGGTGATTGCAACTAGCCTACAAGCCAAATATCATTGGAAAGCTTAAATGAAAGTATAAGCAATATTTCACGAAAACACGGTAGTTTTTAACAAATGTGTTCGTTATCAAGTTTTCGTAAAGTACTCCCTCTCTCTTATAAATAATTTCAGAGGGGCCGCGGTGGCTTAGTGGTAGAGTGTTCACCTCTGGTGCATGGGGTCCTTGGCTCTATCCTAGCTCTTTCCAAGTGAACTTTGTGGTAGACAAACACTGCGTGCGTGGGTATCGTCGGGATTCTCCAGTTCTCTTCCACTTTCTTCATTTTTCAGTTTTCTCCCATTTCATTCATTTCTCATCACCGTCTCCTTTAGCCTAGCCGGCCGGCATATTCGTGGGACGTAAACCTTAAAGATTTCATAAGACTGCAAATAATTTTAACCCCAAACAATTGGAGGAAGTATGTAATTTTGAATAAAACTAACTACTCTATAACATTTTGAATATTATTATTTTTTAATAAAATTCTCGCGAACCTTATTTCTAAATCGAAGGGTAAGAAGACTAAATTCACTAGCTTATTATTATAGATCCATTTGAATTGAAACAGCTGAAATAGTTGGAAAAATTAGGAAGCCATAGAGTATATTTCAGTGTGCCACAGTCGGTATGACGCGGCACACTGGTGTGCCCAGCAAAGTGAACGGTGTGGCGCAAACTTTTACCTATTATTTACAAGGATATTTGTCCATTTTTTATTGATTATTATTATCAACGATTCTTCCACGGATCAGCTGTTGATATACAGTTAAGCAAACACAGGTATCACATTGAGGGAATGAGTATAATTATTTAAGAGTAATAGAAAAGTCTATTTTCTTATATTTTCTACCGGGAATAACTGCATCCGGTCTAGAAAGCTAGGACTAACAACAAAGGGACCCGATGTGCTGACCACACACCACGCCAAAGTCGTGAGTGCCACAAGTTCTCTTCTACGCCTTGCTACAATAAGGGCTGTTGCGTTCACAGAGAGAGAAATAACTTAAGTCAATTGCACTTATATGCGTTAATAAATGTTAACTTATGTTTATAAATTATGTAAATGATCGTTTCGTTTTGTGTTTATTATTATTATTATTATTATTATATTTATTAACACTGCGATGTATATGGACTTCCATACACACGGCTCTCCCGTGCAGTGCCGCGTGTGTAATTTTCCATACACAAATAATATATTTCAAGTTTGTTGTGTTCGTTCTATAGTTGTGTATGTAATTGGATACATATGGCATAGAAGTCAAACTTTAATGTCCACGCCACGTATATGCAACACCATACACAAAGAAATTTATGAACAAAGACATTTATAGGGCTAAAACAAAGACGAAAACAAAGAATTACTGGCAGATTGTTGCCCGTAGTGCACAGGTGATAACTGTCAACAGTTTTAAATTTAAACAAATAAGAGTTTTAATTAAGCACGAATTTAACTTATAGTGTACAGTGAGGAAGGCTCAGGAGTTCGCTAGGATCGTTACAATATCGAACCTCGTGAAATGTACTGTAAACCAGTCCGCAAGCCCCAGTAATGTTCAACAGATATTGTGTTCTAATGTTCATTTCAATGCAAATCTATGTAGGCATACTCGCCCTCAAACAAAGGCTCAAACTATCTGTGATTTGCAGTATTATTATTTTTTTTAATAAAATTCTCGCCAACCTTATTTCTAAATCAAAGGGTAAGGAGCTTCTCTCTCACCCACTGTGTTCTTCTAACATGTCTCCCAGCGATTATAACATTTTTTGGCACATCAGTCACTTCTTAGTAAGATAACTTTACCTAGAGACCACTGAGTAACCTGATATTTTATTTTTCACTTTTTACGTTTGGATTTGACAATCATTAATTAGATACTTCAGTCCCACCTACCTAATATTAACAAAGTTTCTTCGATAATTTCGTAAAATTGTATTATTTCTTTGTATTATTGATTAGCTTGGTTAGCTTATTTAAACACTTTTTTTTCTTTGCACGGATGTGTCATCTATATCCTAACGTTGGATGAAAATACTCTATCTCTCACAGGGAATCAAATCCAGAACCAATGCACTTGAACCATTTGGCCACAACAAGGCACATTTAAAAGAAGTTTCAATTTTGTTAGGAAAATTGTGATTAGATGTTACATTTAAAAATATATTTAAGAAAGGATACGGACCAAACGCACTGAACTTTCTAGCTCGAATTTCTTAAATTGACTCGTGATAAGCTGCACCTATTACTTAATCATTTATTTGGAAAACGCGAACAGAGTAATGGGTTTTGGAAAACTTTGTTCGAAGAAATTTTAGGCGCAAAAGTTCAGTATCCATTTGTCATATTTCCGTTAAAAATAATTTACGCTATACAATAGAATTATTAAAGAAATAATTGAATGTGAACTATGAGCAAAAGAATCTGAATAATTTCTGAGACAGTAGTCGGAAAATTCACTCCCAAGTGTAAATTATCACTCAGAACAAACGAGTTATGTTATGTTGTTAGTATTTTTGTAAAACACTTATTTATAAATATGAACAAAATCACCTGAGTTCTTATGTTATTTATGTAATATTTATATATGAAATAGGCTATGAACAACAAACATCACCTGAGTTGTTTCTGCGAAGGTCATCGGGAAAAACGTACCCCTAAAGGTAACCTATTTTTTATCTGCAATTTTGAGGATAAACGATTTATGAGAAATGGTAAATTACTTATGAAATGTGGACCAAGTAGCTCGAGTCATTTTTAAGCAAAACGTCGGGAAAAGTTTCACCGACAAAGTAAACTACCTCTTTCGGATTTTTCTTTTCGAGACAAGCAAGTTATACCATATTGTAAAGTTACCACTGAAATATTTACTACTGAAATTAGAACAAATCCGTTAAAAAATTACTTCTTGAGAAAATGAAACATTTCTTTACGAAATATGAACAAAATTGCCTGAGGCGTTAATGGGAAAAGCTCGCTAAGAGTAAGCCACCCCTTCTGAATGTTTACATGACGAACAAGTTGTCATATTATTAGGTTATTACTAGGTTTATTTTTGAAATGTGATTTATGAAAAATTGTTCAAAAAACGCATCATATAGTAAATTACACTTTATGTATTTTTCAGACGAATGGTTGATATTACAGTGGAGGGTTGTTAATAAAAATATATTTGTAAAAAACAAAATCGTTACAGCTGTTTCTGAGAAAATTTAATTACATGTATCTTAAATTTTCATCCTTCGGTAAACTACCTTTATTTTTAGGTGTCGGAGGATATAGAATTCGAAACGAATGTTATAAAAACCTCATGTCTAGAATTCGGTCCAGATACATTGAACAGTATGATCCCTATTTGAGTGCATGTGAAATCGTGACGAACCGACAAACGAACAGAGGAACAGACATCGAAAAATCATTTTTATTTTTCGATATATAGGACCATGAAACTTGAATTCATTGAAATGTCGAATTCGATTTTTATCACTATGACCGTAATTCCTTCTTTCGTCGCTCGAATTGAAAACGAATACGCCTACACCGACAAGGTGATAATTTGTAATCCCAAAAATTTAATGAGTTCCGTTTTATGTGTTGTCATGCTAGAAAAAATAATCTTACGGCTGTTAGTTTTATCATTTTAGTATCAGTTTTTTCACGCTAGTGTATAATTTAGAAGAATGGTATGATTATCGTTCATATCCATGCTCTTTTGAAAGCGTTCGTGTTTCGCACAAATAGATCTGTATAATTTAGTTTTGTTCAAAGAAAGAATTCTCTATTCCTTACACAGACTTATGATTGCATTTTTTTTTCACTTGTGGATATGAATAAAAGAGAGAAAAAATCAAAACTCTAAAAAGAAAACACACACACACACACGACCACGATAATTTGAGATAAGCTCTTTTCTTCCTTTTTGTCATCACAACAAGCTGTTCTACTTCATTCGCTGTAACGTTTGGTGCTAAGTTTGGAAAAAGACTGAAGGTCGCGTTATGTTAGGGTTTCTGTGAAGTGAGTTGAAATTGGTAAGCTGTGCAAAACCTGCCAGGGAAGAAGTAAGCATAGAAGACCATAAACTGAAAACAACACCTGTTACCAAGTGTATTCTAATCCTGAATAAATACGTCGATAAAGAACACTATCAACAAGTTATTTCCTTATTATATTGCTTCTGTTGTTATTAACATGGCAATTATACACTTGATATAATGCTTTGTAATAAATAAATTAATTAATTAATAAAAAGACGGCATAGGATGGGATTCGATCTGGTGTCAAAACAGTATAAGAACCACTAGTCCGCCACTCTACCCACCTAACCACAAAGACTACTGCACACTGTTGCTCCTCACGTAGTATGAAGTGTCCAAATACAGCACTACAAAGAGTGCCGCCTGACCGTTTTCAACTCAGGCGTATGATGGTTTCTAATTCCAAGTGTTTCTACTGTCTTCATATTATCTTTATATATATACAGGGTGTTAATGAACTATACCGACCAACTGTAAGGGGTGATTCCTTACATCAAAATAAAACAAAGTTCATACGGACCTGTGGGGAAAAGTGTATAGTTTCAGAGCTACGCCTGTCCACAATCGCGAAAAAAACAACTTTCAAGAGGAGCTATTTCGAATTCGAGAAACTGTTGATGATGGTCCTTATCAGCGTAAAGGACGTCACGCACGCACAATCCAAAAATGTATATTTCATTAATGTTCACTGGGTGTACAGAGTATTCCATGCAGGGTGAAATTCCCAGACATGCCATCAACCGTATTTTGAGATATACTCTGACTTTATGTTTGGTCCAAAGCAGACAAACGATAAGCGTTGATTGCAGTGAACACGGAATCCTTTGGCAAGATGTTGAAAGTGTTAAGGATCGTCAGCAGCAGTCTCTCGTACTAGGGAAAACGCATGCTGCAATCTTTTCTTTCACACTTATATATGAAGAAAACGTGAAATATACTGTGACGAAATACATCGCATCACACGTTTTTCCGACCACGAAAAAACATGGGACTGTCGGTTCGTAACACTTCCGACTGCCCTTCGAAGCATCAGATGTCCAATGTGATCAAGGCTTACCTCCTGCCTACTTTGGACCATGCATAAAATCAGAGGATATCTGAAAACTCTATTGAGAGCATATTTGAGAATTATACTCTGTAGGGAATACTCTGTACATATATTGAAAATTAACATATGCACTTTTGGATTGTGTATGCCTGGCTTTCTTTACGCTGATAAGGACCACCATATACAGTTTCTGGAATTCGAAATAGGACCTGTTGAAATTTAGTTTTTTTTCACGATTTTGGACAGTCCTAGCTCTGAAACTGCACTTTTCGCCATACGTCCATATGGACATTTTCTCTTATTTTGATACGAGGAATCAGCTCTTCCAGTTTGTCGGTATAGTTATTAACCCCCTGTATATATGAGGATGTCTAATGAGTTCGTTGTCTGAAGTACTTGTTAGGAATGATTCTCATACTCTCTAACCATAGCACTAATTACAACAATCCTTGATACTATCAATATCACATCATTTCAATAATAAACTTATTACGCTATTCCTGTGTAAATCTAAACCTTGCCATTTCAGCCGAATCAAAGGTTTCTCGCAAGTTTGAGCACCATACCGTGATAAAATACTTCGTGATAAAACTAAAATCACTTAAATTTTTGAAGGCAGTTATTGCAACATACAATTCCCAATCATGTTATTTCTCGCTTTGATGGCATTAAATTGCCTTCCCTTTCCCCAGACTTAACTGCTACAGATTTTTATGAGGCTATATAAAGTCTAGGTGAACAAATCAAACAACGTATAAGATCTGAAATCTCCCATAAATGAAAATCATTTGATATCAAATGAAACACTTGCAAAAGTTATGGATGCCGTGTTATTTAAATAGTTCGTTTTCAGCAATGCATACCATTCAACAGGGAATGCCTGAAGTGTAAATTTCAAACCATAGGCAATGTTTGTTGATTAACGTAGGATCCGAACCACGTTTTCCCACCGGGAATCGAACTCGGGTTTCCCCTCTCCTAAAACTCATACTGCTAATATCACATACCTACAATGTAACTGCACTTGTATGGAGTCGTATAAATGTTTGTCATTTATTTATTGTAATTACCATCTGAAGACACCAGAGAAATGATGATCTTTTGATGCAACACCATATCTATCTATCAATCTATCTATATTATATCTATCTATCTATCTATATATCTATATTATATATATATATATATATATATATATATATATATATATATATATATATATATATATATATATATATATATATATATATATATATATATATATATATATATATATGCACTCTTGTTACCATTCAACTCTGGTGGGAAAGCAGGTTTGATCAAAACAACATTTACTTTTTAACCCTAATTTAGTCTTGGTTGCAGCACCACAGATGAATTGGAGACAGATTAATGTGTGGTGATTGCCTCCGTCATTCCCCGAGGTACATGGAGAGAACATGCATAATTGAGAAACTTGATGCAGCATTTAGTAGAGTGGAAAGATTACGCGTGAACCACAAACGGTCCAAATCCGTCTTTTCAAACCGCTTTGAGGTTCACGATGATGAATCTAACCCTTTTACTCACTTTTTCTTTACGTTAACACAATTTTGTCTCTCGTTGTGGGTTTACGTGAGAAAAAGCCAGAGATGGTAACTGAACAGAATTTGCAGATAACAGGGAGAAGTATGTTATATGTAAATAATATTTAACAATATCAAGATATTTACAGTTACATTCTGTTTACTTCATTTCATATTTTTTAAATAAATCTCAGTGTCTTCATAGAAAGGTAACAAAATAAGGTATTTCAAGATTGGATGAATATTTCTGCAAATTTGGATGTGGATATACTATTGGGTATTTACTGTGTTCAATTATATGATTATATATATACAGGGTGACCCCATGAACATATCTCGAAAACAGTTAAATATAAATGAACCAAACAAAAATTCAAATAGGAAATGCCATGGGGCACATCAAATGGTGTTCTCGCAGTGTACCCAGGGCCGCCACTCATGGGAGACCAGGGCCCAATTTTAAATAGAAACATGGGTCGAGTGGTGCATCGTTCGATAGATATTCAAACACTAAATAGAATTGTGGCAAAAGATTTTTAATATCGGTCACTGCATTCAAAATTAAGGCCAAGACATGTATCAGATGTATCAAAATTAAGCCTGTATCAGATAAAACGTCAAGTACCATTAATATGAAAGCGGTTGGAGATAAATGAACAGAATAAAACACGTATAGGAAACCACAGGTTTTTATCATTTCACGACTCGAGAATCAACTGAAATGCGAAGCAAATGTTGTAATAATAGATTTTTGGGACCTTTCAAACATTTTGCCCGCCTCGTTCACCCCTGAGAATTTAATACAATGCGTGCAAGATATTTGGAAATCTTCTACATCCGTATATACCATTTTGTTACTGAAAATCACAGCTGAAATTACTGCTGAAAGTTATTCGGAATGTAACTGTGGACAATATCTCAGCGAACCTCATATTCTATCTCCCAAATTTCCCTTGCAGGTTGTATTGGTTAGGTTGAAAATAGGCATGTATTCTGCTCCGCCCATTATAACTAAGATTGTCCTTGTCTCTCTTTTCCATTAGGGAAATATAGGGATGCAATCTTCTGTACTGTCATGGCCATTGACTTTCCAATCTTTACCCAATAATCCGCGATCTGTGAATTAGACAACTGCACGTCATAAAATAATGTCACATTAATTTTCGTTCAATCTTCGTGAGGTGAGGGGACATTGGATGTTTTATCTGATACAGGTACCATGTCTTTTGTAGTCATTTTGAAAACAGTAACCCATATGAACAATCTGCCACAGCGTTCTTTAGTTTTTAAAAATCTATCGAACGAGGTATCACTGGACCAGTTTCCATTTAAAATTTTAAAGTTGGGCCCTGGGTTTCCATGAAGGGCGGCCCTGGCGGGAACCGTGACAACACCATTGATGTGTCCCTTGAAATTTCCTGTTTGAGTTTTTGTTTGGTTCATTTATGTTCAACCGTTTTTGAGATATTTACGTGGAAAGATTAAAATGAGCCGCCCTATGTGTGTATATTATATATAATGTAAGACCTGATTCCTCACATCAAAATAAGAGAAAATGTCCATATGGACCTATGGCAAAAAGTACACAGTTCAGAGCTAGATTTGTCCAAAATCGCGAAAAAGCTAAATTTCAACTGGCCCTATTTCGAATTCCAGAAACTGTGGATGGTGGTCCTTATCAGCGTAAAGGAACTCACGCATACACAATCCAAAAATACATATTATATTAATTTTTCATAGGTGTGCAGGGTATAACTCTCAAATATGCTCTCAATCGAGTTTTCAGATAGCCTTACTTCAAGGAGACTCTAAAGTAGGTAGGAGGTAAGCCTTGACAACAATCGACATCCAATGCTTTGGATGGAATTCGGAAGTGTTAGGACACGGCAGCTCCCATGTTTTTCCCTTTTCGGAATAATGTGTGACGGGATGTATTTCGTCATAGTATATTTAACTTTTTTTTTCACTTATAAGCGTGAAAGAAAAGATCGCAGCATGCATTTTCCCGAGTACCTGAGACCTTACTAATGACGATCCTTACCACTTCTGACATCGCGCCAAAGGACTGCGTGTTCACTGCTGTCAAGCCTTATCGTTTGCCTACTTTGGACCAATCATAAAGTCAGAGCATATTTCAAAATTCGGTTGATGGTATATCTGGGAATTTTACCCTGCAGGAATACTCGGCACACCCATTGAACTTCAATGAAATGTACATTTTTGGATTGTGTAGGCGAGACTTCCTTTATGCTGATAAGGACCACCACTCCACGATTTCTCGAATTCAGAATAGAGCCTCTTGAAATTTGGATTTTTGGCGATTTTGGACAGTCCTACCTCAAACTATATACTTTTCCCCACAGGTCCACAGGAACTTTCTGACTTATTTTGATATGAGGAATCACTTCTTACACTTTGTCAATATAGTTCATTAACGGGACATGCTGCACGTATTTTGGAAAACCCTTTTGTAAATTGCCAAAATATTTTTTATCAAGTATTATTTAAACTAAGACACGTAGTATGTAGTTAATGTCATACAAGTCTCTAGGAGATTCCACAAATGTAGAATATGAAGCCGTGGAGGTCCCAGAGGGCTAAACACACAAATGAGCACCCGTGGTATAACTGTGGGAATAAATATTGTAGACATAATCACAGAAGGTATAAAAAAAACGCAAGAACGATTCTTGACCAATGTATAAATTTATTACGAAAAGAAAACTTATTATAAATATTAATTAATTTCATTTTACATTTCAAATAGTATATTCACGTATAAATACAGAATTGTATATGATAATTTGTTAATGTTGTTAAAGTAGGCACCTGATGTAGTAGTACCAATTTGAAACAGTAATTTCAAAGTACTTCTAGTTTCACTATAGTATTCTGTTTGTAGAGTATCTTGCTAAAGAGTCTTATTCTAACTTAATATACTGATACAATTAAATTTACACATTGGTCAAGAACATTTGAATTTTCGAAATCTGAAGATTGGACAATTTGTGATTGTTACCACTAATAATGGTCAAAGACCTTTGAATATTGAGTGTTTAAGTATTAAAAAAAAAAAAAAAAGTAGTACGTAAAATTGAAAAAATTGAAAAATAGTTTCTTTTACTTTGTATCTTAAAGATCTTTGGGATATTTTTCGATATTCTACAAGAAGTAATTGGAACTCACTAACACTCATAAACATTGACTCGCCTCAATGCGGAACTCCAGGAACTTCATCAAAAAATCAAAAAGGATATACATTTAACACTAGACGTGAATAGAGCACTTTTATCGTAAGTGTTGTTTGTGGGAAATGTCCAGCAAAGGGATGGGTTAAGGAATTGCATTCATTTTTACAGTGGAATGCAGTTCTTGGAGTAATATATTATATATATACACCCTTTGTTTTGTTACGTCCTCCTAACACTTTAAACTAGTTGACAAGGAACAAATGAACACTGAAACTTTGTATCATACAAATATCAGCAGGTGGACATTCTTTGGTGTACTATGCAATATCTCAATATCAACAGTGTTGCCAATCCAACATGAAGTTCCATTTAAAAAAAAATAGCACTCAATCTGGTTATTAAATATTTCAAATCTACATATTAGACGAAAATTTACGATATTATTAATCAATGTTGCAAACTAAGGGCGCTCACTATCACAAACATCCCAATCACAAACATGCTGGTGACCTCTAAAGCAATAATAACGAACACAGACAGATTAGTTAATGCACATTTAAAATACTTTAGTGCAAACCTATGATAATAAAATAAAGGATTTCCAATGAACACGAACAACATTATAAGGGACTGAAAATTTGACTTTTTTCTAAAGCATTTTTTTTTTCAGAAACTTGAGGTAAGTACCTTCTTTAGATGGTTTTGGTAGATGTGAAAATCACAACGCCGATTAGTGCAATTTGATATCTAAAACCGTTCTGGAGATATTGTAAAAACCGTTAAAGTTTGCAACACTATCATAAATACTTAATTTCGATATCTTATTGTAATTACACCCACCAAAATGTATTGTTGTAATGTTTTAGAAGCGAAGGAAATAAAATACTGTTTTAGAAAATTCTCACAAATGCACCACTTTAAGCAATATATCAAATTTTTACCACTTTCATATCTCCCTAATCAAATCATATCAAACAGCGTTATTATCTTTACGTTTATTGAAAAGCATGTAGGGCCTACGTAATTCAATGACACTTATTTAAAGTTTTTCGAAAGTATCCTTTGATAGGATTCAAATTTTCAATTCCTCGTAACCTTGTTTCTACTCGTTCGAAATACATCATATGATGACCGTGGTATTCGATATTATAGTACTTTGGATTTGTGTTATTCCGTCCTACTCACTTGTATTATTACTGTTTCAGAACCCTACAAAATTTGGATAGTTTTCAATGTTTCTGATACGGTAGCGTCATTAGTTTACAAACAAATCTAACATTGTAAGTTTGTCGTTTAACAAGTAGATTTGATATATGTAATAGCTTGATGTAGTGCTGTTTTATAAAATGCAACTTTACATTCAGTTGGCAACACTGTTAAATTTGTAGTATCATAGAAGATTTTTTAAAAATTCCTTCTGCTGATATTTGCACGATACAAAATTCCAGCATTTCTTGTCTATTAATTTAAAGGTTACAAGGGCGTATCATGATAAATGGTCCGCCTTGTATATACAGGGTGTCCACAAAGTAACAAAATCATTTTCTCAGAAAACTTTCAGAGTTGAAAGTAAGTGCCTGTAATGGAGGGACCCACTTTTTAAAATGCTTGTGGTAAGCGAGTGATCCCGGGGCCGAGGGGTAGGGGTCAACTTACAAAATTCAAATGGAAAGGTATGTTAAATTAGATGGCATTCGAAAACTAGTAACATACAAGACTAGTAGCTTTCATGTCATTATGATAAACGGAAGGAGTTACGAATGGTTGGTAACAGGTCAAACTACAAGTTCAATCTCTGTCGCCGTCGCTACGACGGCGTAACTCTGCAGAAATTTTTGTTCACTTTCATACAAATAGATACAGTATTGAATCCACAATTTTATCTCTTGTCATTAACGACTGATTTGGTGTTTCGATTTGCACTGAATACTCTTAATTTCTACATTTGCTTTAGTAGCTTACAGGAACAAAAATTTCAAAATTACAGAAGAGTGTAGCCCATCGCTAAATGTGCAATCGGATTCGAATTCTACTACCCCTGAAACTTAGAAACGCAACAACAAATATGAGTCGCCTCAAGTGTAAGTTTACTGGCGCGTGCGTGTGTGTGTAAGTCAGCAACATGCTTCCGTAGATTAATTCCTGCACTTGGTAGGTGTCGTTCGTTGGTGCCTAAAAATGGCCTGGTCCCCAGCGCCCGGAAGTCACCACTTATCGGAAAGTTTTGGAAAAATTGAAATTTTCCAATATTTTACTATATTGGGCTTTTAAAATGAAAACTATCTTATATTTACTAGTTTAGACTTAAGATAATTGAGTACTTATGCTCCTTGTGTTAGAATAGAGAAATTTTGAGGCAACAAATGTATGTGCACCACTCATTCAAACTCTTTAAAGTTAGCACCTCGATAGAATGGAGTTGTGTCTGTAAAAGAAACTAAACTATAATCCAAGTTAGCTTAATTAATATAGACGCATTAAAATTATCTCAAGCAATCTTGTCACGTTCCTGCTTGATGCCAGGGGAAATGTTAAAATAACGGGGCCAGAATCATTTTAGTAAATATGTAAAATCAAAATAGAGATATAAAAGAGAGAGATTCCTTGTGCTATATAAAATTTCCGGAAATTCTAAACCCACTAGAAAATATCATTTGTTTGGAAATACTGATAAGAACTGGAAAATATAATTTAAAACTATTTCTTCGCCTGATAGTGTCTTTCTACTTCAAGTGTGCTCCTGCTGGTGCTGCTGTCGATGTGTGTTTTCCCATACCTCCCTCGAAAGGGGACAGACAAGTTGCTGTGGCCGAGATCCTTCAATAGTGGATGCGGACAGGGTTCTTTCCCCAAAGCAAAGGGAAGGTTTTCTGCGTAGGAGGTTGGTTAGGAGGTCAGGCCGAAGAATGTTTCACTTTTTTTCCGAGGGCACACTTGAAATAGAAAAGCGCTAATCTTATTTACTGTAACATATCTGCAGCATATATACAATGTATTTAGCTAACAGGAACAATACTTCAAGGAGCAGGTTTTAATTTTACTTTTTAGTTTTCTAATTTCTGGTAAAAGTCCTCATTATTATTTGTATATTTTTCGAATAACTTAAAAAGAGAGAGAATCTTATTTTGCACATACACACATACACCGCACAAGTGAGTCAATTTGAGCAGCGAGAAATATATTGAAGTGCCAAATATCTAAAACTCCCTTTCGTTATTATTACAGACTAGCAGAATACCCTTCTTTGCAAGGGCAGAATAAGTTTCATTTTGGACAAAAAGTGCACAAAAACTGTTACCAATCAACTTATGGTCCTCCAAAACTTTGAATTCGACACTAATATGTGTCATTTTCAATTATCTTTACATCCTCCCTTAGGAGTACTAATGGGGGTGAATTTGGATTTAAACGGCATGGACTGTTCATTTCAACGACCCTGTAAACTATGGATTCGTCACTAATAACGGCCATTTTTATATCTCTCCCTTCCCCCTTCCCAAGATGCGGGGCTGAATTTAGATTTAAACGCAAGAATTAGTTAGATTAGTATAGAAAATGCTGAGTTTTGTACTAGTGCTAAGATCAGATTGAGAAAGACGTCTACATGAGAAGATTGCTACGGTTGATTTCTGTGCAACCTTACTGAATTGTGTGTGTCGGGTCGGGGACACGAAAAAAACAATATAATGATTTATTATGTCTATTCTGTATAATGTTCTAGATGATCATCGAAAACAGTTAAAAAAATTATGATATGTTACATATACATGTTTATATCTGTTGAAACGTTAATGGTACGGTAAGTTAAACTGAAAATTATGGCTTTATTAATTAACGTACAATTTGAGTATTTCGATTATACAAATATACCCATATTACGTTTACGCGTTTCGTAGCTTCAGCACATAAGTATATGTTAATACCTATAATATACAGATTGCAGCAAAGGTTATCCCACAAGTTTCAAAAACATCACAATGAGATCCATTCTTTAGGTTTATCTCATTTTCTGATTCTTTTACACATTAACAAAATCGTATGGTAGAATTTTCCCGCTGCACTTATTCGCTCCGGGAGCTACAGCAGTTTAAGTGTAAATTTTAACGAAATTACGAAAAATTTGCAGTAATCTAAGAACACAGGATAGTAATATTATGTAACAAGAATGAAACTGCAAATATTTTAAATACACATTTCATATTTTGCTTAAAATATTGTTAAAACTCGTCAAAATACACGGATTTCTTTGTAATGTGTTCTGTCATGACCTTCTACTGACCAGATTTATCTATGACTCACGATAGTATAAGATTGTCTTGTCTCGAAAACCTGTTGTCAAAGTGCTGTCTTCTTGGAAAGTATATCTGCTTCTATTGGAATAGTTCTGTTTTGTCCCCTGTATCACGAAAATTCTGGACTAGTCCCGTGACTCAATCTTAATATCAACTTTTAATTAAACAGTGCGAGTTCCAATATTTATTTTCTTCAGCGAACTTTCTTATGGAATTTGAGAAAATGGGCGTTCGTGTTCGTATTTAGAGTTAGACAAGTTACCATATGAATAGAACACATACATGCAAAGACAAAAGCAAAGCATTTGTCTATACTATCTACTGTAACAAATACTAGATACACAACTTTTTGTTGAAAGATATTTATTTCCAATTCAATTAATTCTAATTTACACAGTGGTTAACTATATACAACATAATTCAAACATTGTTTTTCTACATACGTGTTTTCACATTGTAAAAAGAAACTTCGGTTAAATCTTCCCTCTTTTAATCTCCTGTAAACATTCATTTTTGGTTGACCTCGAAATATTCGTGATGGAGTAACCAACCTGTTGAGTTCAGCATTTGCTGAGTTGCGACAATCAATGATCAACGATGTGTAAAACTAGCTGACAGATCCCAGGCTGGGAGTGTGTTGCATCATGCAAGGATTTTGTTGTTATTCGAATCACTTGTGCCCAGTGTTGCCCAAAAACACCGTGTCGTTTTGGTGGTTGATTTATTTAGTTTAACATGCGTGGGAAAATGGCGTGGCAGAAGATATAGTTTGCGCACTAACCATTACGATATTGGTTTTATCTAAAACTAATGTTCCATAAAAAGTAACACCTCACATAGGAAATAATGTTTAATTTTGCTTTTAGTGCATAGAATTTGAATCATTAATAGGAGCGGAGATGAGAGATGTCAGTAAAAGAAACAATATATAATATGTATGATAGTATGCGACAACACGATGGAATGATTTAAGAATTTAGAGAGACTATACTGTACAGTGGGATAAAATATTACGATTTCTAGACAGTCTCTTACTGACACGGGAAGTTACTTATTTGATTATCAATTTTCTTTTTTGCGTCCATTTTAGGGCTGTGAACCAATCCGATCCCTGAAAGGGCATCCGAGATATTTGAGTGCTTCTTATAAACCGAAATCAAAATCCCTGGAAAAGACCTGTAAGGAAAGAACCAGGACCCTACCCTTTAAACGAAAATATATTCGTCAAGACAATTTCTACAAAATTTCCTTAAATTTTCTAACTTTAATAATCAGCATATTGGGTATATGTATTCTAATTTTTATTTTTATTTTTATTATTATTATTATTATTATTATTATTATTATTATTATTATTATTGGTGGTGGTGGTAATAGTAGTAGTAGTAGTATTTTGTACCTATTTTAAAGCTTTACGAATTTTGAATCTTCGCAGTACATAGATTTTTGAGTTTTACAGAAATGTGGGGAAGTTGTTTGTCTGGTACTGAATTTATTATCGCTACTAAATCATTATTGAACTTCAGTAGGTAACTGCGAAAATCATTTTTACCGTTTTTCGACAGAAAATTAATGACGAATATCTGACAAATAAAGAACCATATTGGTGTAGCCCGTAGGGTCAATACATGGCTCTTGTTCAATCATTGGTTACTGGATATATTTTCACTCCACCACCTTAAAATGAGAGTTAAGGTTTACCTAGGTACTTAGGCAGCCAGGAGAATAAAGGTAAGGGTAGGGCTGAGTATATCACCGTTACTATATTGTACGAGGGGGTGCTGATAAGTTCTTAGCTTTACTAAGAAAAATAAGACAAAATTAAATTTTTTTGATGGATTTATTCAACATACTCTCCGTTCAATTCGATGCATTTTTTGCTTCGGGCCTGCAATTTATTTAGGCCCTCTAAATAAAAGCTTTTGATTGCGTGTCAAACTGAGTTTACTGCTGTTATTGCTTCAGAAATGGTGGCGAATTTTTGCCCCTTCAAGTGTTTCTTTAAATTTAGGTATAGGTGGTAGTCTGATGGGGCCAGGTCAGGTTAATATGGTTGGTGGTGCAAGTTTTCAAACCCTAAGCTAGCCAATTTTTGCATCGCAACATTGCTCTTCTGTGGAGATGCGTTGTCTTGAAGGTAGACAACTTTTCGGGACAACTTTCCACGGCGTTTTTGCTTCAGCTCTGAGTGAAGCCTTTCCAGTAATGATGCATAGTAAGCTCCGGTTATGGTGTTACCTCTTTCTAGATAATCAACAAAGATTACCCCATCCTTATCAAGAAAAAAACACTGGCAAGAACCTTTGAACTTGATTTTTGCACACGAAACTTTTTTGGCCTCGGTGAACCACTGTGACGCCACTTTTTTGATTGTTCCTTTGTCTCTGGATCATATAAATAGATCCAGGTTTCATCCTCCGTGACCAAACGTTCCACAAAATTAGTCTCTTCCTGTTCAAAACGGCTCAAAACCTCTTTGGAAGCAAGCACTCTGCACGCTTTTGATCAGGTTGCAAACATTTCGGCACCCATTTGAAAGAAAGTTTGTTCATGTGCAAATGATCGCGAATAATGACCAACGTGTTCACGGGATATACCTAGGTCCTCTGCTATACTTTTAACAGAAATTCGTCTGTCTGTGAGAATCATTTCATGAACCTGTTTAATGATTTCTGGCACAATCACTATGGATGGTCTCCCAGGGCGGGGGTCATCTTCAGTGCCAAAATGGCCTGTCTTAAATTTCACAACCCAGTTCTTCACTGTGGCATAACAAGGTGCATGGACCCCCAATGTTTGTTGCATCTCACCATGGATCGTCTTTGCAGATTTCCCCTGGAGGAAGAGGAACTTCATCACCGCTCGACTCTCAACATCGTTGAACTTGTTGGGCTGCCCTGCCATCTCAAACACTCACAAAAAAAAAAAAAAAAAAAAAAAAAAACTATCCTTAGTACCAATGTTTTAATATTTCGTCACAAACATATAGACACATGTAGCTTTCAAATAAAAACAAACATTATAAATATCGGAAGGGGGAAGGGAGCAAAGCTAAGGACTTCCCAGCATCCCCTCGTATATCATATATATACAGGGTGGTAAATAACTTCGAAAAACTTTAGGAGGCGGTCTCTTATACGAGATGAAAGAAAAAGTTCTAACAAACATGGGTCGAAAAATGTCTTCTTTCAGTTATGAACTACCGAAAATTCGAAATATCACATTTCAAAACGCCCTGGCTTAGAAACTATAGGGTCTATCCCAAGCGGATTAAGGAATTACACAGGAATTGGTATACTCTCTATCTAAATATCCATAATTCAGAATTCACCGGTATCAGCGAAACGAACGCACCACTAGTACTTTAAGGAGTATCCCTATCCTTCAACATTTTTTTTTACAGTTCCTTTCACCGATAACGGAGGATAGTAAAACATGGATATTTAGATAGAGCACGTAGTTGTTCTTGTGTAACTCCTTAAACCGCTTGGGATAGGTCCTATATTTTCTAAATTAGGGAGTTTTGAAAAGTGATTTTTCGAATTTTCAATGGATCATAACTGAAAGGAGACCTTTTTCGGTGGAGTTACCTACCACCCTGTAAGATTTAGCTTTTCGCATATTAGGATATTATATTATATATATATATATATATATATATATATATTAGGGATGGCCAATTCCGGAATTTTTACTTTCCGGAATCCGGAAAGTAAAATCGGAAAATTCCGGAATTCGGAAAAATTCCGGATTTCGGAAAAATTCCGAAATTCAGAAAAATTCCGGAATTCGGAAAAATTCCGGATTTCGGAAAAATTCCGGAATTGGGAAAAATTATTTTTTCTTTTTGTAATCCTAAGAATTTTGTTCAAATGCAAACGAACAAATTTCCTTTTTGTAATCCTAAGAATGTATGATGCAAGTTAAGCTGAAACACATCCTAAAGTATACACTACTCAATCTTCCCATGGTTAATGAGATGTAGTCCAAAAGTACGATGCACTCCTAATATTTAATTTTTATTTTACTGTGATATTGTCCAGAGGTAATACATATATCACACTGAGATAAACAACTTGACAGAATGAAGATGTTATCATACGTAGTTTTCCAAAAAATCGTGAGAAACTAATTTTTATGAAGTTAAAATATGCGTTGCTTGTTGCCAGTGTAATGCAATTGATAACTTTTATGCTGGAATAGTCTTATTATTATTATTAATCGTTTATGTACTGTAAAAGAAAAATATGAACCGTTAAGTAGTAGATTTTATCTGTTGTTTTTTGATATCTTCTAACAGGAATAACAAACTGCTTGTAAATACGCAATGATTATCAAGGACAATGGCATATTAATGTAAGGACTACTCTGCAGACTAGCAATAAACAATAAACAATAACAGATAAGCAATAGTTCCAAAAAAAAAAAAAAAAAAGTAACTAACTTGGGCACGTCAGAATGTTCGGGAGAATATAGGGACCCATTGAGACTAGCAAAAAACGTGGTGTAATTATTACTCAAAGGGCCGTACAATGGAGGCATTAACGTTAATGTTAATGGTACTAATGAGCACTTACTTGCTCTAACGGTTAACCTCATTTTTGAGATTATTCTTAGAAGTGGGCGTGTTGGCATGCAGTTAGAAGACATATCCATTATTTAAAAAGCACACGTTATCTGTGGAGTGCTAACGATTTGCGTCACTATCGAACACTAACATAGCACTAGGGACGTTTAAAGTCGAAATTGGAGCCTGACATAAGTGGCTTGTCAACTTCACGGACATTATATTTCCCTTGAATGCGAGAATTTTGCGCCCAGGAAATTTGCGCCCTACCACAAAAATAGAAAAAAATGCGCTCGCAATATATTTGCACTGGGATGTTTGCGCCCTACCGCAAAAAGAGGGGAAAATGCGCCGGCTATATATTTGCACTGGGATGTTAGCGCCCTACAATTCAACTTATTTTTGTATTGTGTAAAGTAACTTCCACTCACACTTGAACTAGGCTTGCCTCTCATCGTCTCAGTGAGTTACTCCATCCGTTATAATATTCCGAACAAATGAAAAAAATACAATTTTAGTTCACTAAAGGGCAATCCATACAAATACAATTTTTCATTATACTACAAAATTTACAATAAAAGTATAAATGACTGATATATAATTATTTATTAATATAATCAAAGAGTATAATTTAATCTACAAAAGACTGTTTGGCTCTACCCAGATATCTCTGTTCACAATCCTTGCGAGTTGTTTGGCTTTTTAGGACACAAAATATAGAAAAGAAAATGTAAAGTGAATGTAAAATCAGTTCAGTAATATTATCAAGAAAACTATGTACAGTGTGTTTACTTGCTGGAATTACACTTTAAACACACAATTGCGTTCAGTCGTACTTTCAGAAAAAATGTTCCTGGGGGCACACTTAGTATTCCGGAGGGGGTCACTGCGGGTACTATTCTATTTATTATTATATTATAGACGTATTATTTTGGTCTCCTCCGAGGGGGCACTTTGAGAGCTCTGGGAAGGCCAGTGTTCCCCCAAAATCATCTCTGGAAGAAGCAGTGATTGCGTTGATCCGTTGTGTTCTTTTGGTTTATATTGAAGTTTATTGTCCCCTTATATAGCCACAATGAAAATAAATCACAAATGGCATGATTGTGGGGGGAGGATTGTTTATGCTGTAATGTCAGCCCTTCCGAGCAAATGCGTAAGCTCAAATAGGTTCTTTTATTTCGCAGGGCTCAAACTTCCCGGTGGAGGTACATCGCAGGCGCAATTTTCCTTGTTCTTGAGGTAGGGCGCAAATTTCCCAGACGCAAAATTCTCGACACCGTTCGAATGACCTCGGAAGACTATATCTTTTTCAATACTTTTTTATAATTTTTTACTCGAGATATCTTCATAGCTTCTTATTAAAATACTTACTAATATATCCTCATTTTATTGTCCTAACCAATCAATATGGGTATGTTGTCAGTAAAATATTTAGATTGATCGAGCCTCTGGTGTGTAACCACAGTATTTCATATCATCCCTCCATTAGAAATCTTGGCTAAACGAACCAATATATGTTGCCAATAAAATAGTTTAGAATGATTGAGCCCCTGGTAAATAACCACAGTATTTCGTGACAGACCCCCCCCCTTCCTATTACCATATTCTAGCTACGTGCCTGACTCAGCTAATTCTCTACATTCTTTACCAAGCACACATTTTCTAAAGCGGAAAATGCTCTCTAAATACCTAAGCTCATTATTTTCAGCAGATGCACAAATTGGGTAACATTCTATCTACATGAATGTTATATATGTCGATTACTGGAAACCGTTTCTCGCTATCTATTACCATATTTACTATATAATGATTAACGTTAAAACCGGAAATGGTTGATTTGTACCGCTTCCGGTTTGAATATTACATTCATCAGGGAACTCGATTCTTAACTATTGACTCTGTACATCGTGGCCAAAATTGATGGTAATCCATCAGGTAGTACTTGAGACTGTTTGTTTCACTGACGGACAGAATGAATATATGGCTATAGAGTTTTGATAAACTAAATTCGTTAATGAGTGATGATGGAACAAATATAAGAAAGGGAACCAAGAGTAGGCCTACCACCGGAAAAATTTTCGAACACAAAATTAGCCATCGAAAACCCACATGTCCTGGGTTAGAATACCATAGATGAAAACTCTACCACTGAGTCATCAATCACCCGCTTATTAGTTTTATTAATTATTATATTAATATAAATTAATGAATGCCTGCTTATGTTAATTATTGAACAATTACATTGTATACTTCGTAAAGTCAAAAATTATAAATTTGTATTTACTGTACATACAGTGAGCGCAGAAAGTGTTCGTACACCTATGCTATTGAAACGAGAATGCCTGCGAAAAAGAAACAGAAAATTTAAGAAGTGTAATAACACACACAATATGAATAATGAAAACTAAGCTTTATGAATATATCAATAAAGAACCACGAAGACAAGTTTAATGGTCAGAAAGTAAATAAATTCCGTAGAAAGTGTATAGAGTAAACGCAAAAAGAGATCGTACACCTGACGTACGAATACGAAACAAAGATACCACAACTGGGGTTCACTAGTATTCACCTGATTATACACCTCTGTTTATAGCATGACGAATAACAGAATGAGTTTAGTTGTGAATAGGAGTGAAAAAACTGCACGGTGGGCTGTAAAAATGGGAAGCAACCGAACAGAAACAAATGAGGAGACAAGAAAAGTAATTATTAAATTGCATAAGAAGGGTAAATCTTTGAGAAAGATAGCAAACCTTGCAGACAGATCTCGTTCAACAGTACAAACAATAATTGCGATGTATAATGTTTCTATCACTGTGCGAAAAAAAAAAAAAAAAACTGGAAGACCAAGAGTGTTGAGTGAACAAGATAAACGTTACATTATTAGGGAAAGAAAAAAGGTTCCGAAAAGTAGTGCTGTGCAATTGGCAACGGATCTGGAAACACGCGGTGTTAAAGTATCAGCCAGTACAGTGCGGAATATTTGCAGGGTATCATGGTCGGATAGCCAGGAAAATGTTATGGGCGAACAAGACAAATCGTATAAAGAGACTAAAGTTTGAAAAAGAGTATAAAGATAAGGGATCAGGCTTCTTTCTGGAATAGGGTCATATTTTCGGACGAAAGTAAATTTAATCTTATCGAATCCAATGGGAGGCGTATGGTATGACGCAAGGTGAATACAGAGATGAATCCTCAAAATCTCGTCCCTAAAGTAAGACACGGAGGAGGGTCCGTGCTCGTCTGGGGTTGTATGAGTGCCTCAGGAGTGGGTCGTCTCCACTTTATCGATGGAGTGATGATCCACAAAGTGTATATTAACATATTAAAGGAAAATCTCCATACTAGTGCGCAGAAAACAATTTATTGTTCAGCAAGGCAACAACTCCAAACATACAGTGGAAAATACTCGATTGTGGCTACTCTATAATACCTTGAAACAGCTTCGCACACCTCCCCAATCCCCAGACATGAACCCCATAGAACATCTATGGTCTGTTCTGGAGACAAGAATTAGAAGGCACAGCTTCTCTACTAAAGAAGGCCTGAGAAAAGCTATTCAAGAAGAATGGGACATAATCAGTCCCGAAGCTACTAACTAACTAACTAACTCTATGGCCTATGGAACCCGGAGGTTCAATGCCGCGTTCATAAAAGCTCTCCACTGACTTCTATAGTCCCGAAGCTACAGAACTACGAACTACTACAGGTGAAATCAATGCCATGAAGACTACAGACAATCATTAACGCACAGGGTAATCCCACAAAATATTAAATAACGTAATATACTTTATAAGCATTAATTCAATCATAAGTGTACGGTGACTTTTTGCGTTTACAAAAAAGGAATTCTCTCTTTTCTTCTGAGCAAAACAGTGATTGTCTTTGTTTGGCCTTTCTCTTGTATATAGAAATAAAATGTATGAATGTGTAGTCTTAATTCTGGTTATATATATATTTTCCACCTCCCGTTCTCATGCTAGCTGTTTTCAATATAAAGTATGCATGGTGTACGAGCACTTTCTGCGCTCACTGTAGGTATGTTGACAATAAGCGAATGTTATTAGAATATTTGTTGAGATTTCTTTTCCTTCACTGCCTTTCGCCTGATTAAAAAGTAGTTTGCAGTGCTTTGGAGCAGCTGCAGGTGGGAACGCGATAATGTTTGAGACATACCGGCGACTTTTTTGTGTGTGAAACTAAGACCTACTCATAAAGCAGTAAATAACTGCAGTAGCAATTGTCTACGTAAATGATAAAGACATATCCAACTACAAGAAACTAATACAGTATATATATTCATTATTGTGTTTCTCTTTTAACAGCTACTAGCTAGGGATGGCCAATTCCAGAATTTTTACTTTCCGGAATCCGGAGAGTAAAATCGGAAAAATTCCGAATTTTTTCTAAATTCCGGATTTTTTTCCGAATGTCGGAATTTATCTGAATTCCGGAATTTTTCCGAATTCCGGAATTTTTCCGAATTCCGGAATTTTTCCGAATTCCGGAATTTTTCCGAAATCCGGATTTTTTCCGAAATCCGGAATTTTTCTGAATTCCGGAATTTTTCCGAATTCCGGAAAGTAAATTTTCCGATTCCGGAAAACAAAATTTCCGGAATCCGGATTCCGGAAAATTTTGGCCATCCCTAATATATATAGACCCTATATATATCCTAATATACGAAAAGCTAAATCTTACATTCATTCCGTTCATAGAACTAAATTACTGTCTTCAACATCAACGTATTATCTATACAGAAATCACATTAGCATTACTGACTTATTAACATATCCAAGAATGGTTCTGTACTTTTCCTTGTGTAGAACTCTTCTTTCTAATAAAATTATACTTTATCCTTGTACTATTGACACTAGAACTCAACCAGTTCAAATCTATGTAATAGGAGACAATAATCTGCTCGAGACACACAATATTTTCCACCTTCTGCCTCCAAACAATAAAACCAAGCACCAATAATCCTCCATTTCTTCAGCCAGTGTTAAATGAGTTGGGCAGAATATTTTCACACACGAATATTTTCGTCAATTAACTCGAGTATCAAGTTACAAAAATAAACACGACAAGTAAATAACATTCTTACCTGAATATTAAATCCAATACAGAATCCAGTGTTATGACACTAACAAACACTACACAATATTGGTATGGAACACTGAGATAAAAGAAAGTGTTTTCTTTAGTTCGTGAACAAGTTACAGTACCGATACAAGCAAATTATTTAAATTTTCGTCTGATTAAATATTACTAAATATAGAACCAAAGATCTAATGGCTCTATTGCTGGGAAACACAAGAAGGGGGAAGGAGGTAGAGAAAAAGGTGTGGTAAAACCAGTGTAAGAGAAAATAGCTTAAAGCAATAACTCCTTGTGCTTGAGATAATTATGAGATTTTACATCTAACAATATCTACTTACTGCAAGGGAGAGTTATAGGGAAAGTTATGTATAGTTTACCAACATTTTTAGAAGACAAATTTAATTATCACGGTAGATCGTAACTTAAGGGGAAAAGCTATCAACCCCTTAATTACACCAATAGTGTGCCGCAAGTTGAAAAAGGTTGGGAAACGCTGCCCTAATCCAATGCGACCTTGGAGCAGGTGTTGGTTAGTTGGTCAGTGGTCAGACTGATAGCTGGTCCTCCTTAGGTTGCGCTTTTGCAGAATGACTCTTGGTAGTTCGTTCCTCCTCGGGGTCCGCCGTCTTGATTTCGTGTCTTCCGTGTTGACTTCTAGGCTGCTTCATTGTTTGTAATCAATAAAACGTGTTGTATTGGCAGGTGCTTTTGCTGCGATGTGAGATCCTAACAATACTAACATTAACACAAATAAAAGAGGAATAAACAGAAATTTAAAAATTCATAAATGTAGCAAAAACTAAAACGAAGATCGCCGTGCTGTTATCAATCTACAGAACAATTTCCTTATCTGCAGACGGAGGTTGAACAGAAATATTATTCCTCTCTATAAACTTGTTCTAGTGTAAATGTACAATAGTAATTTGAGTTAACAACTGAGCGGCTCGGGGAAAGACAACGATAAGCGTTACTTCCGGTGATATTGAGTTGTTAGGTGGAATGAGTTGGGATTGATCATAAGAAAGTAGGTAGGTAATTTAATCTCGGAAATGTATCTAGCGATGGAAGGGGAAACTTGTTTGGTAGGTGTAATTGCATTACATTGCACAGGAATGTTCAATTTTCTTTTCCATTTTACTCTCAAGTTAGAGAATGTGACATACCATTGTCTTACTCCAAGCCGCTCAACTATCTTCGACCTCCAAACTATGCTGCACATAAAATTCAGAATTCTTATACAACAGCCACATCCGCACATCTGTCAACAGCCATTAGATCAAAAAAAAGTTAAAGATATAGTGAATCGGTTTTTCTTAATCGATTCAGCATCCGAAGAATAAGCTCTCTCTAATCCGGTAACTTTAAATTCAAACCGAAATTGGTAGAAATTAAGCATTCCCAGTTACAACACTGATCACCATTGAGAAATTGCAGGCGTGAAACCCTTAAAAGAATGACACGATATCTATGAAGAAAAGTGAAAAAAATCGAAAATAAAAATAAGACATTAACGTCTACAAACAACGTAAGTTGGTAATATTCCTTAAGATTTATGTATAGTTCTGCATATAGCAGCAGTCCAATTCAGGAAGAATAAACCTTTAAAGAGGCTGTACTGAAAAATCCTGCTAGTGCCGCGGAGAGAAGAAAGAAGGAACTTAATGAAGTTATCCATCACTGGGAATGTGACCGCTATAGATAAAGGGGTATAACGATTGGTCATTTAATTTGCCAATCAGAATCTACCAATTGGAAGAAGTTATTACATTTATCTATCTATGTTAATAATAATAATAATAATAATAATAATAATAATAATATATATATATATATATATATATATATATATATATATATATATATATATATATATATATAAGCGGACCATCATATCAACAGATAAAACAACCAGAACAAAACAGACAGGAACTGTTCGTTAGTATTATTCTTCTTTTCTAGATTTTATGAACTTGAAATATAATCTAAAACTTCTGAGGTATTCAGATTTAACCTTGCCTGTTGTAACCTTGCGACACCCGAGTTTCATTTCGTCGTTTCCGTCCCTTATAAGTCACAAATTTTAGCAGTAAATACAAATTATGAGTTCACCAAACTTCAAATAAAGAAAGCGAAATTACCAATATTGACGGTGAAACATGTTCCTAATTGAAATGCTATAAAAATTATATGGTTTTATGCCCTGTGTCACTTCACTCCCTTCTCTCTCTGAGAGCCTACAGAAGTCAAGGGAATAGAATATGAAGGATCCAGAGAAAGAAAGAAATGAAAAACTTTCTCCGAAAGTTTTGTCTCTTACTATCCATTTTATCTTAACTTTACGACGGACATTAAGGAGATTCACCAACGTAGGCGCCATATTCTATCTGTTCTTGTTCCAATAACATAGTCTAGATGTGAAATATACGAGTCACTATTCATATTTTAGTTGCTCTCTTCTGTAGATGAATGAACGGGAAGTGGTTAAGAATTCCTCCACTCAATGTGTTTTCGACGAAGACCAAAAAAAAAAGTTCGGTTATTGAGTGTAGACGCATTTATCTACTAGAAGAACACAGAAAAACCTAAGGAACTATAAGTGAAGAAATATTGATGGGTTTGCTTCATCATAAAACTTTTCTAAATTATTAATCTTCAACGATGGTACTCTAGTTCCCTGATACGTAAAGCTGTGGTGGTGTTCTATTGTAGAACTTTTAATTAAATTTTACGTAACATAATTTATTTTTAAAGGAAACAAACAAATAAAACTTATTCGCACTTTTGAAATAAGTTCTTTTCAAAAATGAAATATGAGTTTGACGGCATTATAGTATATCTAAATGTGTAGTAAATAATAAGGAATTCTGTAAATTTCTTATTTATTGTACGAACATTATACATAACAGCACATTTTAAACGTAATTTTTATATTAACGCGAAGTGTTATCTACTTCTTACAATATAAATTCAGTAGTTTTGAGAAGAATTATGAATAACATGGATTAAGAAGACTATGTGAATTTTATTATATGAAAGTGACTATGTTTGTGACTTAATAATTGTTGAACCACTTAACCGGTCTGGATGAACTTTTTAAAATATCATTTCGCTTTCATATAATATACTTCACACACACACACATATATATATATATATATATATATATATATATATATATATATATATATATATATATATATATATATATATATATATATATGTGTGTGTGTGTGTGTGTGTGTGTGTGTGTTTGTTAAGATATTAGTGTCGAATCCATAGTTTTCGGGGTCACTGAGATGAACAATGACATTTTCGATGCTGTGTAAATTCAAAGTCAGCCCCACAACTTCGGGAGGGATTGAGATATATAAAAATTATCGAAAATAACTGAATCATAGAGCGCTTCAGTAACAGTAAAAAGTGACTGACTAACGGAATATATTATTATTTTTCTTATTTTAAACCAGCAAAGCGGGTAATATATATATACGTGGTGGTATCAAAAAATTTCGAGACTAGTTCTGCTTACAAGAAAGTATTTACGTGTACACACTATCATCTTCAAAAGTTACATTGTACAGCAATACAGAGCTCCCAGCGTTTATGCCAGCGAAGCATGTAGAGCACCTTCTACGATTCGCGCTGGTTTTCTAGAGTGATGATCAAATGGCGACTTTTGAGCTACATCTTCAGTTTTGGGATGATGGCGAAGTCCGCAAGATACAAATCTGGCGAGTAGAGTGTTTGTGGAAGGGCGATCATACGGTTTCTGGTGAGAAATTTACGTATGATTAGAACACAGTGTTGTTGTGTATCAGCCAGTTTTTCGCGCGCTATAGATACGATCGCTTTCGCTGAATGTCCTCCCTCAGATGCCTTAAATTCCTTATCTTTCTTAAAACCTGGCAGTAGAATTCGTTATTGACGGTCTTTTCTGGCCCTTGGGGACGAATTCGTGATGCACCATGCCGTGAATGTCGAAAAAGATGATCAGAATGCATTTGCTCGAGCTGCAGACCTGTCTCACCTTCTTTGATCGTGGAGATGATGTACTCTTCCACTGTCTAGACTCTTGCTTTGTCTCAGGATCATACCCCTAAACTGAAGTTTTGTCACGGGTAATGATCCTCCAAATGAAGGACAAGTCATTCATGACACATTGACTGTGATTTTGGCAGATTTCTACACGGTGTTCCTTCTGTTCGTTGGTCAGCAGCCTGGGAACGAACTAGGCAGCAACACGGCGCATGCTTAGTCACACGTGAGGATTGCCCGCACTGTTCCGTATTACACAGCTACAATGGCAGCAATGATGTGGATTGTTCTCCGACTATCCTCAGGCACAAGTTGACGAATTTTTTCGGAATTTTCGGGTGTTGTGCTCGTTGAAGGTCTTCCTGATCTCCTGTCTTCTTCCAGTGATGTTCTACTGCTCATGAAGCGCATGCTTCTCAAAACACCTCAAACGACTGATTGCAGCATCGCCGTACACTTACTGAATCATATCAAGCGTTTCTACGGCGGATTTGCCCAGTTTCACACTACTTATTTTAACTTGCTGTCCACGATAAAATTGCAGACTTTGAAACTCATGTGATCAGAATAGCACCAGCTTCACACGACGATGTCTCTTTGCACACTGACATAAACTTGGCGCTCCCTGTGCATGTGAGTGCAGCCTTGTACTGCCATCTGTTGGCGTGTTACAGAACTGGTCGTCTCGAATTTTTCTGATACCACCTCGTGTATATAGGCCTAAGCAGAACAAACTCTTGCTGCATTTTGTTCGATAATCTTTTTCCGGGCAACACCATAATATCATAGCTATAGAACTTTTGTAGTTTGTAGTCAAAATAGTGACACCTGCTTTTACAGAAATCTTTTGAAACTAACTTAACTCCATTCGAAGAGATCTGCAGAAAAAAACGGCCCAAGTCTGGCCTATACGGTGGATGCATTGAAAGTCCAGCCAAGTTCTCTCAATTTCTGATGGGTCATTATAAATGTATGGGGTTTGGGGTTGCCAGAGTGGTATCGGTACCCTTTCTGTTGAACACTTCCAGCCATTTCTTTGAACTTGCTACATGTACTCGTGCTAACTGTCTACAGTAAGAGTTTGAGTATCGTTCTGGCCAGCTGCAGCAGCTCGTGATCCACAAGGGCTCTCCAATCCCACCAAACGCATACATTAGCATTCCTGGGCGTCAGTACGAGCTTTGCTACACTGTGGAATTTCTCTTCGCTTCGACTATAGTTGTAAGTGAAAAAACGTTTTTTTTTTAAAAAAAAAGAAAGAACGTTTCTTATATATAAAAAAATAAGTTATTCCTGACAAATGTATAAAAACAAAACGAAAACAAAATGGTGCTTTGCATGTGGTGAGAACAGCTTCTAATGTAGTTTTACGAACTAAAATGAGCAATAAAATTTTAACTTAATTATCCCATACTTTGTGTAATTAGAATCAAATTAATGAAAAACTGACTGTTTAAAGTGTTTTCATTTCGGTTATATTAGCATTTGGAGTTCTTAAAATCATAATAAAACGATTTAGAAAAACTCAAACACATTTCTAAATAAATAGATTTTCCATATTTCAAAAATTATATACATAGGAAACAAAAGTTCATTTTAATATAAAAATACATTTTTTGAAGTATTCAAAAATACAAATGAAAACAAAAATTGTTACCTTTAGATTATTTTTCTAGAAATTACATAACTGAAATCGAAAGATACTATAAAATAGTAACATCAAATAGCAAGCAAATTAAGAACAAATAAGGATCACATTCACGTTTCAAGCTGTTAAAAAGAAAGAAAAGTAAGATAACAGGATAATTCCTTGTTTTATTACTTGCTGGTCAACACACATTAACAGTTGTTTCCAAATGCACAATACTAAGAGTTGTTTCCAAATTAACAGACATTTCGCTACTAAGAGGCGTAAGGCAGTGTAGATATGTTGAGTATTTCGTGGAATTGACGACCTTATCTAGTTCTACCGTCGCATGTGAAAGGAGAAAACGGATAAAAAATGGGCCGTATCGTTGCGGAGCTAATTACCACCCCGAAGTAACATTCGAAGTGATTTCCGAAGTTCAAACAGTATACGAATGAGAAACCAATATTTATGTTTATTAATAGGGTATTCTTAGATTATGTGTGTCAAATAATTTTAATTTTTTTATACTATATTAAGTTTAGCAATATAGAACTTCAACAGAAGAAACACTTTCTAAATAATAATTCTAGCTTCGTCAATGGTCGTTTCTGTATATTGTTGTTTTAGATTGTCTACTTTTCATTACTTTTCAACCGATTCAGAAATGTTTCGACTTTGTCACGTTACAGTAGAGATTCACAGATAGAAATTCAATCGAGTGGTGAGTCAAATCACGTGACACTCAAACTTGAACTTTATTTTTGTAATTAACTGTCTTTCAATGATTGAACACTGTTTATTCATAGGTGTTTAGGTCATTGGTAATGTTATGACCACTTACATGTCAATCTAGCTTCACACTTGTCAGATTGTCATTCATTTTTGCTGAGATTGGTCGTCCACTGTGAGGAGTATCTCGGAAATCTAAATTTCCAGAAACAAAACTATTAGACTATCTTTTGATTGTTGCTTTCAATAACGTATTATGTCCATAAACGACACAAATTTCTTCACGGTCCTACGCAGTTTTGCTGAAAGTTCACCTAATGTTCACGACACAATACCTTATATCTGATGCTATAAACTCTGATTTTGCACGTCTATTAGCTTCATCTATTAGCTGTCAAAATGACTGACCTACAGTGATATCAACCTGAAACCTTATAAAGTCGTAACTCGAAAGACAGAAATTCCTATTTGGCTCATAAATTTCCCACGCGTTATACTAGTTACATTTTCAAAACTTGTAAAATATGAAAATTGAAACTATTGTATGCGTCACTTATTCCTTCAATATTTGAATGAATTACTCGTAAATTCCGATTTTTTAAACTCCTAATAGTATTTTCCTTAATTACAAGAGACTAGTGAACTTGATGAAAACAAGTACATTTTGTTATCAGAATTCAGTATTTCCATCTCCCTTTTGTGCCATAATCTACTGAATGTAGTGAAACTAGACGAACTTCATTCTTCAATTATTTCCTGTGGGACATTTATAAAAAAATAGATTGTTTGTCGTTTGGTAATATACATTCCTCCGTTCATGATTTTATTTTAAATTTCCAGAGCACAATTTACGCTCCTTGGTGTTTTTTTTTTTTTTTTTTTTTCGATTCGTAAATTCCTGTATAAATCACTCCCACACTAACATTCACTTTCCAACAACAAAATTCGACAACTAGCACTAATTTTACTTTTATTCAAGCGTCCGTATTCTACTTCTCGCTCATTTAGAGAATTTTGTTGAATTCGCTAAAATAAATATGAAAAATCCCATGTATGATATCATATATGATGATTGTGACGAAAATTCCCTTTATCCCTATTTGCAAAATTGTCAGAAATCTCATAAAATGAGAATTTTCCCACGAGGTAGCATCACTGCTGACCTGCTTCGACTCAACTGCGATTCCTATATCAGACATCGGACACTAACGTCATCTCGTGCCATATTCGCGGGTCCCAAGCGTTTTAGGTATCCTCTGATTTTATTGGGCGATGCGGATAGGACATCAAGAGTCAAGACATATATAGCAGAATGCAAACGTCATCGTCAGCTACTGTCGGCTCTCGTTGTCGAGCGTGCTAGTGAGCAGGCTAGTAATGTAAGTCACTTTTGGCGTGGGTTCAAACAATATCCAAGTGTTTTTTTTTTTCATAACACTTTTTTCATTAAAATAAGCGTGCAGTTTTACTATATGGATCCGTAGTAAAAGTAGTTGTAGGAACCGATTAGAAACACCACAAGGGTTGGATGGGTTCTGTTCTCGGCATCAAATTGGCAAATTAAAGACTTGCCCAAATATTCGGTACATTTTATATGACCAACTGAAAACAGCTGGCTAGGGTAGCACGCGAATACTGGAACGCTCAGGATCGGCGGAAATGCCATCTCGTGCGCAAAAGCAACAATATATTATAAGCTACTACATGTGCAGAAGAGTAAGAGTGAATCACTTATCAACGCCCAAGACTACACTACGTGACATTCCAGAAAAATGCCACTTCTACCATGAAAAAAAGGATTTCTTGAAACACATATTCAAAGGACTGTAAAGTTATTTTTTTATTTTCTTCAAGAATAGAGCGTCTCATGAATCTCACAAGAAAAAGGTCAAACTCGATATATAAAATCTTAATCAATATTATAATTGATCTTTTGTTCCTGAGCTTTTTAATATTCCGCTCTAAAAAGGGAAAGGAAGCAATTTCAAATTTCCGATTCTTTATTTATAGACTGGCCAATCTCGGAATCTGTTTCAGTTGTACATGTGAAGAATTGTTCATTAAAATGAGCAAATATTACAGTTTTCGAAAAATTTTGGTTTCAAAAGGGGAAGAGGGAAGGGTTTTCCCACAATATTCAATTTTCCGTCATTCTTCCCGTGTAAGGCGGGCTGGCCACTTCAGTTAAGTTTTGATAAAATCGTGCCATTAAGAAGACAATATCACAATTTTAATTTAGCAGTAAAACGGTGGAAGAATGATTAACTTATTATAAAACCACTTCCTTTATCAACGCCAAGGCTATGGAAACCAGGGCCTCGTGCTTAAAGTGACAACGAATCACTTCTCAGGTTATATTGAACACGTACCCCTAAAGGAATGCAACCCTGTGGTCGCACGTTTGGAACCACGAGTTCTTAAACCCGTAATCCTATTTAAAATTATAGCGTCAGATTAAGTAATTTTGGACACTGCCTATGAACTATAATCACACAGATTACACTCTTTATATAGACACTTTTCACTATGTGGTAGATTATACGTTAAAATGTTTACATTGTGTAATATTCTTATTTTTGAATTAGAGCAGCTGATCGATTGGAAAATGGGATTTTGCACCAGATCATATTTTACAGTTAATAGTCTATATAAATAATGTAAGTAGGGAAGGTAAAGATTCAACTTCACTTCGTGAGTTTACACTGGATAAAACTGCATTTTAAGTCAATGTTTCGCAACTGTTGTGTTGCGACACGCATTTTTGCAGATCCCAAACGTTTCAGCATTCTTGCCAATTTAATGTCGAGAACATAATCCAAACAACCCCTGCGGGACTTCTAACCCGTTCCTACTACTACAACTACTACTACATTTGCTGTGGATCTATATAGTACAAGAGCAAACTTATTTTAATGAAAGAAGTTTAATGAAAATTTTAAAACAATGATCGTTAAATCACTTTTTGAATATTATTTTTAATCTTATTTTAACGAAAGAAGTGTTATAAACATTTTTAAAAGTAGTAAAAAAAAACTGTCCGTAGGCAGGATTTTTTTTTTTTTTTTTTAATTCACTTTTATTAACAATTTATATACATTTACAAAACAATAAAAGTATTTAAAACAAATATAAAAATCACAAAAATAGAATCATTTCACTCTTATAATAGCTCTTGATCATACGTAGCAAACTCAGCAATTAGGATATCACTTTGTCTTTAAACAATATGCATTGTCAAGAAAAGTATTTGTATAAGGAATATTTAGTTAAGAAAGCCAATCTTTTATAACAATTTCTAGGAAATTTGCAAATAATTCTTTTCTTCTAACTGGTGGAAAATGACGATATTGATCATAAATGTAGTCATAATACTTTTGTTGCTGATGACTCTTATAGCATAATAACATGTAATGCACAGTATTTGCAGCCAACCACATAACAGCATTATTCTTAGTTCTTGGAAAGAGCTTAATATCTGGTTTTAATAATGTTCGAACATGCACCATATTTGGAACAGTACGACAAATTTTACTAACTAATTTCTGGTAACAATTCCAAATTTCTGTTGTTGCAGTACAATTTGTTAAACGATGTTCTATATCATCTACTTGACCACATTGCATGCAGCTGTTCGTATCTCCGAATTTTAAACGATGTCTTTTAGAATTTGTGTCAACTATATCATTTACTACAGCATACCACGTTGATTGAAGTAAAATTTTGACATGAGATGAAAATACATTCTGCCACACTTGTGTCCAATTTACATCAGGGTATTTAGTTGTTAATTTAGAAGGCGGGAGTTCAAGATTTTTCAAAAGTTTTATGTACAGAGACTTAACTGAGCTCAACTGATTATCTTGTAACTCAGCCTTACAATAAAGGTACTCACACACAACATCTTTATAATACCAGAAATAATTTGGAATTACTTGAATATTAACTGGCAAATTAATTCCAATGTTTTTAAGAAGAGTTGTTAGAATTTCGAAACTTATTCCTGCAGAATCGTTCATCATGCTCTGTATGCCTCTATGATTGAAAAAGGCTTTGGCTTTGTATTCGACATGGACAAGACCAAGACCACCATTTTTTCTAGGTAAGCATGTGTACGGATACCTTACACGAAAAACATGTCCATACCAAAGAAACCAATTACCTACGCTTGTAAGTTTCTTTGCTAATATATTGGGCATTGGAAGAATCTGTGAAATATACCATAATTTTGCAAATGCATGATTATTAATGAAATATACACGTGATAATAAGCACAATTGGCGTGACTTATTCATCTGTAGAACTTGACGTACATTATTGAGTAATGTATTATAATTTAGATCTATAGTATCTCTGATTCGAGAATTAAATTTAACACCAAGAATTTTCAAATATGAAGATACAGTTACCAATCCACAGTAATTTTGCTGTGTTTGTGTGCCAAGCGGGAGAAGTTGAGTTTTACCTATATTAATCATCGCACCAGAATATGCTGTATATTCATTCAGACAACCTTGTAATGTAGAAAGATCTAAAGGATTATTAAGAAAAACAGTTACATCATCTGCATAACTACACACTTTCAGAGTTCGATTGTTGAAAGTAATACCTTGAAGGCGATTATGTATACTGTCTAACAGCGGACGTAACGATATTACAAACAATGTCATACTTAATGGGCATCCTTGACGTACACTTCTTCTAATACAAACCGGCTCCGTAAAAAAGTCATTAATTTTTAACTTGGTTTTAGCTTCATCATAAAGCACGCGAATCCACTTAATAAATCTTGCGCCCAAGCCAAGTTTACTTAATACTAGCCACAAATATTCGTGGTTAACCCTATCAAATGCCTGATGGAAATCAATTGACAACAGAGCATTATTTCCTGAGGAATCTTCGAACATAGTAATAACATCTCTTATACACTGTAAAATGTGATATATTTTCTTCTTTCCAACGCAAGCATATTGAAAGGGTCCCGCTAACAAGTCAATATAACTGGTTAATCTCTTATTTAAACATCGTGCCATTATTTTATAATCAAAATTCATTAGCGTAATTGGTCGATAATTAGATACTTTTGTAGGATTAGCCTGCTTTGGAATAAAAACGGTTACTCCAGGTGATTTATATTTCAACGTTGGAATTTCACTAAAATGCTCATTTACAATTTTCGTTAAAGTTTCACCAATTATCGGGAAAAACTTTTGATACCATTCAGCAGGAAGACCATCTATTCCAGGTGATCTTCCATTTGACGCAGTCATAACAGCTTGTCGCACCTCATCTCCACTAAAAGGTGATTCAATGTACTTCGCCGTATCAGAATCTAAAACACAGGGAATCTGAGATATAACATGTTCTGGAATAACTGTTAAAGCCGATCTTCCATATAATTCTGTATAATATGATTGGAAAACTCTTTTGATATCTACTATTGAATTCCAACCTATTCCTTCATCATCTTTTATATTAGTAATTAATTTTCTACTGCCACGTTTGTACTCTTGAATCAGATGGTACAAGGATGGGTTTTCTTCAGGGTCAATGAAAGGAGCTTTGCTTCTAACTTTCATACCTTCCATCCGTTGCCTGTTTATATTCAGTAATTTGGCCTTGTACTTTTTAACGTCTGTGATATGTTTTGGATCATGTGTCGCAGCAGCTTGTGCTTCACTCAAGCATCTATAGTAAAAATAATAAAGTTTTCGTTGATCCCTGCTTTTCTCCGAGGAAAACCAACGACAGTAACTCGCAACACGAGGTTTAAGGTACTGAAACCACCACTCCGTTATTGTTCGAAAATATTTTTGTTGAAGCACCCAATATTTCCATTTATTTTGAAATTCCTCACAAAAAAGTTTATCATCGAGAAGAGATGTATTAAAATGCCAATACCCTCTACCTCTTTCAATCTTTAGACCTGGAGCTCGAAGAGAAACAATATAGGCTTGATGATCAGAAAATACAGTAGGAACTATTTTCACAGAAAGGAGATTTCTAACTAAGGTGTGTGACAAATATATGCGATCTATTCTTGATGCACAATTGTTACGGATATATGTAAAACCACGTATATTAGGATTTTTATATATCCAACTGTCTTGAAGGTGTAAGCCCTGTACCAATTCATTCAAAGTAGGACTATAATTAAATCCTGGAGTTTGATCTTCAGCCCTCAAGACACAATTAAAGTCTCCAGCTATGAGAAAATATTCATGATTTGGAGCTAAGCTCTCAGCTACATCAATGGCAAAAAACATGTTACGTGCATTCCTAGCTTGCGAACCAGACGGTGAATACAAATTTGTAATTTGTATGTTACCAATGCTTCCATTGATTATCCTTCCTGTAGGGTGGAATAGAGTAGGTGAGAAATTTACATTATTTTTCACAGCTACTGCCGTACCAGTACCATTAAAATTGAAATTATTATAAACAGTATAACATTTCCCTAAATCCAAATATTGTAAGCCGACTTCTTGTAATAAGGCTAAGTCTACCCCTTCTTTTAACAAAAAATCACGTAATGAGAATAACTTGACATTTGATTGCAAATTATTTATATTGATTGTAGCGATTGTTAAAGACATGCCAACGATGAAGAGAAAATTACGTATATGCACATAGTTTAAAATCTCCATTCATAACCAGTAATGCTATTAAAGGGATACAAATTGTCAATTCTGTTAATAAGATGTGATCAATGATTAAATAAAAAATCAATCTTTAAAATCAGGTATTTGTGAAGCGCTGAACAATATTATTTTACTATTACAGAACTCGTTTATCATAAGATAGCCAAAGAAATCCCTTCATGAAATTTCATCAAATTGTCCTGTTGATTACATATTTTCATTGCAATAATTCATTATCGGTAATTTACTTTGTGTAAAATCAACCTAATTAAGTAAATTATAAATTATAACAACAACATTCCATAGTTTCAAGGCACGTAATTCACTTTTTTAAAATTTCCGTCTTCAATTTGGAATATGAAGTCTAATTATGATGATTTTAAGCAAGAAAACATATACATTACATATTCATCACATAATATTGTATTAAATCTATACAGTTATCACTTTTTAAATTTACTCATGTTTCTTCCGATGACAGGTTAGATGGATCATTTTCGCTTATACTTGTTACTTCTATCTCACGACTTACCGTTGTTTTAATTACTTTCTGAGCTAATTCATTTCTTTTTAAACGTTTCCTTCCTCTTCGTTCCTGTAACTTGGACTGACTTTTAAGATCTTCATCTTGGGTAATCACCGTACCGGCACGACATATTTGTCCTTGCACTTGTTGATCATTTTGTCCCTGAACTTCCTGATCTTTTTCCCCTTGTACTTTAACTTCTTCACTTTTACATTTTGGATTTTCTACATTACTAGATATAGGAGGAGTACTATGTGTAAGAATATCTACTGTTATTCCTGGGAAATTGTTTCCTTGTCCAGTGGAAGCAGATTCTAATTCAACATTTCCTGAATCGCTGAGAGATACATTATTTTCACTACATGAAGACTGATTATTAGCATTCTTTCCCACAGAATTAATTTGACTATATTCTGGATCATTTTCATTTTCGTTGCTTGCTTTTGAAGGGAGAGGAGGGAAATCCTCTTCAACTATTATCTTAAGTTGTTCTCTATTATCACTTTTTGTTATTTCTGAAGTAATATCAATGTTCATGTCACAATCCACTGATTCCTGGCCACTACCATTCAAAGCTGTGGGAATACTAAAACTTGAAAATTGTGGTACGGTATTATTAGGTTGAGTCCTTTGTACTGTCAAAAAATTACCGGTACTCAGTTTCTCAGAATAGCTCAATTTTTCTACTACATTTTTTGGCCTAATCCTCTGAGGACATTCAGAATTTAAGTGCAAGGTTGAGTTGCACCTAATGCAAGTTTTTTGTTGTCCTGGGTATGTTACCCAGTACTTTTGTTTGTTAATGTAAACAAGTGATGGGACATCTTTCTTCAATTCTACTCTTATTAATTTTGTTCCTGTCCGGATTGGATAAACATGCTCGGGAGAAAACAATTCATCTTTAATACTGTACACTTTTCCATAGCTACTCATAACATTTTGAATTGCATCATGTGATAGTTCCATTGGTACTACATGTAATCTCACTGTCACAATCTGAGAATCTGCCCATGTAACCTTTATTTCATGTTCACCTTGATCATCAACAAAGGTACATATTCCGTTTGATTCATTTATCACTCTTTCACATAAGGAACACGATTTTAGCTTAACATATATGCATTTTCTATATACATCAACCTCAATACTCAAAACCTCATCTACAGGAAAATGAAATTTACTATATAACCAATCATGTATACTAATTGAACTTGGCCTTTGATCAACTTTTCCAAAATCAAATTTCAGTGTATTTACACGCTTTACTGACATATTTATGCAAGAAGGTATAAGTAAACCTTAAATAACAATTACCTGTAATAATTTTCAATTTATATCAACTTGTTTATAAGCCTATTATTTAGGCCTAACCCTAGTTACGAATATATTAATTCTGAGATTCAGCACTATGTACTATGCGTCTGTATACGACAAATCCCAGCAGCCAACTGCACACTGGATAAAACTGCATTTTAAGTCAATGTTTCGCAACTGTTGTGTTGCGACACGCATTTTTGCAGATCCCAAACGTTTCAGCATTCTTGCCAATTTAATGTCGAGAACATAATCCAAACAACCCCTGCGGGACTTCTAACCCGTTCCTACTACTACAACTACTACTACATTTGCTGTGGATCTATATAGTACAAGAGCAAACTTATTTTAATGAAAGAAGTTTAATGAAAATTTTAAAACAATGATCGTTAAATCACTTTTTGAATATTATTTTTAATCTTATTTTAACGAAAGAAGTGTTATAAACATTTTTAAAAGTAGTAAAAAAAAACTGTCCGTAGGCAGGATTCGAACCCTCGCCAAAAACATTTTTGTTAATAGCATATTACGCTAGACCACTTGACTACCCGAGCCGACAATAATTTTCGTTTATTTTGTGCTATATGTATATCATGTCTTGTGATATCGCATCTGTATCGACAAATCAGAGGATATGCTGAAACGTTTGGGATCCGCAAATATGCTTGCGACACACTGATGCATTCTTCACTTCCATAGATTAAAATCAATTTTGAAAGAGTATACCAATCAACGCCTCCAGGGGTAGTAATAATCCTCAGTAATACACAGAATCACTACTTCCTCGAAACTCTCAGTTTTTCACTACTATAATTTATTATTATTATTATTATTATTATTATTATTATTATTAACATATTAATACCACACGAGATTAAATTAACTCTTTCAGTTTAAGGTCCCACGATTACACCTACACAGAGAAAAATCCGTTCTCCGGACAGCGGTATATTCTACAAATATACGGTATCCTCTTGCTTACTATAGAAATCAGTACGGAGCATACGTTATCCGTATGCTAGATAGGCACTGCCCTTAGATGTTACATCATGCCGTTGCAGGATGTCTGACATCTAACAGTTTTCCGTATATCACATGCATATACTTATGTTACCTTTGTCAGCTATATGTTATATACGTCCATTTGTATTTGAGATCCTGACCGCCTACATTGTTTCATACGGAAAGTACGTATAGATGGAACAGTTATACAGAAAGTATTATAAAACATGCGTTTTCAGTTATACGTCTGATGTACGTTAAGTCCAAAAACTACAGGAATTATGCATGTAACCTATCGTTTTAAGTACGCCACCTACAATTTTTTTTCTCAGTGTATTAGGGTAAGGAAGACGGTTGATTAAGGTGAGTGAATGATGGAATAATTGGTGAAATGAAAACATGGGAGGAAACGTAACTACTCCGAGAAAACCCACGAACATGATGTTGTCCACCACAATCTTACTTGGCCGGAGCTCGAACCGCGGACACCATGCACCAGAGGAAAGAACTCTACCATTGACACACCGCGTCCCAAGGACGCCGATTTCTCTGTAAATTTGGGGGGGGGGATTCAGATGCAGAAGGTGTATATATATATATATATATATATATATATATATATATATATATATATATATATATATATATATATGAAGATTGTAAGATAAACTGCACTCAAATTATTCCAAATATTGTATATTGGTAAATACAATAGAGGGCTCACATGAGCTTTGGGAAGGGGCGCAGGGCCCCCCAGGATCGGCGCCCTTGTTGCTTCCCCATGAATAGTAAACCAAGCATGAGTCAGTATATTTTTGGACTTAACGCCGCAGGATTATGCACCGAGGCTAAAGAAGACGATGATGATGAGATGAATAATAATGCTAGAATGACGAAAATGGGAGAAGGGGAAACCCGAGAAAACCCACGCATATGGTGTTTGTTCACTGCAACATCCACTTGGTAAGAGCTGGGATTGATCCAGGGCCCCCGTGTGCCAAAGGAAGTGCGTCACATATATTGTGAATGTTCAGTAAAGTGCATCGTTAGTCAAAAAATGTTGGGAACCAATTTCAAATCATATATAAGTTTGTTTAATATTATGTTCTAACACTTTTTAGGTAAATCTTTCACTTTTTTCCTGGATATGACCTGCCTATAATCTTTTATCAGTGATCAATGGGTTGTCCAAGTGCTCGCTTTATTCTAAATCATTACCTGGTAGTTGATTACCTAATAAACCAAACACCAAAATACAAATTATTTGTTTCTTGTAGAACAAATACCGCAATGAATTTACGAGTTTTTGAATACTCATTAACGTTTCAGACTTCGCACAGCCTCAAAATAGCTGTATGAGTTGAATAACAAATCGGAAGAGTAAATTCCTTGATGGGTTTTATTGATTAGGATATTAAAGGCTTTCCAGCTGGATGTTTGTCTTTCTTAGTGATCTACCGTACCTGAGAATCCACACCTGGACGGAAGGTTTGCAATGCAAAAGTTCTGATTTTTATCTATTGACAGAAAGTTACCAGAAATCAAAAGTTCTATTTTCTTTTATTTCTTTTAATTGGGTAAAACGAAACAATCTTGTTTTGAATACTTCCTCCTATTATAATTTCAGATTCTTGTTAAGAGAGAAAACGACACGGGATATTATGGCATAAACAAATCATCTATTGACTGTTTCTTTACACATGGCATTCAGCTAAGTTGTGAGTTCGAAGTTGCTTCACAGAATGATAAAATCCACATTTTAGATTTCCCTTAAAACGGAGGAAAAAAGGCAAGAAGAAAAGAGTGAGTTTTACGTCCCACAGTTATGCCGGCCAGGCTAAAGAAGAAGAAAAAACAGAGTGGTAGTTGCAATTATAGTAATATGCCCTTATTATTAGACATGTTAAGGGCACGAGAAGTACGAAGATGTAGGCCGAGAAAATGTGGGAGTTTGGAAGTAAAGTCCCCAGGTAGTTGAAGGCTAGCCTCTATGTATAGAAGTTCTGACTGACTGAACGATTGATAAACGCCCAGATCAAATCGCTTTAAGCTAGAAACTTGAAATTTTGACAGCACGTAAGATTTATGATGCAAGGTCCAACTAGAAAAAGATTTTCTGAAAATTCAATGGGAAAGGAAGGAAAAGACATGTGACAATCATTATCTTAAAATATGGACACAAGTTGAAATCTCCGAAGGTTAGTGACAAAATTTGGTAGGACATTTCATTTAAAATAGACACATGTTTTAGCGTTTTTTGCTTTTTTATATTTGCCCTAGAACGGAAGGGGGAAGAAAAACTGTGGATTACAATTGTTATAATCGGATGGTCGTATCTCGAAATTCATTAAGGTTAGAGACATGAAATTCGGTATGAAGAATTTTCATTTAAAATAATTAAATACGTGCTTAAGCGTTTTTGTATTTATCCTAGAAAGTAAGAAAAAAGACAGGTAGACAAAAGCTGTGGGGATTGAAACGGTTAAAATAAGATGGCCATATCTCGAAATTCACTATAGAGACATGGAATTTTGTATTTGGAATAATGAAAGACGTGCTTGAGCGTATTAGAAGTTCCCTTTAGAAGAAAAGTGAAAAGGCCAAAATAAAAGTGGGTGGGGTTGTAATTCTTAAAATAGATGGTTATATCTCGAAATCCCTTACAAGCGGAGACATTCTAATTAAAGAAGTGTTACGGCATTTTTTTTAATATGTCCTTAGCAGAGAAGAAAAAAGAGTGAGAGTTACAATTGTTATAATAAGATAGCCATGTCTCAAAATCCGTTAATGTTAGAGATTATAAAGGTGGGGTCCGGAAGGCGGAGTCTCCAGCTAGCCGAAAGCTAGTCTCCTCCATAAAATGCATTTAGCTCCTAAATTGTTACTAACTGAAGTATAAGTTTATGTATAAATTGCCAACGAAATTACTACATTTTGAGAACAATTATTGTTGTCACTATTAAACGTTTTACTAAAACAATTTTGTCTTCAACGTTATTCTAATATCTCTACAAACGTTTAGTTAAAACTAGAAAACCCACTTTCCCCACTGATTTGTCGTTTTTTCTTTCCTATCCAGTGGCCGATTTTGTTTTATATTTGAACTTCTTCTCTTTTTATCAGAAAACAGCAATTAGGCCTAAATGTCTTTTCGTATAATGGGAAAATAATTATGTAACAGATATATTATTATCCTCCACCAAAAATCAAAATGTTCTAAAATAAAACACAAAATTTTACACAAAAAAGCTGTAAAAGAACTTTTCAAAAAAAGGCGTCTTTTTATTTATTTAGCCTTTGCACAGGGGTGTACCCAACAGGTGTAAGTAGGAGGACCCTGTCGTTTGTGAAGGAAGGGGGGCAGGTACAATGCATAAAACAAGCAAAACAAATGTGTTGCAGCTAGTGCTTTTGAGGCTTGAAAAACCGGAAAACTTCGGTTCCCTTCCGTCGAAAAACTAAAAACATTTTTTTTAGCGTATTCTTATTATTTCTTTATTTATTTACTTTTGCTTTTTCCATAAATTACAGTCCAGGTAGTTTTTATTATGTTGAACCAAGAATTACTGCCCCGGACTAAACATTATACCTTTATGCATAACTATTTAAATTTAATCACTTGTACAGTCCGCAGAAAAAAAACTGCAACATGAGCATGTAAGCGTTTTATGAAACTATGCCGAACAGCGCAGGGAATCAACATAACCTCTAAGTGGCACGAAACACGCCAGGAGAAACCTCGGAGTCCATCATGCACACTTAGTTTGGAATAAAAGACTTCATCGTTTCACAATAAACTTAGATGTTCATGTTGCAGGTTTTTTGCTGCGGACAATATAAAAGCTATCTACATAAGATTGATTTTCTTTGAAATTTCTTTAAGATTTCCTGACAAAAATATTTATTTATTATGCATGACTTAAAAAATATAATTATTCAATTAACAGCTACTTCCTGTTTTATACCAGGTAGCATTGAAAAACAAGCGAATGAAATCCAAACTGAAAAAGTGAATAAAAAAGTTTTTCCCTAATTTTCCATTTGATAAAATATGTTTTTTAAAATACTAGTTATAGTATATAAAAATATAATGTACTTAAATTTCAGTTTAGTACGATTGTTTATGGTAGTATTTATAGTACCGTGTTAAAATGTTTGTCTTCAAAGTGTCAAATATAAATTGCAGTAAATTGTGTAATCTGCTGTCACAAAAATGTATACCATACTTTTTTTCGATTGCCATGGTAAAATACTATTTTTCCATACAATTTCGCTGTAAATTATTAATTATATGCAAACTATGTTATTTCTAAATGACTGAAGCAAGGTAATTTTACGATGATGTTTTAAAAGCTGGTCATTGGGGGGGGGGGGGCAGCAATTATTTGGAGTAGCCGATGGGTCTCCCCATGGTAAAACCGTTGCCTTTGCATCTCTATCGTGAATACCACGAGATAAATCTATGTTCTACGAGACTTTCCAACTGGAGATGTAACAGTCAATTATCAAGGAGTGTATTTATCAATCCGCCAACAATGTTCTACAGTAGCCGTCCTAAAAGAAAGGAATTAAAAAAGTAGGGTGCAGTAGATGATGCATTTCCTTGAAGCTTCCGAATCATTCTCAATGCTTGAAGTAAATCGGTTAATAATGAGAGAACTATTAGAGAAGAAGGCCCAAATACGGGCTACCATTTTTATTTTTCGAATATCAATAAAACGTTCTAAGGACGTGCGAAATAACTCCAAATATGTTGAGAGATCTTTACTTTATAACAGAGTTACAAATACAGCTGAAAATTGCATGACTAACAATAATAAACAGTTTTCTGAGAGAGACCATAATGTTAAGTTTTGAAAGTATGGTCTAAATATGGACTATCTTCGAAATTTGCAAAAAAGAACTAAGAAAAATGTTTGAAGGTACAAAATAAGGTTAAAGAATAATGTAGAGGTGATGACTGTCTATTTACAAAAGTCACAGATATAGTCTTCCTTTTCCGCACCAGCACATTCGTTATGTTCCCACATTGAACACATGATACATCTAACCCATAGCTCCCCTTGTGTATCTTCAGAGAATTTCCTATCGCAGAATATAGAATTTGCATCTTCGTCATTGTATACTTCATTTCAATTTCCAAGGCTTTTCGTGTCCAATAATCATATCTAAGTTAATATCTTCATCATCAGAAAGATCTAAATCAGAAATCACCATCCTACATTCTTCTGGATCTGATTCTCGTCTTGCAAGTTCCAGAGCTCCTTGTCTTCTTTTCTGTCCAAATAATGTCCTTTTTACATTTGCAGATTTGTGGTCAACGGTAGTCAACGATAATGCCTTCTTGCATTTACGGGACGTTTGTAAGGAATTAAGAACTGTTTCTTTGTGAGGAGTACCCGTTATAACAGTAGCGCGTGTTGGTTTTCTACCTCGATTGATGAGCCTTTTCTTAATTATACGAACTATTGAAATATGAAATGGACTTACTAGATTTGAAGTACCAGGTACTGTGTTGTGAATATATCAAGATGTAAGGTAGGGAAATTCTTCAAACGATGATGTAGAAGGGATAGGATCTGGGGCATTGTTGTTTTGGCTCGGATCTTGGGCCGCAGTAGGTTTAAGGGTTGGGTTGCATGTTTTTGTGCTTTAATTTCAGAAGTTATGAAATCTGCAACACTAAAAATATTTGGATTCAGTGGGAAAATTCCTGTGGACTTAAAACCGTTTACAGCTATTTCCCCAGTTTGGACTTTAAGGTATGCTCTTCCAAATATCTCCATGATGTCATAAGGTGTAATTGGTCGTTGCGAATGACGATAACATTGCCTTAATTCTTCAGTATAATAACCATTAGGGTACCCATAAATGTCTTGTCTAGTGGCTAAAATTTGTGAGTTGTGTGTGGTGGCAATGAAATTATGGTAACGTGATGATTACGCGGCATCTCAATGACGTCAATATTTCGAACGTGACTATAGTGTTCATCAAGAATCAGCAGAACCGGCCATTCTTCAGTCGGGCGAACTTTCAGAACAAAATGAGAAAACTACTTGGTGAATAAATTGGCTTGTACCCACCCACTAGCATGCGCTACGCCAACGGACTCTGGAGGACTTCCTTTCATTAACTGACTACTCATGTTCGTTTGCGGATATATTACCTTGGGAGGTACAAATTGTCCAGCGACACTCATATAGACAATAATTGTGATTATTGTACTTTTCTCTGCAGAAGCTAGAGGTGCTATTTGTCTCCTACCTTTCCTTCCAGTTATAGACGGGAATTTGCTTTGAACAATTGTAAGGGCCGTCTCATCCACATTGTAGACATTTTCCGCAGGATATTTGTATTTTTCGTAAGGATCTTCGAGCAGACGAAAAAACTGCTGAACATTTCCTTGTTGAAACTAAAAGCGCGAGCAAAAGACGTTCCACATGTTCTACGAAGCGCAATAACGTTTTTGTGCCGACGAAGGAAAAGATCAAATCACGATCTTCCAGCCTCTGTGTCCCTAAATGGATGTTGAAGACCATTTCGTGATGCTAGTTGATACGCCATACGTTGCAAGTCGCTCCTGGTGTATCCAAAGAAGTTTTGCTCCATGAGGAGTAGCTATTCTACCAATTGCTTTCCAAGCTCGCCCCCAATATCGGTTTTCTTTCAAGCTTTGTCGTTGCTGCTTGAATGGGAGTCAGATTGTGCTTCGTGCTTAATGTTTGCAGAGTTGTACGTGGCACATTAAAAGTCTTTGCTGCTTTCAGCGTCCCCATGCAGTTTTCTCTTACGGCGCAAATAGCACTCGCCATGTCCTCTTGCTTCCACATCTTTCTTTTTCCTTTTGGAATGTACTTTGGTTTCGATCTTGGCATGCTAAACCAAAAGACATACGTTTTGAGAATTTTACAATTCTGATCCAAATATGGGCTACTAGCATATATTTAGACCTAGCAAGGTAGCCTGTATTTAGACCATTTGTAGATTTTCTTTGTAACGCAACAGTATTCATAGACAATATTATTTACCTTTTGATTTCTACTAACTAGAAGTGCTATCCCTGCACAATACAACCCACCTGTTACAATTTTTCTAACTAGGTTTTCTCATGGTCAAAAATAATACAAAACACATACTTGATAAAACTTTCCCACGATTGTACACAGGCAAAACAGATAACTTGATCAACCAGACCCAACTGTTCGTCGCCAACTGAATCACGCCACCACCTTCGTCTTTGAATAATGCTTTCAAACATTTGTCACTAGGTGGTAGTACTACACAAGCATACAGAAGTCTAAAACGTCACCTAGCCCATATTTAGATCACAGCCCGTATCTCCTCTATTTTTCTTTAAAAATCCTCGATTTAAAAATGCTGGTTTCGCTAAAATCTCTTAGTAGTTTCGTTCATTTTTATGAAAGATATCATGTGCCTTATTTGACATTAGAAAATTACTCATTTTAGGCAGAAATTAGTCTGAAGGAAGAAGGTGATTTTACCCCATCACATGGAAGCAGCTTTCTAAAACTACCCAGTTTTCACGAAACATTGCCTTTTATTATGTTCACTTTTAGTAGAATGACAAACACTGTTTGTAGTTAACATCAGTCAGATTGGAAATTTACTCCAACTGAAAATACGTCGAGTTTTAATACTTGCACTGCTGTAGTTAATAGGGGTGGACAAATATGACAATTGCTCTCTGGTTGGGGAAGGGAGAAGGTGTATTGCTGCGATGCCTTTCCGCAGTACACTTGTAGCGTTTCCAATAATATTTCACTAAGGAGAATTTTATAGTTGTATCACACTTTCTTAAGCAAGCGTTCTTTAAACAAGGAGGGCGGGACGGTGGCTCAGGGGTAGAGTACTTATCTCTGGTTGCGGGGGTCCAGAGTTTAATCCCCGACCAAGTAAGCTTGTGGTGAACAACATCGCGTCCGTGAGTTTTCTCGGAGTACTTTCATTCCCTACCAAAATTTCACTCCACCAATTCTTCCATCGCCATTCACTTGCTCTAATCATCCGTTCCCCTTAGCCTAAAGGGCATAATCGTAGCACGTTAAACTGAACGATTTGAAGATTTGAATTGCTGGAGTACCACAGATGAGGGGATGGTAATTACAGGCAATGCATATACGAGTATACATGAACGCAGTTTGGCATCCTGATTACGTGTTGCTACACGGTATTTTTCTTCTCACACATGCGCAGTTTGCTTAGAGCAATAACATACGTGCTGTCCTATTTTAGGTCCGCATAATTTAAACCATTGCCTACTCGCTTCTTTGATCAGGAAATTCACTCTTAGTATCTTAGAAAGTGTACCTTAAAGGAGGAGTTACATGAAATCTTTGTTTTACGTCCCACGATTATTACGTGTAGGCTGAAGGAGACGGTGATGATGAGGAATGAATGAAATAGTGGAATGAAGAAAGTGGGAAGAAAGGGGAAAACCCCGAGAAAATCGACCACTGCGCTTGTCCATCACAAAGTTCATTTGGCATGAGCGGGGATAGAAGCAGAGACCACACGCATCAGAGATGAACGCTCTACAAGAGCTACCGCAGCTCTTAGGAGCTACATGACTGGGTGCAGACCCACCTTAGGATGATTTACTGTATTGGGTATAAATATGCGTTCAGAGGTATACTATTAAAACTACTCTGTAGAAAACAAAAAAACTTGTGCTAGATGCCTACTACTAGGAAGAGTTGTATCTAACAAGAGTCGCTGCAGGAGCGCAGTAGCGGGGGACGCTGAAGTGCGTACATAGGAAGCAAACGCGTCACCAAAGGTGAATATGCACGTGAACAAAGACGTGTCTCACAACATTGGGTAACTTTATCGTTTGAGATTAATTCTAATTCTTGATACAAGCGTGAGGTATGATGTTAGAGGTCTTCATGTGTTTCTTTTGATAAGATTTTACCTTCAACTTTCGAACCGAAAGTGATAACTGCAGATGATAAACACCTGGTCAGGAAGACTCTGCTCGTCGAGCTGAACGTTCGCTATGCCGAATTCAAGATGGCAGCGACACACCTATTTCTGTTGCCCATCCCGAAACAATGAGTATGCCTTCATCGAATATTAAAAATTACCCCTACTGCGAATTTAAGTTTAAGGAATAAGTCATTTAAAATTATCCAATCATTAACGGGACCATTGTGATGTTCTCAATGTGTCATGTCATGCCATGTCATATAATGTTGACACCGTGACTTACTTGTCGAATCCAGTTCTCGTCTAGGCGAAATAGTGTGCAATGGGGACCGACCCATACTGTGAGAGATGACTTTGCATAGCTAAAGTCCGGTTGGGGTTTGGACTCCACATTAATAGCAGGACACGTTCCTCGTGACGTCGATGTTGCATAAGGAGAAAAAAATAAAAGTTTACGTTATAGACTTCAATTTCGAGGATCAATATCTGACAAAACTTTCTTGGGTACTGAATAAAACCATCTTTCATACTGTTGACTAATTTTTGCTTATGATAGTTGAAAGAATTAGTCGTATAGGACTAGTAAACGTAGGCCCTATGAAAAAATATTTCAGTTTAACGTCCCACGTTTATGCCCTTGAGTATGAGAGAGATATGATTAAAGCAAGGGGTCAAGCTCCAAAGTTGGACGTCCGTTTCCAGCAAAATTTTGAAAATTTACAGGGAAGATACGGATAATTTGATCGTTTGTGTATTGATAATATATAAGGGTCTCAAAAAATATGTTTATTTGTTATATATAAGCGGTTATAAACATGGGACTATGCGGCGAGTGGAGGGAACTACTTGGTGCAAAGTAACCGATCAGTTGCACTGTGGGAAAATAACGAGCATTTATGTCATCAACATGGCGGATGTACAATGGCTGTGAACTAACAGTTTTAACATTTGTGAATCAATATGTCGCTAACGAGCAAAATCTTTTAAAAGTTTGTGAAGAACCTAAATGAACAAATGAACTAATGCGCATTAATGAACCTAATAACAAATTGCAGAAAATGTGGAAACGAAATGACAGCGAAAAAACGTGGCGAAAGCGGACGTCCAACTTCGGAATAAATGCCAAAACAAGTAAACTATAACGCAAGAATTGGTGGAATGAGAACGCGGGAGTACCCCGAGAAAACCCAGATACACAATATTGTCCTCCACAAAATTACCTGACCGGGGATCGAACCAGGGACCCCACGCACCAGAGGTAAGCGCTCTACCACTGACGACCACTGAGCTACTAATTTCACCCTGTAAATGTACAGTATTTGTTGTTTGACTACTTCGAATTAGAGCAACATTAAATAATATAACACGCAGAGAAGTATAAAATACATCGTAGACTTGCTAGCTACTTCTCGGACTGAATAACCCGAAAATCAACGTGTACATACCTTGTTGCATACTTCATAATCAAAAGATAAAATAACGCTAATATGAAAATGTTAACTCCATCCCCTTGAATTGGATTTGAGTTCAGCGTCCCGTTACTAGGAGAATCTATATGATACGTGGATCTACAGCATAAACAAACAGACGAAGGAAAATATTCTTTAATGTACTGCCCATCTTAATTACAGTATTTTGTAACATCGGTGTATTCTTTCTGTACTCTAATTAAATTTACCGCCGCTTTATTTTTTCTACACTCATCCTCACCACAAAAACAAAGTAAAATATATAATGCCGAAGCAAATTAAAGAAATCAAAGTGCACATTAAAGAAATTCGCAATTACAGAGCATTTCGGAAGAAAATCTGAAAAATATTAGGAAAACAGTATGGAAAGGAAATCATAATAACTGTCCCCAGCAAATAGGAATTCTTGTAATTTTCAGGGGTAAAAGCAGTGTTGAATTCAGACATTTTCACCCGGGGGGAATGTCAACTCCTCGGGGGGGGTCCTGTATTTTTGCAAGAAAGCAGCATATTTAACAATTCCATTCACATGCACATCTTACCTAATATTGACAAGGTACATTCGCGAAGTGTCCCCTCGGGATTCGTCTAAAATTGATTTAAATGCAAAGTTTTCCGCGACCCAAAGTATATTGTACTAATTTTAGCGGCCCATGCGGGTAATTTGCATATTTATGGGCCTTCATATATCCGGAATTCATACACTACTATAAGCTTGGTCACAAAGTTGCTTTTAGTTTCTTTAGATGTAACTGAATATGAATGTGGGCATATGCAAAACAAATTGGATCAAGTACTGCTTCCCTGACAGGTTTTATCCATACCGGCCGTCATATTGGATTCAACTTTCGGTTTTTCAAATGGGAATAGGTGCATGTGATACATCAAATTCATACAAAATTTTCTCGGAAATTCGTTGGTGTAGTGTGATTTACGGTAGCTTGTACCATTTGCAAGATATTGCATGTTAAATGTGAGGCACTTCACAAATTCAACCACTAAAAAGTTGTACAGGGCCTCGTATGAATATGTGATCTTTTACGTGATTCATTGCTGACGAAATGTCTTCTGAACGTACATACATACAGACACACAGACGTAAATAGGATATGGTAGATTTTCACCAAAATCTGGTCTTATCTAGATTTACATTAGGCATAATGTTCGTAATACAATACTTCTTTGTTCGTAGAATAACATGGAAGTAATAACAATCACCCACAGAAATGTTGTAAGATTATGACACCAATGTTGAAGAGAGTTTGTTTATACCTACAGTATTTTCCAGTTAGAAATTGTTTTGATTTGTCAACATCAAAAACGTAAGCGTAACTCACATTACTCTATAATGTCTATTCGCGAAGTGCCTAGAGGGATTTAACATGTAATATCTCGCAAATGGTACAAGCTACCGTAAAACTCACTACACCAATGAATTTCCGAGAAAATTTTATATGAATTTGATGTATCACATGCATCTACTCCCATTTGAAAAACCGAAAGTTGAACTCAATATTGGGGACCCAAGATGGAGGCCGGTGTGGATAACACGTGCCAAAGAAGCAGTACTTGATCCTATTTATTTTCCATATGCCCACATTCATGTTCAGTTATATCTAAAGAAACTAAAAGCAATTTTGTGACCGAGCGTTATAGTAGTGTGTGATTGAATTCCGGGTAATGAAGGCTCATAAATATGCAAATTACCCATATGGGCTGCTAAAATTAGTACAATACACATTAGGCCATGGAGAACTTTGCATTTAAATCAGTTTTACATGAATCACGAGAGGTCACTTCGCGAATGTACCTTGTGAGATTAATTGCTGATAAATATTCTATGTGAGATTACAATTGAAAAAAACAATCCTTTAATTTTATCTAAAACATTAAATAAAGACTGGCAAAAATATTTTAGACTAAACTTTAACTGCTGTTTACAGTAGCTATTTTTATTATTTCCTATATTCAGTAGTTACTGTTTGTTACTAATGTAGAAGTTTTTAAAAATATTTTAATTAACTCAAATATTTTTTGTCCTAAAACAAACATACATAGGAATATCTTAACAAAAAGTTATCGTTCTTTCTCACACTTCTGATTCTAAATCAAGCATATTAGCCTTGATTTCTTCACTGCATACACATCAATAGTTTAGTTTACGAAATCTTCAGTAGGATTAGTGCCGTGTCGTGGAAAATCAGTGCTTGGTGCGAGTGTATACGAAGGCACCCCCGTATATATGAGTGAGGTCGACGGACCAGCCGCGAAAGGTAAGAAAATTTTAAAAAGTAAACCCTGCTTTTCCTTGATTTTGAGCACTTTTCATTACTTTTTTCCTTTCATTTTATATATGTGCACATGCCCACATCGCACTTACTTCGACGCCCGGGGCCGTCGCCCCGCTTGCCTCTCCCACATGGCACGGCATTGAGCAGGATTTTCATCACCTTCAATAGCAATCTTTCACTTATATACTACTATTATATTGATAAATTCTATATAAATCTCTAACCCAGGAAGGATAACTGTTCCTCCCTGATAACTCTAAATGACGCCCTCTGAATCTCACCCTTTAACTGACTTATTTTTAATTAAAGAAAAGTGTGTTTACTTTAACAATCGTAAAACACATTACGTCTGTTACTTCCGATGCGAGAAATGGGATTTGAGCGCTCTATTTCAGATAATGCAAGAACTGTACATTTTCAAGAACTAAAGTCTGCTGACATCAGAGATTATATAGAATAATCGAAATATCTTCTCTATCTGTCCTTTCCTATCTCAATCTGTGCTAGTGGTACCTACTAATATATAATATAGGGCGAGAGTATAGTACCTACTAAAATACAAACCTTTCTTCAACAGTTAACAATTTCATGTTCTGCCAAACTCGGTCATAGCGTTAAGAAATACAAGTTTTATTCACTATTTGGTATCCTATCTTAGATGTTACATGTTTAATATTTATGTAGAATGGGTCTGCGTCATTTATATGTATATTGAGAGATCGGATTTCGTCTGCACGTGCACGGAAAGAAAAGCAAATAATTGGGTGAAGTAATTTCTACATTTTGCGACTGAAATTTTTTGAGTTTCTCCGGGGGGGAATGAATTTTCTTCGGGGGGGACATTCCCCCCGGGCTACCCCCTGAATTCATCCCTGGGTAAAAGTGAGGGGGAACGCCGGGACACTTCGTCCTTCCACTTCCGGAAAATATGTAGGGCGTGACATCATGCCGCTATCTACCGTCCCCCTACCTTTTCGCATTCACTTTTACCCCTGGTAATCTTACACTCTACATCTCATTAAACGAAACGTTTTCATTTCCTGCAAAACTTAAATAAGGCAATAAGTTCTCAGTGCATAAAGTACTCTGAACAGTGGCATAACTACAATGGAGCGAGTGGAGCAGGGCGAACAGTAAAAGGGCCCAAGGGCGAAAAGAAAAAAAGAATACGGAAAGCTGTTCGTTATGAAAAGAACGTTTGGAAACTTCAAATGGTACGCTATGACTGTTAGCAGTTAATTGGCAACAGCCGATACCGGGGGTGGATCCAGAAATTGTTGAGGAGAAGTGCAAGTCTGAAAAATAAACTTGAGACATTTTTCGATATTTGGTTCGCTAACTAAAAATGCGGACTGCAGTGTTTCATAATACGTATTTATCTCAGCCCCTCTGGAGGCAACATTGAGGAAACCCATGTTGTTCAACACGAGAGAATCCAGGATTATCATGAACTGGAAACGCATACATTATCTGCAATGAGCGGAGAACACACTCATAATCACCTTTTTGAGAGAAATTGTAAAACTCTTTTTCCCCACAGCCTTTGAACAAGCGCTTCATTAGGGACTAATTTATATAATTTATTTCTCATGGAGGGGCGCGTGAGCACTGCGCCCACTTTCTTGGATCTCCTCTGGGCGATACCCGGACAATCATCACTGCAATGTTTGTCTAGCTAGTTGCCTAGTGAAAGTTTTGCATAATATGCATTGCAATTAGTGCGCCGCGCCGCCTCTCGGGTTCCACCCCCACCCGGGACTAAAACGAAAGTTGGGCCTGTTTGAAACCTAGTTGACACTTATAAAACTAGCCTGTACTCCCTACTTATGTTAAAAATATAAAATGAAAAATTATCTTCAGATAAATTTGATTCAGATTTATATGTACAGAGTGTCTTAAAAGTCCCCTAACATAGGGTAACTGTTATTATCCATGCCATTAATAGAGGGGTTGGGGGAGGGAAGGATATATTTTGTAAGAGTATGGTGAATGGAGGCATGTTTCAAATGGGGTCTGGCCATCGACACGTTAGTGTAAAACACAGTGACTTTATTCACTTATGTTGTGGGTCCAGGTAAACGGCAACGTTGCATTTTCATTTAACATTGGTTGCATAAAGAGTGTCCAGTCAAAACGGCTCACCCGATTTGAAAAAAAAAAAAAAAAATCCTTTGCTTTAGATTGAGAGCATTACATTTAGAGGTTTCCCCTCTTACACTTTGTTGTAACTGGTAATAAACAGTTACCCTATGTCAGGGGACTTTTGAATTACCCTATACATACACATTATATATATATATATATATATATATATATATATATATATATATATATACAAGGGCGAATCAAAGGGGGGCTAAGGGGCTATAGCCACCCCCTTGACGCTCAGGTTTACACTGGATAAAATGGGCTTCAATTCTGCTTTACACTGGATAAAACGGCAAATTATGGTTTAGCTCCTCCCTTGATCATATCCTGGATCCGCCACTGTATATATATGTGGGATGGGTAAACCCGGTTTTTATAAAAAAAACGGAAACCAGTTTCTATAAAAACCAAAACCCGGAAAACCGACATTTCGGTTTTCTTCAAAACCGGCTCGGTTTTCACCGAAACTAGTAGGGATGGGCACAAGCGAGTTCGAGAAAGTTTTATAGATATATATGGATAGATAGATAGATAGCAGCAGCTGATGAAATGAGTGGGGCAGGGGGCAGTAAACTAGTTACGCCACTTACTCTGAACAGTACAGTCTGTGCTGAAGTAATTTGAACAATGACGATATTTCTTTAAAAATCGTATCCCTTTTGTAGTTTTGATTACTCCTAATTAAAATGACTAGAGGCCTAATGGTGGTGGTTCGTGAAGGAAATCACATCGGAGAAAGTACTTTAACAAGGTGTATACTAAAATTTCAAAACGAAATTCCGTGACTTTTTCTTGGCCTTTTCTTTCCCAAACCACAAAATTTAATAACATTGTCAAGAGCGAATTTAGGTGCAAATTGGGTCGAATTTTCACGCATGTGATAGAAGTGTGCTTTGCTTGGGATTTGGTAGCGTCTAAAGCGGACCATAGACATTTTTGGTGGGGAATTTTGACATTTTATACAACAAAATTTTTCAGTCTATACTTATATTTGTACAAATTTTTAAAAAAAATCGTGACCCAAAAGCTAAATTTCGCGATCTTTTATTGACTTTCATGACCGTTTTCTGATTTCATGACTTTCGTGACCGATAGACACCCTGTTTAAAACCTATAAACTTAGGAAAGAAAACAACAATAAGAACAATAGATAAGTTTGTTTTCCTTCGTTTATAATAATAATAATAATAATAATAATAATAATAATAATAATAATGCAATTTTATCTACGTGACTTCCCTTACACCCTGCGATTAAAATATAAACAGCAGCAGCAATACGTTAATGAATCTTCTAGGCAGAGGCGCATCCGGGGTGGCGATCAGGGTGATCGCCCTCCCCCCAGAAGAGGAAACTTTATTTTATTTATAAATAAAACCCATCGTAGAGTTTGGAGCTCTTAAAAGTAGCTCTAAGTATCAGTATTACAACCCACCGTCTCCCCCAGAAGTCCGTCCTGGATCCGCCTCTGCTTCCAGGAAGCCACAAGTCAATATGCTCTTCCAAAATTACACTTTTTTTTTCAACTAACTGAGTCACGATAATTTGTTTCATTACAATAAAAGAATAAATTGGAAAACATGTGGGAGACAGTGAATTATACCGGCACTACTGATCTGAAATGTATGTTTAATCTCCAGAATCACTATGTTTGGCCTGTGGCAGTAACAATTGATGCAAAGAGTTCTAGTACAGCACTGGCGTCCTTAGCTTTTTAAATCTCGGGAGAGGCTCGGATGAATCAAGATCAAAATCCTCTTTCCGACAAAAGTTAAATATACAAAGTAATATAGTTTCTTTAAATATATTTGACTAAAATCTGGGGATACGTGCCCCCCTGACCTCCCTGCTAACGACGCCTGTCGTCTGATCTGGAATACATGTAAGAGAGAAAACAAACAGAAACTATCAAGATTTTCAGGAAACAGTAGTAGTAGTTCAATCTGCACAAACGCGGAAATCATCTAATTACTGGGACTGAGGGAGACACACTTTCTTCCAAAAACGTTGTCCAGGTGGGTAAGATCAAAATGTTCAAATACTTCACTGGGACATCATTTGCTAAGGGACATCCTCTGAACTGTATGAAATCGTAATTAGTGTTTTGCCCCTCGTCCCCCCTTTGTATTTGCAAATTGAAAATTTATTTTTTTCGCAGTTTTATTCTTGTCTGATGAGCTATGAATTCTGCAAGTTTCGTTCCAATCGCTCAACTCGTTCTAGCTAGACCCAAGAGCCGAACCTTACCTTTAATTTTCCATAGCTCTGTATGTGTGTGTGTGTGTGTGTGTATGTATACAAAGTGGAAAGACCTCACTAAGGATTGTTAACACAACGTATTGTTAAACGCTTTATGTATTACAGATATTCGAACAACGCCTTGACACAGTTTTAACACGTAGAATACAATTATTTGTGTTCCCCACTAACTTCAAACAGTAACAGAAAGCAGAAGGTAACACTTACCACACTGCCTTTTTCACCCTGCAGTTACAAACAGTCTGTTAAGCCTCAAACATGACATCGGTCGCTCCACAATCACGATCTACAAGGAAAATCACTTTAAATGCATTGAATTTACTTACTTATTAGTAATTCCTGAACAATTACTGAAAAACATAGGTATACTCACACAAAGAAGATGGTCTGCTGCCTTTACGAAATGACGATAGTAGTCCTATAACCGTTCAACTGAGAATCACACTTTCATCCCACACTGTTATGTTAACTTACTGGTAAGTACACTAGCGCCACGAGTGACTGATCTTCGGTAACAGTGTCTGCACCTCAACAAAATGAAAGATAAGCAGTGAACATATATATTAACTAGTGACGGGCAATTCTGGAACGTTCCTTTCCAAAAGAACGACTCTTTCAGTAGAACGAAAGAGTCGAGTCTCTGAAAGAAACCGAGTTAACTTTGACGGATTCAAAACACACGAAATCATGTACAAATTGTAAAAGATGGATTCATTCATTGTAGTTGACAGATTCAGCCTATGTATTCGATTGATGAAACCAGTGGCGGAGCCAAGGGAGGACCTGGCAGACAGGTCCCTTTGCTCAAAATCTTAGCTCCCCCGACACAGTGATACTGCTATAGGTCGACAAAGGGTGAGTTGATAGTAGCCACAAGTGTGAAAATGCTACCGAAACATCTCTCAACAACAGAGTTACCAACTGCAGAATATCGTATGTTGCAATAGTCTGCGTTCCGAGTAAAATTCTCCAGGCTCGTTTTTGTTTGTAGTATAGTAAGATCTGATTCATCGAAATCTAAGGTGCATGCATTGGCCTCACTATCTCAACGTTCCTTTTAACCTCTGTCCCTTATCTGGTTATATTCTTTGTTTTCGACAAAGATCGAGAAAAAAAATCAGTCGGCATTCTCATTCGCTTCGATGTTGAAAGTCATCCTAAAATAAGAGATGCTTACTTACAAATAGCACTGCAGTAAAACATTACACTTGTGTTGGACGAAACAAGTCTTCGTACACTAAGTAATTAATTTTCATTGATTATGGCGACATAGAACAAATGCATAACATCCATTAAATAATTTGGTATTATGATTATTATTATTATTATTATTATTATTATTATTATTATTAATAATAATAATAATAATATCAAATAATATCGAGCCGTCTTATTTAATATACAATGAAAGAAGAGAGCAGAAGTTTTTTCTATTCCCCATTCTCTCTGTTATTCGAATCCCAATCGTTCGAGAAAATTAAAAAAATGAATACTACCAACACCTACTATTTGCTACTAATACTGGTTCTCCTTCTCGACTACCTTCTGGTCTTGTCTCTAGTACGTCTAGTTTCCTAATGCTCTTGGCCGTGGCAACTCGGTAGAAACCTTCTGCTGCGATGTTAACAAGCGATACTAGCGATCTCCAAGGAAAACTGAGTCAGCGCTTGGTGGACCTATACTGCTAATTAAAGCCTGGGGAAATGAGGCTTACAAAAATCAGTGATTCTTTATAAATGAATCGTTCAGAAGTATTTTCCTTTAAATGATTTTAACTGTAGCTTAGTCCCAAAACTGCTACTACTAGAGAAACTCCGATATTTATCACAGGGCCAGTGCTACAATTAGTGGCGTTTTCTTGGTGTTACCGAGTTTACCAGCGGTAATCGGAGGAAAATTTATTATTTTAATTTTCTTTCACTCCAAGTACAAATAAAAATGTCCCGTTGGTTGAACTATGTCTGCAGTACGAGACTGAAACACCAGCACTACCTAGCGGATACAAGAATCTGTTGAGTTTACCGGAGGATGGTGCGATCAGTGAACATAAGCAGCATGGAAAGCAACACCCAGACGCATGGGACTGCGCCCGGGATCCATGGGAAAGATCCATGGGAACAATGAAATACGAAAACTACGACAACCAAATTGTTTTTCATACAGGTCAGTCGTGTTTTGTTTCTGGGTTCTTTCTTGGACATTAGCTTTCTCCAAAATAGAACAGATGGGGCCGGAAGGATGAAGGTGCGAAACGAAAAAAAAAAAAAAAAACATACGGTAGAGTCATAGCCAGCGGGGCAAATCTGTCGTCAACATTGGGGAGGACGGGAAGACTTTACCCATAGTCCTTTTTTTCCCTTTTTTTTAAAGCGATGTTCAAAATGCTTATGAACTTGAAAAACAATGCTCTGGAGGATCAGGAGAGCAGAGTTCTCTTTAACATTGGGAGGTGGGAAGATTTGAGGCTTATTGTGGGAGGAAGGGGGGAGATAAGACTTATATTACGGTAGCGGCGATGTTGATTAGGGTTGCCATATTACCCGATTTTAACGGGTACCACCCGATTTTCAGGTTCTCCATTCGTCCTCCGCTTAATTATCTCTTAATCACGAAAAACTCCCTCTTTTTTGATTTGGAGAAAAATCTAAGACGACTTAGTTGATAAAGTGTTGTTATATTCAACGTATACCTCTACATTTGTGACAATCTCAATCACGATTGAGTTAAATTTGGACTCAAGCTCAGGCTGAACAAGTCTATGTTTTTACTTTGTCTATGTGTTCACCTACTCTTTATATATTCAGAAATAATTGCAAATTTAATTACAATATCCTTTGCACTTTGTTTAAATTAAATTCATTATTTTTTCCTTTTGAAATGTTTATGCTGTATTTCATATATCGTGAAACTGTGGTAATTTTTGTATGTTAGTGCGATTTCAAGTAGCAATCTTTTTTTTTTTTTTTTAAAAAAAAAAAGAAAAGATTAGAAATTTTATAAGAGATGGATCAAGACTCCTAAATGTGTTTTACCTTTCTTATGATAAATTATTATTTAGAAATTATTCTGCGTTTCTTAGAGAGAAAACCGTATGAACAATATCTTACATATATCACTTTTTATTTTTATTTTTATTTATTTATTTATTATTTTTTTTTTTTAGAAAACTTGCCTTACATATATCTTACTGTAATACTTACTTACTTACTTTACAATTCGAGACTTACATTTGTTAAACTTAACACATTAAAGGCAAAATCTAAATTTACTTCATTTTAGTTTCGTTAGAAAATTACATTGGAAGTGTAACTTAAAGAAATCACTTTAAAAAATGGTCCGAAAGATCGCAGGTCAGTGTTTGTAATATACAAGTTCGCATCAATACTTACGGTTTAGAATACCCCGCTTTTCTAATTTTAAAATATGGCAACCCTAATGTAGATGAAGTAGTGGTACTGTGAGGTAGTGTTTCTCCTCATCAAAAATATTATTATTATTATTATTATTATTATTATTATTATTATTATTATTATTATTATTATTATTATTATTATTATTATTATTAATAATAATAATAATAATAATAATAATAATAATAAAATAAAAAATAAGACATATTTCATATTATTGGAGGTACGGTCCCCTCCAGTTCCAAGATTGGAGAGGACATGTCCCCTTCATCCCACCGCAAGTGGTCATAGTGGATTACGATTGAAAACTTCAGTTTTGATTGCGTGTTGGAGCAGTGAGTGTTTTTTGTTTCTACTTTGGTTTGTTTTCACTGCGTGGAGTGAATCTTCGAAGTACATCATAGATTGTGATTGTAATCCACGACAGCCTCGGTAAGTGCATTCCTTCTCCTCCCTAAAAAAGATCAAGACTTACTGTCGATCCATACAAGGACAGGAAAAACTCAACTTTTTAGCTTTGATTTCCATCGAGAAACAAATACTGTGTGAAATGAGACAAAACGTGCGCTTCGAATTTAGACTGGTGTTGTTCAGAACAAGGGCCGGCGCTAGCAGTTATGCCGCCCTGGGCAGTACTTTCACATGCCGCCCCTTTAAACAACAAACCTTATTTTGACAGACGTTTAAGTGTCATGAAAAAGTAAGATGCCCCATTTTAAAAACATGTATGAAATGGAAACAAAAAAATTAACTACCTCTCTCGAATGAAGACAATCTAATTTCATACATAACACAATATTTCAGTATGATCGATTTCGTGTATATCTGTGATATACAGCAGTGCATACAGAAAAAAATATCCCTAAGTCGCGACTAAGAATTTTAATTTTTCAGATTATTGTATGTCGGAAGCTGTTTCCAATAGAAAACATTGAAATGAAATTTTTGTTTTATGTTACACGGTTATGCCGGCTAGGCTAAAGGAGATAGTGATTATGAGAAATGAATGAAATGGTGGAACAAAGAGTGGGGGAGGAAACAGGAGAACCCCGAGAAAACCCACGCACACGGTGTTTGTCCACCACAAGGTTCACTTGGTGCGGGCTGGGATCGAATCCAGGATCCCATGCACCGGAGGCGAATGCTCTACCACTGAGTCACCGCGGCTCCCATTAATAATGGCGTGTGGAGCATGAATATGATGTAGTGAATCAGATATTACGGCAAAACTAAGTGATTAGTCTAAGCCTTATAATGTACTAAAACACAGTATAGATAAATTTAGCATACCTTAGTTGAAAGAAACTTTTCTTGTTTTGATATGCGCAAATTTCTTTACCATATTGGCGTAGTCCAATGTTTCAGCCAATTTGTGTTCTATTGATATCATCGCTAGACCATTCAAGCATGTTTCAGACATGGAAGAACGTAGAAAAGCTCAAGTTTCGAAAAATGTATTTCTCCACTGTTCTCTTACCAATATTGCCACTGTTACCGGTAAGATGAACAAAATCCTAAGTGCAGCACTGACATTGGGAGAAACGCCATGTTCCTTAATTAATTTTAAAGACTCTTTTGGTGAACGTTTAAACGCAATTATAGCGGACATTACTTTCAGTTCGTCTTTTAAATTACTGGGGTTCGTCTTTCTATTCTTCGTGTGTTAAAATGCTGACAAGTTTAGTACACTTTTCAGACAAAAGTTCAGGTGATATATCTTTAAGATTACTCATATCGTAAAGAAAATCGAAATACTCGCTGTGATGTTTACGTTGTTCAAACCTTTTTCTTAAAGCTAACACAATCACGTCTAGAACTGTAATGAAAATTGATCTTGTATCTTCTTTGTGGAATTTCACTGTCTTTACCCTCTGCCTCGTACTGAAACTGTCTCTTCTTTCGACTTCGAGCTTACATTGTATTACCTATTCGTTTATCATCCATATCTAATGCTGATGCCAACTCCATCTCATCAACTAAGCAAGATTGAAACTTTTCATCATTTCTGCTCCTCTCAAAGTACTCAAACATATTTTCAAGAAACCCGACTGCATCCAACATTAAAAATCAATGCTTTGAAGACTCGGTACTATGTTTATGTGGAGTAAAAAGTCCTACCAGATAACTAATGACCAAAGGAAAGGAAAGTCACGCATCTGGTTTGCTACACAGAGCATCGCAGGTGATCATTCTATCTGTTCTATTGTCGTTACTTATTTGAAGTAAGGCATCATAAACTTCCCTATTTGATATCTAAGTGGAGTCAGAGCATCAATTCGACTCTCCCACCTTGTAGTGCATAATGGTTTTAAAGTGAGACTGCTAATATGTCTCTTTAGTATAGTTCAACGTTGAACTGACGCAGAAAAAATCATAAACATTTTTAACTATACAAAAAACAAAAAACAAAAAAACAAAAATGAAACGGCGTACTGAGATGCTGTGGCTGCATCGTTAACGACAAGGTTTAGTGAATTACTGCTGCAAGGTAGACCCGTATCCACGGGGGATGTAGGGATGGTCCACCCCCTAAACTTTTATTGCTTCCCTAAAATTTTCACGATAGACTTGCAAATGAATATGGTGATGTACTATAATGTAGTTGGATTGTGCCCCCTAACTTCTACTGGGCCCACCCTACATTTTCGGGCTGGCTACCAGCCTGCGCAACGAACATAAAAGGTTCCATAATTTATTTCTAAAATTCTCTTCTGAATACTGAATGTCTGCCTTTCATATTGGAACCACTGTTATATCCTTGATCCCTCGTATCTTCAATAGAAATGTTCATTTCCTTTAGCTGTTTAATTATTACTTATGTCAGTCCTAGACTAGTTTTATTCTTACCGGTACGAAACCAAGAAAATGTTCCCACATTTTTACAAGGCATTCTTCATTACTATATGTAATTTGTACAAAACGAATGATTGTTGTCATTTGCTCTGTACCAGAAATATCTGGCGTACAGTCTAATATTTAACTATATTTTGCAGCTCTCAATAAAGGCAGTACTTTACGTTTTATTTGTTCACTAAGAATTTGAATAATTTTATTTTGCACATCTTTTCCTAAGTAATGGTGGTATTTATTTTGTCCTCCCCTGGTTCTTTTAATGTATTTGGCCATGATGCTGTCAAACTTTACAAAGAGTTCTACCAGTTTCAGAAAATTACCATTATTACTTGTGTATAGTTTGTCTGATGTTCAGCGTAACGGTAAACATTGTTCACCTAAAACTGTATTGCAACTAGTCGTTCTATTACGTTCTTACAATGTTGAGCTTTAGTATTTAAATTAAATGTCTCTCGATGCTGTAGGCTAGAAGGGCCTGTTTCAAGTGTGAGTGCACCTTTTGCATACTTGAAATTTTAGAACATTGCTGAATAGAAAATAAAAATATAAAAGACATATTTATAATCTTTTTCACCCTAGGTGTAAAACATACGTCGCTGCAAGGGAAATATTGAACGAGATACTTGTGGCTAGTAGTTTGGTAATTGAAAATGAGGGGTAGTGATCTGAATTTCCTGAGTGAGCATTTTCCTGAATGTGAGTGAAGTAAGTGCAGTTACATTCTCAGGTGAATACATTATTTTTCCATGTGGGCCTATTACGAAGCATTATATTTTGATAGTATTCGTTTCTTTTTTCAAATTTTGCCGCCCATTAGACTTGCCGCCCATTAGAATTTTGCTGCACTAAATTTATTAATGTTTACCGCAGACTGTATAGGATAATATCTTGACTGTACAAGATCATTTCTCACTATATTCCACATTTCTGAGCATCTTAACTGGAAACTTACACAAGAATTTTATTCGAAATGTATATGCTAATCATAGCTTAGTATATGTTAGGTCTGGTCATAGATAGATAAAGGCCAACAGTAGCCCAGTGGTAGAATGCTCTTCTCTGGTCTTGAGAAGTTCTTGGTTCGATCCCGCCCGCCAAATGAGCTTTGTGCTGGACCAGCACTGTATGGATTTTTTCAGATTTTTCCAGATTTTTCTCTCACATTTTTCATTCCAACATTTAGTTTATCATTAGCTTTGCCGTATCCTTTAACCTCGGTGCATAATCGTTTGACATTAAACACAAAAATAAATACATAAAATGGAATACTGTGTGTTTACTGGTAGACGCAATAAAATAGTTAATAACTTATCATAAACTATGAAGTCAGTATCTTCTTACTTCCCTGTAAAAACTTGTAATTAATTGAATTCAAACTCCAATTTCCTTGTGTTTTTCGTTAAGTTCGTTTGATTTGATTTGATTTTGAGTTTAGCATCCCTTTCAGCAGCAACGCTATATCAAATGTAGAACTACAGATTACCTGGGATCCGAATCACATGAACTCCCACCAGGAATCAAACCCGACTCTCCCATTGTAAAGTTCTGAACAGGGCCAGTGCAAGGAGGGGTTCGAGTCGTGCCACCGTCCAGGGCGGCAAGTCTAATGGGCGGCAAAATTTGAAAAAGAAACGAATACTATCAAAATATAATGCTTCGTAATAGGCCCACATGGAAAAATAATGTATTCACCTGAGAATGTAACTGAACTTACTTCACTCACATTCAGGAAAATGCTCACTCAGGAAATTCAGATCACTACCCCTCATTTTCAATTATCAAACTACTAGCCACAAGTATCTCGTTCAATATTTCCCTTGCAGCGACGTATGTTTTACACCTAGGGTGAAAAAGATTATAAATATGTCTTTTATATTTTTATTTTCTATTCAGCAATGTTCTAAAACTTCAAGTATGCAAAAGGTACACTCACACTTGAAACAGGCCCTTCTAGCCTTCAGCATCGAGAGACATTTAATTTAAATACTAAAGTTCAACATTGTAAGAACGTAATAGAACGACTAGTTGCAATACAGTTTTAGGTGAACAATGTCTACCGTTACGCGGAACATCAGACAAAATATACACAAGTAATAATGGTAATTTTCTGAAACTGGTAGAACTCTTTGTAAAGTTTGACAGCATCATGGCCAAATACATTAAAAGAACCAGGGGAGGACAAAATAAATACCACCATTACTTAGGAAAAGATGTGCAAAATAAAATTATTCAAATTCTTAGTGAACAAATAAAACGTAAAATACTGCCTTTATTGAGAGCTGCAAAATATAGTTAAATATTAGATTGTACGCCAGATATTTCTGGTACAGAGCAAATGGCAACAATCATTCGTTTTGTACAAATTACATATAGTAATGAAGAATGCCTTGTAAAAATTTGAGAACATTTTCTTGGTTTCGTACCGGTAAGAACGACACTAATCTAGGACTGACATAAGTAATAATTAAACAGCTAAAGGAAATGAACATTTCTATTGAAGATACGAGGGATCAAGGATATAACAGTGGTTCCAATATGAAAGGCAGACATTCAGTATTCAGAAGAGAATTTTAGAAATAAATTATGGAACCTTTTATGTTCGTTGCGCAGGCTGGTAGCCAGCCCGAAAATGTAGGGTGGGCCCAGTAGAAGTTAGGGGGCACAATCCAACTACATTATAGTACATCACCATATTCATTTGCAAGTCTATCGTGAAAATTTTAGGGAAGCAATAAAAGTTTAGGGGGTGGACCATCCCTACATCCCCCGTGGATACGGGTCTACCTTGCAGCAGTAATTCACTAAACCTTGTCGTTAACGATGCAGCCACAGCATCTCAGTACGCCGTTTCATTTTTGTTTTTTTGTTTTTTGTTTTTTGTATAGTTAAAAATGTTTATGATTTTTTCTGCGTCAGTTCAACGTTGAACTATACTAAAGAGACATATTAGCAGTCTCACTTTAAAACCATTATGCACTACAAGGTGGGAGAGTCGAATTGATGCTCTGACTCCACTTAGATATCAAATAGGGAAGTTTATGATGCCTTACTTCAAATAAGTAACGACAATAGAACAGATAGAATGATCACCTGCGATGCTCTGTGTAGCAAACCAGATGCGTGACTTTCCTTTCCTTTGGTCATTAGTTATCTGGTAGGACTTTTTACTCCACATAAACATAGTACCGAGTCTTCAAAGCATTGATTTTTAATGTTGGATGCAGTCGGGTTTCTTGAAAATATGTTTGAGTACTTTGAGAGGAGTAGAAATGATGAAAAGTTTCAATCTTGCTTAGTTGATGAGATGGAGTTGGCATCAGCATTAAATATGAATGATAAACGAATAGGTAATACAATGTAAGCTCGAAGTCGAAAGAAGAGACAGTTTCAGTACGAGGCAGAGGGTAAAGACAATGAAGATCCACAAAGAAGATACAAGATAATTTTTTATTACAGTTCTAGACGTGATTGGAGAAAGATTTGAACAACGTAAACATCACACCTAGTATTTCGATTTTCTTTAGGATATGAGTAATCTTAAAGATATATCACCTGAACTCTTGTCTGAAAAGTGTACTAAACTTGTCAGGATTTTAACACACGAAGAATAGAAAGACATAAACCCAGGTAGTTTGAAAGACGAACTGAAAGTATTATCGGCTATAATTACGTTTAAACGTTCACCAAAAGAGTCTTTAAAATTAATTAAGGAACATGGCGTTACTCCCAATGTCAGTGCTGCACTTAGGATTTTGTTCATGTTACCGGTAACAGTGGCAATATTGGTAAGAGAGCAGTGGAGAAATGAATTTTTCGAAACTTGAGCTTTTCTATTAAATACGTTCTTCCATGTCTGAAGCATGCTTGAATGGTCTAGCGATGATATCAATAGAACACAAATTGGCTGAAACATTGGACTACGCCAATATGGTAAAGAAATTTGCGCATATCAAAATAAGAAAAGTTTCCTTCAATTAAGGTATGCTAAATTTATCTATACTGTGTTTTAGTACATTATAAGGCTTAGTTTAATCACTTTGTTTTTCCGTAATATCTGATTCACTATATCATCTTCATGCTCCACACGCTTTTAGAAATGGGGGCCGCGGTGGCTCAGTGGCAGAGCGTTCACCTCCGGTGCGTGGGATCCTAGGTTCGATCCCAGCCCGCGCCAAGTGAACCTTGTGGTGGACAAACACCGTGTGCGTGGGTTTTTTCGGGGTTCTCCCGTTTCCTACCCCATTCCTTGTTCCACCATTTCATTCATTTCTCATAATCACTATCTCCTTTAGCCTAGCCGGCATAACCGTGTAACATAAAACTTAAAAATTTCATTTCAATTTTTTCTATTAGAAACAGCTTTCGATATACAATAATCTTAAAAATTAAAATTCTTAGTCGCGACTTAGGGATATTTTTTTCTGTATGCACTGCTGTATAAGTAGGTAGGGGTCACTTGGGGGTGTGTTTTTTCCTACTGCGCATGCGCAAACTGCTCCGGTTCCTGTTCCAGTTCCGGTTCCTGTTCCGACTCAAGTTCCATTACCGACCTGTTCCGGTTCCTCCGGAGCAGATATTACATAAGATTCGTTCCCTTTTATGAGCACTTTACGAACACAGCAGATCGATAGCACACAAGACTATATTATGAGCACTTTTAACATAGCAGAAATTACACAGAGACTACGAACTTATAACATAGTGCATATAGCATAAGACTATCTAACATAGCAGGGGTGCACTCGTTCCCTTTTATGAGCATAGTTTCCACCCCTTATTTAAACATAGCAGAAATTACATAAGACTATGTAACATAGCAGAGCTAATAAAAGAACATAGCAAAGAATAATGGGGTGTAGTCGTTCCCTTTATCACGTGATCGTCCTCCATTTTGTATTCAAGATGGAGACCAATTTTTGACCTACTGCGCATATGCGCAAAACTGTTCCGATTTCGCCGTTAAAAAATAACAACACACACACACACACACAGCAGACCGCAGATTGTTCCAGTTCAGGAGCAGATTACGGCTATGCGCAGAAACATAAAATAAGTCATAACACCCCCGTTCTCTTTTACGAGAATAAAAAAAATAACAACACACACACACACACACACTCACACACACACACACACACACTTGATTGCTTATGCGCAGTAAAATTAAATTTCCAATTTATTACAGATTGCACGCATACGCAGAAAAATTACAGTCACATAACAAACTGTTCCAGTTACAGTGCCAGTTCCGGTTCAGGAGCAGATTATGCAAACTGTTCCGATTCCCCCGGAGCAGATTACACGCATGCGCAGAACTGCCGTTCTCTTTATCAATGGTACCAGAACACACACACACACACACACACACACACACGCGCGCGCACACAGCAGATCTCAGACTGTTCCAGTTCAGGATCAGATTACGGCTATGCGCAGAAACATAAAATAAGACATAGCACCCCCGTTCTCTTTTACGAGCCCTTTATAGCAACATAATAGAGCAGACCGCAGATTGTTCCGATTTAGGAGCAGACTACGTCTATGCGCAGAAACATAAAATAAGACATAACACCCCCGTTCTCTTTTACGAGAATAAAAAAATAACAACACACACACACACACACACACACTTGATTGCTTATGCACAGTAAAATTAAATTTCCAATTAATTACACATTGCACGCATGCGCAGAAAAATTACACTAGACTACAGACTGTTCCAGTTGCAGTGCTGGTTCCGGTTCAATAAAGAAGACTACGTGCAACAGGCAGGTCATAAAAGACTATGACCTATTTTTCATCCCCTAAATAACATAGTATACACCCACACTTGGTTGCGTATGCCAAATCTGATTTAGTACAAATAACACGCATGCGCAGAAACATTTACATTTCCGATTCGACCATGCTGGTAAAGAATACCACACTTATTTCTACCTGGGTCTTATAGTTTATGTGGGGGATAGGCCCTTTCTATGACAATTTTAACCGATTTGGATGAAACTCGGTATATGAGGGTTTTCGAACATGCTGATTACAAATATCATACTTATTTTTACCTGGGTCTTATGGTTCATGTGGGATACGCCCTTTCTATGATAATTTTAACCGATTTGGATGAAACTCGGCATATGGGGGTTTTGGACCATGCTGAGTACGAATATCATACTTATTTTTAACTGGGTCCTATAGTTTTTGTGGCATACGCCCTTTCTATGACAATTTTATCCAATTTGGATGAAACTCGGCATATGGGGGTTTTCGGACATGCTGATTACCAATACCACACCTACTTTTACCTGTGTCTTATAGTTTATGAGGGATACGTCGTTTGTATGACACTTAAAACCTAATAACTCAAAAACGGGTCCACATATTGAGGTCGTGTTTCCACATTTAGTAACGGGTCACCAGCAACCACAAGATCCGAAACATTGACCATCGAGGTCAAAGGTCAACCTACTTAAAACCTAATCACTCGAAAACGGAGCCACATATTGAGATGGTGTTTCCAAGTCTGGTAATTGGTCATCAGGTACTACAAGATCCAAAACATTGACCATCGAGGTCAAAGGTCAACATACTTAAAACTTAATAAAACGAAAACTGAGCCACATATTGAGGTGCTGTTTCCACATTTAGTAATCGGCCACCAACTACTACAAGTTCCAAAATACCGATCATCGAGGTCAAAGGTCAACATACTTAAAACTTAATAACACGAAAACGGATCCACATATTGAGATGGTGTTTCCAAATCTAGTAATAGATCATCAGGTACTACAAGTTCCAAAATAATGACCATCGAGGTCAAAGGTCAACATACTTAAAACTTAATAACACGAAAACGGACCCACATATTGAGATGGTGTTGCCACATTTAGTAATTGGTCATCAACTACTACAAGTTCCAAAATATTGACCATCGTGGTCAAAAGGTTAAAGTACTTAAAACCTAATCACTCGAAAACGGAGGCACATATTGAGGTGCGGTTTCCAAATCTAGTAATAGGTCATCAACTAGTACACGTTAAAAAACGTACTGACTTTCGAGGTCAAAGGTCAAATATTTAAACCTTAATAACTCGTAAACGGAGTCAGCAAGAGATTTCTGTGACCTATAATTTTTTTGTTCCAAGCAGAAAAAGTGAAGAATGAATAAATTTTAGTGACTTATTTGCTATTGTACTAACGAGAAAAAATCAGAACAACGCCATTTTTAACTAGCTCAGAATTTCTGTACATTTTTGGTTATTCAAAATAATTTGGATGGACTAACGAAAAAGAAAGCAGAGATATGCCATTTTAGCTAGCTGAGAATTTAAAGAAACAAAGGGAACCTACTCAATTTTCTATCAACGAGAAATGCCATATTTCAACTACCTCAGAATTTATGTCTTCTTGTACTAATTAAATAAACGAAGGAATATTGTACCAATGAGAAATGCCATTTTTTCTAGACGATGTTCTAATATTTAAACAAACGAAGGGGTGAATTTGAGTGACCTATTCAATTTTGTACCAATGAGAAATAACGTCCTATTTTAAATAAACAAACAAACGGATAAATTTAACCGGCTCAGAAGTGTACTATTTAAACAAACGAAGGTCTCTTGAGCGAGATTTCCAATTTTGTAGCAAGAAGGACTATTTTCTAACTAACTCAAATTTGGATGGAGTGTTTAGTTTTGTTCGAACCAGAAAAATTTGATTGGATTATTTCCTTATGTACCAACTGGGAAAAGTGAAGGAATAAATTTGGGTAGAATATTTAGTTTTGTACCTAGCAAAATAAGAAAAAGAAGTGAAGAACGAATAAAATTTGGATGGACTATTTTCTTATGTACCAACAAACAAAATGGAGGACCAGCGACAAAAAAGAAACCGAAGGAGGAATAAATTTGGGTGACCTAATCAGTTTGTAATAAGCAGAATCAGCATTCTATACTTTTTCTGCCATTCATTGGGGTTGTCCTATTTCCTTTTGTACCAACGAGAACCATTTTTAACAGACATAGAATTTGTACCAAACAGAAAAGAGGAGCTACACGATTAAACAAAGCAATCAATTTTTAACTAGCTCAGAATTTATGTGCCTTTTGTAACGAAGAAACAAATTTGAAGGAGGTTCATTTTAACTAATCCTGCTGCGAGTAGATCAATTAGTACATAGTAAACAAATAAAACAATATGGCATTATTGCGACTTTCATTTTTGAATACATACGAATTAGGCCACTATGGCAAAAAATTCTACTCTCTCCTTATGCTTTAGAAACCCGCTAGTAGGGCGTCGATTCAGTAATCCATATTGGAGTATACCTTTTATACAACAAACAAGTCTACTGTCTTCGGCACGCATTTTAGACCAAGGGCAGCAAGACACTATATTAAATAACACTTCTGCTGGATAGAAATTCGATTCTCTCGATCTTCTGCTTTACTTGGAAATTATCCACATCTTGGAATTTATCAGGTTACATCTAGTAAAAGAAAACGAACAGATAATTTTGAGACAGTTCCATATGGGTAAATACAGTATTAGTAGAAACGATAGTTTTCAATTAAGTAGAGATAAGGAGAGAGTGAAAAAAAATGGAAAATTAAATTTTAAATCATTATTATTATTATTATTTTAGAGGTCAAAAGGAAGAATAAATGAATTTGAGTGGCATATGTACGGAATTTTGTTTTGTAAAGGGCAAAAAAAATTGAATGGAATATTTTATTTTGTATCAGCCGGAAATTTAGTGTGGAAACTTGGTGAAAAAGAATAACAAATGTTTTTTCTCACAATAAAGCTATACATACACAATTATCCATTATGGCAAAAAAAATACTACTTTCTCCTTATGCTTAGTTGGAGTAGACTTCGATAACAAGAACGATACATTGTGTAAGAATTTCCAATTAATAGCGGTATTGCACTGTACTTATAATAGTCTGTAATAGTGCAGTTTATTGAAGTCTACTAGCAATAATGATCTCTAAGAGAGTTATTAGGTAAAGATAACGATTACACCGTCATTCTGCGAACACATTTATACGATCCAATTTCTCAGATTTAAACAAAGAAAGACCATATTCTGCTACTCAAACAAACGAAGGAATAAGCTCAGAATTTCTATACCTTTTTGTGCTATTCAAATAAAGGAAGGAATAAACCTATTCACTTTTGTACCAACCACAAAAAAATGGAAGAAGGACCATTATAACAAGCTCACTATTTTTGTACCATTTTTATTACTCTATTTCATTTTTGTAACAATCAGAAGAAAACAGCTCAGAATTTTATACCTTTGTGGTGTTACATTTTGTATATTTTTGTGTCATCCGTTGAACAAATTAAATTGACTCTCCCGTCACTATATGGGTATTGACGTGTGTTTAGCGAATGAGGTTTACAAAATACTAACGGCGACGCTAAAGTCCAAAGTTTCCCGGTCACTAACTAAATTGCGTCATAATTCAATTATAACTTAATCCATAGCAATTAGCGTACTAAAGAAAACTGATGAAGGACGACGAATCATAACAGCATGCATGACCATTTTTTGATCACAACAGAAGAAATCATATCAAAGTAAGAATCAACTCATCAAGGAAAACAAAAGTTTCATGTTCCACACCATCTATAAAGAGTGCTGCAGATAATTAAGCAGCGTTACGAATGCGTTACCTAACACTTGTATTGCTAAGGTACTGGCTATTGCTCAACGATTCAATTATCTTTTAAACTTTCTTTCCTCGTCTAAGTCCAAAACGACAAATATATATTTCTGCAGTTATGTATTTTATTATAATGGAATATAAGATTATGGAGTATATTTGGAAATAATAGAACATACATCATGATGTTATATTAACGAATTATTTTGCATTGCCCTGAAACATATTATTAAACACGGCGAATGCATAGAATGCTTTTATTGTAGGTATATAAGTAGATGTGTCACACTTGATTTGTTTTTGCGGAAGAGTAGAAAAATGACTAGCATGGAAATTGCTTATGTTTCACCTAGAGAAAAAGAAATTCAGCGTGAAAACGAGAAACCAATACTGTTAATCCACCCGTCTGACCCTGATTTGCCAGATGAATTACATGATAAAGTGAGAATCATATATCCAACACAAGAAATAGAAGAAATATATTATTTTAGACGCTATAATAGATATAATGATGAAATACTCCCGGAAAGTGATGATGACAGTGTTTCAAATATTACCTGTTTTGGAGTGGAAGCTAATGAGTGCGAGTGTACTAGTGAAAGTATTAGTCATGCATGTGTTATACAATTATTTAATGAGTATACACCAAATTCAGTATTATTATATGAAGCATGTTCTAAACATAATGAGAATGAAAAAGATCACAACTGTTTGCTGCAGTATGATTACGAATTATTGCAAAAGGTGTGGACAATCTTAATTAAACGTGAAATGAGAGAGAAAATCTATAAACTTTATATAAAGAAGCATTTTAAAGGTTGTAATATTAAGAACACTTATACTTTGGAGAAAAAATTTAATCTGGTATATGAATACATTACAGAGTGTGATTATTATATCAACAAAATAGTAGAAATGTTTTTAGAGAAAGATAAACAATTATTTAATTCTGTAAATGAACACTGAGCCCCCTGTAGCATATGCATTTGATTGTGAATGAATAGAAGAACTTGAACTGATAAATGGATCAATTAGTAGTATTGTAAAATTACAAACATTGGACTCTGGCAACTGATTTGTCAGGGAGAGGCAATTTAATTTGTTCTCTGGATGACACAAACATATACAAAATGTAACACCACAAAGGTATAACATTCTGAGCTGTTTTCTTCTGATTGTTACAAAAATGAAATAGAATAATACAAAATGGTATAAAAATAGTGAGCTTGTTATAATGGTCCTTCTTCCCTTTTTGTGGATGGTATAAAAGTGAATAGGTTTATTTGAATAGCACAAAAAGGTATAGAAATTCTGAGCTTATTCCTTCGTTTGTTTGAGTAGCAGAATATGGTCTTATAAATGTGTTCGCAGAATGGAGGTGTAATTGTTATCTTTACCTAATAACTCTCTTAGAGATCATTATTGCTGGTAGACTACAATAAACTGCACTATTACATACTATTATAAGTACAGTGCAATACCGCTATTATTTGGAAATTCTTACCCAATGTATCGAAGTCTACTCCAACTAAGCATAAGGAGAAAGTAGTATTTTTTTCTGCCATAATGGATTATTCTGTATGTATAGCTTTATTGTGAGAAAAACCATTTGTTATTCTTTTTCACCAAGTTTCCAAATACCGCGAGGTCCAACAGATAGGTATCAGGAGATACCGCAAAAAGGCCTGTTTTACCACATCGTGTAAAGCAACCAAGTAAATCCGCAATCTGGATACTTGGCCTGAACTCGCACACAGGATTCCAAAACTTTAATAACTCATAAAAAGTGTCCTGCGTTCCCCCATAGCGAAAGAAAGCTATCACAGTATAACTATTACCCTTAGTTTTCATGGCAAAAAAGGTAGCTGATTGGAAAAGAGAACTGTGTGCAGTTAAACGAGTAACCAACGACAAAAAGTCTATCTTAATATCTACCTGCGATAAATGCTTAACAAATTCTATCATATACCATTTGTTATAGCGACTATTAAACAAATATCTATCCATCAAATAATTGTCTACCACATCGTTATAGTGGCCATTGTGCTCAACAAAACGTGGCTTTATACCATTATCCAATCGAAAATATCTAACTGTAGACCTAGAATAAGCGGGGCGACCATTACGTTGTACCACAGGGAAATGAAAAACTTCGGCCATTATAATGCGCACAACCAGGTATGTGTTAAAGGTTTTAGTCGTTAATACAAAATAAAGAAGCCAACAAAACTAAATATTCTACACCTTCTCGGTGGTACTAAATAGTACAAAATACTTAAATTGATACAATGGTACAACACTAAATTCCCGGCTGATACAAAATAAAATATTCCATTCAAATTATTTTTGCCCTTTACAAAACTAAATTCCGTACATATGCCACTCAAATTCATTTATTCTTCCTTTTGACCTCTAAAATAATAATAATAATAATGATTTAAAATTTAATTTTCCATTTTTTTCACTCTCTCCTTATCTCTACTTAATTGAAAACTATCGTTTCTACTAATACTGTATTTACCCATATGGAACTGTCTCAAAATTATCTGTTCGTTTTCTTTTACTAGATGTAACCTGATAAATTCCAAGATGTGGATAATTTCCAAGTAAAGCAGAAGATCGAGAGAATCGAATTTCTATCCAGCAGAAGTGTTATTTAATATAGTGTCTTGCTGCCCTTGGTCTAAAATGCGTGCCGAAGACAGTAGACTTGTTTGTTGTATAAAAGGTATACTCCAATATGGATTACTGAATCGACGCCCTACTAGCGGGTTTCTAAAGCATAAGGAGAGAGTAGAATTTTTTGCCATAGTGGCCTAATTCGTATGTATTCAAAAATGAAAGTCGCAATAATGCCATATTGTTTTATTTGTTTACTATGTACTAATTGATCTACTCGCAGCAGGATTAGTTAAAATGAACCTCCTTCAAATTTGTTTCTTCGTTACAAAAGGCACATAAATTCTGAGCTAGTTAAAAATTGATTGCTTTGTTTAATCGTGTAGCTCCTCTTTTCTGTTTGGTACAAATTCTATGTCTGTTAAAAATGGTTCTCGTTGGTACAAAAGGAAATAGGACAACCCCAATGAATGGCAGAAAAAGTATAGAATGCTGATTCTGCTTATTACAAACTGATTAGGTCACCCAAATTTATTCCTCCTTCGGTTTCTTTTTTGTCGCTGGTCCTCCATTTTGTTTGTTGGTACATAAGAAAATAGTCCATCCAAATTTTATTCGTTCTTCACTTCTTTTTCTTATTTTGCTAGGTACAAAACTAAATATTCTACCCAAATTTATTCCTTCACTTTTCCCAGTTGGTACATAAGGAAATAATCCAATCAAATTTTTCTGGTTCGAACAAAACTAAACACTCCATCCAAATTTGAGTTAGTTAGAAAATAGTCCTTCTTGCTACAAAATTGGAAATCTCGCTCAAGAGACCTTCGTTTGTTTAAATAGTACACTTCTGAGCCGGTTAAATTTATCCGTTTGTTTGTTTATTTAAAATAGGACGTTATTTCTCATTGGTGCAAAATTGAATAGGTCACTCAAATTCACCCCTTCGTTTGTTTAAATATTAGAACATCGTCTAGAAAAAATGGCATTTCTCATTGGTACAATATTCCTTCGTTTATTTAATTAGTACAAGAAGACATAAATTCTGAGGTAGTTGAAATATGGCATTTCTCGTTGATAGAAAATTGAGTAGGTTCCCTTTGTTTCTTTAAATTCTCAGCTAGCTAAAATGGCATATCTCTGCTTTCTTTTTCGTTAGTCCATCCAAATTATTTTGAATAACCAAAAATGTACAGAAATTCTGAGCTAGTTAAAAATGGCGTTGTTCTGATTTTTTCTCGTTAGTACAATAGCAAATAAGTCACTAAAATTTATTCATTCTTCACTTTTTCTGCTTGGAACAAAAAAAATATAGGTCACAGAAATCTCTTGCTGACTCCGTTTACGAGTTATTAAGGTTTAAATATTTGACCTTTGACCTCGAAAGTCAGTACGTTTTTTAACGTGTACTAGTTGATGACCTATTACTAGATTTGGAAACCGCACCTCAATATGTGCCTCCGTTTTCGAGTGATTAGGTTTTAAGTACTTTAACCTTTTGACCACGATGGTCAATATTTTGGAACTTGTAGTAGTTGATGACCAATTACTAAATGTGGCAACACCATCTCAATATGTGGGTCCGTTTTCGTGTTATTAAGTTTTAAGTATGTTGACCTTTGACCTCGATGGTCATTATTTTGGAACTTGTAGTACCTGATGATCTATTACTAGATTTGGAAACACCATCTCAATATGTGGATCCGTTTTCGTGTTATTAAGTTTTAAGTATGTTGACCTTTGACCTCGATGATCGGTATTTTGGAACTTGTAGTAGTTGGTGGCCGATTACTAAATGTGGAAACAGCACCTCAATATGTGGCTCAGTTTTCGTTTTATTAAGTTTTAAGTATGTTGACCTTTGACCTCGATGGTCAATGTTTTGGATCTTGTAGTACCTGATGACCAATTACCAGACTTGGAAACACCATCTCAATATGTGGCTCCGTTTTCGAGTGATTAGGTTTTAAGTAGGTTGACCTTTGACCTCGATGGTCAATGTTTCGGATCTTGTGGTTGCTGGTGACCCGTTACTAAATGTGGAAACACGACCTCAATATGTGGACCCGTTTTTGAGTTATTAGGTTTTAAGTGTCATACAAACGACGTATCCCTCATAAACTATAAGACACAGGTAAAAGTAGGTGTGGTATTGGTAATCAGCATGTCCGAAAACCCCCATATGCCGAGTTTCATCCAAATTGGATAAAATTGTCATAGAAAGGGCGTATGCCACAAAAACTATAGGACCCAGTTAAAAATAAGTATGATATTCGTACTCAGCATGGTCCAAAACCCCCATATGCCGAGTTTCATCCAAATCGGTTAAAATTATCATAGAAAGGGCGTATCCCACATGAACCATAAGACCCAGGTAAAAAAAAGTATGATATTTGTAATCAGCATGTTCGAAAACCCTCATATACCGAGTTTCATCCAAATCGGTTAAAATTGTCATAGAAAGGGCGTATCCCCCACATAAACTACTAGCAGCGTTCACCCCGCTTCGCTGGGGTCACCCCGGAACGCAATAAACTTTGTTACTTAGATAATTTTTACTCTTTCGCTTTCAAGTGATATGATAAAAACCATAGAAGATTGGAGTAAATGTTAACATTATATCGCCTGTCATTTATGTTAACCCGCCGAGTGACACGGTCATGTGGGTTGCATATAAATACGGTTAGATTTAGCTATGATGAGCTAACAAAGGATTTGTACGTTATGGACACTTGAATGGTCAATTATCTCAAGACACTGGTAATTGAAAATTAAAGTGATATGATAAAAACCATCTAGGGTCCAAATCTTAATAACCCCCCAAAAATGAAAGAAATTGGTTCAGCCGTATTAGCGTGATGAGCTAACAAAGGATTTGTACGTTCTCTTTTATATATATAGATAGATAAGACCCAGGTAGAAATAAGTGTGGTATTCTTTACCAGCATGGTCGAATCGGAAATGTAAATGTTTCTGCGCATGCGTGTTATTTGTACTAAATCGGATTTGGCATACGCAACCAAGTGTGGGTGTATACTATGTTATTTAGGGGATGAAAAATAGGTCATAGTCTTTTATGACCTGCCTGTTGCACGTAGTCTTCTTTATTGAACCGGAACCAGCACTGCAACTGGAACAGTCTGTAGTCTAGTGTAATTTTTCTGCGCATGCGTGCAATGTGTAATTAATTGGAAATTTAATTTTACTGTGCATAAGCAATCAAGTGTGTGTGTGTGTGTGTTGTTATTTTTTTATTCTCGTAAAAGAGAACGGGGGTGTTATGTCTTATTTTATGTTTCTGCGCATAGACGTAGTCTGCTCCTAAATCGGAACAATCTGCGGTCTGCTCTATTATGTTGCTATAAAGGGCTCGTAAAAGAGAACGGGGGTGCTATGTCTTATTTTATGTTTCTGCGCATAGCCGTAATCTGATCCTGAACTGGAACAGTCTGAGATCTGCTGTGTGCGCGCGCGCGTGTGTGTGTGTGTGTGTGTGTGTGTGTTCTGGTACCATTGATAAAGAGAACGGCAGTTCTGCGCATGCGTGTAATCTGCTCCGGGGGAATCGGAACAGTTTGCATAATCTGCTCCTGAACCGGAACTGGCACTGTAACTGGAACAGTTTGTTATGTGACTGTAATTTTTCTGCGTATGCGTGCAATCTGTAATAAATTGGAAATTTAATTTTACTGCGCATAAGCAATCAAGTGTGTGTGTGTGTGTGAGTGAGTGTGTGTGTGTGTGTGTGTGTTGTTATTTTTTTTATTCTCGTAAAAGAGAACGGGGGTGTTATGACTTATTTTATGTTTCTGCGCATAGCCGTAATCTGCTCCTGAACTGGAACAATCTGCGGTCTGCTGTGTGTGTGTGTGTGTGTTGTTATTTTTTAACGGCGAAATCGGAACAGTTTTGCGCATATGCGCAGTAGGTCAAAAATTGGTCTCCATCTTGAATACAAAATGGAGGACGATCACGTGATAAAGGGAACGACTACACCCCATTATTCTTTGCTATGTTCTTTTATTAGCTCTGCTATGTTACATAGTCTTATGTAATTTCTGCTATGTTTAAATAAGGGGTGGAAACTATGCTCATAAAAGGGAACGAGTGCACCCCTGCTATGTTAGATAGTCTTATGCTATATGCACTATGTTATAAGTTCGTAGTCTCTGTGTAATTTCTGCTATCTTAAAAGTGCTCATAATATAGTCTTGTGTGCTATCGATCTGCTGTGTTCGTAAAGTGCTCATAAAAGGGAACGAATCTTATGTAATATCTGCTCCGGAGGAACCGGAACAGGTCGGTAATGGAACTTGAGTCGGAACAGGGAGTCGGAACAGGAATCGGAACCGGAACAGGAATCGAATCCGGAACAGGAACCGGAACTGGAACAGGAACCGGAGCAGTTTGTTTGCGCATGCGCAGTAGGAAAAAGCACCCCCAAGTCACCCCTACCTACTTGTAGATCACAGATATACACGAAATCGACCATACTGAAATATTGTGTTATGTATGAAGTTAGATTGTCTTCATTCGAGAGAGGTACCGATATATTTTTCCCTGTACCGATGTGTGACGCACAAACATAGTGGTCATTGTTTTAAGCGCACAAGTAGCAGACCAGAATTCAATCGCAAATTTCGACTAGTTGGAATCATCGCATCAGCGAAAGGAAGTGTTGTCCGTAATCAACTACCTTTTAGTAATAATAATAATAATAATAATAATAATAATAATAATAATAATAATAATAATAATAATAAATCAGTGGAAATGTCCATTGTGTGCCCTAGATGTCGATAACAAATTCTATTCTGTGTAATGTTTTCTATCTCCTGAATAATTACCGGTATGTGAATTTAATTGAAAAATTATATAAGCTGTCTGAACTGCTTTTTTCGTGCTGTCGGAAACTGACACTTATATAAACAACGACTACTCAATACGAACTGCTCCTTTTGGTAAATGGGCTTCACTTTACTGTTGCGGCAATTTCTACACTTGTGGCATAAGGTTCGGTGTAAAATACGTGAAACGTGGAAACTCATAAATCGGCGAAACGGTTTCAAACAACTCAAAAAATAGTATCTAGGTAGTATCGTGGAGTGTAATTATTATTATTTGTTTTCTTGTTTTACCTCGATACGAAATAACAGAATGAAACCAATTTTATGAATAATATATATATATATATTGGCAGTATTATATGTCAAGCTGTCACTGTTTCCGTTGAGCGAATTTCCCTTAGCACGAAGTATTTAGTTCGGTCTGGCTTCAGATAACTCATAAACCAATAACACTACTTTCCTTTTTAAGTGTTGAGAGACCGAGATCTTACTTAAATTCTCTCTGCACTTATTCAACTGTGTGTGTGAAAGCGTGGACAATTTAAATATACACGTACCTACGTTATGAGCGTATGCTATATTGTAGTGCGTAGTCGTCCTGTTCTTTTTTCTTTTCATTTTATTTCAAATAGTATGTGTATTGTTCCGTATTGACCATATCGTTGTTTTATATTTGTTTGGCAATACGACTTCCTCAATTTTCTTGTAATCTAATCATTTTGAAAGTACTCGATATTAACTGTGTTATACCAATAACATCGCCGTTTTCATTATGCGTTTGTGCATGCTTATCACAGGGGAATAATGGTAGAAAAAGAATCGATCTGGATTTTATGAAACATTCGCAGAACGTTCTAGGCTGGTAATTACGTGTTTTTTTGGGCGATGGATTTCGGTTCGATCTCCCCCCCCTTTTTTTAAATAGGCGACTGTTATATTTTGCGTTTCAACAACAGTGCTCAATAGCTGCAGCATCTTGACTTTTTAAAACACTAATTTTGATGGAAACTATTTTTCTATATATTTTTAAATGAACTTGATTTCTAATTGTTTGCTTTTACTGATTTCTCCACCAAATCTATGTAAGCTTCCTTACTTCCTGAAAATTCAAATTTATTACTATATAGGCCTAGTTTTAATCTGAATTATACTATATTCAGATTATATAGTCAGTTTGTAATTCATTATATAATAATTATTTAGAAGTCACCCGTGTTTGTGACTTCATATACAGGTATGAAGCCATATACACGCATATAACTGTGTTTGTGACTTCGTTCCTCTTGAACCACCAGATCGATCCCAGAGATGGTCATTTTTCCTAACCCTCCCTCACCCTCACCCTCAATTGACGCCCCTCACCCTCCATCACACTCACCCTCCATTGACGTCCTCCCCTCCCCCTCCCCCACACTCACCCTCCATTGACGCCCTCATACTCACCCTCCCTCACACTCACCCTCCATTGACACCCTCACACTCACCTTCCCTTACACTCACCCTCCATTGATGCCCTCACACTCACCCTCCATTGACGCCCTCCCCTCACCCTCCTTCACACTCACCCTCCATTGACGTCCTCCCCTCCCCCTACCCCACACTCACCCTCCATTGACGCCCTCATACTCACCCTTCCTCACACTCACCCTCCATTGACACCCTCACACTCACCTTCCCTTACACTCACCCTCCATTGATGCCCTCACACTCACCCTCCCTCACACTCACCCTCCATTGACGCCCTCCCCTCACCCTCCCTCACACTCACCCTCCATTGACGTCCTCCCCTCCCCCACACTCACCCTCCATTGACGCCCTCATACTCACCCTCCCTCACACTCACCCTCCATTGACACCCTCACACTCACCTTCCCTTACACTCACCCTCCATTGATGCCCTCACACTCACCCTCCATTGACGCCCTCCCCTCACCCTCCCTCACACTCACCCTCCATTGACGCCCTCCCCTCACCGTCCCTCACACTCACCCTCCATTAACGCCCTCACCCTCAATCGACGCCGGGCGTGGATAAATAAACTGATTGATGTGATGAATAAACAAATAAATCCAAATATCATTCACACAGAAGACCTTCAAATTCGGAACTTTTCTCACAGTGTAACCTTGTACAGGTTTACTATTTGTATATAATTTTTCTCCTTTTACTCTATTAGTGTTTTTACAGGGACTGTTGAACATTTGGGTCGTATTCGGCATTTATGTGTTACACTGAAGTATATGGGCATTTAACTGTTAATAATGAACGTAATTAAACTAATTATTGTAAACTTGGAGCACATTAAAATGTTACAGCATACTCCTCGGTGTTTCGATAAGCGTATGAGGCTGTAGAAGACAGCAATGAAAAGTTATGCGCTGGAATTATTCGTAACATAGGACCCTTTGAAATAGTCGGCTCCAGGGTCCCAAAAGCCTTAATCCGCTCTGAGTGCACTGTTAAAAATGGTTTCTTAAATTCGAGAAAAAAATCCTCGTATTTGAGAACATCCGTTTCTTACCTGTGCACCGAGTAATACATTCTTAAAAGTGAGATTTCGATTTTCTTAAATCATTTTGAGAAATAATGACTCAAATGCGAGGAATTGTCTCATTTCTGAGGGTGAAAATGTTTTCTTAAATTTGAGAAAAAATGTATTTTTCTTAAAATTGAGAAAGTAACATTTCAGGAAATGAGACGTATAACCCCAATTTCGAGAAACACATTTCTCAAAAAGATTTGAGAAATATCTTCCTCAAAAGCGAGAAACGGTGCACAGAAGCGGGATTCTGAAATACAAGAAGATGTAAAAAGATATAAACAAAATATAAACATGCAAAAAAAATCAAACTATGGGTACACCCAGAATTTATATTAAATAAACACCTATAGTTATAGATATTGTTTAAAACATAACACATTTAAATCCACTTCAAATCAAGAAAATTCCACGAATACCATGACGACTTCTACTTTAGGTGCGTTACTTATTCCTACTGCATCAGACAATTTAACATTTTCCTTTTTATCACTGTCCACTTTCTCAAGACTTTTTTTTTTTTCATCGACGTGTTTTACTCAAGATTCCCCCGTTTCTCCAACATTATACTAACTTCTTGATAATTCAGATTCAAGAATTATCCGTCTACTTCAGAATAACGACAATAATTTCTGCTGGAGTGTAACGTCCCACGCACATGCTACGAAGCTCAGGGAGATGTTATGATGATAATGAGCGAAAATGGTGTAATGAAGAAAGTGAAAGAATCCCGAGAAAACACACATAAAATGTTTACTCACACTGCCCACTTGACGGAAGTGGAATCAAACTAGGGACCCCATGCATCGGAGGCTAGTTCTACCACTGAGTAATCGCAGTCCAATATGCCTAGTTCTCTACCATAAAAAAAGTTGCCTAAATGAGAAAACACCGTGTTTGTGGGCTTTCCAGGATTCTCCGGTTTCCTCCTACAAGAAACGTACATAGGAATTTATTTCGGAGGGGTTCCAAGTTCAATACAAGGACAAATTGTATTAAAATATGTAGAATTGGCCCTAAAATTAGATAAAATTTACATAAAAGTAGCGATTTCGGGGAAGGTCCGGAGTTGCAGGACTCAGCCCATACCTTCCACCCTTTTCATTACGGCAGGGGCATGCGACAGTTTCTGTCCCTCTGTGCTGAAACTCCACTGCTAAGGATTCAATTCAGATTGGAAACAAGATCACAAACTCATGCAAAAACTGCCAAGAAACGTAGTCCACATTTTCATTACACCATTATTATCCATCTTTATCACTATCTCTCTTAGCCTGGGAGCACAAACATGGGACGTTAAATTAAAAAATAAATAAAATCTTTGAGTTTTACTTCCCAAAGTTGTGTTGGGTAGGCTAAAGGAGGTAATGATGATGAAAATGAAAAAGATAGTGGAATGAAGAAAGTGGGAAGAAATGGGAGATCCCTTGAAAACCCATGCACACTGTGTTTATCCACCAGAAAGCCCACTTGCCGTGAGCTGAGAATCCTGGGATCAAAGCGAGGACCTCATCGCACCAGAGGTGAACGCTCTACCACTGAGCTACCGCAGCCTCTACGTTAAATTAAGAGCAAACGCGTATAGTACTACGCTACAAATAAACTGCAAACGTGTGTCGTTAAAACGTTTACAGGTGGTGAAAAAAAGGAGGCGCCAATCTATGCTCGGTGATCAGTACAGAGTACCTTTGTGTTACAATTCCATAATAATAAATCGTACGTTGTTTTGTAACGCTGTTTCTAACTACACAGATGACTTACTTATTCTTTGTTTCCGTACATAAACTATTTTGCATATTATAACGAATGGTGAAGGGTGTAAAACATTGACATACCTCCCCGTTCTATTGTAATACAGAAAACAACGTGCCCTACGGGGCTCTAAGGCGCCTTCACTTGTTATTGCTGCACTCGTTGTTAGGTGAATTGAGTACTGAGCTTTATACATAAAGGAGCCAACCTGACTGCTATAGCCTATATAACCTGTTTGAGGGGGGTCAGTGTTCTACACCCCAACGAATGTACTACAGTAACTTTTAGTCTATGGTAGTATGTTTACAATTCACCCAAACTTACGTTCGAGCTGCTCCTCGCCGCTGTCACATGACATGTATCCATACGCCACCTCAGCTGCATCACCTACTGCGTACTCATATTCATTCGCACTCTGCTACGGCTGAAATCCTTTATCTCATTTCCTGAGTAGTAATTAAGCCCTAGCAATATTACTCCCTAGTAAAACATAGTAATATTATTTCGGTAAGATTGTTACTGTTATTTTTTAATCATCTATGATGTTGCAAATTACGCACTATTCCATTCTCATTTTTAAGAAGTGAGAAAATCTCATAAATGGGAACCTGCCAATTTGCCTTGAGCTCACAAATGAAAACACATTTGGAAATAATGACACATTTTATCGTCAAATATGAGTAAACATTACTTATTTTGTTTTGAACTTGCATTTTTCTCATTTCTGAGAAAGGAAATTTTTAAGAGTATGCTATGCGCAGAGACGTATGCAAGAATTTATTTCGGGAGGGGTCCAAAGCGTTTCGGGGGGTCCACTAAACTTTGTACCTAAAATTAGACTAAATTGACAAAAAGTCCGGATTTCGAGGGGGGTCCGGACCTCAAGAGCACACCCCTGCGTACGTCCTTGGCTATGCACACAAAATATCCAAATTTTATTTTAGAAATAAAGGAGACCGCGGTGGCTCAGTGGTAGAGCGTTCACCTTTGGTGCGTGGGGTCCCTGGTTCGATTCCAGCTCGCGCCAAGTAAGCTTTGTGATGAGCAAACACCGTCTGCGTGGGTTTCCAAGGGGTTCTCCTGTTCCTTGCCACTTTCTTCATTGCACAGTTTCATTCATTTCTCACCATCAACGTCTTCCTTAGCTTTGGCGCATAATCGTGGGACGTTAAACTAGATATTTCATTTCATTTCTTTAGAAATAAAGCTTGACTTTTCGTTGCTTTCTTTCAATATGTCTGATTTACAATTGGTAGAGAACATAGATTACAAAAAAATCTGTAATAATGGTAGCCAAATGCTTGTTAATATTCAACTTTTGGTGAAAAGTACTTAGGAGATGCAGAAAGAAGATATTAAAGTTATGACTTTATATAACACCATATTTATAAATGAAGAACGGAACATACTTCGGATAGAAGCAACTTTAAGGACGAATGAAGCCAATTACTCTTCATTACGAAATTCATTCTCAAACTCATAATATCAGGGAAGCTCTGGCCCATGGGTATGGGCGTGATCTGTACGATCATTGACTGTTTGCACCCAACAAGTAGTGGCGTAACTAGGATTTTTTAAAAGGTGACTGAAAATCGATTTTGGAGCCAAGGTAGCCAACACTCCAAAATTCCATTGTTTCGGTATTTTAGGTTTATCTTTAACCAAGAACATAACACAATTTGCGAGCATTTGGGGCAAAAGAATTGTGGTTACTATTTCAGTCTTGCACATATTTAGCTACATAGTCATGTTTGTTTTATTCTTTATTAAATTAAAGCTATTGTTTCTCAAAATAACTCGACAAGATTCGAGACGAGACAGGGTTCTTTCAACAGAGAAAGATACATTTTTCGAGGCATCACTTTACACAACACATTTTCGAGGCGAGACAACATTTAATATTGTCTCGTGCGCATCCCTATTTGCACGAAATAATATTAGAATACAGTAAAAAAAGAAAATATTAATTACTTTATAAAGTAATCAAACCTTAAAAGTCATCTATTTAAAATTTGCCCTGTGAAATAGTTCATATTTTAAGGGGGCTATTCATAACTGAATAGTAACTGAATATTAATAATCGATCAATTATTCTGTGAAGATGCTGAATTTTAAGGTGTGTGTGAACCTTCTGTTGGATTTGGGTGCAAATTCGTCAATACTGTAATTTCGGTAGATTTTCTTAGTATCCTCTTTTCTAAAAGTATGTAACATAGTGAAATTTAGGTGGGCTTGTAAGAAATTGGGGAGGATTGAACACCCCAAATTAGATCTAATGACGCCACTGCCAACAAGCCACCAGTCAGGAAAGACAAAGGAAAATATTAAATTGAATAATAATAAAAAAGTTGAACTGTGTAAATTTAGGACTATAATTGTATATGAAAATCATCATAAATACAACCATGTTTTAAATTTAATTGAGCTTTTCTCCCTATCGCGGAACTTATGTCCGGTACGGAATCGAACCCGGATAACCCAAGGATCTCTGCTTCAGATAATCACTGTTTAGAAATGTTCTCCTTCAAATAAAATGAAATGAAATATTCAGTTTAACGTCCCACGATTATGTTCCGAGGCTAAGAGAGACGATGATGATGAGAAATGAATCAAACGGTGGAATGAAGAAAGTGGGAGGGAACGGAAGAACCCCAGAAAACCACCGCATACGGTGTTTGTCCACCACAAAGTTCACTTGGCGCTCCTTCAAATAAAGTACAGCTACAAATAAAACATTTTCTACCCTAGAAGAAAGAATCTTCTTTACATTGTTCCGTCCATTAAATGTATATACATATTAAGAATTGCTCTACTGAAACCATCCCTGCAACTAGTGATGTGAAGTGGAAAATTTTCCGCTTAAAAATTCCCATTTCTGAAAATTTTCCATTCTAAACAAATATTCACTATCAAGTATTAACTTCACATTAAGCCACGATCTTGATTGAATCCATGAATAGAAATATGACATTACAGCAAATTATAATCTTCCAACTTTCTAGGTCCTATAATGGGAAAATATATAAATATTATTGAGTACCTGGTAATAAACCTAGTGTTTGATAACACAAGAATTATATGATAGAACAAGCGAGTATCGTTCTACAGTATGAAACTACGGTAAACTTCCAAATTATACAAATTCAATACTAAAACTGGAAATAGTAGAAACTGGAAGTAGTTGATTTCTACCACTTACGGTTTAAATATTAGGTTGTCGAAGGTGATGGGACCTATTATTGGAACGACGAATCGTTTCCCGAAAACCATTTCTCAATAGCTCTTACCGTTTTTGAGTTATGACCAATATTGTTGAAACCAGAAGTGGTTCAACATAGCTTCTGGTTTAACTCGAAGATTGGTGAACGAGATGGAACATATTCTTGGGATGCTGAATCGATTCCCGAAAACCGCTTGTCGATAGCACTTGCCGTTTTAGGTCTAGGAAAATCAATATTGAAACCAGAAGTAGTAGTGAATTTATACCACTTCCGATTTTAGTGGAAAGACAGGAGTACAGGTGGTTTGTCCCCTTAAGACCTTAAATCGATTTCTGAAAACTCTTTATCGCTAGCTATGTTTCATATTCGTTTATAAGTTATGAATATGTTTGTTGAAACCAGATATGGTCGACTTCTACCACTTCCCGTTTAAGTAAGATTGTTGAAAGAGATGGAACCTATTCTGGCAATGGAGAATTGATTCCCGAAAACCGTTTGTCGATAGCTCTTACCCTTTTAAGTTTATGAAAATAAATATTGAAACCTGAAGTAGTAGTGGATCCTACCACTTCCAGTTTTAGTAGAAATGCAGGAGTTAAGGTGGTTCCTTTCATATCCACCTATTTCCAAAAACCGTTTGCCGATCGCTATTACCGTTTTTTACTTGTGGTCTTTAATTTGAAACCGGAAATTTCCGATTTCTACCACTTTCGGTTTAACAGATTGACTGCCAAGGTGATTTGAGGGTATCTGTTAAGTAGGAGGTTGTTGAAGGAGATGCAACCTATTATTGGGATGCTGGATCGATTCCCGAAAACCGCTTGTCAATAGCTCTTACCGACTTTGACGTGACACCTGTTGACAGACAGACACACAGACGGACACAGCCGTTCAATAAGACTTCCCTTTCATATGCATAGCGTAGTTTGGAAGTCTAAAAGTACGTATATAACCAAAAGCAGGAAATATCTTTTTATTTGATAATTAAATATAAAGTTATTTATTGTGGCTTGCAGCTTTGTACTTTTCTTATATATATTTTTCTCTTACTTAGAAGAAGAAATAGAGCTTTTTCTTAGTTACAATTTCAGAATGAATAAATATATGAATATTTATTAGTTTCTCTTCTGAACGAATATATGAGAAAAAACATTATTTCCTGAGAACTTCTAGTATTTTTAATGGGTTACTTTCGTTAAACTTTGAAATTTTCGGTAGCCAAAAACTTGCAGTAGATATTTTTATATATTTCGTAATTATTATTTCTATAAAGTGAAAATATATAAATATAGAAAAGTAATAAAGCTATGAGAAACATCTTGTCTTCGCGTATGAAAAGTGTATGAAACTGATGGAGTATTGATATGACGATTTTCTGTGAACGACGATTAATTCTAAGAAAAAAAAAACTACATTACATTTTCTAACATATTTTCCAGAAATGAAGAATTGCAAGATAATTAATTTTATGAACCCTTACCCTCACCCTCAATTGACGCCCTCACCCTCACCTCCCTCACCCTCACCCTCAACTAACACCCTCAACCTCCCTCACACTCACCCTCCATTGACGCCCTCACACTCACCCTCCATTGATGCCCTCACACTCACTCTCCCTCACACTCTCACTCAATTACTTTATTGCCCTTACCCTCAACTACTAAAATGAGGGTGAGGTGAGGGTGAGGGCGGCCCTCATGAGGGCAAAATGAGGGAGGATGACTATCTCTGATCGATCCTGATCAAATTTTTCTCATACATGAGGTTTAAGCCTGGGATGTTTTATCATTTCATTTTGATGGTACAGTTTCAGGGAGGGAGAGGAGGAGATATATAAAAATAAATAAAACTTAATAAGTCTTGAACCAAAAGACCGATCTCTTTCAAATTTCCCACATAGGTGAGGTTCGGACCTGCGATGGTTCTTATCATTCACTTTGATTGTGCAACTTAGAGGTGGGAAACGGTTTAAATATTTAAAAGAGATGGAAAATGACTGATATTAGTGTTGAATCCTAGAGATGCAAAAAAGCCGGCTTTTTTGAATCGATGGTTATTTCACATAAAAAGCCGGCATTTTGGGTAAAAAACGAGAATTTTGGAAATTTTGGCTTTTTTCATTTTCATGATTTTTCTATCTAAATAGGTTTCTAAATAGCTATCATGACCTAAATGCGATATTTCGCTCTGAAATTCACCATCACGATGGATGGAGCACATGTTTTACGAATTGAAGCTAACATGAAGAATGTAGTATTTGAGGGCAATTTTAGAGGCTATTTAACTTTATTTTAACTTTTGAGTTATCGACATTCTTTTTCTTCTCTAGATCATTTCAATTTGTCATCCGTGTTTCATTTCTAAGAGCTTAGTACTCTAGCTTCTAGCGCAAAAGTTAAACTTACGTTTTTCTATATATTCGTCAAAGTGTACGTTTTCAATATATTCGTCAAACTGTACTTCAACATTTCTGTTATACTGTAGCTGTTTCCGGATACAACCTTGAAAACTAATTTATACAAATAATCAGTAGCGGATTTAGAAAAGGACTTTAGGAGGGGTTTCTCTGATTGTTTCGTTTTCTAAAAAGTCCTAATTTTATTTGGGAGGTGCTTGAAGTTTATGAGTACAGGCATAACTAATATTTCGTTTCATTTATATGTTTAGCAATAATCTTTCGGATCATTTTATACTGAGAATCAGTGGCGGATTTAGAAAAGTATTTTGGGAAGGGTTTTTCTTACTAATGTTTAGTTTTTCTAATCATTCGTAATTTTTATTTGACGGGAGCTTAAAGTTTATGAGTAAAGGTATAACTGATAGATATTTCGTTTGTTGTAGACACTCCGTAACTTTGGGGGAGCAGGCTTCAGTCCAAAAGACCGCCCCCCTAACCTTCGCAAAACCGTCACTGCTGGTAATTAGTAATAATAACGATTTAGAAACATAAGAAAGGAAGTCGGCCAACTTACAGTACACGCACTATTTCTACATTCACAGATGGAATGAAAAAAAAGCTTTGTCAGAATGGTCGAATGCTGTGTTGAATCCCGGACTTCCCGATAGAAGCGCAAAAGCTAACCACTCAGTCATGTTTGTTGTGCAGTTGTATTTATCTTAACTTAAATATATTCCATAGTCCATTTTCTTGGGGGGAGACTTTTTTAATGATATGTTGAATCCCTCTTGTTAAAAATTAAGAAAATTTGAGGATTGGGTAAACCTTCTTATTATATACATTGGTTAATCCTTTGGAATTCATAATGTAAATATATTGAAATAAAATTGTTTGAAATATCTTTTCGAAATTCATGGTTTATTTTCGAGGTTTTATATTATTATCGGCATCAACCACTAATTAAATGACTTTTTGTGTTATAGAGAAGAGAAACAAAGTCTGCTTTATCAATTTAAAGCAGAATTTTGAAAAAAGCCCAAAATTTCCCAAGCAAAAAAGCGAAGCAGAAAAAACCGAGTTTTTTTTTTTTTTTTTTTCAAAAAAGCCGGTTTTCTTCCGAGCCCTTGCATCTCTATTGAATCCATAGTTTTCGGGGTTGCTGAGGTGAACAGTGACAATTCCGACGCCGTTTAAATCCAAATTCAGCTCCGCAACTTGGGAGAGGGGAGGGGTATATATATATATATATATATATATATATATATATATATATATATATATATATATATATATATATATATATATATATATATATATATATATATATATATATATATATATATATATATATATATATAATAAGGTGTCTTCCCGTTCTGCCGAACGCTCTCCAGCACTGTAGAAAATATTTTAAATGACCTTATATTTAGGCAGAAGGGGAATTCCCGTTCTGCCTAATCTTTCGAGACGGGGAATTCTGTGGTGCAGAGTGGGATTTCTTGTAGGGAATTTTTCTTTAGTAATTGTAACAGATTCTGTAAGAAGAATAAATATTTCTTCAAGTTCCACCATAAGTTTTAGAAGTTATTCTATTTGTTCTGTTTCCACTGTTCATGGTAAGACACATGTTTTCTCATGCAACTCTGCCCTGGATCCAGCTAACTGCAAAAGTTGGAGTTACTTTCATGACCTAGGTCACGACTCACATGTAAACACATTTCCAATTAGAACATACACATAACAAAGATTATTAATTTGCATTAAACTTTAAAATTCACTACTTAAAACTAGAATTATCATTCACTCACCCATACATTATCATATCATATTACACAATGTATTGATACAGGTAAATGGGTTAAATATTGTACTGAAAAGGAAACCTAACTGCAGTTTCATAACATTTATGACATTTACTAATAATACGAACCAGCAAAAGATATCAGTTACATTTTATATATATTAGTATACACAAAACTTTAGAGGAAATAATATATATACATATATATCGCACCTACTTGAGAAAAGTGAAAGAAGTCAAAAAACCTAAAGGTCTAAGTTTGTATTCCTAGCCAGAAAAGTGACATAACACGAAATTTGTCATGTTTGTTCTAATACATTCTGATTTGGGATAATTTTAAAGCTATATTTACAATACTTTTACACATAAAAGAAAAAAAACATTGTGATTACAAAATAACTTTAAAACAAGTTACGAGTTATGTCATTTTTCTCGCGAGGGATACGAACTCGGATCTTTAGGTTTCTTGACTTTTCTCGAGGAGGTGCGATATTTAGTGGCAGAATTCAACCAGGTTACAACTAAATTGGGAATTCAGAACCACAGATTAAATCTCGTTCGTTTTTTAAGAGATAAATATAAGGATAGAAAAAATTTCACTACGCGAGTCTATTTTCTCGAGGTTTAAATATCATTTGTTTAGCGTGTCTACATTTCACTCATTAAGTGTCTATGCACGCAGTATCTCGTTTTCAATGTAAACATATGGTGGTACTCATTCATTTCTAAGTACCACATATTAGATTTACATAGTCATTAGGTTATATCATATTCGTCTTCAAACCACTTAAAATTCCACTATTCACCTTTATCAGAATGAACCGAATCCTAATTCGCATCACTTAAATACATGTATAGTCAAGATTGAGATTAATTGAATATTTCAGAAATAAGGTTACATTGATACAAGTGAGAAACACAACGAATTAATAGAATTATTTATTATGATAGATGTCGTGGGTGGATTTGTCATAGAAACTTGGAACTATATTACATACTTGCTTATCACTCTTACGATGCGATCACGGTCACTGAATAACACTATTCGAAGTTGGAGATTCATAAGCAGCGGAAAGGGAAATAGGGATACAATTGTATAGGAGAGTTCTGGGTTCATAATGTTTATGGATATTTTTGGTATTAATCATGAATCACGATAATTTGCCTCTTATTACATGCACCATGCAATGAGTAAGATGATACATATAGGTTATATATATATATATATATATATATATATATAGGTTGCATTAAGTAACAAGGAAAAAGAATAATATTTAAGTGCAAGGCGGTATACTCTACATCTAAATTTTATCTTTTATCGAATTCATGAAAATTATAGCAACGAACATATTGGTTCTATCGCAACAGATCGGGGAAAGCAACGAAATCGTTCATCTGCATCCAAACGAAGTATCTTAATATTATATTATACTCTTCAGTATAAAACGTACATCTATTAAATATTTATAATTCAAAATACATATATTTACTCATCTTTTACAATTTGCAGTTATCTACCCCGTTTACTATAATTTCAAGGTTGCGCAAATATATTACATACAACAAAGAAACTCGACAAATGAGATGAGTAACCGCAGGAAACAAAAAAAAAATACACATTACTTAATCCTTCATCATCATCATCATCATAGGTATTCTGCCTTTACTGGCAGGTCACTTGCCGCAGCTGAGAAGATTCCATGATCCACGGTCCTTCTCTAACTTCTTTTTCTTCGTGTATGATCATTCTGTTTTTATATCATCCATTAATTGTAATCTCCTTCGCCCCCTCCCTCTCTTTCCCGCCACCATACAACCTAGGACGTTTCTCATGACACAATCTCTTTTTAGGCAATGTCCCAACCAGTTTTTCTTCATCTTCCTAATAATATCTAAAAGTGTTCTTTTCTCACCCACCATTTCTAACATTCTCTCATTCGTTTTCCGCTCGACCCAACTAATTCTTTCCATTCTTCTCCACACCCACATTTCGAAGGCTTCCAGTCGATTTACGATTCCAGTTCCTTTACGTAATGTCCACGTTTCCGCCCCATACAACACAACACTCCACACAAAGCATTTTATGAGTCTTTTTCTCAACTCTTTACTCAATGTCCCACAAAACAGACTTTTCTTCCTCCTAAAGGCTTCTTTCGCCATTTATATCCTTGCTTTTATTTCACGTTCGCACTTCATGTTATTACTAAGAATACTACCCAGATATCGAAAACTATTCACTTGTTCTATTTTCTCCCCTCCTACTTTTATATTTGACACAGATCCCTTCGTTCCAATCACCATGGCTTTTGTCTTTCTAACATTTATTTTCATCCCATATTCTTCCCATTTTTTCTAACATTTTATTGATTTTCTTTTCAGATTCTGCAACAAGCGCCATATCGTCTGCAAATCTTATGCATCTAATCATTCTACCCACTACCGAAATGCCATCATCATCATATAGGCTCTTTTTTACTATCTCTTCTAGATAGACATTAAATAGTGTTGGCGAGAGGCAGCATCCTTGTCTTACTCCCCTTCCAATTGCACTAGTGAATTCCTCTTCCAATTGCTCTTCCGTCAGTTCTTCCTCTATCCTAACTTGTTGGTTCATGTATAAGTTTCTTATGAGTCTTCTATCTTTCCATTCCAACCCTATCTTCGTTAGAACTCCAACAACAATTCCCAATTCACGAGATCAAAAGCCTTTTCTAGATCAATAAATATAACATATACCTCTTTCCCTTTTTCTATAAATTTTTCACCGATCGCCCTTGATAATCCAATTGCATCTCTTGTGCCCTTGCCTATTCTGAACCCGAACTGCTCCTCCTCAACTTCTTTATTTGTTCTTTCATATAACCTTCTGTTCAGTATTCGGAGCAGAATTTTAGCTCCATGAAATATGAGACTAATAGTTCTATAATCCTCGCATCTCTTTGGGTTCGATTTATTAGCCATCGGTATCATAATCGTTTTCAGAAAGTCTTTTGGCCATTCTCCTGTTTCATATATTTCATTGCATAGTCGGAACAATTCTTCCTTTCCCTTGTCTCCTATATTTTTAATGAATTCGATTGGTATGTTATCTATTCCGGTTGCCTTTCCATTCCTAATCTCGGATATAGCCTTTTCAAACTCATCCCGAAGAATAGTAAATCCTTTATCATCCTACTTCATTTTCTACTTCAATATTTAGGCTGTACGGTCTATCCCTACTCTCATATAAGTCTTCAACGTATTCTTTCCACCTTCCTATGACCTCATTTCTCTCGCTGACTACCTTCCCATTCTTATTTTCTACTGTCATCATAATACCCCCTTGTTTCTTCCGAAATTCCATAGATTTCACCTCCTTGTACATTTCCTCATATTTCGCAACTCTTTCTAATTCTTCTATGTCCTCGCATTATCTGTTGTAAAACTCTTCCCTCGCTCTGTCTGTTTCTCTTCGTAATTCATTATTTAACTTTCTATACATCTTTCTGCCCTCTTCTGTATTAACCTGTTTCCACATCTTCCTCTCCCTCATTTTCTGCAACATCTGCTCTGTAACCCATGGTTTCTTAGCAGTTTTGTGTTCGCGGTAACCTACTGCTTTTTCTGCAGCCTGCTGTAAGCAACGTTCCCACCTTGCGTTACTACCTGCACCTATTCGTTCCTCGTTTGAACATTTTTCTTCGAATTTTTTAACGAAAAGATTTCTTATTTCCTCGTTTTTCAACTTTTCAGTATTGAACACTTTGTTACCAACTTTTCTTCTGCCTACATTTTTCAGTTGAATATCTACTTCGGCCAGCACAAGATTATGATAAGAGAAAATGTCAGCCCCGGGAAGGGTCTTCGCGTTCTTTAAGCTATTCCGATACCTGTCCTGAATTATAACATAGTCTATCTGATATCTTCTGCCGTCTATTGGTGATTTCCATGTATATCTTCTTCTCTTATGCTGATTGAACCAAGTGTTCCCAATTACTAGTGAATTCTGTCTACAGAAATTCACCAATCCCTCTCCCCTTTCATTTCTTTCGCCTAACCATATTTGCCTGCGATACTACCTTGCTGTTTTTCTCCCACAACTGCATTGAAATCTCCCATTAGAACTATGCATGCACCCTTCTTCTCCCTATCTATAATTTCTTCTATTTTCTCATAATCTTCTTCAGTTGCATGCGAAGTCGTCGGTGCATATGTCTGTATCACCACTAGATCCTTCGTTTTTCCTTTAAGTCTTAACATCATAACTCTATCATCAATAAATTCTACTTTCACTACCTTCTCCTTTAAGCGCTTTCCAAGAATTATTCCTACGCCATTATGACCGCCCTTTTCATTACCTGAGTAAAACATTCCATATCCCTAGCTGTTCAATACCCCATTACCTTCCCATCTAAATTCACAAACGCCTACCAAATCGAAATTATTTTGTTTCATTTCTTCTTTAAGATTTTCTAATTTCCTCCCTGTAACATAGTACGTACGTTCCATGTCCGTATCCTAAACCTTTTGCTCTTCCTTGTCTTTCTTTCTCTGTCTGTCTTCCCCTATTATTACTTTCTCGTCCAATAGTCCTTCCCAAGTCATCCCCCTCCCGGAGATCAGAATGGGGGGATATTTTATCTCCGGAACTACATTTTGACCTGCGAAAGATCATTGTTTATATGTTCTCTTTTTTGCTGCCAGCGAACTAGGGAAAATAGAGTGGTTGTTTCCCGTTGCCTTCCACCCCGCAGTATCCCAGCCGTTAAAGTCACTCTGACCACGCCTAGGGCTAATGTCCAAATTGCCGTACCAATTACTATGATTTCCGCCAACTTGGCTTCTGGAGAACTGCTGCCTTCTGCCAGAACACTCTTCGTCTGGCTACTCCATTTAGACCAATTCGGTAGGGGTAGCCCTTATGGTAGTGAACTACCACCGACACAGCTCTAAATTTCACTGTAGCACGCAATCCTCTCCATCCGACACATAAGTGTCTTCGTAAAGGTTTAATCCTTAATGATTCAAAAATAGTAGATATTAAGAGTAATAGGCAGGCCTGACCGCGAAATATTATACACCGTGCAAGGTAATAAGTAAATAGTGCAAATAGATTTATAGCATTGACAATTTTTGCAATTTACAGTACAGAATAAACAATTTAAAAGAATTTAGCAATAAATTCGTGGGACCACGCACACATAATCAATAGATATTCATCTCTAGTGTGGTATTGAAGTAAAATTGTACGCAATGACTGCGATGGTGGGGAAGCTCGCTATATGTCATGTTGATATATCAAGGTTAAAAAAATGTATAAAGTATTTTAATGTTATTTCACTGCTGAGAAAGTGAAAGCATAATTAAATCATCCACTGGATAATCGTCCACGACTACAGTGGGTTAAACTACTGATGGTAAACTGTTTGTTGATATTCAACGAATATATATATATATATATATATATATATATATATATATATATATAACCCTACGAATTATAACTTACAACATCTCGTGCAAATTCAAATAAATATCTAAATAATATCTCTAAGTTTGCATCAATTACGCTAAGTGGTTATTCAAATTGTCAAGTTAAACAGGGCGGCAGGTTGAGAAAATAATAAATCTTAGGACAGAAGATAAGAGGATAGACAGATATAAAGAAGAGAAAGGTATACAGAGGAAGATGAAAGAAAAGAAGTAATGAAATATTTAAGAAATGTTCAACCATTGTGTTGATTTCAAGCCAAACATATCTCTATCCCGAAAAATTGTCGGCCTTCACCATACAGGCCTAAGATGTCCACTCGGAGCCCGCAACAAGTCCGTGTCCTGTAATATGTTACAAAGAGAGTAGTAATAAAAACTTCACTTTTCCAACATGGCCTACTGTCGCCGTATCCGTTTGAACGTTCTCCGAGGTTCTGGTTTACACCAGAGTGGTATTAGGGCTTTTAGTTTAGAGATTTCTAGCAAAAAATCCGACTCCTCAAAAAAACTAAGAAGAAAGGGTTAAGATGTGGGGAGAAATAGTTTAGAAGTCAGTAAGTAAAAAAATATCCAAAATGGGAATAACCAAAATTAAAAAAATAATTTTATAATGTAAAGTTAATATAACCCAAATCTTTCCAGTCACTCTCAGTCCGCAATACTCGTGAGTTCTTGAGGTGTCAAATAATTACAATTACTATATCTTTAGCAGTAAAGGACATGATTCATGAACATGTGATTCCTGGCTCTCTGGTACGGGGAAGTGAACTTTTATCGTAATAAATATATTATTCGCCTTTATCTATCCCGTCATCTATGTAAACAGTAACTGACTTAATTCCATAAGGGTAACATTGAAGAAATAAATATAAATTTAACAGGGCACGGTGTTATCACGAGACAAAAGTTAAGGGCATACGTATACTTTAAGTGCACAACCAATTCACTAATTAGATTATACGTTTCGTAATTTCCTTTAAAATGTACGAAAATATTTAATAAACAAACACGAGTCACATCGTCAGGCCGAATATCCTGTTAATGCATACAAATGCTTACAGATCAGGTTCACTTGAGTCACTAAATGCATACATGAGGAAAAGTTTATAAAAATTTACGAAATGCTAATCGTTTCCAGCAACACTCTTCCTTTCATTTCTCGCCCAATTCGTTTCACTTGCGATGCTTTCGTCTCAGTTTAAGTAATTACGATTACACAGGCAAGTTACAAGGCGTAAATATAGCCAACCATGTATACAACGTTCCCTTCCATACGAATTTTCAATGTAGGGGTCACTGCTCGAACATTTACTATCATACATAAAGAGTCAAACAAACTGTTTTTAAATCACGACCCTAACCACTGGCAAAAAGAGTAAACTCGGCTCACATATACTATAAGGTATCTTATTATTCAACTACACTTAATATTTTCTCTTATATAGTTACTTATTTATATTTGTTTATTTATATTTCATATCGTGGAGGTTCATAATCAAGACACTCGATTCTTAAATATGCCCAAAACTGCATACAGCAGTTAGCTACATTCTATAAATTCAAATCCATACGCCACTATGAATAAATACTTAAGCTACATGTTATAACCCATATTCACATTATACAATAAGAACTATGGAGTAGGGGTTATAAACTTAAATAAAAATTGTCAAGCACTGACCGCTACACGGAAAATTTCGTATGAACCAAAATTCACTTCTTCCAGCACGAATGACACTCTATGTTTACACTCTGTAGCCTGTTAAAATTATATATCCAAACAATTTAGTGTTATTTACTAATTCACACCTCCAACATGCACATTGCTGTGTGAAATGACTCATATGTCTGTTCTGTAGTCATTTATGAATATATATATTCTGAAAATCAGCCAGTTGAGTATTTGCAGAAGAAGGAATAATGTTTAAAACTGTGAAATATCAAAAATTCCCATCTCCGACGACGGGAGTAGAGTTCTCAATAACCGATCATAGTTAAGAATATAAGCAAAGTTTAATTATATCTGTTATTTGGTTATTTGACGATAGAACGTATAATAATTTTTAGGATAGGTCATCAATAGGGTACTTTATCGATTTCGTTACTCACTGAAATTGTAGCCGTCGAGTAATTCCAAATATACTTAAAAACAGTCGTTTTCAAGATTACGTAGCTTCTTCACAGATCACATAGCCTAACGGCTTCGTAACAATTTCAGTAAACAAAAGACTCGCGTTGTGCGATTGTTTCCTCGCGTTAGATGGCGCTGTCAAGTGGAAATTAATATTTGCACTGGGAAAATGCGCTGTGTACTATTAATGACAAACTACATATTGTATTTTATGAGAGAGATATGCAGAATCACGACGTATATGATTTATATATGAATCGTTTATTAGGTTAAGCCGAAAGAGATGAATATTTGGGAATTAAGCAATATATTGTCATTAAATAAGTTATTAAATATTCTCACACATACCTCACATATACTCATAACACACATATATTACTGCACACATAAAATGCATATTACTACACAAAATCTACATATCTACACTAACTACGGATACACCATTCTGAAAACCAACACATCTTTCAATCGGTTCTAATGTGAATAAGGGATGATAATTAGGACCAGGTGATCCTTGTGCCAAACTAACCCATTTTCTCAATTATATTGCTAAAATTGATCACAGAGGGATAGATTAAAGAAGATCCCCATCGGGAAGGAAAGGAAAGTTCACGTTCTTATTCAACCTATACCGAGTTTTGGAAGCTAGGCCAAATGAGAGTAAATAGGAGTCCCTACTAGAGTTTACTCAGACATTTTAACGTTTAGTTTCAGGAATGCAAAAACTAAGTATGCTGCCATGTTTCCCTAAATTACAAATATACTACACACACACACACACACACAAACACACACACACACACAACTACATCAAGGACAGGATACCGGACCTAACTATACGACGAATGGAAAGAAGAAAAATTTCTGTGTTGAATCTCCAAATGCTAGTTTATAATGCTCACAAAACCGGAAACCAGACTTCATTGGCACTATGAACCTGTCCTGTGATGAATATATTTTCAACATGGCGATCACAGCAAGAGATTTCGTATTTTATATCTTCCTATGAGTTTCACAGATCGAATTTTAATAGTTCAGGACTCCATTTGCTCCCAAATTGCTAATTTCGTGATTTAAACTATTGTTACCTGTATATTCAGTAGTTTTCCTGTGAAATCTATCAAAATTGTTACTGCAGCGATATATGCTGTCTACTCCACGATGGTTACACAACAAGAACGAGGTAAAGACGTGCCAAGTTGCTGAGGTTGCATCTAGTTCCCAATCACATCGCAGGTGTTTCGCGCGACGGGATTACATAACGAATAAAACAATGTAAAAACTGGATCAAACCAGATATTAACCGGATATGGGATCTCATCGGGACGAAGGGGGTCCAAAGTGTCCTACCAAATATAGGATTGGTGGAAAAAATTAGAAAATTCTATCTAAGTACTGACCTATAAATTACCTTGAAATAATAATGCATATTTTATAATTATTCAAATGAGATGCCCATACACGAAAATTTAAGGAGAAAAATTATATGTAAATAAAAGAAATTATTTTCCAAAAATCTATATTTTTAATTATTCTGAAACTACTAAATTAATTTTATTTAGACGAAAACAAAAACGGATTTGGTACGTAAACTAAAAAGATATAGCTACAGTAAAACATGATCATACATTCTATTGTTATACAGTGTGGCTGAAAATTCTGATTGGAAAGAAATTTTGATACTACCTCAGCTGTAATTGAAGGTTACACATGGCCCACCAAGTTCTAGCGCGATGTAATCCGTAGCCTTCCAGAACGTTGGCAAAAGGTCATTGATGCTGAGGGGGACTAGTTTTGATCTCCCAGGCACGTCTTAGGTGACATATCGATGTTCGAAGGTGAGGGTGAAAAAGCGACGGACCTTTCTTGGTTACCTTTATAGACGAAGTTGGTAACAGGCAAACAAAGTGTTTTCGATGGTTTTCCAGATACACTACTCGTGAATTAATAAAAACTAGTCGAACGTTTCTATTTATTTGTTTATTTTTAAAATTCCATTCGACTTATTCACTTTCGTTGTTTTCCTCTACTTGTTCTCCTGGTTCCGATCGTAAAAGCTCGGACCCACGTCGTGCACTGGCCAGCTGTGAGCAGGTACGCACCTAGAAAGTTGGTTCAGAGGAACCCAATCCTCTATACATTAAGCCACTATGCCCATCTAATATTAAAATGGTGTTATTCTGCATCTCGGATAGACGATAAGCAATTGTGCAATACTTGCACCTATATTTTCAGAAAAAAATTATAAATTTAGATTTTTTATAAGAGAAAGCTTACACATGAAGTGGAATATCAAATTTTCATGTTACAGCTATCATTTTCCTGTTAAACAAGTATAGTTTTATTGACAAAGTCTACAATATAAGTTGAGTTAGGAAGTTTTGGGGGTCTGGACATGTTGGACCCCCGTGGATGCGCTTCTGGCTGGAAGGAAAGGGAAGGGTCCAAGCATTAAAGGGGGGCAATGCTACAAGCCACTACTTCTATGTAGTATTAAACGGATATTATTCTGCACTCGGAAAGACGGTAAGTGATTGTAAAATACTTAAATCTATTTTTTCAGAAAAGAAGTGATAGAACTAATTTGCTTTTATAAGAGAAAAAGTACAGATGAAGTGTACGATCAAAATTTCATGCTACATCAATCATTTCCCTATTAAACAATTATACTTTTATTGAAGTGTACAAACATATGTTGACTTAGGAAGTTTTGAGGAGTCCGGACCCCGTATTTCCCCGAGGGAGCGCCTCTCATCACTGATATCAATATATTCTTCTCAGTAGATCCTGCCGCTGCATGAGTATGTCGTAAAGTTTTTCATATGGATTCTTGGTGCTGACATTTCGCAATAATCATTGCTTTAAGTATTTCAACCCTGTGCTCTCTCGCTTGCTCATATATGATAATGTTTATATGTGAGAATATTCTTTTAGTAGTTGTGTTAGTCACCGGAAACAGCATAAATTCAATAACTTTTGTATTGCAGTACGTGGAACAGAGTGCGTTTGAAAATGAGAAAAATCTTCCACCCATCGGATGTCAACTTTTGCTTCCTTGGAGTTCGAATTTTCTCAGAGTACCCAAACCTACACAATTGGATTGCTTCATCAAATTGTTCACTGTTAATGGTTCACAGGTCCATAGTCTGCGTCAGCCGAACTGGTGGATGACGTCAACCAATAAGTCTGCAGCGTGCTGATGCCAAACCTCCGGTGAGAAAGTCAACTTTTAGTAGGCGATTGTCACATGTAGCAAAGGTACTCGTCTCACTAACAACATTTATTATATTATAATAAAACAAAACTATAACATTAATAACATCATCATAGTATGTGTCTTATTAATAAGACTATATTCGTTTGGTTCGGATATTCACCAGACAAAGGAATAAATCTAAATATGTTTTAAATTAGTTAGGGTAGGTACGTCACATATAAGCACATTCAGATCCATACAAGGCTCGACCTTAGAATCCCTCAAACTGAAACTCAATGTAATATTTTTTTTAAATATTTGTTTATCAATTTGTTTATCCCGAGACAAGAAAAATCTTGCGCAGGGAAACAATTACGTGTTATCCACAAATTCATGAAACATAAATCGGAGCATGGAGACCCAATAATAGAGCACTCACCTCTGATACTGATTCAAACCGTCACTAACTTCCATGAAAACGTATTCGTAAGTTTTGTAGGTACTTTGAAACAAAATTTTGAAGCTAAAAGTTTTCAAAACAAAATTTTTAAACTAAAAAAATTTTAAACCAAATCTTCAAAGAAAATTTTCAAACAAAATTTTAAAACGAAAAATTTTGAAACTAACAATTTGCAAACACTAATTTGCAAACAAATAATTTTTAAACCAAATTTTGAAACGGAATATTTTTAAACAAAATTTTGAAAACATTTTCAAACAAAATTATTAAACAAAAATTTTGAAACGAAAAATTTTCAAACAAAAATTTCGAAACAGAATTTTCAGAAAAGTTTCAACTAAAGCGCATCAAAAATAACTTCACGGTTAACCATCAAACTATTTGATTATCAAATAAACGGTTTTGTTCTTATTTATCAGGGAGTGTAAAACGTTGAACGAAAATGTTCAAACTAAAATTTCGAACTAAAACGTTTCAATTCAAGATTTTAAAATAAATATTTAAACAGTAATGGATAATTGTTAAGCAAAACTTTTAAAACTGTATGCAGCAAAGATGTGAAAGTCATCAAGCAATCAGATTGCATGAAAGATAGTGATCAGCCAATCACAAAGATTTGAAAGTCATCAACCAATCAGATTGCATGAAAGGCGGTGATCAGCCGATCAAATATGCAATAACTTTGTCGTTGATTAGCCAATCAGATTGCATCACCTTAGACAGTGAGTTGTAACTAAAGTTCAATGTGTTGTTGTATATCAGGTACCATGTGTTGAAATATTGCATTTAGACTATAAGTGATAACTACAACTCTAAGATTCAATAAGGTCACCTATCAGATTTCAAGTCCATACTTTAATGCTCGAGGTAAAAATCAACCAATCAGATTTCAGTAAAGATAACTTTCCACCAGTGATCTTAGGCTATGAGTTGTGACTAAAGTTCAAAGTATTGTTTCATATCAATCGAGAATTGAACGTTAAGCACATCATTCAAACTTTGCGCCTCATACTAGAATATTGTTTATCACAATTCCCAAATTTAAAGAATGGCCCTACTTATCTCTCTCAAAATACATCAATATACCTAAGTCTTAGAATTAACCATATAATTATATGATGTAGTTACATCTCAATTAGGTCAATAATCTTCTGCAATTGTTTACCTTAAAAACAAATAGGCAGAACCAGTTGTGGTCTAGAAACGTTTTATTTGGTAATTCTCACACTTAAGAACTCCTATGTACAGCAACAAATTTTGAAAGGAGCATTAAAGAGTACATGTACTATAAAAGGAAATGAATCCCTGTACACTACCATATATTCATATAACGTGTTCAACCTCATTTAGGTCAATAAGACTTTCCACATGGAACACTCCGCATCAATAAAATTGCGACAGCTAACGCCGTGCACTTAGGTCACCCAATATACACCTCTTCTCTCCTCCTTTCTTCTCTCCCATACTAAAATTAGCTAACAAAATGAGCTGACTTCAGAGTACATATGTATTAGTTTCAATAAAATCAAATCACAAAACCGAGACGTAACGAGATTCATAGCTTGATGTAGGGAGAAACTGATACACACACAATGAAAAATTGAAACCAGTGGATGTCTATTACACACAAATTCAAAAATGAGGCAGAGAGAGAGGGGGGAAGATGAAAGGTGAAGAAAAAGGGAAAAAAGATAAAACTGTGGAATTCAAACGTAGTAAGAAAAGAACCTAGCATTATAAAGTTCCGTTTCCAGAAATCCAACAGAAATATAGGAATAACGTTTGTTTTTACATATTTTTCAAAACTATTCGAATATATACAGGATGCTTTAAACATTCATTATCTCGCTTTCACAATGGATAGCATACTCAATTTCCAGCAGAACTGTATATCTCTGAGACACATCTAGGATAATGTCAAAGTTTAACACACATGTTTTGTTTCTGCGTGGTTCAATTGCAAATTCGGTAGTGTTCATTGAACGTACTGATCCAAAATACATTCTAATGTACCCAGTAGATACCATATGACATATCCTCAACATCAGACTAGTAATGCAAACTGAACAACAAAAACCAAAGAAAAAGAAAGAAAGAAAAAAGAGAAAATTGAAGAGTTCTATTTTATTGCTAAATTTCTATCAGAAATACCCTATATTAAAAGTCCAAAATGGATCGTAATGAAAAGTTACAAATGTTCGAAAGGAAAAGTTTATGTTCCTCATAGATGTAGCATGTTTCAAATTTCAACGTGAATAAAACATTGAATTATAGGATGGGAACAAATGTTGTGTCGAACTAGTATAAATAAAATTCTGTTTTCAAATAACCAAAGAGGTTACCATTTTCTAGTCTTTTCCGAAGATGAATCTGTTCCGAAGATCCATCATTGATTTAATCTGTTCCGAAAATCCATCATTGATTTAATCTCTTCCGAATATAACGTAATTTCAAAGATAGAATGAACACGCTAAGAGCTCAAACGGATCATCGTGTCAGTCGGATGATGTTCGTTGGGTTATAGACCAACACCCGGTCGAGGATACAAATCCGTAGTGACCCGATCATTCGAATGAGACTCGTTAACTCGACTCGTATAGGATAAAAAGCGATTTTACTTATTCCCTTGAGTTTAAGCAGTATTTCTGTCATAGGTGACCAGGACTGGGTATGTTATTCCCAGAGCACGAAAAACACGATGCCGAAGTTCCCAGTTAAGAATATTCTCCAGACCAGGTATATCGGGCACTTGCTCCGTTTTAACTTTGGAACATGAAGTGCGTGTGTGTGTGTGTGAGAGAGAGAGAGGTGGGGAGAAGTGAAAGATGCAAAGACATTATAGGGAAACGTCAAGAAAGAGGGAGAGGGGGGACAAATATAAATATGAAACATACTTAACATTGGAGTGTATGATGTACAACGCACACGCAGTTTACTAGAATTGTCGCAAGTGATGCTTTGTAAGTTCTCCAACAGAAGATGAATCTCTGTTTGCAGCCAAATGGAACCAAAATTTTCTATTTGTAAATCTGGCACGCTACCACTACACCACCGATTGTTTTAGATAAATTTGTTTATCAAATGGTGTAGTGTCTCTTTCTGAGAACGATAACACGAAAAGTGTATACTGCAGATCAATGATGTCTTTGGAATGTCCTGGTTATTCCCTTGTCATTTCCCAACCAACATTTGTAAATCGTATCTATCATGATACAGGTGTTTGCTTCCACATTCTTACGTAGTGCATGTCCAGTATAATAAGTGAATTCTTAACAATCAGTTTGTAAAAAAAATAACTTCGGCGTGAACAAGACTTGAACCTATGTTAGATAGTTGTATTAATGATAAGGCCATTACGTTACCCCTGCACTATCATGCCACCTGGAATTACAACCCAAATATTACTTACTTTAGCCCTGATCTTTGGAACGAACCGGATTCTTACTATATCGTTATTTGCACAAAAGTGCACAACGAAATTCATTTATTCGACGGCCTAGAGAAAAATTAGTGCCCACTAATAAAGGAAAAACATACAATCCAGAAAAAATAGAGAAATAAAACATATTTTGCAGTAATTTCGCCGTGCAAATTAAAACTACACATATTATTATTATTATTATTATTATTATTATTATTATTATTATTATTATTATTATTATTATTATTAATATACAACTATACTGTGAATTTAAACGTTTATTATTATTATTATTATTATTATTATTATTATTATTATTATTATTCACGTACGTTTGAACTTGAACGGCGAAATTACTGCAAAATATGTTTCATTTCAGCAATTTTTTCTGGATTGTATTTTTTTCCTTTATTACTGGGCATTAATTTCTCTCTAGACCGTCGAATAAATGAATTTCATTGTGCTCTTTGGTTTGTTCCAAAGATCAGGGCTAAAGTAAGTAATATTTGGCTTATAATTTCAAGTGGCATGCTAGCGCAGAGGTAACGTAATGGCTTTGTGAATAATACAGGTATCTAATGTAGGTTCAAATCCTGTTCACGGGGAAGTTAAAATTTTTACATGTTTATTGCGAAGAATCGACTAATCATACTGGACAAGCAATACGTCAGAATGTGGAAGCAAACATCTGTATCATGATAGAGACGATTTACGAATGTTGGTTGGGAAATGACAAGGGAATTACCAGGACATTCCAAAGACATCATTGATATACAGTATACACTTCGTGTTATCGTTCTCAGAAAGAGACACTACACCATTTGTTAAACAAAGTTTTTCTAAAGCAATCTGTGGTGTAGCGGCAGCGTGCCAGACTACCAAATGGAAAAACTTGGTTCGATTGCCCATCAGGTAATATGATTTTTTCGCATAAATGAATGGCTGCAAACAGAGATTCATCTTCTGTTGGAGAACTTACAAAGCATCACTGGCGACAATTCTAGTAAACTGTGTGTGCGTTCTACATCACACACTCCAATGTTAAGTATGTTTCATATTTATATTCGTCCCCCTCGCTCTCTTTCTTGACGTTTCCTTTTCCTGTCTTTGCATCTTTCACTTCTTCCCGCCTCTCTCTCTCTCTCTCTCTCTCTCTCTCTCACACACACACACACACACTTCACGTTCTAAAGTTAAAACGGAGCAAGAGCCCGATATACCTGGTCTGGAGAATCTACTTAACTGGGAACTTCGGCATCGTGTTTTTCGTGCTCTGGGAATAACATACCCAGTCCTGGCCACCTCTGACAGAAATACTGTTAAAACCCTAGGGAATAAGTAATATCTCTTTTTTATCCTCTGAGTTAACGAGTCTCATTCGAATTACCGAGTCACTACGGATTTGAATCCTTGACCGAGTGTTGATCTATAACCTCACAAACATCATCCGGCTGACACGACGACCCGTTTGACTTCTTAGCGTGTTCATTCTATCTGTGCAAACTACGTTGTATCCGGAAGAGATGAAATCAATTATGGATTTCCGGAACAGATTCATCTTCGGAAAAGACTAGAAAATGGTAATCGTTTTGGTTATTTGAAAACAAAATTTTATTTATACTGGTTCGACACAAAATTTGTTCCCATCCTATAATTCAATGTGTTTTATTCACATTGAAATTTGAAACATGCTACATCTATGAGGAACATAAACTTTTCCTTTCGAACATTTGTAACTTTTCATTACGATCCATTTTGGACTTTTAATATAGGGTATTTCTGATAGAAATTTAGCAATAAATTAGAACTCTTCAATTTTCTCTTTCTTTCTTTTTCTTTTCGTTTTTTTTTTCAGTTTTCATAGTAGTCTGAAATTAAGAAAATGACCAATCCTATCTACTGGGTACATTAGAATCTATTTTGGATCAGTACGTTCAATGAACACTACCAAATTTGCAGTCGTACCATGCGGAAACAAAACATGTGTGTTGAACTTTGACACTGTCCTAGATGTGTCTCAGAGATATACAGTTCTGCTGGAAATTGAGTATGCTATCCATTGTGAAAGCGAGATAATGAATGTTTAAAGCATCCTGTATATATTCGAATAGTTCTGAAAAAATATGTAAAAACAAACGTTATTTCTGTATTACTGTTGGATTTCTGGAAACGGAACTTTATAATGCTATGTTATTTTCTTACTACGTTTGAATTTCACAGTTTTATCTGTTCTCCCTTTTCTTTTTATTTTCTCTCCCTCTTTCTCTCTCTCTCTCTCTCGCTCTCTGCCTTATTTTTGAATCTCTGTGTAATAGACATCTATTGGTTTCAACTTTTCGTTGTGTGTGTTTCAGTTTCTCTCTACATCAACCTATAAGTCTTGTTGTGTCTCGGTTTTGTGATTTGATTTTATCGAAACTAATACATGTGTAGTTTGAAATCAGAATAGCGCTTATTGTTGGGTAATTTTAGTATGGGAGAGAAGAAAGGAGAAGAGAGAAGGGGTCTTTTTACCTGACACGATTATGGGATAAGAAGGTGTATATTGGGTGACCTAAGTGCACGGCGTTAGCTGCCGCAATTTTTTATGTGGAGTGTACAACTTATTGCTTAGGTTTATATTTTGGTATTTCTTTTGCCCATAGGCGGGAATAATCAAGACCAATGAAATGTATATTACATAATTTCATTTTAACATTTCTCAAATTTAAGCAGAGTGATCCTAAGTACTCCTTCCAAAGTTTATGACGAACATATTAATGTACTAGTGTCATTGACTTCTATAAGACAATAACATCCCATCATAGGTCAATAACTGACCAACGTGATCATACTAATATTTGGCAATGATTTACCCAAAGAATGGAATAAGCTGAATCACCCATTTTTTTTACAATGATACATATTCATGTTCTAAGAACAATTACCAATAATTATTGATTTAACAATTCCCACAACTTAGTGGTGAAGGAATGTACCCCTCCCAAAATCTAAGATTGATGTACAAGTATACCTGCGTCGTTTGAAAAGTATTAAAACCTGTACTCATTCAATAATAAAGGCGTATCAAAGAAGATAAAATAGATCAATATCCTTCGAAATTTGAATATTTGGTCATTTTTATACCCACATCTACAATGGGTCATAGAGAAGGTTTACCGAATTTTGCTGTTTGGAAATTCCCAAATTTATGAAATGGTCCTATGTACCCCGACAAATTTTTAAAAAGGAGCATCAAAGTATACATACTATAAAGGAAATGAATCCTGTACATACTCATATAACGTGTTAAATGCTTATCAAAGGGAAGTCAATCACTTCCGAAAGTTATATTTTTGACAATTTTTTTTAACCATGAAAGAGAACGAGAAAACCCACCGAAATTGATAATGGTATTTGTTAGGGCCCTATAGTATTATACTAAATATTTAAGTTAAACAATTTCGAAAATTTAAGAGGTGAGCCAATATACCCCTTCTAAATTTTCAAAGGAGTGCACTAATGTACCTATATCTTAAGAAAGAGAATAGACCTCTTTGCACGTCCATACAACCATATAAGGTAATAAGACTTCATCAAAGAGATGCACTAATGTACCTGCTGTATATCTTCAGAAAGAGAGTAAATCTCTGTACACGTCCATATAACCATATAAAGTAATAAGACTTCATCAAAGGGAATAAATTGGGTAATAACCGAACACGTGACCGTACTAATTTTGGCAATTTTTTAACCGTAAAAGGGAACGAGATGGACCACCAAAATTTATAGGGATACATATTAGGTTCCTATACTATTATAACAAATTTTTAAATTTGGCAATTTCCGAAACTCAAGAGGTAGGCCCAGGTACTCCTCCTAAATTTTAAAAGGGGTGCACCAATGTACCTATATCTTAGAAAAAGAATAGACCCTTGTACATGCCTATATAACCATATAATATAATAAGCCCTCATCAAAGGTAACAAATTGGGTCAACAACCTCTGAAATTTGGATTTTTGTCAACTTTTTAACTATGGAAGGGAACGAGATGGACCACCCAAATTTATAGTTATACATAGTAGTGTTCTACACTATTATACTGAATTTTTAAATTTGGCAATTTCCAAAATTTAAGGGGTGGGCCAAGGTACCTCTCCTAAATTTTAAGAAGGGTGCAACAACGTATCCATGTTTTATGAAAGAGAATGGACCCCTGTACATACTCATATAACCATATAAATAATAGGACCTCTATTAGGTCTAAAACCGAACACGTGGAACAACGTATTGCTTACGTTTCTATTTTGCCAATTTTTATCTATGAAAGGAAACAAGATGGACCACCCAAATTTATAGTGATACATATTAGGGTTCTGTACTATTATCCCAAATGTTTATCCAAATAGATGGATAATTTCCAAAATGTAAGGTGGGCCAAGGTACCCCTCTCAAATTTTTAAAGGAGTGCATTAATATAACTATGTATTATGAAAGAGAATGGACCCCTATACATGCTCATATATTCATATGAGGTAATAAGACCTCATCAAAGAGAATAAATTAGGCCAAAAAACCTCCGAAATTAGAATTTTTCGCAATTTTTTACCCATGAAAGGGAACCAAATAGACCATCAATACTTATAGAGTTACATACTCGGGTCCTAGGCTAGCATATCAAATTTTTAGATCTGGCAATTTCCAAAATTTAAGGCGGTGCTCCTATGTATTTCTGAGAAAAATTATGGGGTGGTCGTATGTACCCCTGCCAAAATGTAGAGTGGGTGGGCCAAGATGCCCGTGCTAAAATGTAGAGACGTGGTCTTAGATATCCTCGTTCGTTGACTACGGGACATAGCATTGACCTTTGACCTGTAACGTCACAAACATTTTTGCTGACTCGGTTTTCTATAGAGGGGGCGACCATTGCTGTGCATGACACAAATTTAAAGTTAGAATCGATCCATAAAATTGATATTGTAACCGCTTTCCAGATCTGTTCCTGTCATCCAGCTATTTGATACTTTTGAAACCTCTTACCTCAACTGGTTCAGACTTCGAAGAATATCTCCAAAAAAGAATTACAGAACTCTTCTCTGGTCGTTCTCGGGTCTTGACAATGAAATGAGGGTAAAGCATTGAGAGGTTCGGATATCTCGTCTCAAAATTCTCGTGGACATCCAGAGAATCGTTCAGGCCGCGACACACAAAAGCAATATGAACATATGAGAAGAAAATACATCAAATAAAATAATAATATACTTATTTATTAGACGTATAAAAATATGTAGAAGAAAATAATCACAACACAAAACACTGATATAGATGTGGATAACTCGCTACTTCGATGAACAAAAATAACTTTTATTTCCATAAGTATTCGAAGAAAACACTTATTTCAGTTCCAAATTATTATATAAAAGAGTTTATGCATATTAATGAGTAAGAAAGCCAAACTGAATTGTCTAGCTATTCTAGGAACGATTCTCTCACATATACTTCAGAAAATGAATAGCGCCTTTGTTAGTCACTAAAATCTTTTCACTGTGAAACAACGTTTCGTACATATACATTGGTGAACTATGAAAGGTCCTTTTGTTCTTACTCGTGAGAAAAAAGTCAAGTCTTTAGCTATTCACATCGAAGAGAAGAAATTAATTTTGTTGCAAGAATAAAATATAGGCCTAAATCGAAGAATGGTTTCTGTCTCTTACAAATATACAGAGCGTCCAAAAAATACTTATACTTGAAAAATACACATACGTATATTATAACCCGGTAACGGTTATAATGTACGTATGTGTAATTAAGCTACTTCTCATTGGTAAAATAAACTTCCGTAATGAAGCAATAACCACAAGAACAAACCATAAGATTTTAATAATAATAATAATAATAATAGGAAAATAATAAAGTAACACAAATAAATGAATCTAGAATAATGATTGCTCCACCAACATTTTCAGAAAAGTATGTTCTACACCTCTCAGTAGTTTTAGATAAGAAAATTAACATTTCTACATTAGTTTCGGCCAAAGCGGTCTTCCAATTCATTGCGTTGGCAACGTCGCTGTAACCAGGTTGATCGACGTGAGAGAAGAACTGACGGTCATACGCCAGTTCACTTGCCACGTTCTAAAGGAGCTTTGACCCAAAAAACTGAAACTTGCTTCAACAATTTTCAAGAAAATGTCTCTTTCTCGTCTTGAACTTCAACCATTCAAATGTTAAAATTGACTCACTCTTTCCTTGTGATATTCGACACAATTGTCGTAGAAACTGATAATAGTAATCACATTAGTGGTGGTTCTTGGGGAAAGCCACATCGATTAAAAAAAAAAAAAAAAAAAAAGAATATTATCTCTAGAATTTTTAATTCAGTTACGGGATTTTGTATACAAGAAAAAGTATGTTGATTAGTTAAACTTTCTTCCCTCAGCTTATAGTGACAAAATTTGTTATTATTATTATTATTATTATTATTATTATTATTATTATTATTATTATTATTATTATTATTATTACCTGTGTATCTGTCCTCAAGTCACCACTCCATCACAATTGAGTTTTTGATGAGACCATCATGTTCTATATGGCGAATTCGAATCATCACCTCATTAGAAACGAAGAAGTTTCTGCTTCTGTCCATACACTTAGCATGAAAAACGATACAAATGTTGTGGTCATAAAAGTGCCGAAGTCCAGTGCATAAAGTTATAAATAAAAGCTTGCATGTATAAAAGTGGAATTTCAGTGCAAAAATGCGTTTTGGGACTTTCCCTACTGCTAGCATAGGTAGAAGTTATCTTATTTTCCAGCATACTAGAAAGTGTTATATTTCAATCATCTCAAATTCGCAAAATTCCTTCAATCATTCAACATGATAAAGTAAGAAATACATTTTCCGATCCGGGTTCGATTCCCGGCGGTAGCCCATGTGGTTCGAATTCTACGTTAATCAGAAGGTCCCGTCTCATATAGCCTCGCTGCTGAAAGAGACGTTAAAGTCAAAATCAACTCAATTCAGATGTTGAATGATTTGCAAAAGAAAAGTGTTTTTCTTATATCTGCGATAAACTTTGAAACAAGAAATGATTACTTTGAACAACTACTGGTTTGGTTCAGAGTTAATGGAGGAGATGAAACGTATTGTTGGGACGCTGAACCGATTGCAAAAAACTGAATCTCGATACCTCTTACGACTTTTGCTGATACATAACATACTTTGGAAGTCTAAAAGGAGTCTTTTGAGCATTCACTAGTTGTGAGTTTTATGTTCATTCCAGGGATGACTACCTTTATTGGTTTTCGACAGTGGCGTATGTTGCGATTGTGCTTTCCACGAATCGTAACATTACACTTATTAATTGTTATTAAATGCATGTATTATTGTTGATTTTGCTTGTGTTTACTTTTAAACATTATTCGTTTAAATACGGAATTTATGTACAAGGGTACATGTCTATAATATATTCGTTTTCTGTAAGTTTATATTGTAATTTCGGTTGTGTGTAATAGTGTTTAATAAAAATTCATTTAAATAAGCATTGCTTAATCATAAAATCGTGCTATAATTGTGGTAAGTTATATGCCATAATCATGCATATTTCTACCATATTTGACATAAACACCAGTAATTATTAGCAACACTACAATTTAGGAGGGATATAATCCTTTTTTTTGGCATGAAAACCGAAGTAGAACAATATAAAATATCATATAATATGATGGCCATTAAATGTGACGGATGTAAACAAACATTTCATATTAGGCCTAAATCTGATATGTTTAATGTGTAAAAATTTTAGTCATTCACGACGGTAAAGCAGCGATTCTAAGAAATAACGGGTATAATAAATTTTTATTGTATTTTAGATGAATTACGAAAGTAAACTGAATCAGTTTTGTAGTATTTTGAAAGTGCTTCCTTAAAACTTATCCTTTGGTGTATTGTTCAGAACTTCAATAAAAACAAGTCATGTTTATAAATAATCAGATAACAGGATAGACTACGTGAGTGAAAAGAATAATTAATTTTACAAAATGAGAATTGTGTAATTAGAAACGAATATATAGAGGGTAGTTTTCTTTTAATGAGAAAATAATTTAAGTACCTATTAAAATTAATGGGACTAATATACTCCAAAATTTGTTTATAGATGTAAACATTAGTCTGCTCTCGAGAGAGCACGATGATTTACGGGGTTGTACAATGTGAAGATTTGAAGAAATTGGCATCCTACACAGCGTTGCCAATGTGTGTGTAATTGCACAAAATGTGTGAAATTTTGGCCTGTTTGTGCATTTTGTGTGTAATGCCAATCTGTGTGCATTTTGTGTGTAATTTGGCACAATTAAAAATGTTGATCATTGATGATTTTTACGAAGTTTCTTTCATTCAAATATTCATTATTTCTACCATTTTCCCCCCCTGAAAACTGCCTTCTAAAAAACGAGCTGCAACGCCTGACTCCAGGCCAGCGCAATAAAACCACAGAGAAAATAACAAGTTATTTGTTATTATTGTTAATCTTTTGTTATTTTCTCTACAGTGCGATAAAACTTATCTTGCTTCCTTGGTACCTCAATTCTTGTTTTTCAGAGGCGGGTGTCATGACATCCCCAAGCAAAATCGCTTTGTTCAAGCAAGCAATGTGAATGAATGTTAACCCTTGATGTTGGCCAAAACATAAGCCGGAGGTGGTAAGAAGTCTTGTCTTCTCACCACTTGTGAAGAAAATGCCATTTTGCAAACAGATGAACGACAGAGTGGTCGATGTCGAATTAAAAACATTAAGTACGTCGAAAGCAATGGCGCAGACTTTCCAAGATTTATGTGGGTGCATATCAATGGCGGATCATAGTCTATATGTTTTCAGGGAAGTCTCGATGTTTGATTGATTTACTTTTACTTAAAATATTTTATGAACATTGTCATAAAGGCCTGTGCTGTGAGAAAGTAAAATATTCCGGTACTATAAGGATAAGTTGGAGATGCCCTAGCTTAGTCGGTAATACGACTGATTTAAACGCAAGAGAAATTGGTTCAAACCCGGGTTCAAGCTAAAAACCTTGTGGGTGCGCCGCACATACAAGATTATTTATGTGGGTGCCGGAGCCCTGGAGCACCCACGTAGTCGGCGCGCATGGTTGAAAGTAAAATTATAAATACTAAAATTAGAATGAGTACATCAAAATGTTGCTAAATGGACAAGAAAAGTTTTTTCGTTATATTGTTCTTATTTACAGATCTTTTGACATGAAATTTACCACATACATGTCTCTGTCGATTATACACATAGTAAGGCTAGTTTTAGACGGAAGCATTTATCGTAGCATTTCTCATAGCAAAAATCGTATCATCGATATATAAAAATCGAATCATACCGTGTAAAGTAGCAAATACTATAGCATTTCCCATGCCATGGCATATCTTATGGCATTTCTTGTCGATAGAACCTGCTCTATTTCGTAGCATTTTCCCCAGGATTTCTGCTCCGATTGCAGCGCCGTGGTGTGTTAAAAGGAAGCGAAAGATTTTGTGCCAAATCTCCATGCTCTTTGTTTTGTGTGGGAAATTGAATTGTAGTAAAGAAAAATGAAAAAAAAATGAAATGAAATCTTTGAGTTTTACGTCCCATGGTTATGCCGGTTAGGCTAAAGGAGACGGTGATTATGAGAAATGAATGAAATGGTGGAATGAAGAAAGTGGGAGGAAACGGGAGAACCCCGAGAAAACCCACGCACACTGTCCTATTATGTTGATTAAAAATATGAGAAACATCCTTGTTTGTACAAAGTTAAAAGAGCCTGGTTTCACTTTACGGATTCACACAGAAATTCATTTTTTTTTTTTAAAAAAAAAAAGAAACTTTTTCGTTTCATTTATTGTACCTTCAGCAATCATTTCTGAGGTGTGCTCTTGCGTTCTCCAGTACAGGTTCACGGTGGCAACGTGTAGTTTTACTATACGGATCCATAGTATAAGTAGTAGTAGTAGGAGGAGGAGGAGAAGGAGGAGTAAGTAGTAGTAGAAGTAGTTATAGTAAGAATAATAGTAGTAGAAGTAGTAGTAGTAACAGTAGTAGTAGTAGTAGGAGTAGGAGGAGTATGTAGTAGTAAGAGTAGAAGTAGGAGTACTTAGTAATAGTAACAGTAGCAGTAGGAGTATTAATAGTAAGAGTAGTAGTAGTAGTAGTAGGAATGGGTAGTAGTAGTAGTTGGAATAGGAGTAGTAGTAGTGGTGGTGGTGGTGGTAGTAGTAGTAGTAGTAGTAGTAGTGGGAACGGGTTAGAAGCCCCGAAGGGGGTTGGTTGGGTTTTGTTCTAGATACAAAATGGGTAAATTACAGACTTGCCAAAATTTTATGACAGCATATTGAAGATGACGTGCATGTCAGGTTCGACTTTAATTTCTATATTTCCACGTAAATACGCATTTCAGATGTAAGTGCACACCATATTTCCATTACTTATACAGTACTCTATTAAAATATTAGAAATTTCTTCTGTAAATTTTAAAATCTGTGGATCTGTATAGTATAACTGCACCGTTAAAAGTCCTTTGTATCATAAGAAGCATATGCAAAAAAGGGCTTTAGAAGAAATAGTGACTGAAATATCTGTTTTTAGTTTTGGAGCCATAATTGCGCTCTTCTCCAGTGATTTGTTTGCTACGTCACGACAAAATGCTTATCAAAATGCTACCGTGTAAAAGCACAATATACTTTTGATGCCACAGAATATTATACGAGATTTTTGGCAGCACATCTTCTACGAGAAATGCTACGATAAATGATTTCGTCTAAAACTAGCCTAAGAGTGTTAAATGTACCCTGCGATATCATTATCCAAATACGAGTATATTCGCACAACAAGCCTGTTATAGATATACGATAATCATTTTGGACATGTGTGTACGTATAGGTATGTACGTCATTAGACATAATATACATATAGTTAGGTAGTTATGTATTGTGTAATGTTGTGTGCACTGTCTTCCAGCTTGTGTGTATAATTGTGAAATTTGGACGGAAGGTGTGTGTAATTTTGCTTGCCGTGTCTGGCAACACTGATCCTACAATTAAGTGTCAGCAAAAATAATTGAAATTGTAGCAGAAGAATCTACAATAGAACTGTAAAGGGGTACAAAGTAGTTGCAGAAAATATATATACTGCGTTTTAGATGTATATAATAAGGAGAACACAGGTAACGAGATTGACTCTCCAAATAATTATAATCTAAATTCGAACATAATAAAGGAGCCATATTATAGTAAATCCTGCTTCACCTCGTCGATTTATTATCCCCCAATGAACTAAATTAGATTTTTTTCTATAATTGACTTTCAGTATATCCATTCTGATTAAATTGATGTTATAATGCGTTATTATGAATAAGTAAATTTTTTGTCTTCGTCCTGTCACACAAACATAGACAAGCTATGAGGGAGCGTGTCCTAACTTGTTTTGCTTCAAATGTTAGGTTTATCTTTATCATTGAAATTTATAGTTAACCTCACGTGGAATATTACTTCTTTTGGATTATTCGAATAGTTGGGTTAGAATGAATTGTTTATTCACTCTATTGCAACAGATTATTTATTGCAAAATAATGATTCGAATATACGGTAAAAATTCTAATTAATATAATAACTTCTGAAAATATTCAATGGGATATAATTGGTCTGCATTAGCTACTGAAGACTGATAGCGTTTAAGCAATTAATAAAAGCAATCTTAGGCAGTTGTAATTAGCTGGAAGCTAATAATAATAATAATAATAATAATAATAATAATAATAATAATAATAATAATAATAATAATAATAACACGGGATGGATTGAAAATAAGAATATCTCATTTGTTACTCTGTACTCAATCTGGATTATGCCTATGCGTTGGTCCCTAAGTATATGCATATTTAATTGCCCTATTGTTATCAACACTAATAAATACATCAATTATAGGACTAAGTTAGCTGGGTTAGAGTAGGTAGTGTTATATTAGGTTAAGTATTATTACTCTATTATTGTTATTATTTGCTAATATGCTGAATTTTGTGGCTGGGTCCAATACTATAATTACTGAATAAACTTGCATAATGAAACGAAACTTTTATTATTGATAATAGCGAGATGTAATCTCATTTATAAGGGAATATGGGATTATTCCCTTCGCTAGATAAATATAAATTTAAAATGAATACAATATACCTATTCAGATAAATGTCAAAAAATATATATTTATATATATACACATGGAAATATGACTTCAAGTTATTGTATAATTCAATAAAAGAATAACAATAATGTTGAATTTATTTTTTCAGCCCTAGGGGTGCACGCGAGACGCGAGAAGTCTCGTCTTATCTCGCGTCTCGTCTCGCATTTGCGAGACGAGACACGAGACGACAGTGAAAATTTAATGCGAAACGCGAGACGAGACTCGGTTAAGTCTCGCACGAGAAATCTCGCGAGACTTCTCGGAGTCTCGCAACATTTATGAATTACATTTGATTGTATATTTAGTGATTTTACATTTATTAGTTTTCTAAGTTGAGCGTTAATGTCTCCAGGAACAAAAAAGTGATTGGGGCAATAGACATTTTATGAGATGTATTATTATTCAAGGTTGATTTTCAGAATTAAAGCCTTCTTTAGTTCCTAAACATCATTAAAAAAGAAAAGCTTTGTAAATTGGAAATTTATTACAGCATCGATTTAGGACTTTAGTTTGCGACAGAAACACATACACGCGGGCGCGCACGAATACATGTACATGAACTTCTGTTTTTGGTCTGAAAAGCGAATAAGACTCCCTATTGCTGCGAAATGTGATATTTCTGTTTTTGTCTTTTTTACATTACTACTAGCAATTAACACTACAGTGCTCGCGCGGATTACTATTGTAGTCCAGTGGGTTTCAGTTTTCTGGTATCTGAGGGTTGGCAACACTTGTGACCTTGAGCGGCCGTCTACCTTCCTCGCCCATTTCTGGAACACCATTAGTCCAGTGATAGCACCCAAGGTCAACGCACTGATGTTATACGGATTGTTATTTTCGCATGGACTACTATTGTAATCCGTGCGAGTACTGACGTGATAGTTTGTTTTCTGGCTAACGTTTTAAATGTTCTCGTTTTGAATGTATTATTTGACATTATTCGCTCATATATATGTGATATATATGTTAGTTTAAAATGGCAGAGCAAGAACAGATAGGACAGTGGCTAACAAAAACTGAAAGTGACGATTAAAGTGTTTTGAGTATAGAACACTAAGATGAAATAGAGGACGATGTTGTCAAGAAGTGACTCTGAAGAAAGTGGTAGTGACGATTTGGAAGGAATAGAAGATGAAGAAAGGAACGGTGTTATCCAGGAAGACAGGTTTCACGGAGAATTTTACATTGGAAAGGGCAGAATTACCAAATGGTATATTGATCCAGTGCACCCAAGAAATACGCAAACACAGCGTAATAACATAGTTATTACTCCATAGAACAACAGTAAATTTGGAGTTGACATATTGGAAAAATTGTTTCGCCAGTGTGATAGAGCCAGGAATTCGCTAAAATGGCCACACACTCTCTGCTTCCAAGTGTTAGACGTTGCTGGAGTAAACGCTCTTATTGTTTTAAAAAAATGAATAAATAAAAAATAACAATGATGCTATGATCAACCGTAGAGATTTCCTGCAATCTGTGGCTATGGAACTTAACGAACCTCTTTGTGGAAGATGAAGAAACAAAAGTACCCTATAAAGATGTTTCAGGTGCAGTAAGTGGATCTGCTCTGACCACAAGCACACTCTTTGCACTGACTCTTATGACTGAAACACCCAAAATTTTGCCTACTTTTGACCTTGTTTTCAAGTGTAAAAGTTAAGCTTCCTAAAAATTTAACAACTTCTTTTTATTCTTTATAAATGTTTTTAACACTGTAAATGCAAATTTCCTCTTTTATTTCAATTTATAATCAAATAACAAGGAAATAAACGAACATTTACAAAAATATAGTAAATTGCATACCCATTCTAAAGTTTTGGTTTCTAATTCTTTTTGTGCATTAAAAAACAAAATGTTTGCACTGAAATGTGCTCTTTATTACTTGTGAAAACCCACAAAAATAATGTAAAAAATACCAATTGCATAACTACTAAGATATATATATTTATCAAATGGACTACAATCGTAATCCGCGCGAGCACTCGTGTTTCAACAATTTCATGCGAGTACTGTAGTGTTAATGTTGGGGGATGGTGGGGAAATCCCCTCTCGTCAAAGTTTATCCCCGGCCCGGCTCGCAGAAATAACATGATATTTTTACATGGAATAAGTATTTTCTTTCTATATATTTATCTAAAACATCCCCTCTAGTTCGGAAGTTTAATTCAAACTCTGGTTTAGTAGGATGGCCCTATAGGTTTGGTGGGAGATGGTAAGAATGGCCCTATATCTGTCAGTAATTTTATTTTCTAGATCTGGCAACACTATATAAGTTGAAAGCGAAAGTTGATATAATGCGATAATTCGAGATTGCTACAAGGAGGGGACAAAAGTTCGGATACTATGTTGAACTCTAGGTTCCGTCTCCTTAGAATGTTATGAACATTCATCCCATGGAAAGCAATGGTAAACCACCAGGGATTCACCTTGCGAAGAGACTTTTAGGTAAAATACCTGCCTTCGGACAGAATATCACATCATCATTCATTAACAGCCATAGAATAACACATTGCAAAATTATGACCCAGAATATATGCGAAACTGAGAAGACCATGCGAGGAAATCTCGCGCGAGACGCGAGATGAGACTCAAAATTTTATGCGAGACGAGACGAGACCAAAATTTTAGGCTGCGAGACGAGACGAGACTTTTTCATTTCTCGTCTCGTTTCGTCTCGCGTGCATCCCTATTCAGCCCTGTCACTATGAACTATATTAATGATGGCATTACTCACATAAAACATATGTTGTATGGAAAACTATTCATAAGGGACCAAGCATAGACTGGAATTCATATGCTAGAAATTCAAAGAAAACATCCAGAGTAAGTAGTGTAATTACGTATTTCCTATCAATTGTCAACAAATAAATGAGGATATTCTTTATTAGCTTTATTGAATATAATTTAAATGTCATGAACTACTTTGTTACAAAAGATTGCAAGTTAATTTACAATGATTTAGCATATGTGTATAAGACATCAAATACATAATGAATCTTAATCGTCATGTTATATGTTGTGCAAGTTTCAACAATTGTGACTTCAATAATCCAGTTAATTTTAATAAAACTAGGAATGCAATGGATATACCCGATTGCAATGAAATGAGCTGAGCGAGCTTAAACTACGTAATCAGGAAGCGTTTTTCAGTGATTATTCCTCGATGGTACATCGGATTTTTGATTTCGACCTATGTTGTCACTCAGCACGACATACTCTATCAGCGTGCTAAGTTTGGTTGAGATCGGCCAAACGGTCTAGGAGAAGCGTTTTTCGGTGATTATTCCTCGATGGTACATCGGATTTTTGATTTCGACCTATGTTGTCACTCAGCACGACATACTCTATCAGCGTGCTAAGTTTAGATGAGATCGGCCAAACGGTCTAGGAGGAGTTCGCGGACAACCAAACGGCTAACCCGAGTATAAGAGCTTCGCTTCGCTCAGCTCAATTAATTTTCCCAAATCAATTTCATTTGTTTATATCATATTCTCTATAATCTTAGAGTCACCATTGGAAGGGTCACTGCTGCATGTTCCTGGATAATTTAGAATGATGCCGTTACGCTAAGGATTTTTTATGTTAATACATATACTGCTAATATATATACAGCTCTGTATTCAGTAACTAGAATATTTTTTATCTTTTAAATTGATAATCGATAGTGCTTTTTTCTAATCCAGTGACGAAAGTTAGTAATGTACGATATACATACACATATTTATTTACACGTTTACAGGTTTGACGGCATGGGCTACCAGTGACCTTGTATATTATTATTAGTGTTAATAATGATAAAAGTTTAAAAAATATGCATAATAATGAACAAATAGTGGTTGATGTGTATAGACTGGACTTTTGTTTTCAGGCTATTAATGATATTCTCCGTAAATTAGATATCATTACACCTCTGCGCAGTTAACTTGTCGTGATTGCATCCATAAAATGTTAATTTTTACCAATGTCACTTCCGTCAAAAGCTGCCTCTGTTACTGACATTGGTTGTCATTCCGTACCAACCTTTACAAAATTCTGCGTACAACAACGCAGCGCAAAAAATGTAGAAAGTTATAATTGCAACGCCGAATATCAGAACCTAAATCGCAAATTGAGCGTTGGGTTAACGCAAACAGTTATGGAAAGTGCCAGGTTATTCCATTCAATATTTTTCTCCTGTTTAAGCCAGTGATGTGCGTCTACGCGTAAAAAGCTAAAGTTTACGTTTACGTGTCAACTATGCGTAGACAATGTAAACAACGTAGACTATGTAGAATATGTCAACAACACGTAATTTAATATGGCATCGTGGGCAATAAAGGAGCTTTATTTTGTCGTTACCTTGCGAAATTGCGTACAAAATAAAATGCCTAAACCAGCGAATAGTAACTTTCGAATACTTAGTTTCGTCTTGATGAAGGAAAACGAAAAATATTATGCATTTTGTAAAATATGCAAGAAAAAATTGGCAAATACAGCATATTCAAGACTGAAAGCTCACTGGTGGGAATTAGTTTTGTAAATTTCATTATAAAAGCAGTGCTCGAAGTGGAACATCTAAGAAAGTGGTGTGTGCAGAGCACAGTAAAGATACAGATTAGATAATTCCCTCTACTTTTTATATGTCACTCGTTTCCCTAACCTTTCGCTGCACGCATATTTGCGGATCCCAAACGTTTCAGATATCCTCTGATCTGATTGGTCGATACAGATACGATATCACAAGACATGATCTACATATAGCACAAAGTAAACGGCAAATAGTGTCGGCTCTGGTAGCCGAGTGGGCTAGCGCAACATGCTAGTAAAGAAAATGTCTGGCGTGGGTTCAAATCCTGCATACGGGCAGTTTTTTCTACTACTTTTAAAAACTTTTATAACACTTCTTTCGTTAAAATAAGATTAAAAATAATATTCAAAAAGTGGTTTAACGATATTTTTTTAAAATTTTCATTAAACTTCTTTCATTAAAATAAGTTTGCCCTTGTACTATATAGATCCACAGCAAATGTAGTAGTAGTACATTGTCCTTGTACTATATAGATCCACAGTTAATGTAGTAATTAGTAGTTGTAGTAGTAGTAGGAACGGGTTAGAAGCCCCGGGGGGGTTGTTTGGGTTCTGTTCTCGACATCAAATTGGCAAGAATGCTGAAACGTTTGGGATCGGCAAAAATGCTCGCTTCACCGAAGCGAAACAACTGAATGAGGAAATATGAACAAACGAGCAACGAAATTGTTCCTTACATTTGATAGTGGTTGTCTACATAGTCTACACAGGAAAAGGTGTAATGTAGATTACGTATAGATTACAGTAGACAATCGCGTAGACGTAAAATTATAGTTTACGGCACATCACTGGTTTAAACAAATCAAGCATAATTTTTCGTTCATGAGTTTGCATCTCGAATTGTGGCTAGTGATATTGGTATTTCACCACTGTTATACTGATTTTAGGCTTACAAACAAACGTACTATAATCAGTTTTCTTGGTAACAAAATTAAAAATTGTTAATTTTCTTCGTAGCATTTCATTTTCCCCCTAGATATCAATGACAACGTTCCCAAAAGTAAATGGAAGTCAACATAGTCTCCACTCGACAATATGACTTATTTCTCAATTCTATTGCCTTATTTCGTAAAGATTCGCGCACGATACCAATAATTGCAAAGTAAAACACTAATTTTGAATTTCATTGACCCAAAACTGCTACGGAATGATGCCCCGAAATTCTCAGACATCCACAAAATGTGATTGTTCTATAACTTCTATTTACTCTGTCGCTCCGCCTAAGGAAACCGATTCACAGAGAGGAAACCTGGTTGGTTTCCACTCCGTAAATCGCTAGCACATTGTTAAAGCGGAACTTTTACGAGAAAACGCGAGTAGTGATACGATTCTTTCTGCTGGCAGTATCAGGATAGCATAGAGTGGGTTGCTCTATCATAAATCTCTAAGAAAGCGAGAGGGATTGCGTTCAGAGCGTTAAAAGCTGTCTTGTACTCAGTAAGTACTATTCATGTTTTAAGAAAAATATAGAGAACTGTGTACCATAAAGAGAACATTATAAACTGTAAACTTTTTATTCTAAATTAGTTTATAAGGGTTATATGAATTTTCTTTCTTAATGTTGAAGGGCTACCCCCAGTAGTCTCGGTTGTCCATAAAATACGCCCCTAGTTTTCGAACCGGTGTTTCATTCATAGCTGCCAAGTGTAAGTCATGCAAACCAACTTATCACAACAGTCATGTTGTTTGCTTAACTATCTTATCAAGTTTTGGCAATGGCCTTGTGTGTTAAACGGCTTGCCTAATTTCAAACCGGCAGAAGAGAAAGTATTATAAACAAAGAAAGAGCTACAAACAAATATTTGTATTGCTATTGAATTTTGCTTACATCTCGATCCCCATTAGAGATTATTTATTTATACATTAGGGATGCGCACGAGTCGAGTCGAGTCGAGATTTAAGCCTGTCTCGACTCGTCTCGAGAAAATGTCTCGACTCGAAAATATGTTTCTGTCTCGACTCGTGTCTCGACTCACAGTCTCTGTCTCGACTCGACTCGAATTCGAGTCGAGACGTCTCGAAATTCGAGTCGAGACAAAATATACGAGTTAAAATATATACACACACACATCAGCCAAACCATTATGATGACCTACCTAATTGTTATTATGTCCACCTTTTGGCACGGATAACAACGGCGACGCGTCTTATGACGACCTACCTAATTGTTAGTATGTCCACCTTTTGGCACGGATAACAACGGCGACGCGTCTTGGTATGGTCACAATGTTCCTCGGTGGGGGCGCTCGAAAGAGTTGGCACTACATATGCACACACAGGTCATCTAATTACCGTAAATTACGGGGAGGAAGTGATGCGCCCTGACGTCACGTTCAATCACATCCTGGATGTGATCGATTGGATTCAGATACGGAACGTTTGGGAGCAGCACATCACTTGGAACTCGCTCCTGTGTTCCTCGAACCACTGCATCACACTCCTGGCCTTGTGACATGGTGCATTATCTTGTCGAAAAATGCCACTACCGATGGGAAACATTGCCGTCATGAAGGGGTGTGTGTAGTCTGCAAGCAGCGTGCGATACGCCTCGGCCGTCATGGTGCCTTGCTCGAGCTCCACTAGACACATGGATGCTCACCTGAATGTTCCCCGGATAATAATTAAGCCTCAGCCAGCTTGTCTCCGTCCCGCAGTACAGATGTCAAGGAGCTGTTCCCTTGGAACACGACGGATTCGCACCCTCCCATCGTCATGATGATGAAGATATCGGGATTCATCAGACAATGCAACGCTCTGCCATTGTGCCAAGGTCCAGTGGCAATGTCACGTGTTCATTTCAGTCGTAGTTGCCGATGTCGTGGTGTTACATTCGCATATGAATGGGTCGTGGGCTGCGGAGGCCCATCGTTAGGAGTGTTCGGTGCACTGTGTTCAGACTAGTGTTGTGAACGCCTGTGAAAAAACGGAAATTCTGGGTAAAAAACAGTTTTTTTATGTTTTCCCGAGCTAGGAAAAGAACGGAAAATTTGGGTATTATCAGAATCATCATTTTAGTTAATCACAGAATCATTTTAGTTAATATGTTAAATCAAACATACATTTCATAGCGATTTCTTCCTTGCTCTATGTAAAATTCCGGAAATTTTGAAACCATTAGAAAAAAATCATTTGTTCGGAAGTATTGGCATAAACAGGAAAATATAGTTTAGAAACTATTTCTTGGCCTGATGCTAGTAATCTTACTTGCTGTAATACGTCTGCAACATATACAGTGGGAAGTCGAAAATCCGAACTAATTGGGACCACAGGTAGTTCGGATTTTTAAATTGTTCGGATTTTCGAAAATGACCAAGAAAATGCCATTTAGGCTTACATATACTGCACGGTATGTTGTTCTATCGATACAGTGGTTATTCAGTACATACAGTAATTACAATACCATACCTAAGCTACTTACATTTAATGTTTCTGAAGAACCTGCTTGTACTTTAAAAAACACTGATCTTGCAAGTCACACTTAAAACTTATAGGCCTAAGAAAAAATAAAATTAAAAATATGTATGACAAACAATTACATGTAAATGAACTTTTGTAAAAACATTGACTTCACATAACGTCGAAGGACACGCTATTGTTTGTTTAATGCTAGCGTTAAGACAAAATGTAAAAAGCTTCCAGGGACCGCGTTCGGATTTTTTACGTTAGGATTATCAACGTCCTACTGTATATACAATGTATTTCGCTAATGGAAAAAATACTTAAAGCAACAGGTTTTAATTCTACTTTACACACATATACCGCACAAGTGAGTAAATTTGAGCAGCGAGAAATATATTAAAGGGCTGAGTATGTGAAACTTCCGTTAGTTATTATTACAGACTAGCATAATACCCGTTCTTCGCACGGGGAGAATACGTTTCATTTTGGACACAAAAAGCACCAAAACTGTCACCAATGAACTTATGGAGCCCCAAAACTATGAATTTGACATTAATATCTACAATTTTCAATTATCTTTACATGTCATCATCCCCCTTACAATACTAATGGGGCTATATATCTAAATCTATCTATCTATCTACATATATATATACAGAGGCGGATCCAAGGGGGAAACCCCGCCCCTTCACACTCAAGTATACACTGTATAAAATGGGATTCAATAATCCTGCTTTACACGGGATAAAACATGCAAACTATGGTTTATCCTCTCCCTTGATCATATTCTGGATCCGCCACTATATATATATATATATATATATATATATATATATATATATATATAATGCTTAAAAAAATAGAGGATCAGCTGAAATATCACACAAGACCTTAAGATAGTGTATGGATAAGCTTGTGTTAGACTCATATATATCATACAAGAACGAGTGCTTTAAGATACACTAGAAAAATGGGGCATATACTGGTGTTGGGACACGGAAAACCTTGTTCACGTGGCTCATGAAACAAGACGGTTATGTGTACACCTCTCGAACTGCTCACAAACAGACAAGGCAACAACACTGATTGTTCCTTAATATGTCATATAATCACTTCGAATAGCCAACAGAGCCTCGCACCTGCATGGCATGGATTCAATCAGATTATCGATGAGTTCTTGGGGGATATTGTGCCACTCATCCAGAAGAGCGACTTCCAGATCTGGAATGGTTGTTGGAGGTACTGGCCTTGCGGCAATTCGTCTGCCAAGCATGTCCCAGACATGTTCAATTGGGGTGAGATCCGGAGAGCATGCTGGCCACTTCATCCGAGCGATACCCTCAGCTTCCAGCATCTTATCCACTAACCGAGCTCTGTGAGGACGAGCATTGTCATAAATGAAAAGGAACGAATCACCAATGGCACCAGCATAAGGAAGAACAAGAGTTTTTAGAATCTCATCCCTATATCTGAAAGCCCCGAAAGAGCCATTTCGGATGATGTGGAAATCAGTACGCCCACCAATGATGATTCCTACCCACACCAACAGTCCACGCCATGATATTGGGATCTTTCTCGCACAAACATGGGGTTGTGTCGTGTTCCACACTATCTCCAGATGAAAACACGTCGATTATCAGGCTCCACACTGAATCGAGACTCGTCAGGGAACAAAACATTGCCCCATTCATTGTGTCCCCACCCACGATGTTCCTCTGCCTACGCTCAACACGGTGTCGTGCAGTTAATGGGACACATACCATAGGCCTACGTGCGTAGAGGCCACTTTCTCGAAGGCGATTGCGGACCGTTAGATTGGATATTGTGAGTCCTGTTGATGTTCGAAAGGCTCGAGGGAGCAGAGTTGCATTCTGACGCGAGTTTCGACGGGCTGTTAACAAGAGATAACGATCGTCTCTGGCTTTAGTTGCTAATGGACGGTTCTGTCCTTGTCTTCTTCGAACAGTTCCAGTTGTTTGAAATCGATTCCACAATCGGGAAATCACAACTTTGTGCCACTCCTATGGCATGTGCCACATCCCGCTGTGACTGACCAGCTTCCAACCTGCCGACAGCTCGCCATGCCAGCGATTCTGGCAAATCACGTTGTTGCGCAATTTCACTACGTGGATTTGTGATGCACTAAACACAATGAGAACAAAGGTATCCTAGAGCTGGAATATGTTGGCAGCGCCATACTACAAAATGATCTCTGGTAGCGCCACGTCACCGATCACGTGCACAGTGTTTCAAACGGTTCGTTTTCACGTTGTGCCTTCATGCTAGTCGATTTTAGTCTGAACTGGACAAGATACAGTGTTGTCACATTATTCGTGTGAAGTTTTACATGAGTTTTCATCTGATCCCTTAATTTTTGACCAGTATATATATAGGCCCTATATATAGTGTATATTAGCTGTATATACGCATTTTTCGCATGTGGGCAGTATTTGGAAGTCAACGCCTGTGGAAGTATTACTCTCATTTCGGCGACCGCGAAAACTATCGATCTGACACTAATATAGATCATTTTGGATTACTTTTACATGTCTCGCGGTCCCCCCCATGTTGACTTCCGGCCCGCATGCAATGATAGCTGAATTTGCAAGTGATCACTGATGAAAGTGTCACCATTCATCTCAGCGACCGCGAAAACTATGGATTTGACACTAATATCGGTCATTTTGTATTACTTTTACATGTTTCGGTATCCCCCCCCCACGCTAACTCAGGACCCACATCCAATTGCAGCTGAAAAATGAAATCTTTAAGTTTTACGTCCCACGGTTATGCCGGTTAGGCTAAAGGAGACGGTGTTTGTGAGAAATGAGTGAAATGGTGGAATAAAGAGTGGGAGGAAACGGGAGAACCCTGAGAAAACCCACGGCCACGGTGTTTCTCCACCACAAAGTCCACACGGCGCAAGCTGGGCTCGAACAAGGGACTCCAAGCACCGGAGGTGAACGCTCTACCATTGAGCCACCGCGCTCCCACAATTGTAGCTGAGTTTGCAAGTCATCGCAAATGAAAGTGTCACCATTGATCTCAGCGACCGCAAAAACTGTGGATTTAACACTAATATCGGTCATTTTGGATTACTTTTACAAGTCTCGGTATCCCCTCTCCCTGCTGATTCTTGGCGCGCATACAATGATAGCTGAATTTGCAAATTATCGCTTACGGAAGTGTCACCATTGATCTCAGCAACTTCGAAAACTATGGAATTGACACTAATATCGGTCATTTTGGATTAGTTTTACATGTCTCGGCCCCCCCTCCTGCTGACTCCCGGTCCGCATGCAATTGTAGCTGAATTTGCATATCATCACTAACGGAATTGTTACATTGATTTCTGCGACTGCGGAAACTATGGATTAGACACTAATATCGGTCATTTTGGATTACTTTTACTTTTCTTGGTATCCGCCCCCCCCGGTGCTCCCCGGCCCGAATAGGGTGAATTTGGAAGTTAATGCGATCAGAGTTTCACCATTGATTTCAGCGACCGCGAAAACTATGAATTCGGCAGTAATATCGGCCATTTTCTACCACTTTTACATGTCTCTGTAAACGCCCCCCTGAGACCCCTGGTTCGAATTTTTAAAAAAAAAAAACTTTTGGCTTGGCTTGGTGCCTGGACCAAGGTACCCGTGACCAAAATTTGGTAGCCCTCGGTCAACTCGTCTGGTTGCCAGCCCGCACACAGACAGACAAACACACAAAACTCTTTATTTTATTTATGTTAAATTAGATAAATTCTTGCAAATTATGTCAGATTTTCATATTATCTTTCCGAACTAATTTTAAAGACCCGCTCCTACTTATCTTTATATATATATAGTATATCTATATTTATATCTATATCTATATATGTATATAACAAAGACAGGAATTACCCCCTAAATAACGCTCCTGGAGGACCCCTTTCTCAAAAACCCTGCTTTGTTAACATCCTGGGGAAACACTTGTAGAAACTTCAATTTTCGAGACGGACGATTACAGAGACCTGATGAACAAAAAAAAAACCTCCCTTAGCGATTGAATTTAAAAAATAGTTATTCTCAGGTTAGTATTCACTGAGAATATTTTTATAAAATTTAAATTTGATGGGTAAATCAGTAGACTTTGAATACATCCACATCGTATCCACTGAGTTGCGACATGGGCGGCCGAAGAAAATGGGCGGCGACATGGGCGGCCGAAGAAAATTTTGTAGGGGGGCATCTTCAATGTTTGCTATATTAGTCTGGCATTTAATGTTCATGGTTTGCTATATTACGTATACATTTTCGTGAGCCTGGGAGGTTCATTCTTACCAAACACGGAGATGTGAAGGAGCAGATCTATTGTACAAAATATAATAAAAACATCTCTTTCGGATTTCCATCATCCCGCAGTCCAACCCCGAGACGGAAACATAAGGGATAGGCTTTTTGTTTTTAAACAAAATAACGTGCCAAGCGACGACTTTACATTGTGAAGATTATATTAGTGAAAATTAAACGAATATAATTTTACAACTTAATATAGATATTACTAAATGTTGAGCTCCCCGTTGCTATGTGGTTAGTGTATGCACCTTTCTCGAGCAAGGTTTGATTCATGGTAGGAGCTCATCTGTTTCAAATCCGACGTTAAATTGTAGGTTCACATGTTGTGGAGCTTTGCTCCTGAAAGCGACGCTAAACTAAAATCTAATTTAATATTAGTAAATATTAAAAAATAATGACTTACCAAGATGACGTCAATTTGGCAGTCATCAAATCCATTTTATACTTTCACTTAATCCAGTGGATATTAATATAACAATTACAAGACACACACACATATAAATACTCAGAAACAAGCACATACACACGTACACATACACAAATATGAACACTTCAAATCTATTTACATGTCGTGGACTGCGCTGCATCAAGCACTGTTACCTTCGTCATCATCTTCTCATGTATCTGCATTATTTGACTCATCCACAGATTTGTTATTTGTACGCATCATTCGTTTTAACATTTTCAGGAGGGTTCAGGGTTCTTTCTTCATTTAAAGAGTCGGTTCTCTGTATTGGAAAGAGAATCAGGGGAGGAAGGGGGAATTTATATTTTATGAATGGATAACATTTTAAGAAATATACACAAAACATGCCGCTTCCGACGCAGCACTGAAGTATTTCTTTTAGCGGTGTATTACTAGTGGTCAAGTTGTAAAGTGAGAAGGGACAAAAACATCCCATTTAACCTAACACTAAAGGGTTCAGTTAACAATAATAAAACTATGGGTAAGTGAACATCTTGTGCAGAGTCACGTTTTGCTTATTTTTGAACATTTCTGTGAATTCAACAATACAACAACGGGAATACTAACTGGTTTTATTACTCCAACCATCGCTTCAACTACGGTCAGTGAACCATCTAAAGTTTCGTTCTTTTTCTGTTCTCCAGAGGGAATAATGAAATAAAACTAGATTTTGCCAAGATGCTAAGGTTAAGATGCTAGATGCTAAATGGGAGTGAGTTATTTTAGATCTAGCACCAAGATGCTAGATAGAGCTTCACTGGTGGGCTTCGATATCTACAGAAGTTTCTGCCATAGCATACAAAGAAACTATAGCACAATGGTTTCGATAACATCTGTGTGGTCCTTCGATAGACTACACATCCGGTAAGAAGCTCAATCCTAATTGTAAAATTGGTAGGAGGAAAGGGTTTGTGGCCGAAACAAAAGACTCATAGCCGGCTTGTATAGATAATTGAATTCAAATTTTCAAGTATCCATTTAATGAATGCCCATATCGTGTATGCATGCATTATTTAATAAGTAAATAAATTACACACACAATTAATTGTCAATGATATACGGTGTTTATTGGTAAAAAAAACCCTCTCCAAACAATGAACATTAATCTTAGACTGCAGAAATGGTTATCCATCGTTTTCATTATTATTTGGCCATGAAACAAACGCCTGACAGATATACAACCCCTATATACAACTATGTGATGTTGGAATATATAACTCGTAGGGTATGATGCTTTACTTTTTCAAAAATTTCAGTTCTTCTAGTGTACCCCTAAAAATGTAATAAAGAACTAAAATGGCCATATTTTTTTAAAATATTCAATTAGAACTGGACAATTTACACAAAATTTGGAATCGACAAATGAAAACGGCACGTTTCTAGCACTTGTGGGTTCGAGATCTCATTGCTGAAAGGATTGGAGACAAACAAACTTTTCTGTGAGAAGACACATATACGCGTAAATCTAGTATTTTAATATAGAGATAATAATTGGAATAGTTTTATTTTCAAGTGCTATTTTTTAATATACGTAATATTGAAATTTTTGAACTTACATTTTTCACGTGTTTGAAAATAAAAAAAGAGATATCATTACTAGTAAAATTAACCTAATACAAACATTTTTATTTTTTTCAATCTTTCCAATTTTTTTCGAAAGAAATCGAAAAAACGGTTTTTTAAAAACAGGTTCAAAATTTCTGGAAATTTGACAACACTAGTTCAGACACACTTGTACTTTGCCCAGCATTAAACTCTGATCTTAGTTCCGACGCAGTTCGCTGCGTGTCCTGTTTTACCAGTCTGCCCAACCTACGACGTCCGACATCTGTAATGAGGTGGGGGCGCCCAATCTCTCCACATTTCGACGTCTTTTCCCCTTGGTTTCGCCACTTGTTGAAGACAATCACCACAGCACTCCTCGAACACCTGACAAGTCCTGCAGTTTCTGAAATTCTCATGACGAGTGTTTCTGAGTGAGTACTTTCTTCAAAATAATATTAAAAATTATAGAAAAAATTTCGAGACATTCGAGTCGAGTCGAGATTTTAACCAGCTGTCTCGACTCGACTCGAGTCTCGACTCGAGTCGAGAAATACGTTTGGCTCGACTCGTCTTGAACTTTACAAAGTGTGTCTCGACTCGAATCTTGACTCGAATTCGAGTCGAGTCGAGTCCAGATTCGAGACATGTCTCGACTCGTCTGCATCCCTATTATATATATTGCTGTGCATTACTGGCATCTATAGTCCTAAGCCCATCACGTTTGACATCCCTCTTATCTAGCACACTCTCCAGGGAAGGGTAAAGTGACCTTGAACCTGCATGGTAGATACCATTCCGGTATTTGCCTGGTGCAAATGAGGAAAATTCATGAAACATCTCACTCAGGATGACTAGCCTAAAGAGCTGTTACACCTTTTTCAACTAAGAGTCCCCACCACGAATCGAACGAGGGACCGCTGGCATGAAAATCGTGAGCATTAGCGACTACGCTACACGGAGCCATTTCCCATTCGAGAAACACTAAAGCGTAAGCATGAGACGTTCTATTAGAGCCTCATATAATTTTCGTTTACAAAACTAATGTCATAAAAGGTTTTGGGTGTGAAATTAATTTAATGGAAGTAAATGTTCATAAATTGCAGTATTCTTTCCTTTTTTAAAATCGTATCGATATTTAAATAGGAAACTTTAGTATAACATCTATAATATGTATATTGATAAATGTTATGTCTATCGACATAGACACATGTCCCGCATAACCTGCTACTTAAAATATGCTTTTAGCTCCAAGAAAACTAAAGTTTTAGATTATGTATAAATTCCAAATGATAATTATGTTTTACTAAGATTTACTACTACTTTTTCAGATCAGATATTACTAATACTATTAAAATTTTACGAGAACTTTTTCTTTTGGTATAATTACTTTAAACAACTCTACAAACAATTGGTTTTAATTAGAGAATCCATTGCGTACATTGACATACCTTTTCACGTTTCATACAATTCATTAATCAATTATTTTTGATTTAAACTTTTCATATTTTTGTTCACAATACAATAATGAAGTACGCTTTCGTGTTAGAATGGGAACAGAAAAGTAGTGTTATTTCTTCATAAAAGTTCCTCAAAAAAGCCGTAGAAAAAATTTGTTTCTTCTTTTCCTTTTTCTTCAAAAAGGCTTTTTTTTCGGATCTGACTGCCACGAACAGAGACTGCCACAACCACTTTTTGGTGCTAACTGTTACGTCTTTTTTTAAAACTTTATTTTTAAAAAAAATCTTAGTAGACTCGACTTCACTGGCATGCTGATTACCACGAGTCGAAAGCAAATAGTACTTTCGTACTAAGATATTGCAGATTACAATTGCAGCAAAATTTATGTAAACGGGAACCTGGATAAAGAGGAAAATATGACTAAAACGAAAATTTTTAAAGTACAGGTTCTTACAACAACGAACACAGTTGCTTGGCGACGAACGACAGTGTAATGATGTAACAGGACTGGTTGCCAAGAACCATGAAAGAAACGTGATGAATCTTATTTCACACCACATTAAACCTATATTTTCAGCCGGGTCCGATAGGAACGTGATAACTTGCTCTAGGTCAAAGTGAACGTCGTTTAGTAAAACGGCAGATAATAACAATAATCGATGGGGTACTGGTGGGCAGTAAAAAAAAGGAACATGCATTACAAGTTTCAATTTCCTCTGGCAGATGTCAATCGTTGTAGAAGTATCGCCGGCATCTATCGACGAGATGTGTAACTTCTGCTATTTTTGTATAAATAGTAGAAACTGATATATTGGTAGCTACCTTTAAAGTCACCATTACCGCTAGAATCATGTTAACGGATTCACTTCGTTAACGAACTTAGTGATAATAAAGCTCTAGCTATCTACTGGAAAAAACAGAATTTAGATAGTCGCTTTCCTTCAAGATTTATCGTTTGTAGTAAGGGACGGGCATAATATTAATGTCCCGATATCAACCGATCAACTCCATTAACGAACTCAGTGAAGATAATCAGTGTAACTATCTACTGCAAGAAAGAAATTTAAAAATTCACTTTCGTTTAAGTTATCGTATAGATTAGTCGGCGGACGTAAGCCATCGTTACCCGTTAAGATTTTAACGGATTAACTCTGTTAACGATTTCGGCCGAGGATTTCACAGTAGTATCTAATACAAAAAATTAAAAAAATCGCTTCCGTTCAAGAATCGTAAGTTGGCGTTACTCATTAAGGTTGTAAAAATTTTACGTTTTTACGTATAGTAGTATAGCTTTTATGTTGATGGATGAGTCACATATAATAGTGCAGATATGAAAGGAAACAATCTAAGCTACGTCAACGCACTATAATAGTTACGAACTTCTCAAATGCAATAGTGAGTGCAATACTGATCAGTGGTATAGTAACAAATACATAATCTAGAATACTAATGTAGAGTAATAAATGCGGTCACACACACATACACATGCACCAAGCATTATGTAGCGTCACCAGCTGAAATGTAGCCATGTGGTCGGCAGGAATATTACATGGTCTTTTGTATTTCAGTACACAGGGATTAGGCGATTTGCAGGTTGAGATATATGAGAAAGAAATTATACTATTGTTCTTCAGTTACAGAGTACTGAAATATTCATGAATATTAAGAAGTATTAAATCAAACTTTTTGAGTATTCAGGAAGTATTCAGTTTTCTTTAGTTACATAGTATTGAAATACTCATGAAATATGCTAGAAGTATTAAATTAAACTCCCTGACGCTAAGGTCATGAAAGACTATAGCCAGTCAGATGGCTCACGTTCAACTGGATGGCGAGCGAATCGTTTCCAAGGTGTCATTATTTCTGTCTTTCTGGATCGCAGTTCTTACTTCTTAATTCAGGTGAATCTGCCCCTTTATATGCTACCATCAAAATATAGATGCAAGAATTCAAGCGTGGTAGGCAGAGTGTTGAAGATGAGTCGAGATCTGGGAGACCATCAAGTGCTACCATCATGGAAAACATTGGCCTGGGACTTGATATGATCATGGAAGATCGTCGATTGTCAACTCGACAGATAGCAGACAGGTTGGGTATATCACAGGAGCGAGCAGATCATATTCTGAAGAATGAGGTTGGTTTATCAAAAGTTTGTGCTGAATGGGTTCCACGTCTTCTGACTCCCGAAAAAAACGCACTCGGTACCTCCTATCCGTGGACAATTTGAAACTGTTAGAACGTGATGTGAACTATTTTCTCTGTCGATTCATCACTATGGACGAGTGTTGGGTACACCACTACCAGCCAGAAACAAAACAACAATTAAAACAGTGGAAGCACCCCTCCTCCCCTAACCCGAAGAAGGCAAACGTGATCAACTCTGCTAGCAAAGTGATGGCCTCTGTTTTTGGGAATTCCCAAGGTGTGATATTCATTCATTACCTGCAAACGGGTCATACCTCACAGGACAATACTATAGTGACCTTTAAAAAAAACCTTCGAGTGCAAATTCAAAAAAGGCAACAAATGATGTCCAGAGGCGTTCTCTACCATCATGACAATGCTCCCGGCCACAAATAAGCAGTTGTCATGGCTACTATTCTAAAAAATGCTCTAGCAGGACCACGTTTTGCAAGCTATAATGACGTCATGACAGCAGTGCAGGAGTTTCTGTGGTCACAACATAAGGTTTTTTTCCTACCAGTTAGTCGAGGAGCCGTACATAGGTCCTGTTGGAAAGTTTGACTTCAGAGAATTTCTCTTCAGATATTTGTTAGACAGTTGAAATGCATGATTTTTGGCTTGGGTACGTTGTTCCAGTACCGTCAGTTTTTTTTCAAAATGGCCGCCAAATCTAATATGGCGGCCAGATTTAACATGTTTCAAATAATAAAACAGAAAACTCATATATTTTTAAAAATACGTTAATTTTTTTATTGTAACTTTTTCTACATAAAATTAGCTTTCCAAAGACATATAGAACGTTAGTGTTCGAATTAAACTTTTGGATTGGGGGGTGTTTGTGCTTATTAGTATAATGGATATAAATTAAAATGTAATGTATCTTATAATCTCTTTTTGTTTCGTTCGTTCTCTTCAGATACTTGTTAGACAGTTGAAATGCATGATTTTTGGCTTGGGTACGTTGTTCTAGTCCCGTCAGTTTTTTTCAAAATGGCCGCCAAATCCAATATGGCTGCCAGGTTTGACATGAAAACTTGAGTTTAGTCACCCCAGCGTTTATTCACAGTTCCTTGCTGGTGGCTTCGTTGTGCAGCATGGAGATCGTAAGTTTAGCAGCGTTGCCATGGATCAAGCTTTAGAGCAACTGTACAACAAGCCTGCAAACGATCACAGTGGGATTATCGGAATAACGCGAAGAAAACAATCTGTAGCACAGCGTGACCTCATAAAGCATTAAAAATCGAACATACATCAGTTCCACCAAAAGATGTGCGGTCTCCTCGAAGAGCCGGAGTACACTGTGCATCACGAATTTTCTTCATCAATTACCAAAAGGGATGAAGCAAACATAAAATGCATCATGAAATACATCAGTGAACGTGGAAATCCATTTGACTTGAAGCTAAATGGTATGTTTGATATCATCACTGGGAAGCACTTTGAAGAAGATGATCAGCACTATAGATTAAATTGTGTTTCACACGACGAGAAAGAGTATGACTCTTTTAAACGTGAACGTTTCGTTGATAAGACCAGAAGGCTATTAGATCCTCTTCCAAGGCTGAAGAAAGTTATACCAAAGAAGTTGCAGGAACGAATCAGTGTTCAGAAAGAAACTGCTGAGGCACTCCGTACTATTGATGTTGCTCGGGAAAGAGAATACCCTATCGATAAGTTATTATGTTGGGAGCTGACATCGACTTCATTCTTTCTAACAAAAAATGGCTTTCTTAAAAAACCTAATAAGTCGGATCTCGTTCATGAGCTGGAAAGAGAACTTAAGGAATGTAATATTTGTCTTCTTCCATCTTCAAGCTTAAAGACTGCAACTGTGTTTGACTTCATGCTGCATGCTAGAGTAATTTCTTCAGTCAAAACATCAATGAAAACATTTGGAGATTTTGCACATTTAATTTTACAGCGTATTCAAGATATTTCCAGTTGTTCTTCTCGAATAGATATTGTCTTTGACGTTTATAATGAAAACAGTGTCAAGTCATCGGAACGTTGTCGAAGAGCAAAGTAGATCCCATAGAGATGACTATTTCAGGGTCAAAAACTCCTCTTCCAAAGAATATGGAAGCATTCTGGGCATCGGCAACAAATAAACTTAGATTCCAGCAATTTTTCGTGGAATATATGCGATCGACAGACATTGAATGGCCTGACAGAGAGATATACATCGGTGGATTTGGTGAGCATGGAGAAAAAAGTGGGATTATGAATGGAAACGAATTCATTGAAATTGCCGACCTTTCGTCACAACTTGGAGAAGCAGATGAACGATTATTTCTTCACATTCAGCACGCTGTAACTGAAACAGGTGTTAAAAGAGTAGTGCTAGCTTCATCTGATGCTGATGTTTTTGCCTGTGCAGGGTATTACTTTTTAAACACTTTTAGGAGCAATGGTTTTAGCGAACTTTGGGTTCTGCGCGGGAAAGGAAACACTTCACGTTATGTCCCCGTTCACGTCTTTGGCGATGTTCTGGACTACAAAGTGATTCAAATCCTTCCCGCTGTTCATGCATTAACAGGGTGTGACACAAGCAGTAAAATAGGAAGTAAATGTTCAACTCTGAATTGTGCCAAGCATAGCCCACAACTTTTAACACAGTTCGGGAAAACTGAATTGTCAGACAAGATGGTGGACGACGCAGAGAAATTTCTTTCTCAAGTCTTATCATCGGAACTCACCTCAATAAATGCTCTCCGCATTTAACAGTACAACAGAATGAAGAGACTTGATTTCACTAAATTAGCTCCAACATATTCAAGCTTACGACTGCACATAAAACGTGCATACTTACAAAGTTACAGTTGGTTTCATATTTTTGACAAGATGCCCAAATTAACTCCAACTGAATACGGTTATGTGCGTAAAGATGATGATATTATCCCAGAAATTATTGAAAGTAGTTTGCCAGATGATTTTCCTCATCCATGCAATTGTAAAAAGTGTGCTAGAGGAAATACCTGTGTTTGTCGAGTTCACAAAATTACCTGCTGTAGGTTCTGTGCCTGTGGGAGAAACATTCATTGTCGCAATCAGTATGAATGAAAGTGCCAAGAACTGCGATGAATGCTTGAATGAATATGCTGCGATGAACGCTTGAGACTTATTATTTTATAGCTGAATAATCATTGTGATAATTATATCAACACATGTACACTGTTTCTTTGTGATGATGTGAAAGTAATAGTGTGTAAGTTATGTTAATGTGAAATTAACAAACCGGCTGAAAGAAATTTACTTTCGTTTTTATTATGTTTGGTGCAGACTGTTTTGTGGGTACTTATCCTAAATAATATGAAAATGGACCTAAAGTGCAAGCGACATCAACATAGTCTAGAGCCCATAGGTCCTTTTTGAAAGTTCTTGTACAGGAATTTCTCTTGAAATCAATGCTACTGAGTCCTTTCATCAAAAGCATTTTCATCAAAAGCATAATTTCATATTTTCGAAAGAAAACACGTTTTTATTTCATTGTTTCACACATGTCAGTTCTGGCCGCCATATTGGATTTAGCGGTCATTTTGAAAAAAAAAAACTGACGGGACTGGAACAACGTACCCAAGCCAAAAACCATACATTTCAATTGTCTAACAAATATCTAAAGAGAACGAACGAAACAAAAAGAGATTATAAGATACATTACATTTTAATTTATATCTATTATACTAATAAGCACAAACATCCCCCCAATCCAAAAGTTTAATTCGAACACTAACGTTCTATGTCTTTGGAAAGCTAATTTTATGTAGAAAAAGTTACAATAAAAAAAACTAACGTATTTTTAAAAATATATGAGTTTTCTGTTTTATTATTTGAAACATGTTAAATCTGGCCGCCATATTGGATTTGGCGGCCATTTTGAAAAAACTGACGGTACTGGAACAACGTACCCAAGCCAAAAATCATGCATTTCAACTGTCTAACAAATATCTGAGGAGAAATTCTCTGAAGTCAAACTTTCCAACAGGACCTATGTACGGCCTCTAGACTACAAAGGAATTATGTTGAAAAGTAAATGTATTACCGGTACCAAATTTGTACTCCTTATAGTTTCCTCAAGGCTCAACACTTTTCAATTATTTTTATTTATTTATTGAACAATTTCCCAGATACAGCATAACTTTGCCATTTTACACAGGGACATGCTAACAAAAGAAAGAAAAAAAACATGACAACAATAACAACAACATAGAAAAAAAAAGAGTGTAAAAGTAAAACTATTCCGTCAAAGCTCGTTTAATTGCTCTTTCAAACACTGGGTAGCTCGAAAAAATGTCCACATCAGTTGTTACTTGATTATAACTGTTTGGTATTCTATAAAAAAAAGACCTCTGTATAACAGCCAACCTAGGACGGGCAAGATGGAATAGGTGGGTATTCCGAGTGATGCGGGAAGGGACACGTAAGGATAGTTCCTGAAGTAATATTTCCGATCTTAAGGTTCCATTAACTATTTTATGTAGATATTTCAGGTCAGAGATATTTCTGCGTACTTCAGGAGTCTGAATATTAAGATGTCGCAAGAGCTCCTTCTTAGATAATATTCGAAGTGCAGGAACACGAAATCGGACTATAGCAATGAAGAAATTGAGAACAGAATCAAGTCTGGAGAGATGTGTAGGTGCTGCCATGGCCCATATGGGAGAGCAGTATTCGATCTTGGGCGCTATTAAAGTCTTATAAAAAGTTGCTAATGAAGAAACAGTGCGTAGTTCGGTGAATCGATAAAGAAGTCCCAACATGCGCATTGAATTCTTTAGTATTGAGGAGATGTGGTAAGAGAAGGTGAGTTTTGAATCAAAGATGACACCAAGATCGTTATGACTAGAAGAATGTGTGATAGGGGAATCGTTTATATGGTATGTGGAGGGAACAGGAGACTTTTTCAAAGTAATAGTAATACTGTCACATTTCTTACTGTTGAGTTTCAAGTGCCACATTTCACACCAGCCTGTAAGGTAATTTATGTCTTCCTGTAGAGCAATTGTGTCATGGAGACACGATATTTCTCTGTATAACTTACAATCGTCAGCAAAAAGCAGAAGGCAACTAGGTTGAGCTGATAAGTGCGTGTAGAGATCATCCATATACAGGACAAACAGTAGAGGCCCAAGTACACTCCCCTGAGGCACCCCTGAGATCACGGGTTGGGGGTTAGAAGTCGCCCCTGAAAGAACAACTCTCTGTTTACGGTCCTTCAAGTAGCTTGTGATTAGAGAGAGAAAATTGCCATGTACATTAAATCTATTGGAGAGTTTATGAAGAAGATGAATGTGACTGACAGAATCAAAGGCCTTCGAGAGATCAAAGTAGATAACATCTAATTGAGTATTGTTATTCATACATTTGACTGCACAGGAAAGAAGAGTACTTAAGTTTGAGAGACTTGAGCTTTTCGGTAGAAAGCCGTGCTGAGAACTATGGATGTAAGGTGAGGTGAATTTAAGTAGCCTGTCTTTAATTATTTTTTCGCAGATAATTGATATTACAGAAAGAAGAGATATTGGCCTATAGGAGGATACATAATCTTTAAGTCCTGATTTATATATTGGGGTCACGTGAGCCAGTTTCCAACTGGTGGGATAATACCCTTCCTTGAAGCATCTATTGAATAAGATAGATAGAGGAACCGCAATAACTGAAGCAGTTTTGTTGAGAAAGAGAGGACTAATTTTATCAGGTCCAAGTGATCTATGTGGAGATAACGATAGCAAGAGAGCCAGAACCCCTCATATATTGGAATTACGGTTTTGTGGTGCACAGGAATCGGTCCAAGTAATCAGTTTCGTGATCTCATTTTCTTCGAGCACTGCATTCAACATTCTCCTGAAAGCACTCGCAATGTCATTCCTTGCACATCTAATCATTGTTTCATTCCAGATATAATAATACACGTTTCTTTTAGAGTAAAGTACGCGGTGAAGTTGTAAACATTTAGCTTTCTCTTATAAAATATATCTGGGTGGGAACATGTTATAACGTTTCGAAAATCCAAGGTAAGGACTGGAAGATCTTTGTTTTCTTTTTCAGCTTTTTCACTTTTTCTATGTTCTCTCATTTAGGCCTTGCGCAAAATATCCATCTCATAATTGTTCCTTTGCTCACCACTTAAGATTTCAGTCTCTTTCGGCACCTTATACGCCTCTCACACATCACATCTGCAACTTTTTTAGCAAATGAAAATCTAAGTTAAACTCCATTCAAAATATTCGGTAGTGCATTGATTCCTTAATTCGTGTGCATGGGGTCTGTGGTTCGATCCCAACCCGCACCAAGTGAACTTTGTGGTGGACAAACACAGTGTGAGTGGGTTTTCTCGGTGTTCTCTCGTTTCGCCTCACTTTCTCATTCCATCATTTCATTCATTTCTCAGCATCACCGTCTCCTTTAGCCTAACCGGCACATCTGTGGGACGTAAAACTTAAAGATTTGATTCCTTAATTTGTGTTTTGTTTCCATTCTGGCACTTTTCAAGGTACAGATCATATATTTTTGCAATTTTCAGATGACTTCGTAGGTACAATCTACTGGTATCAGCTCGGCAGTGATGGGATTACACTGTTGGGAAAGATTTTATGTGTTCCATTGTAAAATCTGCTTCACCCTCTGACTTCCGATAACTATTAAAGTTTTTTCCTCCTTGATCTACAGTAGGTGTGTTTATATTCATAATGTTGGTTTTGTGGGCAGTATACACAGACTTGTGGAATATGTCGAGGCTCGACAAATAAAATCTTTTGCACATTTGAGCCTTTTCTCCTTTAACATTGAAGAAATAATGAAAATAATACTTTTAACGAAATTTAGTTTTCTTTCTTTTTGGATTTTTAGTCTCGTCTCAATTTTCCCTTGATTCCTCTTCATTATCGTGAACACATATTGAATAACGAAGACCAAGTTTGAAATTTTGTATATTTTACACCAATAGATGGCAGTAAATCCTCACATGTACCTTGCAGAGTTTAGAGACTTGCTACAAATAATTTTATATTAAACTTCCATCAATTTGGTTTAACATCTACGATTTACGAATTTAGTTATTTTTATATAGCACGGTTCAGGAAGTGGAACAAAATTGTGTGCTAAGAATTGATATGTCAAAAATATAAAAATAAATAGCGGAAGAAAAATATCATTATTTACTTCTCAAGGTAAGTTAATAGAATAAATTTCACATTTTAACTATCTCTTTAATGTAAGGCAAATTACGTAGAAACTACAGACGTAAATTATATAAAAGAGAGGAATCTTCTGTAATTTACAGCTTCTCTAGCTGCGGTTAGAACCTCGTCAAACTGATTGATTGATTTTGAGTTTAACATCCCGTTCAGGAACGAGGCTCTATGAGACGTGGACCTACTAATTAACGTGGAATCCAAACCACATGAGCTCCCGCCGGGAATCGAACCTAGAGTCAGAAACAGAACCTTGTCAAATTAGTAAATCGTCTATTTTTCAATTTAAAATAATAAGAGTCATATATGTGAATAAAGCTCAATAAAGCTCAAGTCATATATGTATATAACTCAATTTTGACAAAAATGTCAGTTAGAACCTTGTTAAACTAAGGCCGCGACATGTCTTTGTAGTGCTTCTTTTTGGTGCCAAATTATCTATATAAAAGAGTCATGACATGTCTACATTAAAATCAAAGTGAAAGATTCCACATGAATTAAGAATCTATTTCGGCATCACTGTACTAAAGGGGGGCAGACGAGGTGAGTCAGCGCTCTGTCCACACCATTGATACTAAATAATCATCAACTTTGTTTCTCAACTGGATGTACGCAGTTGCTATTTTATAAACATATTATAATAATAATGCATAGCTCTCTGAGAGTTATTTCTTTTTTCTTCGGTTTTCATATAGTTATCACTTTTACTTTCGAGTGACAATAAGAGAGGAGAAAATATGATGATTGCTCTTTTAAAAAAATATTGGATTTGCATATTTCGTAGCTCTATATGACGAAAAAGGAATTTTTGGATGAATGTCCGTTCGTCCCGACGTGAAGATATTCACATCAACTAGAGACCATACTGTTCAATGTATCGAGACCAAATTTAAAACAAAGTTTTCGTAAGCTTCCTTTGAATTTTCTTCCTATCCCTAAAAATAATGGCAGACGAATATTCTCGAAAACGGTTCTAGCGATGTTGTTCACATTTCATAAATCAATATTCCATTAACAATTCTATAACATGGAATAAGTCGTTTCTCTAGGAAATATCCAGAAGGGCGTAATCTATTCGTGGGGGTGGGTTTTTGGACTGTGTTCTCAAAAACAACATAGGCGATTTGGTTCATATTTCGTAAATAAATATCTCATTAGTAACCTGACAGTATGACATACTCATTTGTCTCGAAATGATCTACAACGAGTAGTTATTCTTGGTGGTAAGTTTATCCCAGACGATCCCATCTCTTTCCACACTCTTATTTCACCAATTCTTACATTATCATCCACTTACCTTAATCATCTGCCTCCCTTAGCATAACGGGCATAATCGTGTAACGTTAAACTGGAAGATTTCATTTCGAAAACGACTAAGGCGATTTTGTTCATATTTCATTAATACATGTTTTTACCAATAACCTAACAATATGTCATAAATTTGCCTTGAAAAAAAATCACATGACTGCTTTAGTCTTGTGGTGGTTTTTTTCAACTCAGGCGATTTCATTCATACGTAATTAATAACTGGATAATGTTACCCAAAATCATTTGTTACGAAAATATTTACGAGGGTAGTTTTCTTCTTATTATTATTTACTATTTCCTCAAATACGACTCATGCAATTTTCTTGATGTATCATAAACAAATGTTTCCTAAATGACTTCGAGGCTAAGTTTTAATATAACGAAGTTTCTCCAAAAAAAAAAACATATATATATACATATATATATATATATATATATATATATATATATATATATATATATATATATATATATATATATATATATATATATATATGTGTGTGTGTGTGTGTGTGTGTGTGTGTGTGTTTCACTAATAAATGTTTCAGTAATCGCTGTAGCGTAGCTTGATTTAGTTTAAGATAAGAAGTTTGAGCAAGAAAGTTAATTAAGTACGGGGTCCATAACTTATATTTACACACATAAAGGAGAAGTCAAACAAATTGTCTTCCTATTTGTTTTTTCCTTTCTTGTAAATCGTTTATCGGCCCATTTCCTAAAACTTGTGGTTCTAATACTGCACAGTGGCAAAACCCATGTTTCAATTACAAATAATTAATGCTGGTGTTTGCAATATAATATGTATGTATTCTATGTATGGTGAGTTATTAATTCTTTCACATTCTGAAACAGGATTTTTGGTTCACTTTTAATATGTAAATGTCCAGAAGTCTTGAGCCACTTCAAGAAAAACTTGCTTAATACACCGCTAAGTGAAGATGAACATAGAGGTGAGAGTTTAAAATTTATTAGCGTTATTTTTGTAGTCATTATTTCCTTGCCCACAAGTACTTCCACCTGCACACTTAGGATGATAATTGTTATATTACTGTCAAACATAATACTATACGTTATGACAAGACTTGAGGCAATTCATTCAATAAATCGGCTTTTAATGACTTTCTGTTCGGGAACAGTTTCCTGAAATGTCCCTAAAGAGAAGTTCCTCCGAAATCGAATTGGGTAGAAATACAAGCGAGGAACTGCTGAAAATATAACGGAAAAAATCCACCGGAGACTAGGCTTTCTTGAGGAAATTATGTCCAGGGGTAAAATCAATCTTTGAAGAGACTACACAGGAACACATTTTGCTAAATAAAGGACTGGCTGCAGAGTGTGATAGATAACCGCGATTTAAATTATCTTAGCTTCGGAGGGGCTCGAAGTATGCGAGAAAGGAACACTGCTAGAGTCCAGTATAGTTTTTGATTCGAGAAAGGCATACGAGAGGCTGAATGACTAAAATTATATATTACTAAAACAAAATATTATATTGAAATTCTTTTAACACAATAAAGTGGAGCAGTACAGGAAAATCACTACACCAAGACTTTTTTTTAGTCAATTTATTCAATGAATCGATTTCTAAGGAACTGAATGAATTCCCTAAAGTAACTCTGACATATGAGCAATATATTCGTCAAAATATTTTAAAAGGAAAGAGTTCTTTCCCATGCTACCACAGTAAATCCATATTATATGTTTGTGCGATGATGGACGTAATAAGTGTAAAAACATAACCAGAAGAAAGATTAGGCCTATTGTAATATCGTATATTAGTATTATTGTCTTAATCCGAATACCTCATCAATCTGAAATATATTAAACACTTATTTATCTCACTTACTATTGAAATAGTAGTTGTAATGTGAGAATTACCTAAACAACATTAACTTATATCAGAAACAGAACAGCTAAACTGAACATGACATATAAGCTTAGGTGATTTGAAGTTACACATCAAACATTGTCAGTGACGTGTCATTTGTGAAATTATTTTATGTTCGAGGGTAGAAATCTATATAAAATTTCTTTATTTATCCTTTCCCTTTGAATTTTATGTTTTGCTAACGTAAGGTTTCGTATCCTCTGATATGTAATTTACCATCCCCACCGCTGAGTGCATACAAGATAAATGGAGCATTTTTACGGTATATGATGAAAGGTAAACAGTTATTCGTGGTAACGTTTGGCAACATAGCGTGTAATCATGCTTCTTGGTAGACTCGCGAAGTACACTTTTTTATACAAAAACTATCAAGCACATTTACCAAACAAAAAGAAAAATGTTTCATCGGCATTGACGTACGCCACACTATGCATGTTATTTGCAATATTTAAATAAAAATGTAACCAAATCGTCCATTTTTAACAAAATTACGAACTATTCAATACACATTCATGCCATCTAGCGCCAGAGTTGTGCATTTTAACTCTCTTGTTATTTTTTTTTCCCTTGATTTATTTCTAAAGGATAAATTCTACTTATTACCATATGTAGTTAAGATATTAACCTACCAGACTGAAAATTATTTGGAAACTCTTTTACATACAACACGGTCTTTATATAAATGCATTATCCCCTATACGATGCGCGCCGATTACGTGGGTGCTCTTGAACTCCAGTACCCACACAAACAATATTGTGGGTGTGACGCACCCACAATATTTTTAATTTGATAGAAACAAAATAAAATAAACATATCTCACTGGTCATTATCAAAAAATAGTAAGCAACTACATAAAACATTGAGATGGAAGATAAAATTTCTAACCTCTAAAACATAGTTGCTTGCTTCAAATGTTTTTGTTCAAAGGCAACCAAGAAACACACTCCCCTCCAACCTTCCTTGCATATCTCTGGCTTTATCAAATCCAGCCCCACAATAAAAAATGAACTCTATTGTGAATAGAATCGCATATTTTCGGCTTGCTGTGATGTTTCCTTACAAGTGACACACTACAATACGACTTATCTTTATAGAACCGGTATATTTCACTTGATCACAGCACAATCCTTCATGACACGGTTTATAAAAAAAATTTAATTAAAAGAAAATCAATCAAAAAATATAAAAACTCCAATGAAAACATACTATAACACGTCCCGCCATTTATATGAACTAGTCTGGAGGAAATCCATCCAAACTAAAAATTTCAGTATGTCTAATGTTTCCCGGTGGTTTTTACCTAATTTGAGGGTGCTGAATCTGAATCTGCCGGGTGTACAAATGTACACCTTGAGCGTTTCGAGTAATTCAAGATGGCGGCCAGGATGGCTGCTGTAAAATTGATAGAAATATTTTTGTATATTTTATCAAGATGGGTATCAAATTATATGTTTTTTGGGTTGTAGATTTCAATAGTAATGTCAAAAATGTTATGAAATTGATACAAATCGAGGTATTCAATATGGTACCCAATATGGCGACCGTAAAATTGACAAGAATATTTTTGGAGTATTGTATCGACATGGGTATCGAATTATATGTTTTTTGGGTTGCAGATTTCAATAGTTACTTCAAAAACCTTATGAAATTGATAGAAATCAATATATTCAATATAACATTATCAGATTCGCGACCCTCGAGCTAAGTACATACTTAGAACAATATCTGATACACTGAAATTTTGGATTGGGTGTTGATGCTTTCTCCGTCACCGCAACTCACCTTGTTTGCGCTCCAGAACATTTTTTCCACATTTTGGACTTCTCTATATTTATTTACGAAACCATTCCTTTCTGTGTGCAAAAGAAAACAAACAACACAAACTTAGGTTTGAAGATTTTCTTATATTTTTTTCCTGGACGTTTTCTTAATCAAGAATTATGTTGCTGACTACATTAATGCGAAATATGTACATTTACAATACAAAATGCCGATGTTTCTATGTTACTCCGCAACAAAATAATAAATATCACAGATCAGTCACTTGTCAGTCTTCGTCAGAAGAAGTATCCATGTTTTCCTCTTCTAGATTCCTAGTATTTTGACGTGTGAAGATATTCTGGCATCGTTTAGAGGCTTCACAATTGCAGAAGTCAGTGCAGCTATTATGATTTGCAACACAGCCACACCGTCCTTTACACATGTTTTCAGAAGAACAGCCGCAACTTACCATCTTCAAGATGTCTTTCGATGCCATCACAGTTTCCGGTGGTACAGTAACTGGTTCCAATGCTTTGTTCAACTCATCACGATACCACCCAAAATGTGTCGGATGCATGTCTGGTGGGTCTGGTTTATCTGCTTGTTTCCAAATACAAGCCTGGAAAATAGCTCTTTTTACATTTTCAGAGAATGCCTCCGTAGTTGCTAGCAAGCTCTTCAATTTCGGGATATGTACGGCAGACTTCTTTGACAATTTCTTTAGCCAGACATCTCTTCCGACATCAGACATTGTAGGGCCAGTTGTCCTACTACCATAGCAAGAAGCTATACACTCAGTTGCCTCCTGAATCACATCTTCAAGTAGTGATGTCTTATTTCCAAGCTTTTGAAGCTCCTTCCCACTTTGTAGTACTTTCATTGCCTTCTGCTTTCCAATGCCATAAAGAGTAGGAACTGTATCGCAGCCAGAAAGAGAATGAAGTGCTGGTAAGTTTGAAACAATACCACGGTGTTTGGACACAGACAATCCAATGTCAATAACTCCTCTATGACTTTGAGTTGCCTCCATAAAAATGTTACAAGTAAGTTTTTGTGTGTGGTAGTGGTGCATCAGGAGGAGAAGAACATTCGTGTCATCACTAATTACATTTATTGTACAATTTCTGTCCAGCTGATTGGCTACCATCACTACTTGTGTGATAATTATGACATCAGCCTCTTCGTGAGTGTTTTTCATATCTGGACGTTCCTTGATACAATCAGCAGTTATTTCTGTTGTAACATCTTCTGGTCCAGTGATGAATAGGCTTTTGGTGGAATCTGATGGCAACCCTTCTGTCATTAGATACTTGCAGATCAGCTGTACTAGTTGTACCTTATTTTTCGTAACATTCAGCAGAACTTGTTGGGAGGGCAAGGACGTGTTGAAAGACAATTTATGATACCTGCTACATGTTGATCCTGTACTGACGCTTCTTATTCCTCCTTTGGTGCTGTACTCCTATTAGTCAAATATCAGGTACACGTTGCATTTGTTCAATTTTTCAAGCACATATGACCGATACAATTTTATGAAGTCAAGAACAGTTCTGTTAGATGGCCAGTTGATCACCCACAAAACAGCACAACCAAGCATGATAGCATCTTCGTGCTTGTACGATCTCATAGACTTCTCTACCTGTAATATTTGTTTCAGTTTTGAACTACTTTTGCAGAACCTGGGAGTCCCATATTCATCAAACAAAGATGTGAGGACAGCGGCAAGCTCATATGAAATCACTCCTTTAGCTTCAATATCTCTTGTAGATGTGAGTCACATTGCACGCGTGTACAAGAGTTCTGTGTCAATGACACCAATACTAGCTGTTCTTTTGACGTCATCGCAGGAAACATTACGAACCGTTGTTTAGATTGGATCGTGAAAATCAGTTGGTAGTTTTTCTTCGTAAGAACACAACGCCTACTCACCCATCTCAACAGCATTATCAACATTCACTTTCTGGGAACAAATTTTCCCTGTCACAATATTCACAATAGTTTTTGGGTGATCATCTGTCTTCAGAGGATCTATACAATGAGATAGCTTTTCCTTTAACTTAATTCGGTCTGCAGCATCTCCTTTTACTCCAGATGGCATTCCTTCTTTATGCTTACTCATTTCCATATCTCGTCCAGAATCTCTCATGACATAAATGTCATTTACTAAACGACTGCAGGTGGGAAGGCTGAAAGCCCATCGCTTCACTGCTGATGGATTTAGTGTAAGTCCGATTATTCCTCCTGGTCCATGGCCATAACACATAAATGTATTCTCAATGAATATGTCTGACCATATAGCATTTCAGATACCTGGTTTGTGACGCAGAACATGTTCGCCTTTCATAAATCGTTTTAGTATTTCACTTGGAAGTATCTCTTATTTTGTTTCTGAGATATTTTTCCTAAATTCTATGAAAATGCTGCCATCTGTGAGCACAAAATTAAGATTTTACGATTTATTATTACTCATGTCAGTAAATATTTTTTTTTCAAAAATAGATTTCCGAAATGATAACATAAGCTTCTTTTGCAGTCGCCATATTGGGCGCCATATTGAATATCTCGATTTGTATCAATTTCATAACATTTTGACATTATTATTGGAATCTACAACTCAAAAAACATATAATTTGATACCCATCTTGATAAAATATACAAAAATATTCCTATCACTTTTACAGCCGCCATCTTGAATTACTCAAAATGCTCAAGGTGTACATTTGTACACCCGGCAGATTCAGATTCAGCACCCTCAAATGAGCTAAAAACCGCTGAAAAACATTAGACATACTGAAATTTTTGGTTTGGTCCAAAAGTAGGGTTTTTCCTCCAGACTAAACGCACATAAATTTTGGAAAGTCAGCGCCATTGCCCTATACCAGTGTTTCCCAACCGGTGTGCCGCGGCACACTGGTGTGCCGTGGATGGGCCGCTGGTGTGCCGCGAGTAAATCGAAACAAAATTATTAATTCTCTAGCAATTAAACTGGAGGACATAGGGGAAAATGTATATTTGTATTTCCCATTACTATGAACCTCTAATATGAATCTAGAGTTTTAAGTTTCATACCGCTTTACTTTTCTGTACATTTTTAATGTTGAAAAAGGTATTTGTTATCATTGTTATGACGTTATGACCATTATTGCTTCTTTATTGTTGCAGACTATTTCGTAACTTTAAATTTTAAAATATTCAATCCTTTCGACAAAACAAACATGCGTACGAATTACCTACATTTGTGTCTTAAAAGTAAAAGAGATTTGTTTGTTCGTTCGTTATTTAGTGATCTTCCTTGTTAGTGAAAGTTTGGATGCAATTTTCGAAAAAGAAAGCGTATTTTTTAAAACTTAAGTTCAATATATCATTGCAATTGTTTTCTATTTTAAAATTAGAATGAAAAATAAGCATAATGATTTACATGGTGGAAAACCAGTGATGGAGCTTTCTTTTCTGAGGAGATCAGTAATCACAGAAAAAGATACCATGGTATTTTATATTTAAAAATAAAAAAATCTATGAGTGTGCCGCGAGAATTCAAGTTACACACATAGTGTGCCGCAAGTTGAAAAAGGTTTGGAAAGGCTGCCCTATACAATTACATTGCTTTATATTTCCTTAAGTCCATTACACCTCTTCAAATCCATTGCGAATCTCCTCAAAATAGCAAGTAAAGAAAGCAAATCAATTGTGTTTTAATTTTATTTATGGGCCATTTACAGTTTTCATAACATCAGCTTTAAAATTGTGAATATATGAACTCGTTTCAGTTTTCATCTCCTGATGACTGTTAACATTGGCTCATGAAATCTTAACTTTTTTCTACTCCTTCACGTCCGTCACTGCACTTGATACACAGTAGTTTGAACCTCTCATGCTAAGGTTTAACCCGCTCAAAAAACTCATAAATACTGCTTCTTTAACACAAATTAGTACCGAGAGAGTGTTTTTAGGAAAAGCTAACACTACAAAGCTATGTGAAAGGTTTAATAAATATTTGCAAATACATATTTATAAATCAGCTAATGAATTATATAATAACATCACATAACAAGTGTTCATTTTTGTCATTTTGAAATGTATTCAAATAATCATGATTCTCTATCTCCGAACTGAAGTAATTCACGCCATAAAACGAAACATTACCGTTTTTTTTTTTTTTTTTTTCAGTAGTGATACAGCTGAACATACGTTGCTACAGAGGCACAGATTCCGGACTGCTCAGATGTTCGAGCAAGCCGCAGAATTTTTCTGATGGTGCTCAACATTTATAGAAAAGAGAAAGAAGAAAATAAGAGGAGAGTAAACAAAGAAAAAAAGGAAATTATAATCTTTAGCTTACGTATTTCTTGAATGACAATAGGGCTCAATTTTGTCAAAGAGTGGAGAGGGGAAGTATAAGATTTTTAAGTGTTGAACTAAAGGCAAGCACTTCATTTCAATTTGTTGTATTGTAAACATAATCATTATTTAAAAATATGTGATATTTAACTAGATTTACTTCTTTTCTTTCCTTCTAAAATCTGTAAATCGAAAAGTTTTGCGTCCAGAATAACTTGACGAGTGTTAGAATCCTGAAGGTCCCTCGTTATGGTGTCATACTCTCTTTCAAGAATATTTTCCACTATGGAAAAAAATACTCCATTTTCATTCAAAATAAGTTAAATTTAGTTTCAGAAAATCATTTTCTTTTATATTTTGCAGGGGGCGATCCCCGGATTCCCTGCTAAGTCTTGGAATACTCCTATGAATTAGAATATCCAAATTGATTTTTAAACTCCAACGCTCCTGTATTATGCAAATAATTATACACGTCTTTATTTACATCGCATGTGTTAAAACAGAATAGCCCTATTAAAACAGGAAGAAAAGTTCGAGATTTCCTTCAGTTTCTAACAAGAGAGACGTTTTACTTTGTAGCGATGTAACAAAGTACAGTTTCGCTTTACTTACAAATATTCCTTTTATTTTGAATAGTAAAGCCGTATTCGAAAGAACAATCTCTATGTCATCCTCTGTACTGCTGGCGTGGGAGACCCGGGTTCGATTCCCGGCGGGAGCTCATGTGGTTCGGATTCCACGTTAATCAGTAGGTCCACGTCTCATATAGCCTCGCTGCTGAAAGGGACGCTAAACTAAAATCAACAACAACAACTCTGTACTGCTTTGGAAAGCTGTAAATTTTGGCTAATTAGTTTATTTTTACTATTATATTCTTGTATTTCTAGTTGCAAAATAAATTTGTTTTTTCATTCCGTATAAAGCATCACATCACTGGAAACCAGTCAACTACAGTTGTGAATACTGCGCCTTCATATGGTCTTACGCGTGTTGGAAGATTGCAATTCCGCTGCTCTTTTGTGCTACACAGAAATAGCCCATCACGTTCGCATCTCTGTTGTGAGTGCATTCTAATGATGGAAAGTATTAAAGAGGTAAACAATGCGGAGAGCATCTGTACTATTTAAAGAAAACTTCTCATGACTATTGTATTACAAGAAAGGAAAAGAAGAAATGAACAAAGGAAAATGACACGATATTTTAGGGAACAATAAACAGCGTTCGTTATTTGGTATTGCACATGATCTTGAGAACTGCATAGGGCTACGCCACTGACCCTGGTACAGGACTCATGGTCCCTGGCCTAGGTGTTATGGTCCAGAAGTATATATGATCAGCCTCTCTAAATTTTAGAGATTGGTACCTTGGTTTATCCACTCAATTTCGGGAGAGAGAATAGGACATCTTCTCAAATTTGGAAAAGTCAAAATTAAAAATTTGGTATGATAATATAGAACCGTAATTTTTACCTCTGTAAGTCGGAGTGGCCATCTCATTCCCTTTTATAAATAAAAATGTATTAAAAATTAAATTTTGGCCCATTTTTACCTATCTTATCCCGCTTAATAAGGCTTCATGCAAATTATATGGCTATATGTTTCAGTACAACATCCATTCTCTTCCATAGGATTTAGGCACGTTGATGCACTCCTCTTAAATTTTGGGAATGATAATAGATTACTCCTTAAATTTGAGAATTATCAAAATTTTGAGAAAAGTAGCGACACGATGCCGATGACGATGAAGATGGAAGGAAGAAGAAAATTATCAAGAAGGGAGTTAAGGTTATGTTAGTGATGGTCTATCGCAGTGGTGTCCAATTATAATGAGCCTGACGGCCATAACCGTCTTTGCTAACAAGGTGAAGGGCCGCAGCTAATAATAATAATAATAATAATAATAATAATATACTACAAAAATATAAAAATGTATTTGAAATATTACATTCAATGTGATAAATGAGGATGACTAGGAGAGTTTACAAGGGCTGGGATATCTACATCCAATCCTGTTGTTGCGAGCCGCAGAAGATGAGGAGAATCTCCAAGGCAGCTTCTGAAGCGGTTCTCCACAATTTTCATGGTGAATTGGTATGGTTGGTTTGGTTTGGTTAATTGAAGTAATCGTTCTTTCAGCAACGATGCCTTGCCTATAGCTACATTACTGACTCCAGTGTTGCCTTGGATGTCCGGGCCTTTTGTTGTACAGAAGTGCTAAATGGATGCCTTATTTCGAAAGAAGAGTGGAAACATTAAAAGAATGAACATAAATGAAAATATTATCAGTAATAACAATCGTATGTTGTGAGAGCTTTGTGGGCTGCAGAAAATGGTTTGGCGGGCCGCATGCGGCCCGCGGGCCGCCATTTGGACAACTCTGGTCTATCGTGTTGATTCACTACAGTCCAATCGCCGAATTCAGGAGTTTTTCTACTTGGTCTTCTATTTTATCATTGAGGTCTTTACCAACACTATTTGCTTTCTGCTTTAACAAGAATTATGTTGATCGAGTTGAAGTGTGTATGCCATATGAGTGACTGAATTATGTTTTAATCCTTTTACCCATATTATTAGGTTTATTGTAAGCAATTGATTTATTATAACTTTTCTATGGACAGAAACTAATACTCCTTTTGTCTTACCGCGGAAGTTCAGCTTGATCTACTGACCTAGTTCTGCAATGTATGAAATAACAGAACAGTGACTTTGAGCTCTGATGGGCGTCAATGACTGTTCACAATTGATGGCTAATGTTCTTATGAAAGCTTGAACAGAACTTTTTAAGTCCTTTTATCATTTTAGAATTATTCAGTGATGATTTGTCCTTATAAATTTACATGCCTGGGATTGTTTTTGTCGACGAAATATAGACATTCGAGAAATTTTTATTATGGGATGGGGATGGGAAGATATAATATAGTTGAACTATTAGAATCAAATATTTCATTATTTTTGTTACTGTACATCCTGTAGCTCAGACCATGCGACATGAAAGAATTTCATTAAAATGTAATTTCAATCTGTTTTTCATTGTGACATTGATTGTAAATAAACCGGCAGGCTAAAAACCCATTCCCAAACTCACACATGTGTGTGATATATCTGTCTTGCATAGTACCTTTCGATGTAAGGTCACCAAGTATCAATGAAAGACTGGACATTAACCGATTATCAAGAACAAAACCAGGGGACACGATAGTCTGTGAAGGGTTATCAATGTGAATGGTGTGCTGAGGTGATTCGTGGAACCTAGCAATTCGACCAGAGGATTCCACCCAAGGCTTAGCACCTCATCCTGCTATGTCTGTTACTAATGAGGTTCTTCGGCTCAAAAGTGAATTTCCATGAGGTTATGGAAAAGAACACATTCTTCGTATTTTCCACACGACCTGCTTTCGTTTCATACTCCTAACTATTGATTCCATTTCATTATCACTTTGTTGTTGAGAGAACAACGAAATGATTTCCGTTCGATCATAGCTACTAAATGGTACAGTGTGGTACCCAATGGACAAAAATTGAAAAGTCAAATGTCAAAAAGCGGCCCAAAACCAAATGGAATGAAAAATAGATAACACCGATAAAAGTGATGTGCATGAACAAAGACAGGCACCCACTAATGCACACAGAATACAAAACCATTAGGTTACTTTATCAGTCACCATAAGGCGAGCATCATACCCAGAACAGCACTATCTCTGCGTCCATGTTGTATGAGTGTTCCTTAGTGAGTTCTAAATCATTCCTTAGTGAAACCACTGTGACTGGTATTACATGCCCTGCATTTCGCACAAAGTGTTCTTCCCCGAAGTCGAAGTTATGGAATATTTTAAGTTATTTATCGGACACTTATCAGAGGACACTCACGAAGCTACAGATAAAGTCTTCTGGTATACTAGATTAAATTATGTAAGAAAGTTCTCCAGGCACAAAAATTGTCAAGATGAATTTAACAAGCTATTGGTCATGTCTGACCCTTTTATTTTCTCTCAGAGAAAATTATCCATAAATGAAAAAATCTATGCTGATTTTGCAAGTTACCACCTTTGTAGTCACAGACTTGCATCTTCTAAGGAGAGAGGATGATGCTAATTACAATTAGTTATGTACTCTTCGTGCACGTGCAGGTATCACTAGTACAACAATTTTTTTAAGGAAGGCACCAAGCATATACACATAGCCTTATGCCCTGACAAAAGTGTTTTTAGTTACCAATCGTATACACATTTCCTAATTTAACTTCTGATAATCTCTTTTGCTAATGTACCTTTACATTCTACTTATGAACGTTTTCTTCACGTAAGAACGTGTTCACGTGCACCAAGTCACAAATAAAAAATGTACTATCGATCGAACTCGATTTTAACTTGCTTTCGACTTTTGTCCTGTTTCTCTATTGATTTACCATACTGTGTGTCGATAGGATGATCTTCAAGCAGAACAACCAATGTTTGGGAGTCACTAACATTGAAAAATGGATGTACTGTATTATAAAGGTAACCAAGAAAGTTCTGTCGCTTTTTGTGGAGAACTGTGATCAATTGGCCCTCACATTGTGAGTTGAATTCGAATGAAGATTGTAGGGAAATGAAATGGTTGGCAACGAGAAACACAAGTTTTTAACGCCAAGTATGTGATGTTTGAAAGAAGAAGAACTATGTTAGCATGTTGTTTAGGGACAATTAAGAGTGTAATGGCTAATAAGTTAAGGTGTTAGGAGCTGAGTAATTTAGGATAAGATGACGGAATAAGTGCTCCTCAATTTAAGAGAGAGTTTAGTGCTTGTATAAGTGTTGTTGGTAATAATAAACGTGTGATATGATCAAAGATTGAATTGTAATTAGAGATATATAATTTAGTAATTGTCCATTGTACAAGTTAAGCCTAACCAGCACTATAGTTGAATTTTCATCATTATCAATTTGGCGACGAGGTAATTGGAACCTACAAAGGCAAGTGAAAATGCAGTGCAATTCGGAAGAAGGAAATTTTAAAACTGAACGACCACAGAGTTATGTGGAAAATTGTTGATTGTCAGAGCTTAAGAAACGTGATCTGTTAATTCGATATTTGGTTCGAGATGTGTGTTACCTTAAGAGAATAATCATGAATCAGAAGGCACAACCATATGAATGCTTTAGGTGTTATCAAAAATCATACATATCAGCTCAGCGTTGTAAATTTTGCTTATTAAGCCATGCTGATTATGCGTGTCCTGCAAGAAATAAGTTATGCTTCAAATGTCGACAGCCGGGACATTTTGCGTATGTGTGTTTATTCATTCATAATTCACATCAAGTTCCAAACTTACCATCGAAAGTTTGTAAGAATGCTCCATCCTGTACAGAAGCACAATTTCATGTAGAGAATAATCTGAGGAAGGCGAAAGAGCAGGTTGAAACAAAAGAAATTTCTGAGAAGAGAGTTATTGGAATCCACTCACTCCAATTTAATACACCAATTGAAGTGCGAAAGAAACCAAAACGAATTCCGCCGACATACGTACGAATACAAAAACACAACCAACAACGACAACAGGGAAGTGCTCAGTCTATAGAATCAAAAGAAAATGATCAGACCATTGCTACTGTAAACAAACTGAATGAAGAAACTTTTGTACAACCTCAACTACGACAATTACAGACAGAAGATAATGCTCGGAAGGATCATGATGAAAAGAAGTTAAACCTGGCTAATCGGGAAGAAAGATTCAAATCAAAAGAGCTGAAACCAACTCAGAAATGTGCCACTACGATCAATCTGCTTCCACCGTCAGAAGAAACAATAAATGTTGGCGAAGTACATAACCGAACAGATCTCGGACATTCAGCGCTACGGAACAAACGTAAAAAATGTAAAAAGAAGAAGAAGGATTCTTGGTGAAGGCTTGATAAGTGAAGGAAGGAGAAAAAAAGAAAAGAAAGGAGGAGAATGTTGTAGGGAAATGAAATGGTTGGCAACGATAAACACATGTTTTTAACGCCAAGTATGTGATGTTTGAAAGAAGAAGAACTATGTTAGCATGTTGTTTAGGAACAATTAAGAGTGTAATGGTTAATAAGGTAAGGTGTTAGGAGCTGAGTAATTTAGGATAAGATGACGGAATAAGTGCTTCTCAATTTAAGAGAGAGTTTAGTGCTTGTATAAGTGTTGTTGGTAATAATAAATGTGTGATATGATCAAAGATTGAATTGTAATTAGAGATATATAATTTAGTAATTGTCCATTGTACAAGTTAAGCCTAACCAGCACTATAGTTGAATTTTCATCATTATCAAACATAAGGCGAAGGTAAGTTGTTGGTGTGGGTATATCCAAGATACTACCTGGCTGTGGCAGTTGAGTTACACCGTGAACTTGTGTAAGAACAGAATGAACATGGGACCTCCATGGAGCGTCATAAGGGCGTGTATGCCGTACGAGTTCAAACTGGGATCAAATACCACTGCAGCGGAGCGGAAGATATGCTAGGTCTTTGGTGAGGGGTCGTGATTACGCGGACAGTGCAGCAGTGGTTTAACAAGTTTAAGGATGGTGGCAAGACACTCGAAGACGCATCATTTGCCGGAAGACCAACAAGTGTATAAAATGATCTTCAGGCAGCAATTGAGGCGAACCGTGGCCACACATGTGAGGAACTGGGACTACAATTCATTGTGAGTGGAAAAACCATTCGGCAGCACCTTCCTCAACTTGGAAAGGACCAGAAGTTGGGTCGATGGGTCCGACATGATTTGACTCCGTGCCAGAAGGCAGCGCGAGCAGACACCTGTGTTTCTTTGCTATCACGTCTGTAGAAGAAGTCATTTCTGGACAGGGTGTTGACATATGATCCTGTAGAAACCTCCGCGGTATCGTTATCATTGGTTAGCATCCCATAAACCGGTTCCAAAGCAGCCGAAACCAGCACTACAACAGAAGAAAATCTTCCTATGTGTTTGGTGGACTGCTTGCGGCATCGTGCATCGGGAACTGGTACCATCGGGTCAGAGCATCTACGCAACTGTGTGCTGTCGGCAGTTGAGCCGTGTTGAAGAAAAATTCAAAACTCTGGAGCCAGCACTTCTGAATCGCAAAGGGGTCCTCCTGTCATAGGACAACGCTAAGCACCACGTGGCTAGGATGACCCGAAACACCTTTCTCCGACTTGGGTGGGAAACACTATTGCATCCGCCATACTCCCCGAACATTGTACCGCCATATTATCACCTTTTTAATTCATTGGACAATCACCTTAGGGAAACACCAGTTCAAAGTCCTAGAAGAGGTGCAAAATGCATTTTTACCCTCTTCGCTTCACGGCCCACCAAGTTCTACGGCTATAGAATCCTCGATGCTGATGGGGACTATTTTTGATCTTTCAGGGATGTCTTAGGTGACACACTAATGTTTGAAGGTGGTGGGTGAAAAAGCGACAGAACTTTCTTGGTTACTTTTATAGAATTTGTTATCCGTTAGCTATTTTTTCTCTCAACTTCTTTCACTTCTACATCATAAAGCAGCTTCTTCTTGAAATTTATGTTTCATTCCAATGCAACCCATATCACGATCCAAGTTAGTAGAATAAAACTTTGGGGAGGGATTTTTATACTAAGTTCTCAAGCATTGGCTATACAAAACTGAGCGAGAGGGTTAACAATCTTTGGTCTGCAAACTAATGTAGATAAATATCTGTTAAATGGATGTTTCTGGTGGCTTGTTCCTTTTTGTGACAAAAATTGTAACACTAACGTGAAAATTATATACAATGTAAATTTTCGGGTTTCTGTTAACCGTGGAGGTATGTTTCTGTACTCTTTCAGAGTATATCCAGTTTAATTTTTGCTGTGGAGTTGAATTGGGGTAAACCTAGAGTTTGACATGCCTAATGTAGATCTTTGTTCAAGTTTGAGAGATACCATCCAATAGGCATTTCATAGGTAGATTTGTAGTAAGGAAATATGCTAAATTCAACATTTAAAATGACCCTATAATCCAATATGACGCTTTGTATTCTTATTATACAAAGAAACAAGTTTTGTCAATGGTTTATTCATTCATGGTCCTCTCTTATGAGAAATCTGCTGGATTTGTTGTGGAAAATCTACACCCTTTGACAAACTTTGTGAACACCGCGCGAGCAATATCTTCTGCATACCAAATAGCTTCTAAACAATGTTGTCTTTCTATAGTGTCTAAACAAGTTTCATAAACTTCTCTGTATTTTGTTTCTCAAAAGAATTCATAAAGTCCCCTTGCAAAAAGAACAATGTGCAAACGGCCACCATGATGAAGTCCAAGCTATAACATATGGATAATTAAGCGCGATAAGCCACTGGCTAGCACTGAACATTTTACCTACAGTTTAGTCTTATTGATATATGAAACTGACAAAAGAGGGACACACTAATATATCAAAAAATATGCAAGGCAATTGAAAATGAACGGTACAAACAAGAAAAAATCAGGAAAGAAAACAGAGACAAATTAAAGATTTACTTGTGATAACTCTAACGAATTTATTATGTAAATGTCAATTTAACTTAGCAAGTGTAAACTATCCACATTTCAGATGACAACACTAAAAGCTCATTATTTCCAAAGTCGCCTACTAGTAACAGTGGTATATCAAAAGGAAACATTAGCAAGAGACAAGGCTTACTATGATCGAAGACGGTACTTCATATTGAGTATAATATTAAGTATTCAGTATAATTGTAAATACTACTGGATTCAATATCTTAACCTAATAGTTTCCTTCTCGGTCGTAATCACTCTACTAAAACCGAAAGTGATTAAAATCCATTGCAATTTCCGATTTTAACATTGATTTTCATAAAGAAAATCCAACAGTAAATAGCGAGAGTCGGATTTTTGATGATACTTAGTGTTACACAAAACAGATTCAATCTCGGCTGTAATATCTATCTATCTATCTATCTATCTATCTATCTATCTATCTATCTATATATATATATATATATATATATATATATATATATATATATATATATATATATATATATATATATATAGTATCAGAATCGAACGAATTTAAGACAAGTTGTCGTAGAACATTGTTTTAAGACCGTCAGTGAATAAATTTTCATCCCCTCATTCTGGACTGATTTCAACCTAAGCAGTTAAATGATTGCATAATTCGAAAACAATACATCCCTTGAACCTCGTATACTATCTTTGGTATCCCAATTTACTTCATTTTGTAAAAATTATCTCTTGTCAAAGTAACTCCCAGTTACAAAGGATAGTTTATATTCTATCAGCTTCACATTTTATTGCATATTTTGTTCTATAGTAAATTAAACAATCATTGCAGAAAACGTCTCATTTTTTTCTATTTAAATAACACTCAATAAAATAAAGTTTGTTCAGTTTGTTTTTATGATTGATTTTAAATAGTTGGCGCTCAAAATGTCCTTAGAGTGAACTTTTTGTGAATTTTTTATTCATAAAAAATCTATTGTGATAGTTCATTTTCATCCTATTGAGTTCGGATATTTCATTTACTTTTACCTGATCTTTAGTAACTTTCATCTTAAGGGAATAGGGACTATGAACGAATTTTATACATATTTGTTAGATTGTATACTCCTCCTGGTATATCCTCATACATTTGTAAAGGAGATTAAGGCAAACCATATTCTACAGCGTAAGATACAGCATATAGCTAAGGTTAAATGTGAATTCAGGGTATTTTTGATATGAGTTGCTCTTTGCATTATGGGAATTCGTGTTGAGACGTTCTGACCGCCTGCCTGTGAAATGAAACTCTGTTCCCAGGAGGCGGAACACTGTATGAGGAGAGAGAGAGGGACGGAGACTAAGTGTATGTGCTGCAAATGTTCAACCTGCCTTTTGCAAGAAGACACGACGACGACTGCACAAATTCGCTGTTCAGGAGCCGTAGCTCCATTTGGCGGTCACACGTGCATGATTTTCTCTTGAGTTTTGGGCATGGTTTAGTTTAATCCCTTGTAGTTGTCTGAATAGCCTCGCTTACAGAATATTGCTGATATTACAATGCAACACACAAACCCGTAAGCTATACATACTTGAACAATGTAAACATATTATATTGCAATCTCCATCGATGATTCAGCCGCTTTGCAATAGAATATATACACAATTGCAAGTACAGCGTGTAAAATGGAAACAAAACGTTGTATATAATAAAACAAATGTGATTATTGTTTAAGTATTATGCAGTGTAGAAGGAAAGCTTTGTCACTTTACTCAAACTGCTATTTCTAATGGTTTTACAATATTCCCCTACCACAGCAATTTAGAACACCAGAGGAAGTAACATATAATATAGCATACAATTTCGAACGACTTTTCAGTTCATGCCTGCCTACCTGCAGACAATATGCATTTTCTAATATTAGAATTTTCACAGTTAATCTAACAAAAACCCAGTCTAACCCAGCCAATTAGTTTAGCACTTTTGGGCTTATATGACATATGATGATGAGAAATATTATAGTATAGACATATTAAAACTTAGATATTACTTATTCTTGAAAGAAGACCATTGTTGTCACACAAGCCACACGAAAAAATGAAATCTTTCAGTTTAACATCCCAGGTTTGTGACCTTTAGGCTAAGGGAGACGAATGATCAAAGCAAGTGAATGATGATGGAAGAATTGGATGGAATGGAGAATGTAGGAGTGAATGGGAGTGCCCTGAAAAAAACCATGGACACGATGTTATCAATCGCAAACCTACTTGGTCAGGGATCGATTCAGGAACCCCACGCACTAGAGGCAGCAAGACACAAGAAAAATGAAATGGAATCTTTGAGTTTTACGTCCCACGGTTATGCCGGTTAGGCTAAAGGAGACGGTGATTATGAGAAATGAATAAAATGGTGGAATGAAGAAAGTGGGAGGAAACGGGAGAACCCCAAGAAAACTCACGCACAGGGTCTCTGTCCACCACAAAGTTCACTTGGCGGGGGCTGGGATCGAACCCGGGACCCCAAGCACCAGAGGTGAACGCTCTACCACTGATCCACCGCGGCCCCAAGCAAGACACAAGAAATACACTACAAAACAGATGCACTACTACCACTATTACTGCTGTTACTACTGCTAATAATAGTAATTGTAGTATCAGTTGACTAATAACAGTATAATATACCTCACGCATATATTTTTAAAAAAATTACCTTTAACTTGTTCTGATCCGAATTACGAATTACATAAGAAAACGTTTGAATCAGTTCATTCCGTGCTTTTTGTATTTCGGCTGGTGTTCCGTCGATGCTCCATCCGTGCAATAAATAATTTTAAATACGTAAATTATAGTCTAGATATCCGACTGTATCAAGGATATCAAGGATACTATCCTCTATTAGATTAATATGCTATTTTATGTTACATAAACGTACTACGTTGCTGTAGTCAAAACTTATTTGTCAAAACCTCCTAAGAAACTTACCCATTACTCGTAATATTAAATGCTAAAATGAACGTCACTTACCTCACATACACATTTCTTTCGCAGAGGCTACATTTACAAATATGAAGTTAGTTTTTGTTTTAATTACTTTTTCTGTGTGTTTGTGTGTCTTGATTAGTTAGTGTTTGTTTTAATGACTTTTTCTGTGTGTTTGTGTGTCTTGATTTTAACTATTTGTGCTTATTTTCACTTTATTCAATAAACATTCTGTCAAGTTCTCTACTCTAAAGACATAAAAACTTGAAGTCGCTGTAAGACATTTTTAATCTAAAATTTCGTAAAAGTGGCTCGTAAAATTGCCTGAGATATCGATAGTAGTTATATATTTTACACCAAAAATACACAAAAGTCGTTTCTAAGTCTTCAGGGTTTAAGCACAACATGAACCATTAGATCATGATGATAATAGCAAAATAGTTACCTTCAAATGTATGGTACCAATACTATAAGTTTATGTACTATCTTGCTTGGTTGTAGAAACATATGAGTCACACACCTGTCGTAGAATTATACCTATGTGTACTGCAAAACGACACTAATTAAAGAACATGCTTATTTTCTTCTTCTTTTTCTTTATCTTTCATTTTATTTCAAAGAATAACTTTATGACAATATTCTGCGAAAATGTTTTAAAAATTTTAAAGGGGGAAAATATTTTAAAGCGACATCTTGTTATTTAGAATCAGGGGTGTCATTTGTGTAGGGCAAGGGGTAGCAGTTATACCCCTAAGTTTGAAAAACATATGGTTTTTGATAAATTGTATACTATTTTACTAATAAAAAGCCTGAAACTTTTATGTCGGTGCACAATTTTGCCCGCCCCATACACACAGGTAAAAATGAAATTTTGATAATACTGTTAGAATATGACACTAAAGTGCACTTTTCCTCCGTGAAAGAGTAACTTGTATGTATATGTATATTTTTCTTAAAAGTTCCGCTTATAACCTGTTTTTTCTCTGTTAATCTTTATTATATTTTTCTTCCATAGCCACTTCATTCTCTGTTGTCGTGGTTGTTAATATTTTTACTGTTAGCCAAAAGAGAATTCAGTAATAACATAAATATTGGACTTTATGTAACCAAACTCTTTTTCAATTTTCTCAGCTTTAATTTCTATAGTTCTCCATGTTCGTATTCCCATTAAATGTAATCATGATGATCACAAGAGGAATTCCATTGTTTAATAAATTTTATTGTCTAGCACTAACCAAAAGTCCTTGTAAAAGCTGAAAGTAACACAGTGCCTCCGGTGAGCTCGAGCCCTGTAGAAGCAAGCCTTAATCTGCAATTACTCAAACGTGGGAAGGAGTTGATGTAATCAACACCACATTCTCCCGTCTTTGCTCGCTAGGTTTATCCAGATACCCATTTTACAGAGGCTGTGTAAATTCTTGAGCCCCAGTGGAATAATGGTAGAACGAGTAATAAATTTCAACCCTTCTCTATAGGAAATCAAATCCAAGGCATGCGGTTGGTAGGTAGACATGTTACCGGTTAAGCCACCATGACTCTAAAAACCTTCATATTTGTATACCGCAAAATCAATTTCTTGACGAAAAGGTTAAAGTGTTCATTGATTTTCGATTTTCAGAACTTAAAAATATATCACCTTTTCCTTCGTTCAACGACTGTATTTTTCCTAGTCATGTTTTCACACACATACACACACGCATATATATATACCTATGTGTACTGCAAAACGACACTAATTAAAGAACATGCTTATTTTCTTCTTCTTTTTCTTTATCTTTCATTTTATTTCAAAGAATAACTTTATGACAATATTCTGCGAAAATGTTTTAAAAATTTTAAAGGGGAAAAATATTTTAAAGCGACATCTTGTTATTTAGAATCAGGGGTGTCATTTGTGTAGGGCAAGGGGTAGCAGTTATACCCCTAAGTTTGAAAAACATATGGTTTTTGATAAATTGTGTACTATTTTACTAATAAAAAGCCTGAAACTTTTATGTCGGTGCACAATTTTGCCCGCCCCATACACACAGGTAAAAATGAAATTTTGATAATACTGTTAGAATATGACACTAAAGTGCACTTTTCCTCCGTGAAAGAGTAACTTGTATGTATATGTATATTTTTCTTATATATATATATATATATATATATATATATATATATATATATATATATATATATATATATATATATATATATATATATATATATATATATATATATATATATATATATATAGAAAAATATATATATATATATATATATGCACATGTACACTCATGTCCAAAATTATTGTCGCATATCTATAATTTGTCTTCTTGTAAGAATATAATTTGATAATGATTTTGAGGGGTACTTTTAATACCGACACTATGTGTATAATCGAGAAATGTAAATTTGTGGTAAATTTCATAGGAAAAGAATTATAAATACGAAAATTAGAATGAGTAATATAAAATGTTGCTAAATGGAGAAAAAAATGTTTTCGTTTTATTGTTGTTATTTACTGCTCTTTTGACATGAAATTTGCCAGATACATGTCTTTGCCGATTATACACATACTAACTAACTAACTAACTAACTCTATGGCCTATGGAACCCGGAGGTTCAATGCCGCGTTCACAAAAGCTCTCCACTGACTTCTATCCTTAGCTAACTGCATCCAGTTTCCACTTTGTATTCCAATCTCTGCGAGATCCATCTTATTATTCTCCTCCCATCAGCGCCTAGGTCTTCCTAATGGTCGTTTTCCGATTGGTCTTCCAGTCATGACTTTGAAGGCGTTTCTACTTTCTTCCATCCTAGCTACATGACCTGCCCACCTAAGCTTCCTAGCTTTACGACCCTAACAATGTTGGGCAAACCATATAAATTATGTAGTTCCTCGTTATGAAGTTTCCGCCATTCCCCATTCCGGTTCCTCTTGGGTCCGAATATTCGCCTCAGGACCTTGTTCTCAAATACTTTAAGTCTAATACACATACTAATATTATAAGAAATACCGGGCGAATTCGTTATCAAATTATATTCCTAGCATAACATATTTATAGACATGCGACAATAATTTTGGACGTGAGTGTACATAATTAGTTTGCTTTATCAGAATCTTAGTACAGTTATGGCCTAATTATTACCTCACTTTGTTTTGGAAGGAGAAAATAACAGCATGACAGATGCAGTGAGATGCAAGAAAAACACGTTATTATACTCTTCTGAACAGGTGGACAGAGAGATATGGGAGCTTCATGCTTCAAAGAGTACGCATATATATATATATATATATATATATATATATATATATATATATATATATATATATATATTTATATATATATATAGTATATACAATTTTCTTGTTTAAATACGAAGTGGAAACTCTCCGAAAGGGAAGCGAAAGTACTTTTTTGAATCGCATGTATATTTTCATAGTCACATATGAATGTTTGCCTTACATGTATGCAACCCAACTTGCACCTTGAAAGGAAAGAGAGATGAAGGACCAGAATATCACTGGACAGACATGAGGTACGAACAGGTTCTTATTTCATGTTATAAACTGTAAGAGATGCAAATGAGTAAACACTTCTACGCATCCAATTAATTATAAGCCCTTAATTATAAATCCAATTAATCAAACATACCAGAAGAGTTTAGAGCTTAGCATAAAATTCATGCCTTTTGGCATTGCCTTTACGCTATAGCGCCAAACATAAGGTAAAAGAAACATATAGAGCCTCGATTGTTATGATAAACAATTTACGAGTTACTTGGAAAAGAAGTCTTTGTGAATATTATTTACGTATCTTTGTAGTCCTTAGTCCTCTGTCACACCAACTCATTCGGAATACAAATAGCTGAGAGACAGAGTGAGTCCGGCAGATCCAATTAAACTGTATTCACTAATTATATCGATAAACTATAGAATTTACCTACTACGAATGTTTCATGTGGCTATATTTTATACGAAAAGTAGGAGTTTGAAATGATGCTCCATTTCAACATAAGTGTAAATGATTGCTTCTAACTTGTATCTCTCTATTTGATCTGTCTAGTATCAGAATTCATTAAAACTCACGTTTTTTTTTTTCAGAGAAGAGTATTTGTATTATGCGAAAAGTAACATTTTATATCGGTTAGTAAAATTGAAAGTAGAAGTTTCTTTTTTCATACCTTTACTCAATATAAAATATATTGCACTCATCTCTCCCAGTAGCCTTCTAAGATGCAAGTGAGGTTCTTGCATATGTACTAGGCTAATAAACGAATACAACATTCCACATAAATATGTCCACGATTATACAGATACAAAATCTAATATATTAGCTCCTTTTGATTCACAGTAAACGAACATAGCAATAATTTACACTAAGTTACGAAGCACCAACTGAAGAATAAGGGAAAGTATACCTGTTATTACTGTTCTCTATTAAACTATTGATCTTAATAACATGAATTTCCTACCCATTATAGTGCTTTTTCTGATATACCATTTAGAAGTTTTAGGAAGTTCTAAAATTTCACTTCGAAGGTGAAGGATTGTGTCCATGATTTTATCTATCTATCTATCTATCTATCTATCTACCTATATATATATATATATATATATATATATATATATATATATATATATATATATATATATATATAGTGTTTGAAAACAACACCGACAACGTTTGGGAGGTGATTCCTGACACCAAAATAAGACAAAAAGTATAGACTAACTTGGGTACACAAATTATTACTTTCGGAGTTATAGGCTGTCTAAAACGTGAAAAAAAAAAAGATCTTTAAAGGTCCATAGCTCCAAAACTGTGGGGCCTATCGTAATCAGGTCAAGAGTTTAATCAGGAAACTAATATGTGCTCCATCCAAAAATACAAGCTTCAGAATCCTGCAGTACTTCCGCAACAATTTTTATAGAGGTAGTTAGTGAGTACTTCAGATTATATGCCCGTAACCATACCACCTGTACAAAAATTGTTACGTGAGTACCTTAGGATTCTGAAACATATATTTTTGGATAGCACACATATTAATTTCTAAGTAAAGTCTTAACCCGACTACGGTAGGTTCCATAGTTTTGGAGCTATGGACCTTTAAAGTTCATTTTTTCATGTTTTCGGCAGCCTCTAACTCCGAAAGGAAGCATTTGTGCACCCAGGTTGGTCTATACTTTTCGTCTTATTTTGGCGACAGGAAACGTATCCCAAACGTTGTCTATGTTGTTTTGAAACACCCTATATATATATATATATATATATATATATATATATATATATATATATATATATATATATATATATATATATATATATATATGTGTGTGTGTGTGTGTTTCTTGATATGAAAGAACAACGTTTGGTACAAGAGCTTTGTAATGCAAGAATACGGATTTTCCTTTTATTTGAATAAATTTAGGAAACCAAGAGATGTTTTTTAGAGAGCTCTGTTCACTGTCTTTCGACTTCCATTAAAGGAGTGGATATTTCTATGCCCCAAAAGCTGGCAGAAAAATGGTCTTCATTTCCACATGTCAATCAAAGAATGAGAAGCACATTTTTACGATGATAATATTTAGAACTGTACTTTAATATTTTCATTCAATTGTTGATCGTATTCTCGAATTACCCTGGAAACAAAAATAATTGACTCTAGACATGTAATCCAATGTTCAAGATAGCAACTAGACTGCAGTCGAGATTCGGGTTCAAATTCTACGTATCATCGTCATGTCAAGATTCCTACAAGGTGAATATCGGGATGACATCTTTACTTAACGCCCTGGTTATACCCTTGACAATTCTTTCCTCCTTTCCGTGAGACAAATTCAGGCTGCAATATCAATTACAGTAAAACTAAAATAAGGAAGTTAATTAGAAGGTAATTTGTGCTATTTAAGTCTTGTAACGCTTATAAGATATTTTAATTATTTTTTTAAAAAAAATCAAATATCTTGTATTTTACTTTGATGATTCATAGTTGACTTCACAGGTGCTGATGAAATTAAAGAAAAAATCAGAACATAACACCAGAAGAGATAAGAAGTATATTCATTCATAACAACAGCTGGTAAGTCATTTGGGGTTCCAAGAACTACTTTCTTGTTCAGACACATTCTATATAATGTGGTTTAGACATCCAAGAAGTGTATTACTAATTTGATGTCTAGTCTACTATAGCACGGCCAACAAGAGATGGTCTCTGACGTTTCCTACCACATGCGGTGGGACATTGCAGCTCCTACTTTGATACCAGTGTTACCAACCACGATCACTCTGTCTTATACCATTAATTAAATTGCCACTACAGTTGCACCGAAAAAAACCTTGACACGCGAGTAGTGGCAATGTCACTGCGAGCTGTGAGAGACGTTCTCTTACTGGACGCACTTTAACAGCGAAGTGAAATCAGGCCAAAACTGCGTTGACTACGAACTCCGAATAATAGAACTGAATAAAATACTATTGATATCAGCCGAAAAAGTTTTGAAACTTTTAGAACAAATAAAAGTGACTTTTTCTGATTGGAAAAATTATTGAACTTGAAGATAACAGTAAAAAAATATTCGAGGCATGTGTAAGGGCATCAATGCGTTTAAGAAAGGTTAACCTCCAGTTTATGTATTGAAGAAGGCTGACGGTGCATTTCTCCCTGATAAGGATAGTATTTTGAATAGGTGAAAAGATTTCTTTGACAATTTGAATATTAAAATCTGAAGTAATAGTAGATTTCAATTATTTCCGGTTCATTAGAGGAGTAAATTATGATATAAAGTTTACTTTTGCGGTTTTGGACCCGAATGGGAAAAATGTTTTTAGCTATCTATTACTGATTTACACTACGATGATCAGAATAAAACTGGAGATCATAAATTTTCACCATTTTCAGTTTAAATATGGGATAAGATGGAGAAAAATCTTATTCTTGACACGCTGTTATATCCATATCAGAAAGCTATTAATTATACTATTTTCCTGTTTTCTCTATGGTGATCAATGTGGAAACTGAAATCAGTAACACATTTCTTCTAGTTTCGGTTGCAATAGAAGAATAAAGACGAACACGAAACTTATTCTTTCAGATATTTGATTCATATTAGCAAACGGCTTCTCTCTATCTGTTACCGTTTTGCATTATTGCCATCAGTGCTGAAACGATAAATCATAATTTCGACCACTTTCTGTTAAAAAAAAATTTAAAAAAAAACTTTTCTCGGGACGCTTGATGGATTCCCAAAAAAAAAACCGCTTCTCGATATCTCTTATCGATTTTTCTCTGTTGTAGTCAATATTGAAACCGGAGATAGTAACTGTTTACGCCTTCCGGTCTTAACCTCTAATAAACACCTCTATGTATCTAATTAATTATAAATATAAATTAAGCACCTACCTGTATTATGGGCAGAGAAGTTTAGAGCTTAGCACATAAAATTTATGACATTTAGCATATCTGTTTCGCTATAGCTCCAAATATAATATACACCTAGTACTTCCCCCATACATTATACTTCCGATGTAACACTATTTTACCTTTACCTTTAACATTTTGTTTATCCATTATATTGCAGTTTTCTTTTTCTGGAGGTACTTAAATTTTCTTAGATCTTCTACTTTTATTCTGATCTTTGAATTTACGTGGATTGATGTGTTGATGAGTATTTTACATACAGCCAGAACTTAGAAATTGTCAGACTTTTTTGGTGAATGTAATTCTTTCATAGAGCTTTTTGCTCATTATTTACATCTTTCTTCATCAATATCTACTATCTTCACTCTTATAATCACCTAGTTGCTTTTTTTTATCAGATGGTTATTCCAAGATAGGCCGAATTTGAATTTCTTACTTCTCTTTATATTTTTAATTCTATTTTTGCTTTATCCCTTATTGTTTCTAACCCCCTTAATACTGCATTGGTTATTTGATAACTTGTCCTTTCCATGTTATTTTGTTATTGGTAATGCTTGTAATTGGTAATCATTTGTAGCATTTTTATTTTATTTCTTGTATTTTTTGCATTGTAATTTACCTTATGTATAAATGTTATTTACAACTTGGTAAATGGAGACTATAGCTCTGTCAAGGGCACTGAAATAAATAAATTAAAAATATTTCAGGTAAATGTGGCCATTTCGTACGAATGAGACAAAATAGCAATTGTTAATGAACAGAGAGAAAGTGTTAATGTATAAGTTTAAAACAACCAGATAAATTAACAGTAGGGGGAAAAACACACCATAAGGTAACATGACCACAGAATTAACTGATAAAACACGATGATAGTTGAGAAAACTGCTCGTTGAGTAATTGGTTAGAGAAAACAGAAATAAAATCACGACTCACAGCCTGTAACAGACGATGTTTTTGCAGATGAAACCTGGGGTATGAAGTTCTGATCTGCGCAGAATTTGTCTTATTGTTTACAAACCTCACCTTATTGCTATACGTGTTTTTAACTCACTACAAGGGTGCCGATTTCTCTGTAAATTTGGAGGGGGGGGGCACTCAGACGCAAAAGGTATATATATGAGGATCATAAGACAAATTGAATTGAAATTATGACAAATATTCTATATTCATAAATACACTAGGGGCCCACATGAGCTTTGGGGTCGCCCCTCAGAATCGGCGCCCTTGACTCACTACACCATTAAATTATTTTTCTTTGACGATGAAATCAAAATATGTTAACAATTAAGAAATAAAGAAAGAAGAAACTATTGTGAATGAAGCAACAAACAATTGTTTAGGTTCGGAATCTCTACGTTTTCATATAGAGTATAATCAAATAATATCCAGTATAAAGTAATGTGATTTAGATAGGAAAAAAAGTTATTTGTTTTCAACACAATTTAACTTTATCTCGAAATGATATGTTACACTCCAAATATAAGTAACATTACGGAATAGTAATAATAATAATAATATCAAATTGTAAATATAAAATGTTAAATATTGCCAACGGAAGGCAAATAGAACCGTATTTCTACCTCATTAAACTGAAAATTTAATAATGTAGTAATACTTATGACTTAGGGGTTGTCCACATATTACATAACGCGGCAAAGATGGGAGAGAATTCGGCCTTGCGTTACGAAGTGTGACAAGAGGGAAGGAGGGGGTTTGCGCCTTCGTTATGTAACGCATATTTTTTGTTCTAATTTTTATTTTCATCCTCAGGTTTATATGCAATCTTTTAAACAAATAATTTTATTCAGTTCTTTTCTTCTTCATAAATAATTACTTCATAAATAATATACATTGAATCATGCAGAAGGGATTCTAACACGCTATTAGACGCCAGCATGACTGCTGACGAACTCGGCGTGTATACAATACAATAAAACACGGTTTTGTGACTATCGTAGCATTATGTTTACAGCACACGCTTTTCTGGAGTTAGCTTTAGTGATCGTAACCAGCACTAGAAAATGCCCTCGTGTTCCCAATCGTATCGCTATTAATGATTTTTTTTTTTTTTTTTTTTTTTTTTGTGAAGCAATTTGCAGAACAAAATAAGATATTAAAAACCCAATTCGTCTGATATTCAACACGTACTGGATTTTTTTTTTTTTTTTTTTAGATTTTAATATTTCTGGAGAAATCGAGTTTATTCGCATTCTGGGACTGATTTAGGACAAGAAAAAACTGAAGAAAGCTAAACTGAAGTACAAAGTAAAAACAATATGCTCGAATGCTTCTTCACAAACGAGATGTCACTGCTCCTTCACACGTGCAACCATTTCGAATTTCTGGTCGACGAGGAAAAAAACTTCTCCTTTCGAACTTCAAATACACGAAGCATCTTGGATCCCGAAAAAAAGTCCTTTAGGTGTAGCCCTTTAGGTCCTGTTTCACCTGAATCTTCCGGGAATATTTCTTCTTTGCCAATCATCAGTGACCTGAAAGGACGGGTGCAGTCTCCTTGGGAAAACGACCGTATGCAATTACGAAGAATTAGAACTCGTGAATTAAACAACCTTATGAGTTTAAAATATTACTACAGTACAACCATTTTGATTCGTTTGCGAAAAAACACCACAAATACATTCAGAATACAAGCATTTTATGATAAAAAGTTCTACCATTAAAAATAGATTTTTATTGTAATAACTCCCAAAATAAGCAAAACTAGCCAAAAATATCACAAAGTGTTACGTAACAAAGGGGGGTAGGGGTTCGGTCTTGCGTTGCGCAGTATGACAAGGCGGTGGGAGGGGATAAAAATTGGTCACAAATACTTTACGTAATATGTGGACGGCCCCTTAGTTAGGATTGGAAACATAAATAAGTAAATTACTATAATTAAATCTTCGTACTATTCATTTACTCTTTGATATCAGGAGACTCTTTGTGGACGGAAACATTAAGGTTTCAGGTAATGAGGAAAGTGACCCAGCATAAAATAGTTATCAAACAGAGACTTCAATTTTAGATACATTGCTTCCCTTAATACAGCACTGCCTAAATGGAGGAAAGTTTCTAAATCTAGGAAGGGGGGTGTAATTCGACTTTCAACATAATGATAAGACATATTTTTTTTCTGATTGACGACTTACTGGTGATTTTTAATGACGATCTAGCAAATTGCTTATACATCTATCTAATGATGAAAACTGCTTGTTTTTTTGTGATCAAGGACTTTAGCTCGAAGCATCTTTGATGTTTCTTGTTTCTTTTTCTACTTATGATTAAATCAACTAAGCGACGCGACGACGAGGTAGCAAGTATAAAGATGACCACCCCTTCATAATTCTGTTTTATTTTCCTTTAATCCTTGTTCTCTAGCGGAGAACAATTCTAACTTTCAATATTTTTAAAATTTGCACATATTCCATTTAGGGACACAGTAATACAGATTATTAGCAAACCGATTAGTTGTAGAAGCGTGAATCAAAATGAAGTTAGATTTTTTCCGTTGTAGAGTTTTAATTTTTATGCACTTTAAAAGAAATCTTAAGTAAAAATATAGTTTAACTAGAGCAAACCCTTATTATTCCTAATCTCTGCTACAATGTCGACAACATAGGGCTATCCTTGTCTTTATTAGAAACGTCACACATATAAAATGCATTACCGTACTGAAACCGTAAGGCAATAATAATAAATGGTTAGATTTTCTTATTATTTTACTTGTGCATATTCCCGAAGTTAGAACTAACAGTGTTTGTAAAAAATGTATTTGAAATCACTTTAGAGTGTTAATTGTGTTGAAAATATTATAGCTCTAATCATGAGCACCCGCATCAGGGGAAAAGAGAGAGAGCAGTTACCCGTTCTTCATTTTCGCAAAGAGTTCAGTTTTTTGAAATATACATCAAAACAGATTTACTTACCAGCACAGCAACGACACCGACTTTCCAAAATTTACGTGGATGCATATCAATGGCGAGACATGTAAGCCCATATGTTTTCAGGGAAGTCTCGATATGTGATCGATTTATTTTTAGTTAAAATCTGTTATGAATACTGTCATAAAGGGCCATGCTGTGATAAAGTAAAATATGCCGGTACTATAAGAGCAAGTTGGAGCTGCTCTAGCTCAGTCGGTAACACAGCTGACATAAACGCAAGAGAAACGGGTTCAAACCCGGGTCCAAACTAAAACTCTTGTGGGTGCTGGGGCCCCGGAGCATCTACGTAGTTGGCGCGCATGCACCACAGTACTTAATAATTTTGCTGTACGTACGCAATAAAGTTATGGGGGGCCGCGGTGGCTCAGTGGTAGAACGTTCACCTCTGGTGCTTGGGGTCCCGGGTTCGGTCCCAGCCCCCGCCAAGTGAACCTTGTGGTGGACAAACACCGTGTGCGTGGGTTTTCTCGGGGTTCTCCCGTTTCCTCCCACTTTCTTCATTCCACCATTTCATTCATCACTCATCATCACCGTCTCCTTTAGCCTAACCGGCATAACTGTGGGACGTAAAACTCCAAGATTTCATTTCATTTTCAATAAAGTTATGCATTGTGCGTCAATAGTAATAGTTTCATATAAAATGTTAAACGCAGCGAAATGTTTATATTTGCGACTTTACTTGTGTATTTGTCATTTGCCCCTTCCCCTCTCTTAGAATAAATGCTTCGAACGTTTATAGCTTCACTTTTTAGTACGTTTTAAAACCCCAAATTATGGTCATTTCATGTTTCATTTAGGGATTTATTGTGTAAACGTTTAGGAAACACTGAATAGAGGTTACTTTTAGGCTAACGGAACCTTTCGACTTCTGTAACCATTGGCTGACAGACTATCCGAGTTACAACAATTGTATTCTTCTTTTGTGTTTGAGAGGAAGAAGTTTGCTAACATGGCATGAATGGAATCCGTTTCTGCTTGAAGGAGAAATTTACAGAACGCGGAAGTTTTATTGTTCTAGTTACCGAACACTTATTAAAAACTGACCAAGAATGAGAAACAAACTTATGTAATTGTTGTTTAGGTACGTAGTAATGATTTCAATGCAACCATAGCTTGTCATAAATTCTTGGGAAATTCTGAACACACCGTATACCAGAAAGGAATCTTCATAGGGAATCTCGATATTTTGACAAAATACACTCCTTTAAAATTATTAATAATAAGACTTATCATATGACACCATTATCATAAGCATTATTCTTATTATATTCTTGAGACAGAAGTATTAAAAAATATTTTTCAAGCTTCGATTAATTACGAAAGCATTCTCAAAGTCTGTGCCATTTGCCATAAAATAATATTGAACTTCATTAGAATAGTCTTACCAGATATCTGAGACCTACTCTAAAAAATAAGACATTTTTAAAATTTCATAAATATATTTATATTACTCGACAAATCTGTTAATGGTATGGCGAAAAAAATATACTGTAGCTAGTTTATACAACTAAAACTTACAATACCGATTAAATTCATTTTGTTTGCACGTACAGTTGGATGCATTGTCTTTCCTTGTAAATTAAAAATCGCAATATGATAAATAATTACTTACAAATCTATTTTAATCAAAATGATGTATTCTTGTTTATGATCAGATTTCGGTAACCTTAAATGATTTATATGAAGTTTTGAACATAGCATCTACCTCAAATTGGGTTTCTATCATTCACTCTCACTAAAATTCAGTAGTTGAAGTTCAAATTTTCATACCGCCACAATTAAATTATTAATTATTTAATAATTAACTATTCTCGTGAAAGGAAGTTACGCTTACACTCAAAAGGGAACATCTTATATTGATAGAACCATTACCCAATCAAACAATGCCCAATCGATAGAGGAGTGAAGAAAAGTGAGAAATCCGAAGTTTTAAGGGCCGACACCCAGAAACACAGGAGATACAGAGCAAAGAAGGATCAAGAATCATATGAAGATAGCAATGCAAAAGACAGATTGACATAGAAAGAGCTTCAAAATAATTAAAGTAGTCAAAATTACATTTACACAACAGTATAGTAAGCAAACATTGTACCCACAGACACTTAACTCTAGATTTCTTAACTGGTCTCCAAAAACTGGAACACAGTGCAAGGAAGCATTGAACGTCGGGGTGAGAATGTAAAATAACTAAAATTTCTTCATTTTACGTGCACTACTTTTGGCTTGGGCTACGAACTTTTCAGCACCTTTTTGCACATTTCTGCTCAATATGGCAGGCAATATGGTAGACATCACGACAGTACTTTGAGGCAAAACGGAGCACTAGTACATACCAATTACTAACTAAAGATCAGCATTCTGACAATCATCTTATTAGGAGCTAATCAGTTCAATCCCATACATTTACTATTATTATTATTTGCAGTAAGGGAAAGTGTAAGACTTTTCATCTCCTCCAAAAATTGCACTCTTAGTATTAAAAAATTATTGTTATAAGTCCTTCCTATGAATACTGAATATCGAAAGTAATGTTTCAGAAAAAAATATAGAACCTTTAAATGAGTTGAGTAGATTTTGACTTTAGAATCCCTTTCAGCAGAGATGCTATATGAGACGTGGCCCTGATTAACGTGAAATCCGAACCATACGAGCTCCTGCCGGGAAACGAACCCGGGTCTCCCACTTCAAAGTTAACCGCTTACCCACGAAGGTGGAACCTTTAAGTAAAACATAATGTGTAATTGAGAACTTCAAATCTAGATAAATGCACACGAGTTATTTAATGAGCATACCTAATATTTACCTTTCTTTTGTTTGTAAACAAAGTTGATCCAATGCCAAGAAAACAAGTCCATAAACTCGACTATTGTTGTTCGCTAAGCACAATGAAAGCCGTACTTTTAGTTGAATCGGATCTACAATCAAACCAGTTCTCCAGAAAAGAAAGTTGTCTATTCTTACTGTTGGAAATTAAAATTCATAAGAAAGAACTGTAACTAAAATTTACTGGAAAAAAGCGCTAAATTAGAAAACAGAAATATACGTACATACCCGGACGCTCAAAGAAGAAAGCTTGAGCAAGAATCCGCCGCATAGTAAATTCATGGATAATACAATCTTACAATAAGATTGGCTACAATACTGACGTATAAAATACCATATTTAAAAGGTTTTCAGGTTGCATGAGTTGGGGGGTTGAGCTGGAGTAGCCACCAGGGAGGCGCTTGCCCCCTTGCCTCCCTCATGGCGTCGTCACTGACACTTATAGTTCATATCAAACTGTTTTAAAATTAATAGTTGAGACCAACCTATCAGGGTAGACAAGAAACGAGTACTATCAATTGACTACCTTTTTATTTAGAGAGGAACAAATAACGAACAGTAGTGGTCTCTGAGACCCCGCCACAGTAGTTGTGGCTTAGTTTAAATATTGTCCGTTTTCCAGTATTGCACGCCATAAAGTACCCTCCCCCCATTATTTCTAAGTCAAACTTTCAACGTAAATACACAATGCCAGTCAAGTAACGAACAACGTAGGAAGGGAATCTAAACATGATACAGTATGCGAAGAGAGTTAGAATACCAGAGAAAGGTGAAATCGTACGGAAGCGATTAGCAACGATGAAAACGAGTGAGTATATTTAGACATTGGGTCGAGTTGTGTTCTGACCAATCCATCTCCACTGAAAGGAATCGTCCAATTCGATTGGATGCATCCTAAGAGGAAAACGGGTTCATCTACACCTTTCAAATATTATCTATAAGCTGTTTACTCCCATAGAAAGAACGGACGTTCATCTAGTACATAAACACAATGAAATCTTGAAGTAGTCAAGAGCTGAACTACTCCATGTTTCCACAAACCCACTAGGACAACGTTTAGGGCAACAGAAAGAGGATATGTCTGGTAACCATACACTAGTCCTTGTAATGTTCTTACTTTCAGGTTTCCAAACATAATGAAAATTACCCTGCATCGATCAACCGAATGTCGATAGATGGACTAATCCAAGGTGACCAGATCTTTCACTTTTAAAAACGGGACGCATACGAATCGGCGACGGGGGGGGGGGGGACTTCCACATTGCATTTTGGAACTCAGCAGTCTTTTCAATTTACAAAATACACAAGTAAGAATGATAACACAGCGTTTGTAACTTAAGTACTACCCAAAAATGCTTTTAACTACTTCAACACTCAGAATTCCCACTTAAACCACAGAACACTCAATTCTCATTTGAATATTCAGAAGTTCTAGGCACAGCTGAACCTTCCCAATGCGTGTTGGTACGGAAGAGTGTAGAATTAGCATTGACCATTTATATTTTGAATAATAATTACGGGACACCTGGGTCATGTTTGCTTAAAAACGGGACATTTAGGCGTCCCGTTTGAGAATCAGAAAAAAACGGGACAACGTTTGGAAATAAGGGACTGTCCCGGCTAAAACGGGACGTCTGGTCACCTTGGACTAATCTAAAGTGACTCATCAGTGCCGAAAGAAAATTCCATGAAAAGAAATTCATACAAAAGTGATCTAGAAGTAGGCTATGTAGAGAGAGAGAGAGAAAAAAAAACAAGCAATGGGTAAAGTGGGGAAGGTCAGCTAAATGGGTAAAGTGGGCAAGATCAGCTAAATGGGGAGAAACGTATGTAGGAGACGGACACAGAACTGGCCAGCTATCACTCACTGAGTAACCCGATATTACCGAGCTAATAGAATCCTTAGAGCTCGTAGACCAACGTATTACAATCAGTGAAATCATCCAAGACGTTATCAGTCATGGGTCCGTCACGGTAGGATAAGAACTGAAACCAAATACTGATTCATATCGTGTCAAATTAGCCAAGGTGAATTCTCGAATTTAAAATGACACTTCGCAAAATTAAAATTAACGATAGAAAACAGATGAGAAATATAAGATTTGCTAATAATTGAAGGATGTAAGTGAGACAAATTCACTGTGGCTTGTAACATATCACCATGGATTATTAGTTACTGGTTTAATAGCACTTGAATTTATATTTTGAGTACATTGTTCTGCACTGAAAAAGCTTTTTCGATTATTGTATTATTTTCGTTGGTGTGCTTATGCCATCTGGCGGATATATCCAGTGCAACTTATGAGCTTCCTCTACAGGCGCTCATAGTTGTGCTATATTGTCCGATGGGAGGAACTAAAAATTTTCTGGTCAGCTACTGTGATTATTAAGGCCCAGAGGTGGGTCTAGAAAGTAAATCCTAGGGGGACAACCAGACCCCAGACTATGATTAATAGGCCTATTTCATGAGTTTACTATACACTTTCAAAAACATATAAATAATAGCTTAAATTATTTTTGTCACTGGAAAAACGGGATCCTAGGCCCCTTCGATCGCGGGCTAAATCCGCCACTGTGCAGGGTATGTTTATAACTTCGTTTCAGAATTCTTAACTGAATTAGAATTGTATATAATATCAACGAGTGATATTTAAGAGATTAAGTATATAAAAGTTACAAAAGTCGAAAATACATATAACTGTAGAAGACATTTTTTGTGATCTCGCTAGACCTAGGGATATTAGATAAGGCAGAGGACCTATCGAATTTCGAGAGTGAAAATTTATCGAGTTGTCATCGGTTACCCGAAACCGTTCGAGTGTTTGAAATTATCGAAGTTTCGGCTATTATCGTAAGTTCGAGTATTATCGAAGTTTCGGATATTATCGAAAGTCCGAGTATCATTGAAGTTTCGAGTATTATCGAAAGATCGAATATTATCGAAGTTTCGGGTATTATCGAAAATTCTAATCAGAGATGGCGTGGCAATGAAAACATGACCGACGAACCACTGACCCATCACCTATCGTGACCCACGATCCACTCTGACCCACCATGACTCACTGCGACACATCATTTACCATGAACCACTCTGATCCATTGTGACTCACTCCAACAAACCAAAACCCATCGTCATCAATTCTGACCCATGATCCCGTCCTCCTCTCCGCTGACTGAAGAGTTGTAATTGAAAACAAGGCTGTGAAATTATCACTAATCGGAGTTTGAATTTCTATCATTCAAGCACTGCTCTATTACAATAGCGGTGGATTTGACCTTTACGATATAAAATGTTAAAATATTTGCCATGAGCCAAATTATGATGAATTTCAATTTAATTATCATAAGGTAACTGCAGGTATATACGCCAGTGAAGCTAAATATGCCAAATGTTCATTGCTGCGACGTTTCTGAGAAATCCGTTAGAATGCACCTCCTATATGTATCACAGGCTTGGACAAATCCGATTTGAAGAACACTCTGAGATACAGCGCTGAGACCGCCACGCCATGCAATGTTGTTTACCTCGGGTATGTTGCATGGAAGGAGTTACTATTTCAACAGAGGTAAGAATCCGCTATTGGTACCGTTACTAACTCAGAACATTGCCGATTGTTTACAGCAATGTACGCTTTATCTCATGTCCGTCTAGGAAAACTTTATTTTGTATGTGTGACTTCAGTATTTGTGATTCCATGGCTACTAAATTAATACCAAGCATGATGCAGCGAAACATGTATAACCGCTACCAGGTTATAGAAGTACTTTTTGCGGACGCTCTGTATATTTCGTAAAGACAGTGGTTATTATTTCTGATTTATACTTTATTCTGCGGCGCAAATAAGTTCTTTCTTCGGTGGGAATTGCTTCTTTCCCACGCAACTGGACAAAGAAGTATCTCATTGTTTTTTCATATATATATTTAAACATTGCTTTTGGTGAGAAAATTTCAGTGAGCTACGAACCTTCTCAGTGTTTCTCCCTGACTTAATATATGCACAGTATATATTCTATAGTTATTGGGAACTGAATTAAGTGCTTTTTTTAATCGCTTATGAAACACTGCAATACATTAGAGCAGACTAGACCAGAACATATATTCAAGTGACCAGAGTGACGCCAGTCACGTTGCTTCGGCAGTTTCTTATCTGTACTTTCTCACGCCCGAGTTATCGCAGTGTCTCGTGCATCGTAGCCAGTAAACTAAAATTGACATAAATTATTTTCTATATTCTGTTTGTATGTGCATACAGATGAGTTAACTGAATGGTTTTGGGAATGAACTGCCAACACTCTTCATTCAACCATTGCAGCTTGCATCTTAAACTTTTGAGCTCGGGGAGTTTGACTCCGGTATTGTGTGCAGCCACCACGCACGTTGCGTCGGGAATTAAGTATGGTTTTGTGTTAAGGAGCACAAGCTATTAGCCGGCGAAGGACGTTTTCTTAGGGGCTAGCCCACAACTAGTGAAGTCCCAGGTTTACAGACCTTGTGCGTACATGTCAGTTATATACGCGCCCTCCAACATCAGCATTCTACTTTGGAGAAGTTCTTTTTTTAATTTGCTGAAGACTCATATTTACGCTTCAGGATTGTCTGGCGCATCAACTGGATTTCTACGTGGGATTATTCCGGCAACTTTTCCCCAGTGCTAATTCCCCAAGTGCTTCAATGGTGTGAGAGAAGCATTTGCAGTGAAATCGGAATTATAATCTTATATATATATATAAAGGGCTACAGTGCATTAGAAAGGCAAAGTGTGATTTTAGTGATGAAAATTATTATACATGCCCTGTGTTAAGTGTTGTGTGCATTCCTCTTCGCTATTTCTTTTTTATTTACATAATAGTATTCTAATAAATAAGTATGGTGTTATTTAATCCGGTGTGTTTTCGTTGTTTGTGTGCGTTATGGTCTGGACGACCGTCTGATCGTCCGTGAGGTTTTCGGGACGAGACATCCGAACCTCTCGGCGCCTAATGCTCATATCACCATTGAGACCGACGATTGATTTTGAAACAATTTGTAACCCTTTCTTGGAGAGGTCTTTCATCGTCCTATCCAGGTAAGTTCTGGTCTCAAGAGAATACTTATTGGCAGGACCACGGAGGACAGAACCACGAACAAAAACTGGACCTCAAATTGGTTACAAATAAATGTCCGCCCGAACAGAGACCTCGAATTGAAATGGTTACATATGCCAGGGCTTGTGCAGGACTGACTGCAGAAGACAAAGATGTTTTCAATTGTTCCACATGTTCCATGTAATATCCGTGTATTTTTTTAAGTCACACTACAGTGATTCTGTTTGTTTGTCTTCTTATGGATTAAGAGTTTTCAGTTTGGAACTTCATTTCTTTGGAGATTATAGTTTTTACTTTTATCCTTTCATCTTCATCTTGCACTTTGATTATTCTATTTTTTACTTCAGCCATACTATGTAGTAATACTTAAGTTTGTACAATGCAGACGATGAAAGCAGCTGCAAGATTTATTACAGGTTTCTAGTAGTATCTTAGACTTGGCATAATTATCTGCATGTGTTGATAAATACGCCAGTTTGTAACACTTTTTGTCTTTTACCTTGGGTACAAAACAGGCATGCCCGAAGTGAGTGTCACCATTTTCACATTTTTGATACACGCGGAAAAGGCTACTCTGTAACGTACATGTTTTGTTCTTTGTGTTTCATGAAAATTAAGGCGTTAAAAATCCAACATTGTTAACATGGCGTATTTACTTGCACCTACCTTATATAATTATTTTCTTGTTGAGTTATAGATACTTTTCAATTGAAAATAGGATGAAATTCGAAAGTCTCCGATTAAGGTAAACTAGACCAACGTAATGGAAAAAAGAACAGTAAAATTTTCCATATAATTAAGCATACCGTAAAAACTTAACATTTTTATGAAATTAAGTTTACAGTACAAATTTGTGTGTCCATTTTCTCAGAGCTTTATGGCTGACTTGTGCTCTGAACGCTTCATATAGTAAACACAAGTTTCAGCAGTTATTATAGTAGAAACAGTAGATATAAAGTACGAAGCACTGTAATTTTTGTTTCTCAATTAATAAATTTAATTGTTTTTCAATTTGTTTATCAACTAATGTCGATCGTTTCCGATTAGTTTGCAAATCAACCCACTACCAATTTCTCATATATAGAAAGTGCCCCCCCCCATAAAAGAGAATTTTAAAAATGTTAGGACACGTTCTGTTTATTTCTAATGAAGATTTAATATACTGGATTTCAGCTCCCTAAGTTGAACGGTTCCTGAGCTACTCAATATTTTCAAAGAATCGGACCCCCAATTAGTGTATGTATTATAATGAAAAGCATATTATAACATCCCAGTTGGGATTAGGACCTAACTATATACCAAAAGTCATTTCATTTGACTTTGCAATTTGGCCGTGATGATTACAGTTACATTCATTTTTTAAATATAATAATTCATATACTATAGGTGATTCAAAAATGTTTTTTCCCAGTAGTTAGCGTCTCTAAAATCTCACAAGCTGCCTCTCGAAAACCAAGTAGTACGTAATATTGCTATTATTACAATTATAAATGTTAATATCCAAAAGTGCCTAAAATTCTGTTTTCACTTACATTAGATATACTCATCTCAGGTAAGTATATAGAAACAAATGGAAAAGGAGGTAAAATGGTGGCCTTAAGATGCTGTCTACAATGCTCTGAACAAAGTGGTCGGTGGGTCAGAGTAGGTCAGGGTGGGTGGTGTGTCGCAGTGGGTCACGTTCTGTTGACCCACGACCCACTGACTCTCTCATATTTCTGGCCCACTTGACCCAACGACCCATTGACCCCTCCATCTCTGGTCGTAGTGTTATAAAAATAGGTGATTTTGAAAAATTGATTATTACAGAAATTTCGGGTATATTCGACACTTCAAATATTAACAAAATTTCTGGTATTCTCGAAACTTCGGGTGTTATCGAAATTTCATGCATTATCCAAACTTTCAATATTGCTGACGTTTCGGTTATTGTCGAACCATTATGAAACTTCATTCTTCAAGTATTCAAAAGTTTTCGAATGCCACTAAATTTTTTCAACCACGATTTCTTTCGTTGAAGTGGTTTTAGGCCCGTTTCTTATGCGCGAGAATAATCTTCCCCTCAAAAAAATATACATGTCGAACTAACATTTGAATCAAGGACCTCTAGCTTCGGAGTGCAGCAAGTTAAACCTCTTTGCTACAAGGTCGACATAAAATTTTAAATGCCGGTGGCAATAAGGAAATCAGTAATATTTCAGGTATGAAGGAAACAAGTGTTTATTAAATCTTGATATTGTACCTGTAAATTTGAAAGATTACCCATACGAGAGAGAGGGGATAGAGGATAGTAGATGTTAACATGACTTTCCAACAAATTGGGTGGCTCAGATTCAAACCTTATATCCGTCGAGCTGTCCATTCTAACTCATTTTTTTCTGTCCTTGTCCTAATGTAATGTAATGTCCTTGTCCTGTCCTAATGTAATGGTTCGGGCCGTGTATGTCTGTGCCACGCAAAGGGCACCAGATAGAGCGATGCGCGTTTGCACACACACTAACATTGTAAACTAGTGCCACAGACAGCAGAACCGACACGGTGAAAGTTGTCAGTCGCACTATTTCAAGATAGTGGCCCAAAGGAAATGGAGGCAATGAGAAAGTTATGAAGTATAATCGCGCTAATATTCTAAACTGGTGGACCGAATCGAGTGATTCTTTGCAAGATTGCTGACCTTAGTCACAGGCTACAGGCTTATAATTTCATAGGGCACGGGCTCTGGCGGGTGCCACAAGAAATGTTCCGAAACGGCAAAAATCAAGTCCCGATTTCTAATCGTTACGTATAACTGCAGTACGTGATCATCGGCATTTCAAAATGGCAGCAAAGAAGATAATGGCAATCAACTATATGGTGTAAAAAAAAAAAGTGAATGCTGGCAGAAGGGCGGATTTAGCTTGTTTTTTACTCACATCGTCACATGCAAGAAGTATTTGATGGAAAGAGATCTTTTGTAATGTAATAACATTTAATCTTCTGTTACCATCGCAGTATTCACCATTTTTGATTGTAGTTAAAATGTAATTAGATTATATAAATTTAGCTATTCTAAAACATATCAATAATTTGGTGTAAAATCTACCTACTTCACATAACCTACATACTACCATAAGTCCACAAAGAAGAACGAAAAACAGCAGAAATATACTACTGAAACGTATTAAACGTTAGATGCAAAAATGACAGTGTAAGATTATAGTGGTAGCAGTAATAAAAATAGTACTAAAATTAATAGTAAGAAAACAGTAATATTAGTAATAGTCGTAACATGACGAATACACTCAAAATAGGAACAAATACTCGGATCCAAAGGAGTTCCCCTTGTCGTAAGGCAAACAAAGCAATAGATGTATTTTGAAAGCAAAGAGGAACATTTTAATATAAGTTCCATCAAAATCGTACAATTTGTTCGAAAGTTATCGTCGCATGTCACATACAAACAGGCAGGGCGATCTATAGTGAATTTTGCACCCAAAATTCCCAAATTTTGTTTCAATGATACTCGAAGTTTGGGTATTACACGACATTTCGACAATCTCCAATACTCGAAGGGTTTCGAGTGCCGCATAATAAATTTTCAAAACCGAAGATTGGTAAGTCTTCAGCCGTATCTAATTTCCTTACTTCTACCTATATTAGAAGCTGTCTCTATCCAGAACTTTAATTTAAATCCTCGAAACCAGATGTAGAATGCTTCTTTTTCTTCCTGCCCTGTTGTTGGTGCAATCGGTAAAGTGACAGTTTGTAGACTAACGGTGTCTTGGATTGCAATCCCCTTCGGGCGATGTATATTTTCTCTTCCTTTCTGACAAACTGCTTAAGCCCTGTACTTAAACGTTGGCCTTAAAGACACGTGGAAAAAAATTTTTCTTTCACTTCATTTCAAGTGAGGCAACTTTTAAAATGAACACCTTGCATATATTTAGCAAATATTATGTACACTTATGATAACTTCAATTATATTGTTTCTTTTTAAACACTCCGATAATCCAGAACTTTTTCAAAATATCCAAACGATTCGATGAATTGCGATCATACTGAGATCTTTCAGTATTTGCTGCTTTCAAACAATTCGAGACTCACACTTCGAGTGTCTCGAACGTTTCGAGAGTGTCAAACACATTAAGTGTCTCGAACACTTTGAGTGTATTGAACACTTCGAGTGTCTCGTACGTTCGATTCGAAAAATTAATCTAAATAAAACGGTTTTCAAATTTTATCGAATTGTTATCGATTACTCGATTATCGGAACAGCCCTAGCATGACCTGCTTGAAAACCTGTATTTGATTAATACTGTAGAAAAGTACGTAAGTAATTCCTTTTCATAACTTATTTTGTCTTGCTTTAAGGCTAGTTATGTCCATATTTGTCTAAATAGTTTCTGTAATGGTCGGTAGCTTTTTCTAGCTTAATTTTGGAAACCATTAGATTTCTTCCTTATTACCAGGCACAGTCTGACGAGCTAGAACATGCTGCTTATGGGGCAGAATAGTAAATACATTTGATTGGTTAATAATTTGAAAATTCTACTGGGTCAAAACCGTTGTTCGCTTCTATAATTAAATAAATCTTTATGTTGAATTGTTACATATACTTTTTGTTCAACGAATATTTAAAAGTTAAATAACTGTTTGTTCAATTTAAATTGATTGGTAGTCTCGAGTATTATTTTACTAAATTTTCTATCCTATTGTTAATGTTGAGGTATACTAACTGGTTTTCAATAACGGCTTTATTTGAAGAAGATTACATATTCTTTTCCATATTCAGCGTGATATTACATATCAATAAAATCAAGTCGGGGGGAACCAGGTTTTGCGTTCTCCTCTCCCACCCATACGGATGTACCAAGTTTCGAAGCTTTAGTCATAAAACATAAATTAATGAAAATCAAAAGTGGCGTAACGAATGTATTGTTACAGGCTCTGGGAAACATTCGGCAAACTCATTAGTTGTAACAACGTGGCACTTACTTATGTTTGTCGGTCTACGTGCGTGTCTTTCTGGTAAATATAACCCTTTGAATGAGGTCTCACAACACGTTTAGGATGAATCTGGACGCTCCAAAGTCATCTCCGACCAATAGAAATCGTTATTCACTCTCTGGCTTATACTTCGACTAAATGAAAATAAATGTAAATAAGGTAAATGAAGTTCTTTAGTTCATGTATGTGATTCCACTAACATAAGAACAGATGGCATGTAAACTTAGTAATAGAGAAACCGCACCAAGGAACTCTCTTTCTCTCCAAATCTTGTATCTTCAGGCGTGGAGTACAAGTACTCGTCAGTTGGCAAATGCTCCCAGATTAACAGGTTCAATCATTTCTCTTACTCCATACACGTCTTCCAATTGCGTCATTTACATCGAAATGACCTTAATTTCGTATTTTCTAGGAAACTTCTATAAGCACCTTTTTCCAAGGAATTTTACTTACTTGGTATTTCTCTTGCATTATTTCTAATTTGAGACAATAAGAATAACGAGCATTGTCTGATTTATTTCCAGACATGTTAAAATTTCATCTTGAGATTGGTTCTAATTCATTTTCCTTTCTTTATTAGATTCCAAAGAAAGAGTATATATCGTTTTAATAAGCTCACAAAAACTTTTATTTTTCTTCGTATCTGCCTTAATGGTACATTGAAGAAATGTAGTATTTTAAACAATATTACTGGCAATAATTAATAATTTGTTCATGAGAAATGCTTGCATTATTGGTTGTTATACACACTGGGAAAGAGGTTAGGGACTGAAATATCTCAAGGAATTATTCCAGGCCGGTACGCATGATTTCTTTGCGTGGCTGATCATCATGGATGAATGTTTGATGTACCCCAAGATCCAGAATGAAGTGGGTAAACAGTAGAAATTTATAACTTCTCACTTCCAAATAAAGTAAAATTGAAGCAGGAAGCTTAGCATTTTATGATACGTGCATGACATTATCGTAAATTATGCGCCCAAAGACCACAAAGACTAAACTATCAAATAAGAATATTATCGCATTCTACTCATTCAGTTATAGGGTGTTATCAAAGAGAACTTCGTGAAATGTTGAAAAAGGGCGACTTGGATCGTGTCAGATACTGCACCCTCCAATTTTGTTCATGAGATCACATATGCAAACTCTGTAAGCTACGAACTTCCAGTGCACAAGTACCGCTCACCTAACATATTCTTCCTCTTTCATCAACTTAAGTTTGTGCTTTGTAGTAGAAATTTCTGAAAAAATAAGCATGAGATTGTAAGGTGGAACCTTTATTCAGCACCCAAAATACAGACTTCCGCAATTACAGTATCCAGGAAGTGATTCATTGCTGGAATAATTTTGTCGTGTTAATCAGTGATTATGCAGAAAAAGATTTAGTATTGGCCTGACATACTCTTAACTTCCTATCTCCTTACTGATAATACAAAGTTTGTCACTATTCCCCTATAACTCAAATATAGAGCTCCCTCGTGGTTAAGCGGTTAGCGTACGCGCCGTTGGCGTGGGAGACCCGGGTTCGATTCCCGGCGGGAGCTCATGTGATTTGAATTCCACGTTAATCAGTAGGTCCACGTCTCATATAGCCTCGCTGCTGAAAGGAACGCTAAACTAAAATAAACTCAACTCGACTCAAATATCAGCAAATTTAGATCAGCAAATTTATATTATGTTTGAAATCGTGCTGATAATTTAAACAGCCAATGCAATTTTTGCATTTCCTGAACGTAGAGTACAATATTTCCCACATAAGTCGAATTAGTTTGAGGAAAATTAAAACAGAATAGTCTATATTTTTTGGTATTACTACTCTTTTTCTAACGGTCAATATTTTTTTCTTAATTAAGAAATTTCATGTGGATTGGTTTAATGCTAATGCAAGGTTGTCTGGACGTTGAAAGTGTTCATCAAGTACAAACTTTTTCTTCGCTTTCTTGCTTCTACTGTACATTATCCGTTAAAAGACTACATGAATAATAGAATAGAAAGTCCATATAAATCCCAAGATTATACATGTACTATTCCTTTGGACCACATCTTCACAGAGTCTTTTCTTCACAGTTAATAATGTTAGTAGTTCCTTTCCTTCTTTGTAATTACCTTCAACATTGGTAATCTTTCATTAAGTTTCTGCAGTATTTTTTTCATTGGTTTCAGGTATAAATTGCTAATTTTACTCACCTTTTACTGAATCATAACGCATTTTAATGAACGCCTTCAGTGATTATCATGTATTTCTCATAGACCCAGCGTTTCTAGTATTATATGTTTAACGGTATCTTTAGTGTACTCTAGAAGCTCTTTATTTAAGAGAACTCACAAAATTTGTGTCTTCTTCTTACACTTCCTTTTGCTATTGCTTTTATTGCTTCCGAGTTTTATTCACCTTTCAGTTTTGTTTTGCTAACCATATTTTATTATAAACCTATGTCACTGCACTTTCTTGTTTCTTTTGAAATGTTGACAAGTGGAATCAAGTGAAAACGAGTCATTATCACCCATTTCGGAGTAAAAGCTATCAATTTGTATCGAATGCTCTATTTAAAGAAGAAACGTGAATATCTAACTCTCTTCGAATATCTTGTATTCTTAGTTATACATTTAATGATATATCTTTCCAGTAGCGTAACTAGAATTTTTCTCAGGGGGGGCCAATGAAGGGCCCAAGAAAATTTTGAGTGGGCCATCTGCAATGAATGAATTTTTTTCATACATACATACATACATACATACATACATACATACACACACACACACACACACATATATATATATATATATATATATATATATATATATATATATATATATATATATATATATATATATATATATATATGTGTGTGTGTGTGTGTGTGTGTGTGTGTGTTTTCAAGGTGAATGTTTTCATCTTTGTTGTTCATGATTTTACTCTTTTACGGTGAAAGTAAGAATTTACTACTTCAAACAACTAGGATACATTAATACAATTGATTTCCAATATAAGTAAGTAGTAATTTAATCGCTGCATTTAAAATATGTTTGACTGGTAGATTTAAGTGGAAGCAGAGAAATACACTTTTACAGGTCAAGAAAATAACTTAGAGGTTCATGCCTCGACTTAAAAGATGATCTTTCTATCCTTGTGGGCAGCAGCAAACTTATCAACAACTTTTTCAAGATCTAACGATTTAGCAATTTTCTTCAATATAAAGTAATCCTAAGTTTTTCAACCTATCATCAGTCGTTGAACTGCCTATATATCTTTAATCTTTTCAAACATGAGAATGGCCTTTCACATGTAGCACTAGAAACTTATATAGAGATTATATGTAACTTGTTGGTTTCTAGGAATGCGTTTTTGTAGACGCAAAGATGAACGAAATTCACCTAGGAATCAACTTTGATTTTCTCTCGTCTTCATACAACTTAATTGTGTTTGGGAGGATTTTGAGTTTACTTTAAATATTTCCAGATCACTTTCATAATACTGGACCATATGCTCCACAATGTTGTAATTTAGAAAGGTTTCACCTTTTCGGTGTAGAATGGTGATTGATCTAATGATTTTGCTACATGATCCAAAGCGTTTTTTCGTCTCAGTGATTGCTTTATCAATAGTAAGCAGAAAAATGTCTTTTAATATATTATCTTTAAAAAAATTCGTTTTCTGCCTCCAATGAAGGAAGAGATTAATCCAAAATGAATTTGTGATATTTCGATGGGGAATGTCTAATTCGTTTCCACAAGGAACCCCTATAGCCTATCTGTTTCCGGCTTTGGAATTTCAGGACCATTTTCTATGCATGTCGACAAATATTCTTGATAAATTTGTTCGAATGTTGTTCGTTGAGAGTCATATTCTCCAGACCACATTTTCGACAGCGTTTGAACAAGTGAATCTACAAGAATCAAACCTTCCGACATGTCTGCATCTACTTGAAATAAGGCGAAGCTCAAAGTTACAGCATGGCAGCAGTAATATTAAATTTTACCCGAAAACATTCCATCTCGTATAGATGACATTTATTTCCCGGGTGGAATGATGGAAGTAAATAAATATCACAAGTTCCAGATTTGGTTTAATACCGCATAATAATATAAATAGTTGTTTGGTAGATAAACTGTATTAATAATAATAATAATAATAACAACAATAATAATAATAATAATAATAATAATAATAATAATAATAATAATAATAATAATAATAATAATAATAATAATAATAATAATAATAATAAAGTAAAATGTGATGTACGAGGACAAAAGTGCTTACGAGACAAACGTCGCACAGAAACAGGAACTGAACTCTAACAGGACAGTGATTTGCCGTTCCACCCCACTTTAAATTATAAGCCTTGCTCTTGAAGCTTAAGTTTCACTCTAAAGTAAACTGCCAATAATTATCATCTATTCGTAATATTTCAGAAAAATGTCAAAATTTCACGCTTTATAAAATGGTAGCCTAATCAGTGACGAAACTAGACATTTGGTGCCCAGGGCAAATTTTGCGATTAGTACCCGTTTCATCTACATCCACACCAACAAACACACATATTAGTTTGCTGGCACCCGGGCAACTGCCCCGGTTCCAGTATCTTGTTTTGATCTGGCCGTAGTTCAATTACTTTCTGTTACTTTTACCCTTGAGCTCTAAAACTGAGTAATGAATGTGCCTTTACGTTATTAAAATGATGAAGTGAGCACTCTTTGAAGCAAAAAGAGGAAATATGTTTTTCTTTCCCTAATATCAAACAGTGTTAGAACAGACATTTAAATCGGGACTCCTTACAGCAAAAGAAGTATACGTGGTCCTTTCCTTTTTTTTCGTTTGCTTACCACTACTTTTTAGAATTTGACGTGAATTCAAATACACAAACACTTCACACCCACACCGAATGGCCAAAGCTCAGCGGTAGAACATCAGCTTAAGATTCGGCAGATGGTGTAATTGATCCCTCGTGGATAAATATTTCAAGTGAGGAGATTACCAAGATTCTTCCTCGGTGGCCCTATTGACTAATTTCCCTTATTTCTATCCTCTGAGTCTCGGATATTTCAAAGCCTTAAAATAAATTCAAATGTCTGGGGATTGGGGAGGTGTGCGAAGCTGTTTCAAGGTATTATAGAGACCTTGCAGACAGGCCTCGTTCAACAGTACAAACAATAATTGCGATGTATAATGTTTCTATCACTGTGCGAAACCATAAAAAATAATAATAATAATAATAATAATAATAAAAAGAACTGGAAGACCAAGAGTGTTGAGTGAACAAGTTAAACGTTACATTATTAGGGAAAGAAAAAAGGTTCCAAAAAGTAGTGCTGTGCAATTGGCAACGGATCTGGAAACACGCGGTGTTAAAGTATCAGCCAGTACAGTGCGGAATATTTGCAGGGTATCATGGTCGGATAGCCAGGAAAATGTTCTGGGTGAACAAGACAAATCGTATAAAGAGACTAAAGTTTGAAAAAGAGTATAAAGATAAGGGATCAGGCTTCTTTCTGGAATAAGGTAATATTTTCGGACGAATGTAAATTTAATTTTATCGAGTCCAATGGGAGGCGTATGGTATGGCGCAAGGTGAATACAGAGATGAATCCTCAAAATCTCGTCCCTAAAGTAAGACACGGAGGAGGGTCCGTGCTCGTCTGGGGTTGTATGAGTGCCTCAGGAGTGGGTCGTCTCCACCTTATCGATGGAGTGATGATCCACAAAGTGTATATTAACATATTAAAGGAATATCTCCATACTAGTGCGCAGAAGATGGTTCTTGAAAACAATTTATTGTTCAGCAAGACAACGACTCCAAACACACAGCGGAAAATACTCGATTGTGGCTACTCTATACAGGGGCGGATCCAGGACGGACTTCTGGGGAAGGGGCGGTCGGCAGTAATACTGCTACTTTTAAGATCTCCAAACTTGTTATGGATGGGTTTATTTATATATAAAATAAGAAAGTTTCCTCTTGTGGGGGGGAGATGGCCCCGATCGCCCCCCTCTGGATCTGCCCCTGAGGTTTGCTATCTTTCTCAAAGACTTACCCTTCTTATGCACTTTAATAATTACTTTTCTTGTCTCCTCATTTGTTTCTGTTCGGTTGCTTCCCATTTCGACAGCCCACCGTGCAGTTTTTTCACTCCTATTCACAACTAAACTCATTCTGTTACTCGTCATGCTATACAGATGTGTATACTCAGGTGAATACTAGTGAACCCCAGTTGTGGTATCTTTGTTTCGTATTCGTACGTCAGGTGTACGATCACTTTTTGCGTCTACTCTATACATTTTCTACGGAATTTATTTACTTTCTGACCATTAAACTTGTCTTTGTGGTACTTTATTGATATATTCATAAAGCTTAGTTTTCGTTATTCATATTGTGTGTGTTATTACACTTCTTAAATTTTCTGTTTCTTTTTCGCAGGCATTCTCGTTTCAATAGCATAGGTGTACGAACACTTTCTGCGCTCACTGTGTGTACAGTAAATACAAATTTATAATTTTTGACTTTACGAAGTATACAATGTAATTGTTCAATAATTAACATAAGCAGGCATTCATTAATTTATATTAATATAATAGTTAACAAAACTAATAAGCGGGTGATTGATGACTCAGTGGTAGAGTTTTCATCTATGGTATTCTAACCCAGGACATGTGGGTTTTCGATGGCTAATTTTGTGTTCGAAAATTTTCCCGGTGGTACTCTTGGTTCCCTTTCTTATATTTGTTCCATCATCACTCATTAACGAATTTAGTTTATCAAAACTCTATAGCCATATATTCATTCTGTCCGTCAGTGAAACAAACAGTCTCAAGAACTATCTGATGGATTACCAATCAATTTTGGCCATGATGTACAGAGTCAATAGTTAAGAATCGAGTTCCCTGATGAATGTAATATTCAAACCGGAAGCGGTACAAATCAACCATTTCCGGTTTTAACGTTAATCATTATATAGTAAATATGGTAATAGATAGCGAGAAGCGGTTTCCAGTAATCGACATATAAAACATTCATGTCGATAGAATGTTACCCAGTTTGTGCATCTGCTGAAAATAATGAGCTTAGGTATTTAGAGAGCATTTTCCGCTTTAGAAAATGTGTGCTTGGTAAAGAATGTAGAGAATTAGCTGAGTCAGGCACGTAGCTAGAATATGGTAATAGGAAGGGGGGGGGGTCTCTCACGAAATACTGTGGTTATTTACCAGGGGCTCAATCATTCTAAACTATTTTATTGGCAACATATATTGGTTCGTTTAGCCAAGATTTCTAATGAGGGCATGATATGAAATACTGTGGTTACACACCAGAGGCTCGATCAATCTAAATATTTTACTGACAACATACCCATATTGATTGGTTAGGACAATAAAATGAGGATATATTAGTAAGTATTTTAATAAGAAGCTATGAAGAAATCTCGAGTAAAAGAATATAAAAAAAAGTATTGAAAAAGATATCGTCTTCCGAGGTTATTCGAACGGTGTCGAGAATTTTGCGTCTGGGAAATTTGCGCCCTACCTCAAGAACAGGGAAAATTGCGCCTGCGATGTACCTCCACCGGGAAGTTTGAGCCCTGCGAAATAAAAGAACCTATTGGAGCTTACGCATTTCCTCGGAGGGGCTGACATTACAGCATAAACAATCCTCCCCCCACAACCATGCCATTTGTGATTTATTTTCATTGTGGCTATATAAGGGGAGAATAAACTTCAATATAAGCCAAAAGAACACAACGGATCAACGCAATCACTGCTTCTTCCAGAGATGATTTTGGGGGAACACTGGCCTCCCCAGAGCTCTCAGAGTGCCCCCTCGGAGGAGACCAAAATAATACGTCTATAATATAATAATAAATAGAATAGTACCAGCAGTGACCCCCCTCCGGAAAACTAAATGTGCCCCCCGGAACATTTTTCCTGAAAGAACGACTGAACGCAATTGTGTGTTTGAAGTGTAATTCCAGCAAGTAAACACACTGTACATAGTTTTCTTGATAATATTACTGAACTGATTTTACATTCACTGTACATTTTCTTTTCTATATTTTGTGCCCTGAAAAGCCAAACAACTCGCAAGGATTGTGAACAGAGATATCTGGGTAGAGCCAAACAGCCTTTTGTAGATTAAATTATACTCTTTGATTATATTAATAAATAATTATATATCAGTCATTTATACGTTTATTGTAAATTTTGTAGTATAATGAAAAAATGTATTTGTATGGATTGCCCTTTAGTGAACTAAAATTGTATTTTTTCATTTGTTCGGAATATTATAATGGATGGAGTAACTCACTGAGACGATGAGAGGCAAGCCTAGTTCAAGTGCGAGTGGAAGTTACTTTACACAATACAATAATAAGTTGAATTGTAGGGCGCTAACATCCCAGTGCAAATATATAACCGGCGCATTTTCCCCTCTTTTTGGGGTAGGGCGCAAACATCCCAGTGGAAATATATTGCGAGCGCATTTTTTCCTATTTTTGTGGTAGGGCGCAAATTTCCCGGGCGCAAAATTCTCGCATTCAAGGAAAATATAATGTCCGTGAAGTTGACAAGCCACTTATGTCAGACTCCAATTTCGACTTTAAACGTCGCTAGTGCTACGTTAGTGTTCGATAGTGACGCAAATCGTTAGTACTCCAACTGCATGCCAACACGCCCACTTCTAAGAATCATCAGAAAAATGAGGTTAACCGTTAGAGCAAGTAAGTGCTCATTGGTGCCATTAACATTAACGTTAAAGCCTCCATCGTACGGCCCTTTGAGTAATAATAACACCACGTTTTTTGCTAGTCTCAATGCGTCCCTATATTCTCGCGAACATTCTGACGTGCCCAAGTTAGTTACTTTTTTTTTTTTTTGCAACTATTGTTTATCTGTTATTGTTTATTGCTAGTCTGCAGAGTAGTCCTTACATTAATATGCCATTGTCCTTGATAATCATTGCGTATTTACAAGCAATTTGTTATTACTGTTAGAAGATATCAAAAAACAACAGATAAAATCTACTACTTAACGGTTCATATTTTTCTTTTAGAGTACATAAACGATTAATAATAATAATAATAATAATAATAATAATAATAATAATAGTCTAATAATAATAATAATAATAATAATAATAGTCTAATAATAATAAGACTATTCCAGCATAAAAGTTATCAATTGCATCACACTGGCAACAAGCGACGCATATTTTAACTTCATAAAAAATCGTTTCTCACGATTTTCTGGAAAACTACGTATGATAACATCTTCATTATGTCAAGTTGTTTATCTCAGTGTGATATATGTCTTACCTCTGGACAATATCACAGTAAAACAAAAATTAAATATTAGGAGTACATCGTACTTTTGGACTACATCTCATTAACCATGGGAAGATTGAGTAGTGTATACTTTAGGATGTAAGTTTCAGCTTAACTTGCATCATACATTCTTAGGATTACAAAAAGGAAATTTGTTCGTTTGCATTTGAACAAAATTCTTAGGATTACAAAAAGAAAAAATAATTTTTCCGAATTTCGGATTTTTTCCGAAATCCGGAATTTTTCCGAAATCCGGATTTTTTTCCGAATTCCGGATTTTTTCCGAATTCCGGATTTTTTTCCAAAATCCGGAATTTTTCCGAAATCCGGAATTTTCCTGAATTCCGGAATTTTTCCGAATTCCGGAATTTTTCTGAATTCCGGAATTTTTCCGAAATCCGGAATTTTTTCTGAATTCCGGAATTTTTCTGAAATCCGGAATTTTTCCGAATTCCGGAATTTTCCGATTTTACTTTCCGGATTCCGGAAAGTAAAAATTCCGGAATTGGCCATCCCTAGTCGAAACATTATTAAATACCAAATGTTGACCCACCATGATGTTGATATAGCTTTCCAAGCCATTGCGAATAATACTAATATGGTTATCAAAATATTATAGAAAAAAGCACAATTTAGTAAATTGCATTACGAATATAAGTTGAAAATAAGACGTAATAACACATAAATACTGTTTATTTATCCAAATACTGAAGCGACTAGAAGAGTTCTTCTTAAAACAAAGACAATGAAATACTCAAATATACATCTAAAATACCTGCAACTTATTTAGGAATCGAATTCGTTAACAAATTAAACAGAAACACAAATCATCTGAAAAAGAGAACTTCCAACAGAGGCGGATCTAGAAGGAAGTTATAGGGGGCAGTCAGAACTTAGACTATGATAGGCATATCATGTTTACAGTAAATGTTTAAAACTAATTATATAAATAATATCTTAAATTATTTTTGTCACTCATAATTGTCACTTGTCACTGAGGAACCTAGGCACCCCCGGTCTTGGGCCAGATCCGCCACTGCGTTCCAAATAACAGAAAAGTTATACAACATAATCGATAACTCCCACTTGGAAGAAGGAAAAAAAGAACAATAATATATATAATTGATGTATTATATATTATATATAATTGAAAATAACTATGTTTGTGACTCTAAATCTCCTGAACCGACCGACCGATCTCGATCAAATTTGTAACATGGATGAGGTTCAAAGCTAGGCTGGTTTTAGGCTATTCATTTTGATGGTAGAACTGAGGTTTGAGGGAGGGGGAGGGGATAAAAATAAATAAACCTTAATAACTCCTGAACCACTCGACTGATCTTGATCAAATTTTGAACATAGATGAGGTTCCTGCCTGGGATCGTTTTTATAATTTAAATTTGATTGAGCAACGTAGAGGAGGGGGAAGGAGAGGGAGATATATAAAAATTCATTTATATAAGACTGAAAGTGAATATTTTTCTAACTTAATAACTCTTGAACTATCCGACCGATCTCAATCAAATTTTCAACATACATGATTTAAGGGGCAGGGATTACTTTAGGCTATCCTCTTTGACGATGCAAGGTAGGGGAGGAGAGGAGAGGGGGAGGATAAAACTAATAAAACCTAATAACTTTTGAACCACCCAACCAATCTCCATCAAATTTTCAACATATATGAGGGTCGGGCTTTGGGTGTTTTTATCGTTTCTCCTTGACGAGCCAACCTAGGGGAGGGGGAGGAGGACATATAAGTAAAAAAATAAAAATGACTGCCTTTGTGATTTCATCACTCTTGAACCACCCGACCGATCTCAATCAAATTTTCAAGATACATGAGTTTAGGGGCAGAGATTACTTTAGGCTATCCACTTTAACGATGCAACGTAGGGGAAGGGGAAAGGGAGAGAAATTTTAAAATGATCAAAAGTGTCCGATATTAGTATTGAATCCATAGTTTTCGGGGTCGATGAGAGAAACAGTGGCACTTCTGATGCTGTTTCAATTCAAGTTCAGATAGTTGGGAGGGGGAGGGTACAACGTAGGGGAGGGAGATGACATTTAAAAATGATCGAAAATGACTAAAGTTTATTCAAGGAACATTCAGTACCTCATGTAAACAAATACACGTGGTCATTGTTTTTTAATTTTATTGGTTAGAAAGCCTTAGAATACCCATGCGGCAGAAGAAAATAGTCCTTGCTTATAAGGCTCATTCCCAGAATTCCTTAGAATTAGACAACAGAAACAACACTTTATCTAAGCACTAAATTGAATTAATGCAATAAAAAAGAATACGCATGCACTGAAAGTGGTTTTGACCCAACTTTAGCGCGAATCACATTTAACAATATGGTCACATGCGGGGAATAAGTAAAACATCGACAGGGTACAAGCACGTGCTTCTCGAAAGAAGCGCTGACCGATAGCCAATCATCCGATGACTGGCGGAGTAATACAATTCTGCAATGTTTACATCAGGATCAGAAGGTTCGTTGAATGAACTTTATTATGAATGTCGAATCCATAGTTTTAGGAGTTGCTGAGATTAACAGTGACAATTCTTATGCCGTGTGCCTCAGCACAGAGGAGGGGGAGGAGGAGCTATACATAATAATGATGATCGAAAATGGCCAATGTTACTGTCTAATCCATAGTTTTCGGGATTATTCAGAGTGACATTTTCAATCCGATTTAAATCCAAAATCAGCCCCGCCACTTGCGGGAAGCAGAGAAAGAGATATATAAAAATTATCGAAAATGGCCACTATCAGTGTCGAATTTATAGTTTTCTGGGTCGCTTATATGAACAGTGATACTTTCGATCCCGTTTAAATCCAAATTAAAACCCGCAACTTGGAGGAGGAAGAGATATTTAAAAATCACTGAAAATGACTGATATTAGTGCTGAATCCACATTTCTTGGAGTCACTGAGATAAACAGTCTATAATTCTTGCAGTCGCCGAGATGAACAGTAACACTAATTGAACTACGGAAAAAATTAGTTATATCTGCAGTATTAGAACACGAATCACACTTAATTTACAACTAAGAGAAAATATTATTATTACGTCATAACGTTCCCAAACATTAACCAAAACTGTGTAAACATACTTGCTGCAATGAACAATAAAAAATTAATCACATTAAAATACATGAGATACAAAGATGTGTTTTTAATTATTTATTTCAATCCAGCGAAGCGGGTAATATATGCTAGTATAAATAACAAATCAGATCAAACTTAATATAGCTGTCTCCAAGATTCGCAACTAAAAATATAGAACAAATTGCGGAAACATAAAGAGTGTAATAGATCATTCTGTAGTATATCTTACTCTTTTTAGTTCTTATTTTAATTGTTGTTAACATATTCTACTTTGTCAATTTCTTGATATGTCTCCATCTGAAACTCAAAGATTATTTGTAAGTTTATCTTCATTTAATATTGACTGCTAGTAGTTTTCCTTATATTTGAATTAATTATTGTATTTAACTATGTTACACAGTAGCGGTTCGTGGTATGCAAAACCAGCAGTTGCAGTATCAAAGGTACATGCTTACGCCTACGCGCAACTTCCACTCTACCCCCAACCTTGCTTCTCTTGTGTCTTTGCCTCCAAGCTCTACTGCTATGTTTATTGATTTAAGTATATTAGCAATTACTGAACTAACATATCTTTCCTGTTGGCTTTCGAACAAGGTAAACAATCAATGTCATTGCACGTTTATACGTTATGCATATACGACACTTTTACAAAGATTTTGATAAACAAGAGATAAATAGAATGTAGCATATGTTGTAAGACACGGAAATATAAACAGCAGGAGAGCATTACGGAAATATTAAAGAAAAAGAAAGAATATACATATACACAAAAATAAAGCTAACCAAAATTATTTTATTAAATAAATCGTACGTCGTACCTTATTTGAAAAGAAAGTCCATCCTTAGTTCTTTTCGAGCTGCAAATTTTTCTATTACTTGTTGATTAAAATCTGGAATACTGTTCACCAAGTCTCTCTCAATAGATAACATTGCCAGGGCAGATAGTCTCTCTTCTGTCATGGTATTCCGTAGAAAAATCTTTATTCTCTTTAAGGTAGAGAAGCGTCTCTGCCTCCGATGAAGTCATTGGAATAACGAGCTAAACCTTTAGAAGTTTAGTTATTTCAGAAAAGGTTGTCTCAATGTTATTGTGCTGGAAAAATTCTAATAAACTAACTGGTCCAGATATTGACGAAAACTCGGCAGTGTTATATATTATGGAAAGTTCGAAATGAACCTTTTTGCGTTGACAAATGGAGAGAAGTCACAAACGTTTTGAACAATTTCTTCTGGAAATTGCTTGCTGTATTCTCCAAACGTTTCATTACAGAATAAAGCGCCCGCCACAAGATGGCCAATAAAACTAAATCTTTGTTTAACGTTACAAATAAGCGCATCACATACTTCCTTCGCTTCCATGTTTAGTTGTGTGTTATCAGTATTTCTTCTTTTCAGTGTCTCCGACGAAACTAAAGACTCAATATCGATTTCTTCCTTTCTTATGTTTTCAACACTTTCTACAAAAACTGAAACATACTTTTGAGTACCTACCACATCAATGTCCTTTCTTTGGAACTGCCCATACGAGATGTCAACATGAGGTAAAATTTTGTGGAACAGGGTTAGTGAAAACACAAAGCTGCGCCTTGTAAGTGTGTCTATGTGCGCTCTTGCCTTCTCAATTGTGCTCGAATTTTTAATGTCTTCATTATTTAGAATATCTCTCAAACATTGAATTATTTCTTTTCTGTACAGATAAATTGTATTAACGCTGCGTGATGGAACATCTCGTAGGAACAGACCGGGGAAGTCTTTTCTTTACAATATCATCAAGTAATTTTGTACGCTGTGGACTTGTTGAGAAGAAGGAACAAACTCCCTGCAAAGTGGCAAAAAATATTCTAACATTTCTTACCACTGAAGCAGCATTGAGCATAATTATATTCAGCTGGTGGGCATAACAATTAACGTATTCGGCGTTTGGAAACTGTTGTTTATAGCTTGTACTCCTCCAGACGTTCCGGACATTACTGATGCGCCATTGTACGTCTGCGCAATTACCGTAATTTTTGTGTGGTCTCTTCTAACCCATGTTTTTCAAGTTCTTTTAACAGACATGACGACAAAGTTTTTGCATCGTGTTTAGGAGGTTCGAGAAAAGATCAAAAATTTTCAACTGGTTTTCCATTCAGTAAATGTCGATAAATGACGGCCATTTGAAAAGTATTAGCCACATCACTATTTTCGTCTGTAATTACAGCTAAAAATTCTGATTCAATTATTTCTTGTGAGATTTTGTTCTGGCAAACGTCTAACATAATACTTCTAACAATTCATTTTGAATTGTTTTAGATGTTCCCTTAAAGACATTAGCTTTCTCCAAATGAGTTTTCAAGCCTGTGTCAAGTTCTCCACTGAAATCAATGAGGCCACGAAAAACACCTGGGTTTGAAGATCTTTCTGTCGCGTCATGTCCCCGCAACGCTAATTCAAATGCACCACATAAACGTAAACAATTAATTATAATATTTAGAATATAACGATTATGTCTCACTCTTTCGTTATGCAAAGCTATATTTCGCCTATACTCACTGTTTAACTGCTGAGCTATATTGACAGTACAAAATAAAGCTAACTGTAATACATTTTTCATATGGGTATTTGTAGCCTGGTGTCCTTTAATTTATTCACTCAAATTATTAATATATTTTATGCCTATTTCAGTCCAAGCACGTTCACCCCAAAAAGCAAACAAGGGAAACAAAAGAAAACATATTTTTCCTCACAACCACAAAGCCAGTCTGTGTTGTTATAATACTCGATTTTAAAAGAGCGCTGAAACTGTCTCTTACCTGTTTTGACTGTTTGATTGATGTTTAAAATTGGTGTTGGACGCCCTAACCTTTTGATGAGTTGATTTTGAGTTTAACGTCCCGTTCAGCAACGAGGCTATATGAGACGTGGGCCTACTGATTAACATGAAATCCGAACCACATGAGCTCCCGCCGGGAATCGAACCCGGGTCTCCCACACCAAAGGCGCGTACGCTAACCGCTTAGGAACGAAGGAGCTCGACTTAACCTTTTTATTTCAACCTTTTCCTGCATCGGCTTACGAGAAAACGGGGTCCTGAGAAGACTGTAAATTGAATTCGTTTTTGGTTTTCTGTTACTGGAGTATATTTTAATATTAAAAATATCACTCACAGGCTAAGAACAGAAACACTATCACATTCTTCAAACACACAGTTACAATAAAACAGCACAATGGGATTTTTGATTGTAACAATATCATGCGCAAAACTTCGGACACACTCTGTATATCACTCCCTCTATTCTATTATTATTATTATTATTATTATTATTATTATTATTATTATTATTATTATTATTATTATTATTATTATTATTATTATTATTATTATTATTGTGAGTTTGTGGTTTGTTCTTCCAAACTGCCTCGACCCACGCAATACCCACACCTTCATCGCTGGTGATTGAAGGAATTCATAACTATTGCAGAAGTTGAGTGGCAGTTGCCAAGGTGTCTGCAACTGGATGGAGACAATACAACAGGATAGGAGCGATGCAAGAATAAATGTGCTTTCGAATGTTAAGAAATAGGAGCTCTCTGCGTATACTCAATCCTGTTGGGTTCAGTGGCAAAGTTTTTTGACATGAGTTTTAAGAGATTCATCAATACTGTTTTGTGCTAAAGAGTAAAGGATTATTTTTAGGAAAACATAATTTTAAAATTTAAAAAAAAAAATCTTTGGAAGTAAAAATCATATACAGTTGCACAACCGTGCAACATATAGTACCAGCCGCCAATGATGTTACAACAATCAGTTTTATTTGAAAAACTAACATGATGTTAATTTAATTTAGAAACATAGTCATACATACTAATTACGTATAGCAGTATGTAAATTGTTCTCAAAACCCTACTTCAATACTTAATGCATACGCCTGGGTATTGCATTGATTTCTGTACAAAGAAAAGAAAAAGATTTTAAACAGAGAACAAAATGTAGATGAATATCTAACAAAACTCTACATCAGTAATTTTAAAGGTTTAGTAAGTTCGTTGAGGAAGGGCACGGTGGCTCAGTGGTAGCGTTCTTACCTCTGGTGTGTGTGAGTCTCTGGTTCGATCCCCATCTACGCGTGTTTGTGGTAGACAATATCATGTCCTATTTGTTTTTCTCCTTGTACTCTCGTTTTCTCCGACATTCTCACTCCACCAATTATTATTTCATCATTTACTAGACGTAATCATATGTCTGCCTTAGTCTAAAGGTCAAAATTGAGGGATATTAAACTGAAAAAAATCATTTCATTTTTTAAAAGTAAGTCTGGTGGTATAAAGCAATTCTTCAGCAGCCAACTTCTTTAAGCTATGGGCCCGCAACATACAAATTTACAAGTGGTGAGAGGCTCAACTTCATATGATACTTCGAGTCAAATTTACGTCAAATCGTCAAATTTACGGGTGTCTATTAAGATATCGACACTCAAAACACCGATATAGCGAAAATTATATTCCTAAGAGAATCTGACCTAACCTAACTTTATATATCTAACCTAAACGGAATTTTAGATTTGTCACTGTTTTGTTGCCTGTGTTCTGATTGCCGGTGTATTGAACGCAACCCCAAATTTATACAAGTCAAGTTTTTTCTTAGAGAGTATTAGTTGAAGAAAGATCAGATTTATTCCAAATAGTAATACGATACTGTAAAATTTTATAGTAGTTACATTTCAACCATAGTTTTACTTACTTCTGTTTCAATGTGAAAATTATATACGTTCATGAGAATGACCAATTCTCCAAAGTCAATTTCCATAGAACAGAGTCGTAACAAGTCATAGAGGGTATAAGTCAGTCGAGTTCTTTGAGTAGATTTTATTGTTTTCATAAAGGGAAATATACAGTCATATATAATTGCTTCCGAACATTGAAGCAATCCTTCTTGCAGTCGTTCAACTTGAGAAATTTAACACTTTGCACTAGTTTCCAGAACTGCAGACTTACCTCTTGCCTTGACTACAGAAATGGATCACTTTGCACATCACACAATCCTAATTGAATGTTTTCATCTTGTTCTGAAATATCACACCTCATGGGATTGTTAGATACCTCATATTACCGAAATCCATAAATCGGGTTTGTAAACTCTACTGAAAGTTTGTCAAGAATTTCACTGCGTTATGATATGTTACGATCTCCAAACTCATCTATCACTTCTTCGAAACGATGGAAAATGAATGATGTTGCTCCTTCCAAACGTTGATCTACCTATAAAGGATTACTGAACCCATCTAGTTGTGCAACAAGGTCAAAAAGACTTTGGTTTCGTCCTTGCAACTTTAAATTCAGTTCATTATGTTGCTGTGTAATGTCTGTTAGGCATGCAAGACTGAAATTGAACTCCGAATTTTGCAGCTTGGGTAATACAGCCTTCAAACATTTGTAATTGATTTCACCTAGAAATTCGAAAACTTCCCTTCTTAAGGAAAAAAAAGAAAACGGCTGAGGCAATTTCCCTTACTCAACCAGCGAACTTGGGGAAAGAGAACCAAATCAGCATACTCCTATTCAAGTCCTTTTAGGATAGAAAGAAACTTGCGATGGGTCAATGATCGGTTTCCTCCTCTATGAAATAACACACTTTGTCACTATTAACATTTTCCGTTTCCAAACACTTTACACTTTGGTGAATAATATTGGTTGGTGAATAATACAATGCAGAGCTGGACAGATAACATTATCTTGATGCAGTAATCCAACTAATTCAGAATGAGATCCGTGCATTGATTTTGTCCCATCAATAACATCAATAACTATTGCAGACAGGTTCTTTGCACCTACAATTATATCTAACACTTTCATTACCGCTCCTTATATGTCCTTTCCTTTTGTAGTACCATGAAGTGGAGTGACAGCAGGAAAATCTTCATGAATATCAAAATCCTTCTAATGCAGTTTTAATGCAGATTAAAAGATGAGCTGTATCCGTTACATCGGTCGATTCATCAATGATCAATAAAAAATACTTAGACTGATCAATGGAGGTTTGTAATTTATTGCGAACATGGACACATTCTGCTCTTCTAGTAACAATTTGTTATGATAGAGAACCGTCTTTGAGTTTCGAGGCAATATTTTCCCCTGAGAGTTCTGACCATTTCTACCGAATATTGTTACACAAAGTCACTGTTCAGAACTGAGCGTTCTTCTTAATAAAAACTAACGGCTGTAAGTAATTGGTTAGGCAGCAACATAAAAACTAACACTTTTTTCTCCCAGGAGGGTCAGTGTGTGTGTGTAAAACAGGACACCAAGAAAGCAGTAGTAGCTACGTGTGTTACGTTATAATATCGCATTACTCATGTTCATTCAACGAATTAGTTGTAGTAGTTTAATTCATATAATCTTGTGTGTTATGAAGTGCAAATATATTTCAACAGTCTCAAAGCAAAAATGAAGAATTATTAAGAAACCAGCGCCTACAAAGGGATTACATCGACCAGTCCCATATAAACACGCTTTTGCCTTCGCTATTTCTGAACTCACAACAAACCAAGCGAGGTGACTGACTTTGAGTTGACGTAGGATTGTGAAAAAATATTTTGATCACTAACCCGTTTCTTCGACTCGGCGATAATTGTAGCGCATCTTTGTCAGCAGTAACGCTTGTATTTTCCTACATGGTTCAGGTTGTAATGGTGGCTGAGTTGTACTCCTTGTGACACGAGATAACTTGTAAACACACAAGGCATTGTGATTTATTATCTTGATTGTTCATGTAAGAAATTCACTTTCCCACTTACCTTGAAACTTTCGGTTTTCACCACTAATCTTCCTTTTCTTACTCATGCAGAAATGGCACTGACTCAAAAGATAACTCAAAATAATGTAACTCTATGTCTTAGGCACAGACTCAGGTGCCAGGTTTTCAACGACGAAATTCCTCCAGAGTGTCTTGAAAACCTATTTTGCACGAAAAAATATCCTTGTACTCTCAAAGTTGAGTGAAAATGGGATAACTTCCAAAACATGTAAGAAATGATAGAAAAATTAAATCACAAGTATAATCAATGTACTGAAGTTTAAAAATAACCATAACCAATCATTTTTCTCGTGGTCCGTGAATAGAAATCCTTCGCTTAATTTTTAGGTACCGAATGTGCCTAAATAAACGAAATAAAACACAACCCTGACAAATCTCAACCTTAAATTTATTTTTTCTGCGCCTAAAACACAATCCACTTTGTATATTAGTCCATTTTAACTATTTTTATTTAAAAAATTATGAACCCTATAAATATATAAAAATGTTAACACTTATCTTCTCGAGGGTAGCACAAGAAAAGCTCGTGGGCCGCATGCGGTTCGCGGGCCCGTGGTTGGTCATCCCTACTATAAAGTACAAACATATTGTGTATTTGCTAAAACAGAGCGGTTACTTTTTATTTTGCTATTCACAGTTCTTATTTAAAGGTGAAAAAACAAATATACTCATGTATTATTAAACGGAACAGAACGTTTGTATCTAGTAGTGTGTTTCTGTCTAGTAGTACTCTGCAATGTATTTTAGTCGTTTCCTAACAACCGTGGCTAGTAACCTCAGTATTTTTGCCTGTACTTATCGGATGAGTGTAATTGCTACTGCCTCCTTTTAATACGTGTTAGAAGTAAAATGAAATGAAATTTTGAGTTTTACATCCCGGCAAAGCTAAAGGAGACAGTGAAGATGAGAAATGAGGGAATGGTGGAATGAAGAAAGTGGGAGGAAACGAGAGAACGCCGAGGAAACCCACGCACACGGTGTGTTAGAAATATTGAAGATTTTAAAGTTCTTCTACTAGAAACAACTATAAGAAGCAAACTTATACTCACCGCAGACTAAATGCTTATCCAAGAAGACTTTTGGAAATTACTATTTTCATCTTCAACATACCAGAAATCCAAAACACAGTAACCCAGCTGGACTCTTATCAGAAGTATCCTCGATCAGAATAGCATTGACACAAGTTGAACTGCCATGTGTCAGTAGAAGCCCAACGATGCTTTAACCGTATAACTTGAAACTTTGTTCTGGTGGAGTGTCACGCGATAGGTGCTGCCACCATACAATGCCAGTATTTCATCTGTATTAACTGAGGATAAGACATGTTCTTGGTAATAAACAGGGCCCAGTTTGGCATTTTTCGATGTTATAAATAATTATTTCAATCTGATGTGAAAGCAAGTAATAATTATAAAATCCCTTAATAAATCTTTTTTGCGATGCGCACAAGGTAATATATGTCTTTTCCGTGAAGGCAATGCCTCGAATTTTCCACAATCACTTAGGTAGATCCACATTTCATCCATTGATACAAGACATTTCCAGCGGTCACCAGCGTAGGTGGCACTCGCACACGCTGTGGTGTTAGGGTTAGTCATACGTTTTGCAATATTCTGGTACACAACATATTGTATTTACTATAGTACAATGAAAGGATAGCATAACATTCAAAGTGTAACCCCTCGTATTTGACTGTTTGTAGTCATCTTCCTGCCAGTTGCAGGATTTCACGTCGATGGCACATCTCTTCCTTAGAGGCAAACGAAACGTACATTACGCTGCATACATACATTCTCATATGGGCCTGATTTGTGGTTAACTTGCGTTGCACAGTGTGGCAGCTCTTGACGATAAGCCTGAGTTCGAACTCATACAGTCACAGTTCACACATTAGATGTGCTTCAGCACTCATCGTAACTGTCACTAGAAACTGACTGAAGGTAATGACGGAGCGGCGACCTCTGTGAGAAATAGTCCAATTGCAACACTATCTCTTGAGCCAGTTTGACTTATGGGTATGGTAGATCAGGGCGTATACACGAATTTGCTGTTTCAATTGTGGAAATTACGTGAGTCCTATGACTCAACGTTGTATGTGCAAGCTGACCCGGTGATTATTTTGCAGCCTCACTGTGCGATGGATTGTATATACAATTCGTTGGTGATCGGGCCAGATGTAAAGTCTAATTCTTTGGCCATATCACACTACAGTAGTGGATTTTCATAGGCCATCATATTCCGGATCTTCTTTAGCACAGCAGTATTTGAAAAAAAAACGTATGCCTGGATTTCTCGGTGTTCTTCCACATTCTTCGTCTGACCATTTCATTCATTTTCATTACCATTGCCTTCTTTGGACAACATGGCATAATCCTAAACGTAAAACAAAGATATTTATCCTTATTATTTAAAAAAATATGCTACCATCAATTATTCGCCTCGCTGGGTTGAAATGAAAACCTTTAAAGCACAACTCCTTTATATCTCTCCCCCTCCCCCAAGTTAGGGAGCTTAATTTGGCATTAAAGAGCATCGAAAGTGTCACTATTATTCTCAGTCTCCCCTAAAACTATAGACTCGGCACAAATATTGGTCATTTTCGAACATTTTTAAATGTCTCTCCCTTCCCTATGATATAAAGCTTTCAGGCTGAACTTCATCTATGCTAAAAATTTGATCAAAATAGGCGGGGCGCGGTTCAAGCGGTACGAGGTCACAAACATAATGAATTTCATTTTTATATACGTAGATCGATATTGCGAAAAGTATGTTGCCATATGTATATACATATTGAAAGTTTGAAAACACTTTCTGTAATCTAAAGTTGTGTATTATTGAAGGAATAAGATATAAGACTTTTGATGTAATCCGGAGGCAAGTGGAGGGCATTTCAGAAAGACTGAGCTGGATATCGAGTGCGGGATCTTCCTATTCCAAGACAGCTATCTAATTTTATATTTCGTTATCAAAGCTACAGCTGTCGTTTGTACAGCTATCGTTATTAAGTACATCATATTTATCAATTCGGCACGTTAACCCACTACATCACAGGTCCGCAACTAGAGGGGAGCAGGGGGTCCTGACTCCCTTAAAATTTCATGACCTCTCCAGTCCTCAATACAAAATACTCGCACAAAAGTCACAATATAGATATTTGTAACATAATGTTTACTGACTTGGCCTCCTATCTTATTCATGCCCCCCCCCCCCCAAACTTCTGTGTCTGGTTGCGGGCCTGCTACATCCCCCATTTTATGACCCGCCTGAATTAATCTGAACAATGGCTCATCCTATCACAAAGCCATTGTTCCGAAATTGTTTAACTGTGGAGAAAATACTTAAGTGTGAATGGGAAAGAGTCGTGACGTACCCTTGCTAAAAGCGAGATTTTCGGCGGCATTTTGACACTACAACACATTCACCGTTTTACACAACAGCTGAGAAATTGATATACATGTGCATTCAATTCTCTTGCTCAAGTATAACCTGGTTTGACAGACACCAATGTCTGTAAGTAGTACAAATTAAAAAGAATCAGTTTTGTATTACTTGTTGAGGTATTAATGCCTTATAACCATTTATAGAAATCATATAAGGAAACCCGACTTCAACGTTTTCAGACCCCCAAAATCATTGACAGTTCGAACTCAGTTGGGTAGGTAATAACTGGTTAGTATACCAGCTCCTATCATTGTTATTGTTGGTTTCTGGATCTAAATTGAGTAGTCTGTATGTATTGTATGTACACGCATGTCCAAACTTATTGTTGCATATCTATAAATATGTTATTGTAGGAATATAATTTGACAACGAAATCACTCGGTATTTCTTAAAATGTTAGTATGTGTATAATCGGTAAAGACATGCATGTGGCAAATTTCATGTCAAGAGAACAGTAAATAAGAACAATAAAACGAAAATAAAACTTTCTTGTCCGTTTAGCAACATTTTGTTTTACGCATTGTAATTTTCGTATTTATAATTCTTTTCCTACGAAATTTACAACAAATATACATTTTCTAATGACACACATAAAATCGGTATTAAAAATACCGTGCAAAACTATTATCAAATTATATTCTTACATGAAGACAGTTATAGATATGCGACAATCATTTTGGACATGAGTGTACCTATCTAATTGGATTATCGAAAATGGAAAACAGTGAAAGCAGAATTAGAACCTGGGCTCACACACAACATAAAGACATGCACGCTGATCTTCCAGTCACAAGGTAATACCTGAAATTTACACACATTAATTCACATACCCACATCTTTCTAAAAAAACGAATATATTGATATGTTGATACTTTTATACATTATGACACTGTTTGACACTAGCACAACGAACGTGACAATAGCACAACGAACATGATTTTTTATCATTTCACACATATATAATCATACAAATGAAGAAATAAGAATAATTCCATGTATGTATATATATATATGACTACAACCAATAGCAGGGGGCTGCGCTGGCTCAGTGGTAGAGCGTTCACCTCTGGTGCTTGGAGTCCCTGGTTTGATCCCAGTTCGCGCCAAGTGAACCTTATGGTGGACAAACACCGTGTACATGGATTTCCTCGAGGTCCTCCTGTTTCCTCCCCTTTCTTCATTGCACCATTTCACTCATTTCTCATCATCACCGTCTCCTTTAGCCTAACCCGCATAATCGTGGAACGTAAAACTCAAAGATTTCATTTTATTTTCATTTTTGCAATTAATAGTTGCCTTTTATCTTTTGCATCTGGTGGAAAGTTACTTGCAGCAATGCTAATGCTAATGGAAGCCAGCAAGATTACAAAGGCAAAACTGAAACTTGATACGAAGGAAACTAAGTTGAGTATTGTAAATACAGGCTGAGTCTTCCCTTATCAAGCATAATATCCGACTTGGAATGTAAGGGCTATTAAATGTGAAAGCCATTCCTCAAGAAGATTTTGCTTTGTGTATATAGTATTTAAAGAATGTCGGACAAGGTCTGTTACACAAATAAACAGAGGCAACAGTACATTCTCCGTTGTCCGTTAAAGAAAGAAAATGAGGAAAACGTGAGAGCGGTTTAGAACACATCCAGCCATGATATTTATCCTTCAGCAACTTCTAGTTAAACAATAGCCAGCAATATTTCATGTATACACAATGGGCTTACACGCTTCCATTGCAGGATGCTGTTTTGGAGAAACAATATTGTTTCTGAAGGCAGCTGCTCGGACGCAAGACACGCGCTTGGAGCGGGTATTATTTCTGCCAAGTTGTCTCTACATTGTCACGGAAAACAGGAAGTTTCACAGTCAGACAAATTAGTGGACCTTTGTTTCTTTAGTTGCCCTGTGTTACTTCCGTGTTCTATTAGTCCATTAGATGAAAATAACACTTTAATTTTAATCATTTCTTTATAAAGTTAGATAATATGTTTTCATAGAATTATGATACTTGTTAACTTCTTGCTCAGAAAGCTGTTTCTGAATGTTCTGCATCCGAAATGCTATAATAGTATAAACAGAAATGTATAGTATAAACAGAAAATGTATAGTATAAACAGAAAATGTAGTAGTAAAAATGTATAGTATAACAGTATAAACAGAAAAACGTTCTAACTCCGACAGAAAACATTATATTACATATAAAACCTGCATATACAATATACAGTATTATTATTTTTGTCTCAGATTGTACTGTCAACAACAAAAGTCCTTTATTCCTGCCCAGTAATGACTAAATACGTTACAGCCATCTGTTATTGATTGAAGAATTAATTTCAGTTTAAAATCCCATTACAATACCAAGACGAAATCTTAAAGTGATCACTCTTCCGGTTGTATTGAAATCTTTGTGCTACCATTGGAGTTTGAAGAAACTGTAATTTAAGTTTATTGTTACATCTGAAAGACGTAATGTTGTTTCTTGTAAGAGAGTACGCAGCTCACTGTTAACAGTAGTAGACACGCATACTGGACCCGATTTTAGAAATTTATTCTGCCAAATCTGATAAACATATGTTATTGTGGGACACGTATTAAGAAAGGTAAACTGTCAAAGTTTGCTTCAAACATACCATAAGTGTTCTGTAACATAGCACACATTAAGCCAAACCTTCTGTAGCATGTTGCGGTCCATATCAGCGATTCATTTCATGGTCGTTTGACTCCTAGTCGTAGAAAGTAGACACACTGCGTGGAAACTAAACTTTGAAAGGCAACTTTTCGAAAAGCATGTCTCTCAATAACACATTTGATAGATTTAAGTCCGAGTCTATCATGTTGACCTTACAAAAGTAAAGAGGTTGCTCATTAGAAAATGGAATTAGTGTACATTGTAAAGGTTTTATTCATATACTCTCAGTTTGTAAGATGTTGATAAGTATGCAGTAATGTGGTAGTTGTCATTCGTGTAACTCGGATATTTTGCTCGGGAGCGGGACATGGCCCTTAACTTCTGAAAATTGCAAAAGCATTTCATATGCCCTTTCATAATAATGTTTATATTACCTTTTGAGTACAACCTTGTCCGTCCTTATTCTCTCAGTTCAAATTCTTTACTTCTCTCTCCTTTTCTGTGGTCTTTTAACATAGAATTTCTTTCAGATTGAACTCGTTCATTCTTTAATTTCTATTCCCCCCTTTTATTTTCAGAAACACAAGTTTCGTGTGTTTCAACCTGACACTGTAATGTAATGCAGATGCGACAAAATTTATTACATCAGAAGTTTGTTTTAAATTATATATTTCCTATGTTCTGTAGCTACTAAATAACTACTTAAGATGTATGCTAATTATGATATTCATAATTTTCTGTTACAGTTTTACACAAAATTTACTCGTGCAATTCTGAGCGAAAGCGAGGACATTTGTACAGGTACCAGCAAAAGTATCTCCCCCGAAGTGCTCTAATTCCATTACTTAGGGGTGCAGATAATTTGCAGTCTGATAAACGCCTGGGCAGATACAACCCAACTTACATGTAAAATTTGTAACGCTAATTCTGTTGCGAACTATATTACGTATGTCCTGATTCTAGATGTTTATGCAATACACAAGATTATCTGGAATAATTCAACACAGTAATGCATTTCATATATATATTATTATCCTTTAACGTATATCTTGTTCGCCACCTTAACCATTATCCGGGCAACCGGGGCCTCCCAGGCCCAGTAGCTTCATTTTTCTAAAATTTCTCAATAACCATACATATTTCGAAGACATAAAATACTGAATTCTTCTATCTTTCGTCGAAGTTAAAATCATGAACATGTGGAGTTGGTAAAGCTAATGTTTTTTTTAAAATTTGAAAATCTTTTCCTGACGTAACCGGGCAACCGGGGCCTAGGAGGCCCCGTATAACTTTAGTGAAATTCCTGTCAAATATTAGATCAAATTGTCACATAATTATATATTGAACACGTGACTATTGTAACCTTTAGTCGGAACAGTATGCGGCAACAGACATTGAATTTTGAGTGTTCTGCACTTAAAATATATACTGGGCCTGACAGGCTCCGGTTGCCCGTTTACGTTACGAAAATGTCTGGACCGGATTTGCTATTCTGCTTGGCTTACAAAAGCGTGACACGAAGTTTCGCTACTTGACAAAAATACATACCGGTACATTCTAGACTACATTCTAGACTAGTCTAAACAGTAAGTGACAATAGGCATTGATTTTGTGTATTCTGCACTTAAAATATAGACTGGGCCTCACAGGCCCCGGTTGCCCGTTTACGTTACAAAAATGTCTTGCCCGGATAAGGGTTAAAATACTGTACATTCAGATTACACAAGATGGTTCTTCGTTACATCTATATCTTTGTAGTTACTAAAGCAACGACATTGAAACAAGTGAACAAATCGTCATAGCAACGATAACAGACAAAATCTCAATATAATACAATATATTTAAATTATTTCATTATATAAATTCTTCTTCTTCTTGATAGCTTGTGCCTTTTTAAATAGCTCAATTTGCCCGTAAATACAAATAATACTTAAAAGTACATAAGAATTATACATTATCGTTGTATAATGGTTCCCAAATTACTGGGATTTCTTTACATTGATCACAATTAAAGAAAGAATCTTGGACCGTTAGACATTTCGTATAGAATAGTTACCGTACTATTTTGAAGACCCCTTGTGTATATATAAATTACAATTCATAAAATAACATATCATTTTCATTTTATTTCAATATCATTTTTATATTTATTCCATAATCATTTTTTTTCAAGTCTATAAAATTATCGACGATAAGGAGATATTCAAAATGTGGTACGTTTGTTGGTTATTTTTAGGCCCTAAATAAATTCTTTAATTTAACACCATTTATATTTGATAATAATAAAGTTGATGTACGTTAAAATACAACTTCACCTATTTCATTTATTCAGGCATAGTTAGCATAAATTTGATAGACAATATTTGTATCGATGCATAGACGCAATTCATAGAATATGAGTGAAGTAGAATTACAATGAAATCAGAACAAGATTCAAGTTAAAACTAAAGAAAAACAATTTAATATCACTAAAAGAATAACATTTTCAAATATATATTATTATTAGTTACTATCATTTAAAGAATTTAAAACATTGTCGTTTAAGTTTAAATTACTGTTTTTATATTCTTGCGAATACATTGCTAACGTGGCTTTAATCCAAACCACGTCAACCACATTTAGATTAAGCGACATTACCAAAAGATTCGATTAGGTTACATTGAATAACACAATCTTGATTACAGTTCTGCGTGTTGTTTACTTCACTAATTCTTTGGTTTCTATTTCGAAAATTTCTGCCATCTAGGTAATTATTACGAAATCTGGGATTTCGTGAGAAATTAGCTCGATTATTTACATTATTTCTAGAAACGGTACTATTATTATTTCTGTTTCTTCTGAAGTTAGGTCCTGTCGTATTGTCGCTACGAGTAAATCTAACATTACCTCTTGTACTAGGACTACAGTTCTCTCTGACATGTATATTTCGAACAGGAATATAATTAGCTTTATTTATTTATTTATTTATTGAACAAATTCCCAGATACAGCATAACTTTGCCATTTTACACAGGGACATGCTAACAAAAGAAAGAAAAAAAATAAGACAACAATAACAACAACATAGAAAAAAGAGTGTAAAAGTAAAACTATTCCGTCAAAGCTCGTTTAATTGCTCTTTCAAACACTGGGTAGCTCGAAAAAATGTCCACATCAGTTGTTACTTGATTATAACAGTTTGGTATTCTATAAAAAAGAGACCTCTGTATAACAGCCAACCTAGGACGGGCAAGATGAAATAGGTGGGTATTCCGGGTGATGCGGGAAGGGACACGTAAGGATAGTTCCTGAAGTAATATTTCCGATCTTAAGCTTCCATTAACTATTTTATGTAGATATTTCAGGTGAGAGATAATTCTGCGTACTTCAGGGGTCTGAATATTAAGATGTCGCAAGAGCTCCTTAGATAATATTCGAAGTGCAGGAACACGAAAACGGACTATAGCGATGAAGAAATTGAGAACAGAATCAAGTCTGGAGAGATGTGTAGGTGCTGCCATGGCCCATATGGGAGAGCAGTATTCGATCTTGGGCGCTATTAAAGTCTTATAAAAAGTTGCTAATGAAGAAACAGTGCGTAGTTCGGTGAATCGATAAAGAAGTCCCAACATGCGCATTGAATTCTTTAGTATTGAGGATATGTGGTCAGGGAAGGTGAGTTTTGAATCAAAGATGACACCAAGATCGTTATGACTAGCAGAATATGTGATAGGGGAATCGTTGATATGGTATGTGGAGGGGAAAGGAGACTTTTTCAAAGTAATAGTAATACTGTCACATTTCTTACTGTTGAGTTTCAAGTGCCACATTTCACACCAGCCTGTAAGGTAATTTATGTCTTCCTGTAGAGCAATTGTGTCATGGAGACACGATATTTCTCTGTATAACTTACAATCGTCAGCAAAAAGCAGAAGGCCACTAGGTTGAGCTGATAAGTGCGTGTAGAGATCATCCATATACAGGACAAACAGCAGAGGCCCAAGTACACTCCCCTGAGGCACCCCTGAGATCAAGGGTTGTGGGTTAGAAGTCGCCCCTGAAAGAACAACTCTCTGTTTACGGTCCTTCAAGTAGCTTGTGATTAGAGAGAGAAATTTGCCTTGTACATTAAATCTATTGGAGAGTATATGAAGAAGATGAATGTGACTGACAGAATCAAAGACCTTCGAGAGATCAAAGTAGATAACATCTAATTGAGTATTGTTATTCATACATTTGACTGCACAGGAAAGAAGAGTACTTAAGTTTGAGAGACTTGAGCTTTTCGGTAGAAAGCCGTGCTGAGAAGTATGGATGTAAGGTGAGGTGAATTTAAGTAGCCTGTCTTTGATTATTTTTTCGCAGATAATTGATATTACAGAAAGAAGAGATATTGGCCTATAGGAGGATACATGATCTTTAAGTCCTGATTTATATATTGGGGTCGCGTGAGCTAGTTTCCAACTGGTGGGATAATACCCTTCCTTGAAGCATCTATTGAATAAGATAGATAGAGGAACCGCAATAACTGAAGCAGTTTTGTTGAGAAAGAGAGGACTAATTGTATCGGGTTCAAGTGATCTATGTGGAGATAACGATAGCAAGAGAGCCAGAACTTCGCCCGGGGTGGTAGAGAGAATGGATAAAGTGTCCGAACAGATGGGGTGGGAGGGGGGAGATGGGTTGTAGAGGGAAGGGGGTAAATGTTTTGCAGAAGTAGTTATTGAAGAGGTCTGGTCTTTGATCCTCACTCGCTACAGTATTTTCATCTTGAACTGTTGCCGGTATGCCCGGAGATTTTGTTCTAGATTTAATTACAGACCAAAAGACTTTAGGGTTACTAACAGTAAAATCACCAATTAAGTCCATGTATTCAAACTATTTACGCCGCTGTACCTTCTTGACAAGACTTCTGATTCTAACAGTTTCTATTACTATTACTTTGCAATGTAACCTGACTTTCATAGTTTCGAACAATCATAATTAAATGATTGAAATTTATAGATTGTGACGAGATTAATACTTGCTGAAGCTTAAATGGTACCAATATTCGTACTGAGGCGGTAATACGGGACTCCTGCTGGTAAGGATGGATTTGTTTCAAGTCATTATACGCTGAGATTACAAAATCGTTAAGGCTTTTATCGACTTTTGGATCAAAACGTCGATTACTTAATTGGGCATCCCTGTCTGCCAACATGAAGTCATTTTCGAAATTAGCTAGCAAGAAATTTTTAAAATCAGAATAGTTATGTAAACTACCGCTTAAACCATACAGATCATGGCGGTAACAAAATATGTGGTACTATCTTAAGATAATTGACCTTACCTATGCCAATTAAGTCGCACTCTTGCTCAAAGTGTTCTAGAAACATACTTCCAGGGATGTCTTCTCTTCTGCCACTGAATTTGGTTAGTAACATTATTTCATTGTATTTCACTTTTAGATGTCGTTTTGTGTGCGTATGATTCCTGCGAGGTATCCTCCTTTCTTCATTCTCCGTATTTGAAATGGTGTCCTCCCTGTCAGAACAGATTTCGGATGAATCGTTGTTTTCTTCGCAGTGTCTTGGTTCAGGTCTCCTATATTCATCTCGCACGGCTTTGAGGACAGGATCAGGATTACAGTTGACTGCACTGATCTTCTCTTTAATAATACGGATTTCTTGCTGAAGTCTTCGAATTTGATTGGCATGTTCTTTGACTTGGTTTTCGACTATGTGAACCTTACTTTTCACCGATGCAAAGCTGTGAACAATCTGTTCCATCCTATTGTCAGTTACTTCCAATTTGGTATTTATCTGTTCTAATCTGGAATCCAACTCATGTTCTATTTGCTGTGTCACTTGTTCTAACCTAGTGTCCAATTTGGAATCCATTTGTTCCAATCTTGTGTTCAATTTGGAATCCGTTTATTCCATTCTGGTGTTCAATTTGGAATCCAGTTGTTCCAATCTGGTATCCAACTCATGTCCTATTTGTTGTGTCACTCGTTCCAACCTGGTGTCCAATTTGGAACCCTTTTGTTCCAATTTGTGGTTCATTTGTTGTCCTAGCTATTGTAGAAGTTTACTTACATCCATTAAAGTTTCATTTCCAGGAACATCAACTTCTTCAATTCCGGTATTCACATTCATTATGGGTCTTCTGTAAATTTTTCATTTATTAAGAAGCAATAAATAATCCTTGATGCTGAGAGATAATTTACTTTTACTTCTAACTGATCTCGAAAGTCCACGATTTCGGCAGCATATAATATTAACGCTAATTCTTTCGTGAATTATGTTACATATGCCTTGATTCTAAATGTTTATGCAATACACGAGATTATCCGGAATAATTCAACACAATAATGCATTCCATATATATATGATTATCCTTTAACGTATATCTTGTTCGCCACCTTAAAGTACTGTACATTCAGATTACACAAGATGGTTCCTCGTTACATCTATATCTTTCTAGTTACTAAAGCAACGACATTGAAACAAGTGAACAAATCGTCATAGCAACGATAACAGACAAAATCTCAATATAATACAATATATTTAAATTATTTCATTATATAAATTCTTCTTCTTCTTGATAGCTTGTGCCTTTTTAAATAGCTCAATTTGCCCGTAAATACAAATAATACTTAAAAGTACATAAGAATTATACATTATCGTTGTAAATTTCTCGGCACTTACAGCTGTTGGTAGTACTGAGACAGGTGTTTATGCAAGTAAAATTGTAAATAGATGACGCACGAAAGATTTCTCCATTCTAAGATTAATCTCTATGGTTCAGAGCGTGTTGTCCAATGAACACCATATTACAGCATTATACCAATATTGCTGTTTATATGATAAATGATTTCATTATATACAGTATGGTCAAAGAAATAAAAACACTGATCATGCATGAATCAGAAATGCTTGAAAGTAGGTGAAAATATCAAATCTAGAACAACTGCTGGAAATAAGTTTGTAAATCATTGTTTCCATTGACAGAACTTCTCCAATTCTCCTCATTCCAACATCATTTCTTTTTGCATAGGAGATCTTGCTTGTCGTACTAAAGTGTGCATTGAATTTGAAAGTGAAACATTTTAAAAAGTTTGAACCTGGCAGAGATTGAACCCGGGTCAGCCGAATAGAAGTTCAATAAGCTAATCACTTACCTACTTCCTCACTTCAGCTTCCACTCATACTATTCGCTAGTTAAAATCATTGCCTGTAAGACTATACACAAGATAATAATGATCGTATAAGGAGACGTTCCTTATGTGAGTGTCACAATGACTTACTCGAGATTTCCTTCTGTAACTCAAAAACAAAACATATAGACCTTCGTTAGTTAGGAAAATATCACAAAACTTTCTTTAAGTTGAAGTTACCTCATCATTTTTAACGATTGTCCCGATTTACAATACTAATCTTCGTTATCTTAATATCTAATTTCCAAAGAAGAAAAGACGGGATACATTATTTTCGCATTCTTTGAATTTTATCAACACGTGTAAAAATAAAAAGTTCTACTTGTGTCTTCCGTAACTACTAGTTTTTATTACCTTTGTATGAAAAATTTGTGACAGATAACTGACGACTGTGAGGTGGAGGCCATTGAAGTGTTCGAATCCCTCTGGAGAGCAAGGTCGGAATTTTAACTGTCTTCGATATTTCTGTGTTCGTGCCGCTGTCGTGTTTGGAATAAGACAAAAGGCGTGAGGTGTCAATGGCGAACAATACCACGGTTGGGGTAAATTTAAAAATGAGATTGGCAAGTGGTATGAACTCGTGCGGCAGTGACCCGCTCACGAATCCCGTCGTGGCAATTACTTTTTCCTAATAGGAAGATATTGTTTCCGTAATTGGTATTGTGATTCTGTTATTTCTTTATAATAATAATATCAATAATAATATTAATAATAATAATAATAATAATAATAATAATAATTATTATTATTATTATTATTATTATTATTATTATTGGAAAGTCGAGACTTGGCTACACATTTTATAAAGATTTTGATTAATCAAGTCTTTTCTGTTGATATGGAACGCATCTGAAATGGTGAATTGCTTAAAACATCAATATTTCTAGCAGCAGTAGCAGTAGTAGAAGTACTAGAAACATAAGAAATTGCTAGGAAACAATAACCTTAGTTTTAGATCAGTCGTATTTTTGACCCACACTAATCGTATGCCTTATTTATTCGTCAATTGTTCGTTATACACGTTACGTTCCCAGACAGTACGAATCAAGGTTGATTCGGCTTGCGTCATCTTGTAGTCGTGTTTCGTAGGTCAATTTTCTATTGCGAGTGCACTGAAGAAAGTCGTCTCAACACTAAGACCGAGGGAAATTGAATGTTTTCTGTATTATCTTACATTGGAAGTATTAACATTACAAACGATAAAAGTTTCCTTTAATTACCCAATGGAAATCAACCCATTGCCACCAGGATGTGAAATCAACACTTATCCTACTACTCTAAGACATCCTTGTCAATTAAGGGGAGAAACTTGGTGTGAAATATCTTCAGCAAATTGCACACCTTTACAGTTTCAATGTTGTAAAACTCTTGTTTTCGTCATAATAAAATAAAAAGTCTTATGTAGAAACAATAGTCAAAAGAATTCAAATCTAAATTGTCAAAGTAAATTGTTGAAAATGAGTGATTGAAGTAGTATTAGTGGATGTTGTTGCAGCATTTAGATATGAGGAAGTTTAACGTCCTGCTTGAGCATCGAGGCTAATGTTAACTGAAGCTATAATTTGAATATATGTCTTGGGGTATTTCTTTGTAATTAAATTCTTCCATGAGCTATTAATATACATTGCCGATTGTCGAGTTCAACATTTTATCCAGTTTACTCCATATTGGGGAAATAAAAATATCTAACCATTGACCTACGAAGACGTAAAGTGTGACTCGTGCACTGAGACATTCCACACGTCTTTTCTGTTTATTATGTTATTTTTGTGGTTTTGTTTTTGTGAAAAGTAGAAAAAGAAAACTTATAATGTAAACAATCTGAAACTCAAGATATAACATGCCAAAAGCGTCGATGCACCAGCGATGTGCAACTAGCGACCTCTCGGCAAAAATTGGATGAACCGTAGCGGATTGACAATCCGCTTTGGCTCCACTTCCGTTTCGAGAATTATACCACCAGCATAACCAGCAGCGACAGAGACGCCACGAAACGCCAATGAACCACAAAATTACTGCCCCAAAATATGTTAAATAGCCTATATACGGGATTCGTTTACATTAAAGTCATTTAAAAAAACACTAAAAATAATCTCACGGGGTTGGCGTGAACTGCCAACCTTATGATCAGTAGGCGCATATTCTTCCGACTTCGCCACGGAGGCGATAAAGATTTCATATATAGAGGGATATAAGACTTATTTTTGATGTCATTTTAATTTGGTCAATGAGAGTGCTTTTTTAACCATATATATTCGACGATAACCGTTTGAAATCAGATAAAAAACGTTCGCCATGTAATTTTACAATTAAATTACGCGCATCTATTTAATTTAGAAACAATTCGTCTGGAAAAAAATATTATATATTAATAACCACATGCACATGACTGGCGGTAGTTCGTGTTGATCCCTTCGGTATTCTTCGCGACGAATCGAAGGAATGCTGCCAAAATGTAGTCCTCGCTGTAGGGGCGTACTGGTCCAGGCGGGAAGGCTTGGATTCCCGCCTGAGTCCTTTGAGTCAATATTATTATTATTATTATTATTATTATTATTATTATTATTATTATTATTATTATTATCATTATTATTATATACTACCACTGAAGTAGAACTAATTTCATGCGAACGCATATATATGATAAGATCGCCTTGGGTACGGCCACTGCCACGTGGACCCTTATAATTTGTTTTATCGAACGCTGGCTAAGCTCTTCTAAAAAGACGTACACCAATAACAACAGGACTCAATTTTCACAGGCGAAGTTTAGTGGCCTATTTTAAAAAGAATGAATCCCAGAGGGCAGAACTGCCATAATGTCATATTTATTAGCTATATTGGAAACAGTTATATGAAGGTAAATTGTGGCAATTTTGAAAAATTGCCCCAGACGATTTTTTTTTCCTACGAAATTTCTTTCTTTCTCCATGTTATTTAAACTAAGTATCAAATAACTTACTTTAAAATTTTTAAGTCTTTTCAGGACCCCATGATAAGAGGCTCTGTATGTTGAGCAGAGCACTCAAGTTGATTTTCTTCCTGATATTTTTATCTTGATTTTTGTTCCATCTTTCTATCTTCAGCCGTTAGTCATTTACGTTTACAGGAGGGACCACGGTAGCTCAGTTGTCGAGCGTTCACCTCTGGTTCGTGGGGTTCTTGGTTCGCTCACAGCTCACGCAAAGTGAACTTTGTGGTGGACAAACACCATGTTAGTGGGGTTCCTCGGGGTTCTGCTGTTTCCTCCCACTTTCTTCATTCCACCATTTTTTTTTCATTTCTCATCATCACCGTCTCCTTTAGCCAAGCCGGCATAACTGTGGGACGTTCAATTTAAATATTTATTTTTACTTCATTTACAAGTGTGTTCTCGAAAGTAAGATTTCGAATATTTTCGAAAGACAGAGATACGTTTATTTTGAATAGTGTTTACGTTATTTTAAAGCATACACATTTATATATTTTTCTACAAAATGTCTTTTCAACTTATGCATTTTTGTAAATGCTATGGCAGTTTTTTATACCCTTCTTACCAGCTTTTCGCCATGTATTTAAGAAAGTGTTGAACCTCGTTTTTCACGTCTGTTGGAGAGCGATCCGACCAAATGTTCTATAAACTTGAAGGAATAGATATTAATTACTGGTTTAATTAATCTTCGCGACTGTCTCGTAGGAAATTGACGATCTCCCGCACCTTTCTTCCGTGGAGCTCAGTACGACCAGCTTCAAGTTTCCTATACCACTTGCGACATTTATGGCATCCATGCACGACTTACCTTACACTTCCGTCAATTGTTTGTGAATTTAAATCTTTATAACACCTTTGCATTCAAAAACCGAATAAATGTGCGAACTTTGCATTTGGCGATAGTGCCAAGCGGGAGTTCCATTACGAACGGCTGTCAAAAGTTGGGTGTCCCGGTATGATTCGCTCGCTCATGCTTGTTTGGGGGTGGAGAAAACAAAAAAAAAAAGAAAGAAAATCCGCTTGATCAATTTCCCTGCGTCCCCAGCGTTACTTTTGGGTTCCTATTGTATAACCATTGGACCTTTTATTTAGTTGCACAGGAATTAACAATTTAATGGTGCCTATTTCATAAACGATACTCACACGAAACTGTTTTCCTACGAAAGTTGTTTGCTTTTCCAAAGATCCAAAGATCCAAAGATTACGTACATACGTTGCTTTTTTAACATTTTCGGGAGACTCCTTGCTGTCCTATGATAGGGAGCAATGTGGGAAAAAGAGAATATTTCCAATCGATGGATCCTCTGGCATTTCCATATCAGACATTTTGATTTATACTTTCGTCTCTAACCGTTTTTGATTTATAAAGTACTTGGCGTTCTTATCTGGAACAACCAGTATGTATAAAGAATGTTCTGTTTGTACCTGTTTTGGATAAACTTACTGTTAGACTAAGTAAAATCTAGAAATAGATGAAAAAGTGATCGAAAAGTCTGAAATATGGACATTCAATGAAATCCTAAGTTTTGACCAGTAGAAATGATTGATAATAGTAAGCGAAAGATTTTGGCAGAATAAGAAAGAAAGCATAATCAAATGCTGTAAATCACTTCTGTTTTTGATGCGAAAGTAAAGATAAATGGAGATAAATGCTGGGGACTTCTATTTTCGAAGGATTAAGGCATAATGATGAATAAGCAAGGGCGACCATGTTGTGGTTTCCAAGGGGGGAAAGTATAAGCGACATTTCAAATGTAGTCTTAAATTTTGCGGTAACTATTCTAAAATATCTATTGGGTTTTCAATCTTTCGAAGCACAATTTCCTCTAAAGGTGGGGGCGATCGCCCCTCCTTGTCCCTCTGATGGGCGCCCTTGTGAATAAGTAATACATTGAACGTTTTGCAGCAAATATTAGATAACTGTAATATTCATGAATTGCATATGAGCATTCTTAGCGTAGTGTTGTTTTCGTATAGTTACTATCAATAATATGGTTACAGCCTACATCCATTTTAATCTTGAAGACGCTAATCACTAGGGCTCACAACTCATAATCTTCAAGACAAATGAAAAATATATTTTTTAAACATTGAAACACATAGTTGAGTCTGACAAAAGTACTGATAAATACTGGTGAGTTGACGAGTCTATTAATCACAAATAGTTTAACTACTACTACTACTACTACTACTACTACTACTACTACTACTACTACTACTACTACTACTACTACTACTACTAATAATAATAATAATAATAATAATAATAATAATAATAATAATAATAATAGACTTACTTTCAATATTCTAAGGATCAGTATAGATTGCATAAAGATATCAGGGTCAGTTTTAATATTCAAAACTAGTATTACTTTTTGAAAATTTACTTTTCTTCTTTATATAAACACTTAGGCTTTCACAGAACTTGTGGAGTGATAGTTATAGAACTAGTTTTCTGCTGCGTAGTATTATAAGAAATTTGGTATAACATATAAGCAGTTTTAAGCGCTGTATTTAGCTCTTTTTTTTTTTTTTTTACAAATAAAAAGCACAATTCCTTGAAAAGCTTCTTTCTTGAAATTTATTTCAACACATTAACTCAAATTAAACAAAATATACTCTGAAAGCTACTTAAAACCAGCGCAGGCAAATTTGACCCCCTTTGGCCCTTCACGTAACGGATGCGAGCACAGATTTTCTAGGGTTAACCCACCACCAGCACTGATTTGAAGGTAGAAAGTAGAAAAACAAAGAGAAACAATTGTATTGGCTCGAATGAAATCCTATTAGGATTGGATAGCAAAACAAAATTTTAAAAAATGAAAAGTAAAAAACTATATTGAATAGTGACTTTTGTACGAGCATATGCTTCAAGTAGACGTCAAACAATCGTTTGAGATTAGTAGCGGAAAATTTCTTTCCTTTTTTTTTCTAAGTATACTCAGAAAATTTGGTCTTAGAAGCTTAACTGTTAAGAAATTGCTATGCTAAAAATATACTGCTACTACTATTACAACAACTACTACTACTTATAAAAATAATTATAAAACTTTCATATAAAAGTAATAAATTGTATTTCGCCAAGATTGCTAATTATTTCAAAGATTAAAAAGTAATGTGTACTAATGAAGTTACGTATGTAACGCACTATGGGAGAGGCCACTGTACTACCAGTTATCACTGTGTTCCAGCTACTTTTCTTACATTCAGACACCAAGACCATATTTTTAAAAGTCGATGAGTTAACGAAGTAGAGTCAATATGTTGAGTGCAAGTGCTACTAAGGGTCTTTGCGTAAATTCAGATTATTTTGTCGCATTATTTTGTCCAGTAAAAAAATGGATCTGGCCAGCATTGCTCTGGGGGCTTATCCCCAAGTAGTTCCGCTTAACTAGTTATCATGCCGGATTCTTGTCAAGATTCAAAGCTGGCTACCATTAGACTCGAATATAATCCAATGAATGACATGCTGTACAGGGTGGTCCGGAAGTGGGCGTACCCACATTTAACTTTCAGCAGTATAATGGTAGTTATGGTAGAATATCTGTACACAGTTACTCTGAAGTCTTAAGAGTTATAAACATCGGTATGATCACCATCCATGTCGTAAGACAGCTGAATTCTGCGCCAAGTTCACGCAGATGTTTTGCGGAGATATTCCGGAGTCACGAGGGTGAAGGCGTGTTCCACAACTGCTCGTAATTCCTGCGTTATGTGACATCCAATGTTTCTTACTTGTTGCTTTATGAAATCCGAGAGAGCATTGTCTGGTGTTGTCAGATCGGGACTTTTTGGAGGCCGGGCAAAGGGAACTGGTGAAGATGCACAACCTCGTCCAATCCAGCGGCCAGGAAACGTCTGATTCAGATAATTGTGCACCTGAAGCGCTAAGTGCGCTGATACTCCATCCTGCTGTATCACAACAGTGTTTTTGATGTCAAACAATGCCAGACATTGCTAAGCAATGTTACCAGACAATGCCAAGCAATGTTACCAAACAAATGTGGGTAAAATCTAAAACTGTTAGAAAATACCAATTAGGGGTACGCCCACTTCCGGACCACGCTGTACAAATTTAAGTCATATATAACTGTACTAACATATCAGTGTATCATCAATACATGATATTAAATCTAAACTTTCTTAGATTACGATCATAAGTATCTTTGTTTACACACTTTGAGAAAGAAAAATATCAGTATGTGCACAAGAGGCTGCACTTATATATGAAGAAGAGATTCACAAACTCGGAAAGCTAAACTGTACGTAGATTCTGTGACTATTAAATCATATTGAAGATATTTGCAACCTTTAACTCAACACATCTGTTTTCTTAATAAGAAAGCGAGAACACAAGGCTATTATGTCAACAATGCGGATATATATAATTTATGTTAATATTTATTTGAGGACCCTGAGTGAGATGCCATTATGTTAGGAAATACACAATATTACGTTATTTTATAGAGTACCTTTGTTGAAGCAAGTGTCAACGGTGTGACAGTCCTCGTTACCTCCAGTCAGGAGTTATAAGTTAAGTTAAATATGAGTTCAAGAACTGTTTCTAATTATTTCTGGCATATTTGATATTTTTTTCCATAGTTTTCTTTATGTAATAGAATAAACAATCTTCCCTTACAGAATACTTGAGTGATATTTCATATATGCATTTCCCTTACCAGTATGTTAGAAAGAACACATAACGTCTGAAAAGAACAAACTAAGAACTAGAAATGGGTGAAAATGTGATTGTAAAATTTGAAATATGGACATTCAATGAAATCGTAAGGTTTGACCAGAAGAAATGATTTATAATAGTAAGCGAAAGACTTGGACAGAGTAAGAACGAAAGTTTGTAAAGAATTGATCATGTGATCACAACTTTTGATGGCGACCTTATCATTACTCTTGTTAGTATGTAATCGGATGAAATAGCAAGAAATATTTGACTATTGAGAAATAATGTATGAAACAATGGTCAACATCCTTTTTACCTCCGAAATACAAGTAAGGCATTAGAATTATGTTTATAGTAACTGATAAACAGCACTTTTACGGTGATACTTAGATGTTGGGTGAGGAAGATTGCTTGCTACAGTGAAATTTAAAGTATATTGGCGGTAGTTCGCTACTAGAATGGTCACACATACCAAATTGGTCTGATTGTTGTAGCTTGAGAAAAGAAGCCGTTTGTCAGTACACATGTTGGCTGAAATAATTGTGATTGAGACGACAACATGGATATTAGTTCCATTGTTGGTCGAAGTGACAGGTACATTGCGGATTGGAAGGCAATGGAAACTACCACTCTATTTTCCCCAATTTACTGGTAACAAAAAGAGAGTATATATATACACACATGGTCTCTCCGAGGTAAAATATAGATCGGAAATAAAATTACCCCCACTTGAATCTCCCAGAGGGGATGTTTCAGGAGGGGCTATTGAACGAGAAAGTTATACTGTGTAGAAGGCCATTGGAGGGAGGAAGAGAATCAAGAGTAAAAGGTTCAGGATAGAGCATGGATCATACGTACCATGTTACAAGGAGGGAAGTTAGAACATTTCAAACAAAAAATGAAAAAAAAAAAAATCTAGACTTGGTAAGAGTTGTGAAGTTAGATGGGAATAGCAGAAACGAAGAATATAGAATGTTTTACTCGGGTAATGAAAAGGATGTCGTAATGGTGTGGGAATAATTCCGGGCAAACGCCTAAAGGGGAAGGTAGTAAAAGTACAATTTACTAATGTCAGAGTTATGATGTTAAGAGTTAAAGAAAAAAGAAAAATCTAGTAGTGATAAAGATACATCCACCGACTTTTCTCATGTACCTGAAGAATTAGTGGCAAATTATATATATATATATATACATATATATATATATATATATATATATATATATATATATATATATATATATATATATATATATATATATATATATATATATATAGAAATTATAGACAGTAAGGAGAGGGATTCATGTGTAACCATTGAGAAGAACAGGAAGGTACTGACTTATGTAAATATGATTTAGGCGAGAAAAATTAGCGAGAAGGGGAACTGGTCAATTTCTGTAGACAGTATCCACTTGTACTGAAAACATTTGGTTCAATCAGCAAGAGAAAGAAGAATATATATATATACAAATGAAAACCGCAATAGTCGGCCCAAGATATCAAACCAACAATATTATGAATTAGAACAGGTATAGAAATAGCTTGAAAAACGTAAAAAGCATTCGCGGAGCTGATATTTTCTCCCATGGTAACATTGTGATGGCCGAAGTGGGTATTCAAGTGGTCGAAGTTTAAAATGACGAAGTAATAAAATTTTACGTACAAAAGTTAGGAGAAAAGTACTCGCAAGTGGAAATCATAGGGGCAGGCGATAACAGGCAGCTATATAATATTTAATTTTGCATATAGCAATCTGCACAAGAAGGAGTAGGTTATCGCGAAAACAAAATGGCTAAGAAACCATGGATTACAGAACAGATGTTTCAGAAAATCAGGGAAAGGAGAAAGTGAAAACAGAATAGAAGAAAGCAGAAAAATGTACATGAAGGCGAACAACGAGTTACGAAGATAAAGCAACTGAAGAATTTTACAAAAGAAAGTGTGAGGACAGAAGAATGGAAGGAGTTGGAAAATATGAGGAAATGCAGAAGGAGGTCAAATCTATGCAACTTCGGAGGAAATAAAGAGGTATCTTAATGGCAATAGAAAACAAGAATAAGAAGGTAATCATCAAGAGATCAAGAGGAACGAATTCTTTGGAAGACGGAAATAATATATTGAGCACTTTATGAGTGGAGATAAATGGTGTAGCGTTAAAGTAGAATATGCGAGAATGATAAAGTGTCTAACGTGTTTTGGGACGTGTTTGAAAGAGCTATATATAAGATTAAGTAGGATGGAAGAGCAATCGGAATAGATATACACAAATCAATTTCATTAAGAATATGAACAGGAGAGAATTGTTCCGACTATGTAATGAAACATATGACATACGTGGGCGGCTATAATTTTCCTGAAAACGATCATGTTACTGTTGGCTAGGAAATCGATCCCAGAGAGATGTGAGAATTACAGAACTATCAGTTTCATATTACAAGCAAAAAAATATTCTTCGAATAGTAAACAGAAGGTTGTATGGAAGAACAAATGAGGAAATTGAGAGGGTACAGTTTGGAGAGGTATGGGCACAAGAGATCCAATTGACCTATTGCGGGTAATCGGTGAAAAATTTATAGAAAAAGGGAAAGGGGCGTATGGTGTATTTATAGCATACAGAATAGGTTTTTGACCGAGATTTGTTGATGAGAGTTTTAAAGTATGGTTGGAATGGAAAATTTGAAGACTCATAAAAGACTTATATATGAACCAAAAAGTATGACTAACAATAGGGAAGAAAACGACAGAGGAGAGTGCCGAATTGGAAGAAGAATTAACCAGGAATGTTGTCTCTCGCCGACGTTATTTAATATGTATCTATGTATAAACCGCATCTCACGAGGTTGCAAGGCTGTGGAATTCGGTCTTAGCGACCCTTCCAGCTGAGTTTATTCATCCACTCCCGGCTGTGAAGAATTTTTACAGCATGGCCAGTCTTAATATCTAACTTTCCTTCTAGAAATCACAATTCGAGGAAACAAAGAGATGCAAGTGATGGATGACGTAATTACATAATTTAATAAAGGTAAAAAGTAGATCTACTTTCAATTAACATAATAAGCTGAATCCATTATATGAACTAGCTAATCCTTAATAGCATGTGGTTTCCACTCTTCAGTTTCTATTTACAGTTTAACCTCGCTAAGCTAATTTCGTTAAAATAGAGAAAAGCCATATGTAAAGTCTTTTTTGTCTAAAGTTGGAGGTAACCCTTTTTGAAGTTATCTTTGTCGTTAGCTGAATTCACTTTCTTAAGTTCGTTGACGTAATTAATCCTTATTACGTATGGAAGGGTCTTGGAGAAACGAAGCAACGGATGTGGTGTTAGTTGTGTGCATTGTCCATTCTCAGCATGGCACTTCACACAATCTGTTTCACATTTATCACATGGCTATTGGTTCACATTTGTGAAGACTACTCTCATTTCACGATAATTTAGAACTTGTTTTAAGTTCTTCCAGTGAATTTTTATTTAAGTGTGTATCCATTCGTGGTTCAAGATAAAGGATTATCTTTAGTCACTTATTGACAAATCACCCATAAAAGATATCCTACGATAGAGGAAAACTAAAAGTACTAACTGCAACTTGTTCGTTTCATTTGTCCGAGATCTCGCTTTTATATTGGATGCCAAATACCCAAACTTTTCCTGTTTTAGTTTTTCATATCAGAAAAATGCTGGGATCGACACTTAGAAAAGCTCGAACCACTTTCTTCCTCATTTTATGTTATAAAATGTAAGGAGGTAAGGACTTGAGATAAAAGTATACGTGCAAGATGCCAACAAAGGAAACAATGTGAAGTCTAGTCTAGTGGCATTTTGATGTTATGACATGTCCAATAATCGCAAGTTTTCTCACCTTTCTACGTATGAACTTATATATAACAATATTAATTAATAATAATGTCCTCAGCTAAATATATTATCCATAAAAGCATTATGACACAATTTGAAATAGATGAATGCAAAACATTTTCTACAAAAAATAAGTATTTATTGATCCCGGTCGTGTGGTAAGAAAGTTCTTTAGAGAACTTCCATTGCACTTATTAGACATAGCTGTCCGTCAGACCATTGCACGGATTTTGCTCTACCGTAAGTTCCACTGTTATTTTATACTCATGGCATTTCCCAGGCCCGTATCAAGGGGGGCTTAGGGGGACCGGTCCCCCTAAAATTTGACTGACCCACCCCTAAAATGTTCACGCTAAGCTTGCAAATGAACTATAATATGGTTGGATCGGGGCTCCCTAACTTCTACCGCCTCCCCCTACAATTTTGGGCTGGCTACCGGCCTGGCCTTCCCTTTAGTTATGATTTAGTCTAGAGTTAAGAACTCTTTCGTTTTGTGTGAGTCGCAAATTGAAACAACATAACCTAAAAAAGGTGAACTCTACTTTTCGTTAATCATCAACAAAGCACAAGCCCATTATCGAAAAAAATAATGTATATTATATTTAAGATAAAGAGGCATACTGTATATTTAAGATGTGGTGACTGAAATTAAAGAAAGAATACTTTTATTGCTGAGGGTGATTATAATGTAGGGGTAGTTGGGTTAAGTGGGGACAGTTTTTGCAACGTTCAACTTTCAACTATTGTACCAGTAATAGCTTTCGGATTATGAAACTGAAAGTATGGTCATTTTAACTTTGGTTTGTACACTTGATAAACATAGGGTCCATTTTGAAGCAATGTAAATACTTGTTCCGCAATAAAATGTTTATTAAAAATCAGTTACTATCCCTACTTACCCCGCTTTTTGGGGTAAGTTGGGACAACCCTATTTCCTTCCATATGTTAACACAGGCAATAAAGAATGGAAAGTGACGACAGAGTACCTGTTGCCTACTGCTGATAGGTCAAAGTTACATATTTCTGCTGTAGTTCTAGCCAGAAATACAACATTTTGAAAATAGTTGGCAAATGTAGAAAAAAACATGGCAAATGTAGAAAAAAACAAGAAATGTCAATATTTCAAAATATGTTTTATTTTGTTCAGAATACTCTGATATTAGCAATATTTGCTGGACATCATTTACTTATCACAGAAACATTGAAATAATGAAAAATATGTTATTACAGTTGCCCTGAGGCTTGATATTCGGTACTGGGAAAGTGGAGACAAACAAGATAAGCTTTAAGGTTTAGTGTTGTACATAAAAAAGAGCTCCTGATGAGGCACGTCTCTGGATTATAACAACAAAATACTGAATACTAACAAATGTACTGCTGAATAACAGTTCTACAAATGGACAAATAAGAATAAATGTAGGCTAAACCCTGAAGCCTATGTAGATTCATAAGGCGTTGCCTTAAAAAGTGATGACTATTACTGAGCATTGTAAGGCATCTAATACAAATCTATCTATAGTTTATAGGATACAAATAGAGTCTACACAAAACATTGACTGCATGGACTAGATTTGAAATCTACAGTTTTGCTATAAAGAAACGACAGTATTATCAGTATCAGCTACAATTGAAGACTTAATTACGAAAGACATCACAAGGTCAAACTGAATAGGGCCATAGAAAATAGCTCTTTTGTGTACAGAATCTACATCTTCTCGAAATGGAAAACGAAATTGCATGCCAATTCGTTCAAGGAACTTCATTTCATACACATTTTTGCTAACTGACTTTATGACTCTACCAATATACCAATTTTTCACTTAATCAGCTGCTCATTTTCTTCCACTTGCGCTAAGTGAGGCATTACCATTGCACTATCATTATCATCTTCGATGTATTATCGGAATACCTGCATCTGTGTCACTGTCCTCACTTACCCCACAGGTATAAAATTTGTGTCCCCACTTACCCCACTATACAAAAATGTGGGGTAAGTGGAGACACTTCAGTTGTACATGTACTGAGAAGCATAACACAGTACATTCAATTTTTATAAGTACCTAAGCATTTCTTCTTAACCGTACAATGTTTTCCCCAAGTATTTCTATGACAATTATCTCAGGATAGTCAAGCGCTGAAAGCTCTACGAAAGTTGATTGCATGGTAAAACATGGACCCATTTTTGGCTCAGAGTTATTCTTTTATACTCTTCATAAAACCACTCTACCAGACGAATGGCACTATGTCCACAGTCTTCAAATTTGGAGAAATTGTTTTCATACGTTTTTGCAGATTTTAGAGAACGCGCCTGTCCGCACTTACCCCAACTACTCCTATGTAATTGCTTGGATTGTATTCCATTCTTAATCCTTCTTTGTTCATTCTTTAAAAGGTGAGCATTTTTAAAAAAGTACTCTTAATTTGTCATTTATTTCCTATTTCCGAATGTTAATAAATATATAGTTAAAGGGAATATATTCAGAGTATGAAGAGAAATATCATTTGATTGTTACCTTTCTGTTAATGCTCGAGTTTTTTAATTTCGGTTTTCCACTAATCTTTCAGAATGAATCATTCCAGTTTGTTACTAAATTCTACTGCTTATTTGTATGCGTGATAAGTACTTCTATTAACATGTATATAATTTTAATGTGTGAAATTTGTTCAGATTCCGAGTCAAATCTGATCAAGTGCCCCTAAATTTGTCCTTATTAGCCAAGCATAACTGCAGCTGAAATGGATAATTTTGGGTCAAATCGCTCACGTTGATAAGTTGTTGGATAGTTCTTTCATAACCGTAATTACAAGTATCTCGATACGATACTAAAAAAGAAAAGAGGTTATATTTTGAGTAACCATTGACAATTAGTTATTGAAATTTTGTTAACAAAACTAAAACTACTTAAAAAAATGTTTGGAAAAACTTCCTTTAAAAACTGTAGGCAGCCGTTAGACCGACAAGATAAACATTTGTTGACAATTTCCTGTTTTGACCAATCAAAAGGAAACATTTGCATTCATGTTTCAACTACATATTATATGTATCGCAGTAACTACCCTTCAGTTTTGTATAAATTATCCCGATATTTGCATTTCCATAATCAATGTTCGTAAGTGCTGTAAGGAAGTTTTGGGAACTGTAAGAATAACAGCTAATTCCTTTAGGTAATAAGTCATGATTATATTCTTCTTCAGGAAGAAAACTACGAAATTAACAAACGGGTAATCACCAAGAAGAACAGTAATCACAGATCCTGTCAAATTTTTAAGTTTAAAACTACTTTAAACCAAAATATGAGATAAATATAATAATAATAATAATAATAATAATAATAATAATAATAATAATAATAATAAAGTTGTTCGAATCGATAATGAATGCTAGCTGCAAGAAGTATTAATTCAATGGTGATGTGAGGTAAATTGATTTATAATTTTATTTTCTGGCTATGGAAGTATCGAGACTGAAAAAAAGTGTCAATTTTTATTTATTTTTTCAAACAATCTCTCCAGATTCTCTCTGTACTCTGATAAATTAAACTATAGCGAAATCAGTAGCATATTTACTCTCAAATACAATATATTGATTGATAAGTTTTCCAAACTCTTTTTTTTTTTCTCCTTCATTTTAAAGACTAACAGTAAGACGGAATTTTTCTGCTCTTTAACTGCTGGCTAGCCGTGTGTCAGGTGTCATTGAAGCTTGATTTACAGCATCTCCTCCCTCCAAATGATCAGAAGGGAACATTTATTTGGATTTCTACACAAACATGGCATTCACCATATACTGCTATTCACCATAACTCTGAAAAAAAGTTTGTCTTTGGAGAATAATAAACTATCGTAGAAGTTTTCAGAAGGCAACAGCTACACCCTCTGGTTCCCGCTTCCTCAACCAGCACTTGTATTCTTCTCTGAAGGGGACATTAGAAGACACGGTGAAGAAAAGTCTTCATAATGAAGGCGGTAGTTCAGTAGGAGGTACAATGACTAGTAGTATACAGTTTTAAAATAATATGGTCCTAGTTGCGTTATCTGGAAATAAAATCAATAAGATGTTGGAAAACTTAAGGTAGGGCTGTAAAATATGATATGAAAATAGATGTTAGAAAGATTAATGTCAAGGTGATCGGAACAAAGCAGTCTGTGTCAAAAATAGAATTGAGAGGGTAGGAAATAGAACAGGTGAACAGTTTTTAGATGGTTGGGTGGTGATGACCTGAATAGCAAACATAAAAAGAAAAGCAAGTATAGGAATGGAGAAAAGTGTAAGGAAGAAAAATACATTTTGTGCATTCTTGAATAAAGAGTTTGGAAAAAGACTCATAAATATTTCATGAAGGCTATTGTACCATAAGGCCAGAAACATTCACATTAGGTGAAAGTCGTTAAAAAAAGACTAGAAATACTTAAAATGTGGGTTCGGTGAAGAATAAAAAAATGAAATGAAATTTTAAAATTTTACGTCCAACAGTTATGCCGACTAGGCAAGGGCGCCCATGTGTGGTTTCCAAGGAGTTTCAAATATAAGCAAGGTTTCAAATATAGTTTCAAATTTTGCTATAACTACTGTAAAAATTCTATTGGGTTTTCGATATTCCCAAGTACGATTTCCTCTTAGGGAGTGCGAGCGCCCCACATTGCCTCCTGATGGGCACCCTTTCGACTAGGCTAAAGGAGACGGTGATGATTAGAAGTAAGTGAAATGGTGGAATGAAGAAAGTGGGAGGAATCGGGAGAACAACGAGAAAACCCACGCACACTGTGTTTGTCGACCCCAAAGCTCACTTGGTGGAACCTGGGATCGAACCATAGGTGATCGTTCTACCACTGACCCACCGCGGCCTCCGGTGAAGAATGGATAGAATTAGTTTGATCGAATGAGAAACAAACGAGAAGATGCTAAAATAGTGGAGGAAAAAGTATTCTTACAAGGTACATTCGCGAAGTGTTCCCTCGGGATTTGTATGAAATTGATTCAAATGTAAAGCTCTCTGCTTCCCAATGTGTATTGTACTAATTTTAGCGGCATATACCGGTAATTTGCATATTAATGAGCCTTCATATATCCGAAATTCAGTCATACACTACTATAACGCTCGGCCACAAAATTACTGTTAGTTTCTTTAGGTGCAACTGGAAATGAATGTGGGCATATGCAAAACAAATTGGATCAAGTATTGCTTCTCTGATACGTTACCCAGCCTGGCCGCCATCTTGAATCCGACATATTGGATTCAACTTTCGGTTCTTCAAAGGGAATAGAAGAAAGTGACACATCGAGTTCATGTACAATTTTCTCGGAAATATATTGGTATAGTAAGTTTTACCGTAGCTTGTACTGTTTGGAAATCATCAGGCACTTCACGAATATTGAATCAAAAAGAATGTTGTGCAGGGTCCCGTGTGTGTATACAATATTTTATGTGATATATCGTGGACGAAATATTTTCTGAATTTACATACAGATATACAGACATCAATACGGAAATGATAGGTCTTCACCCAAATCTGGTCTTATCTGGATTTATGTTACTCATTTTGACAGTAATACGATACTTCCTTGTTATAGTATAACATGGAAGTAATAACAATCACTCATAGAAATGTAATAAAATTATGACACCAATGTTGTAAAGAATTTGTTTATATCTACAGTACTTTTCCAGTTAGAAACTGTTTTGATTTATCAACTTCATAAACATAAACGTAACTGATATTGCTCGGCAATGTCTATTCACGAAGTGTCTGGAGTGATTTAACATGCAATACCTTTCAAACGGTACATGCTACGGTAAAATTCACTATACCAGTGAATTTCCGAGAATATTGTACATGAATTTGAAGTATCATTTGCACCTGTTCCCATTTAAAAACCGAAAGAGATTGCCTCCCGTATATTGCTGTAGCACCATTGCGAACAATAATGATATATATATATATGTTGTAGCGCGATCAATTCTGCGTACGTTAGTACCAAATGTAAGTACGATGACCATCTGGATCATACCTAAAAATCGGTTTGAATTAACATGGCGGTCTATGGGAGGAGCGAAAAAAAAGTAGTTTTTTTTTTACGATATTAGGTATGTGAACATCTGAAATGTTTAACAAAAAAACTAAAAAAAAAATAATAAACTGTGGACAAAGAGATTTCTGAAAATGTATATCTTATTATCTGGAGAAAATTACGTGACATGGAAATCGGTAGCCGAAAAAATTGTATATGTACAGTTGTTTCCTTTTATATATATATATTTACATATTTTTTATAGTTGAATGACTTTTTTGGAGTTTTTTATTTTATTTCTTTTCTGGATTTTCGTATTTTATGTTTTTTTGTTAATTTTCGTATTTTATGTTTTTTTTTTGGATTTTCGTAGTTTATTACTTTTGTGTGGATTATCTTATTTTTTGTCGTTTTTCTGGTTTGTTTTTCTTTATCTACACTATTTACATCCTAGGTTCGTCGTCAGGTTCGTATGGTGACATTGCACTTCCGTCGAAGTGATTATTTAGGAAGTCTGAAGGAGCGTGTATCGTTTCCTCAGTGTGTCTATAGTTCCCGAGATACCATATTACTGCCATTACATGTGCGCAGCAACCTGCACTTCTTGCAACGTTGTTGCAAGTACAGTAGTGTGCTTTGATGGCTTTGTGTCCACCTAAGTCGAAGTCACACAGAATGTACAGGATGTAGTGCTTACTGCTCGAATGACGCGATTGCATTTTGCCTCTTACAAGCATTGGAATTACTGGCATATGTTCGGCATAGTCAGAATGATGATTATCTTTTACTATCGAGAACTAATATTCTCCATTGGACGCGTGGTCGAAGTAGTATGACTTGGCTAGACTTTTGATGTATGTCGAGCTTCGTTCGTTCATGTCTCGTTCACTCAACTCTGGGAATTCTGGTATTTCATTAGCTGTCATCTTTTGGAACGCTGCTCTCACTTTGTTCATCGGCTGAACAAACGGAGCTAGCCAGTTGCGTTCATTGATTAAGCTGAGTAGCTTCTGAGCCGCCTGAACTTCGTTCTTTCTCTATCTTCTCTTACCGTACGCGTTGTGCATGGCGGCTACAACTGTCGTGTCTCTAAGTAGACTTCATATCATTCTACTCCTTAACTGTTTAGCCAAGTACTTATATTTTTAAGGTCTTGATTCATGTTTTCGATTACCCAACGGACAGCTGTGCATTCTCTTGATTTATTTGCATGAATGTCATCCAACTGTTTATTTTCTTTGTGAGATACGGGTATTTTAACTACAAATCCCTTTTTTTCAAGCTCATTTGCTACATGGGAGAATCCTCGGTCTAGTACGAACACATCACCTGTTTGTACAACATCTTGAACCAGATGTGAATCATTATCATGCGGAGAACTGCTCCATCTGACGAGTTTCCATCCCAGAAATCATCGTCCGATTTTCCTAGTACGGACTGTATGTATCCATTCGGAGCACATATCACCATTGGCTTTACACAGTTTCGCTTTTTATGTCCAGAGTATGACATTCTTTGATATCGAAAATTGAGGCTCTTATTCAAGTACAAGTACGTACCATCCCACACCGTTATTATCGATTCATCTTTAGTTCCGTACAATGTATTTGTGAAGATTGATTGGTTATTTTTGAGATTAGCTCGAAGAGCATCTGCATCTTCTTGTGTTTCTATTTTTACACTGATATGTTTTGGAACGAAGTTCATCCACATTGACTGACGAGCATTCTGAATATATCTATATACACGAGTCTTATCCATTTTATATCTTAGTCCAAGTGATCTTTGGGATTCACCAGTGTACAGCATTGTCAGATATACTCCAAGCTTTATCTTATTGCATTTTGATTGTCTAAGTAAGTCATCAAACTGAGCTTTAGTTCTACCTGTAGCTAGTGACATTTCCACATCTGACGTTTTTGAGAAGGGATCGTTTGCCTTTTCATGTACTGAACTACCGATTCTTAGTCCTGTGATGAGGTTTACCCATTCATTTACTGGCAGCTCTGAGTCCTCACTGATCTTGTGTTGAACCACTTTTTCAATTGCTTCTTTTTTGAAATTGTCATCTTTTTCGAAGTGATCACGAGAGAACCTTGTAACAATAGGAACGACTATGGCTTTTTCAACCATCACTTGGGTTATTGCCTCTTTTGTCACGTTTCGTAGCGATTTTCCCTTACACCCTAGTAAGCACTTCTATTTCGTCTTTGATGTTCTAGAGAATGGTAGCTTTACAGTTTTCTCTTCTTCCTTTTCCTCCGCACTAACCACATCGACACTATTCCCATCTGTGTCCGATCCAGTGCCTGACTCCGAACTGGGCTGTATTTCCGAACCTGCACTTGAACCTGATTTGGAAGCTGATCTCGATCGGCTTCGAACATTGTCTCTTCTGTACATTTTCATAGCACACGAATTACAGAACCACTGTCCATTCAAAATTCGCTTTTGTGCACGTTTTAGCTAATCGATACGTTTATTACAATTAGCACAATGCATGTTTGATGATGATGGCACGATCGTTGATCGCGAAGCTTCCTCGGTGCCTTCCGGATGTGCGGGGTTTGACCTCTGTCGATGATAGCGACTCATGGTCGCGCGCCGTCGGAACTGCCCCTAGCGGCCACGCCCATGTTCCATGTTCTGCACGTTAAATGCTCAATCGTTACTCATCGATGCATAATGGCCCCGCCTGTGAGCGAGTAGGTACTCGTACATTTTTTGGACCGGATACTTCGTATTAGATCCAGGTTGACCTCGGTCCGCAGAACTCGGTCGGGGGGAAGACCATTTTTACGTGTCTACAACACAGCCAACTGAGCCAAGCTCACTCACCAAATATTCGTATATTCTCTATAGACCTTATACTGCCTCAGTGTATAAGTTCTATAGGCAATATACATTGGGGTGCTGCCTATGGCAAGTGAGGCAATCTCTTTAATCCAATGTGGCGAATCCAAGATGGTGGCTGGGGTAGGTAATATGTGTCAGAGAAGCAAAACTTGATCCTGTTTGTTTTGCATATACCCACATTCACGTCCAGTTACATCTAAAGAAACTAAAAGCAATTTTGTGGCCTAGGATTATATTAGTGTCTGATTGAATTCCAGATATATATATATATATGAAGGCCTATAAATATGCAAATTACCGGTATATGTCGCTAAAATTAGTATTAAACACAATGAGAAGCGGAGAGCTTTACATTTGCGTCAATTTTACGCCAATTCCAAGGGGACACTTCGTGAATGTACCTTGTTACATGTAATTGAAAAGAAGAATTGGTTGAAACATTGCCTGCTGTCTTGAGGAACATGTTGCAGGTGCGGTGGCAGGAAAGAGAGAAACGAGGCATAGGAAACTACAGTTGATGGACGGTATAAAAACTGAAAAATCATACGTGGAGACTAAATGAGTAACTTACAACTGGGTCAATGATAGCTTTTCCAACGACAAGTGACCTGCCAATTATCAGAATTCACATGGTGATGATGATTTACAATAATCGCACGTTCCACCATTATCTCAAGAGCTGTGATAAAACTTGCTGTAAATACTGCTGATATTACCAAAAAAAAAAATCACATTAATAATACTCGTATACATCTTAACAAATTCTAACTTACGTGATTAATACGGCGTTGGACTGTCTTTAGCAAATAGTACAAGCGTGTTTGTCGTCAGTTTCAAACATTTATATTTATTCATTTATAGAAAAATAAATAAGCCTTATATCCATATGCAGAGCAGCACTTATTTGTGTCAAGGATGATGGAAGAGAAAATTGTTTCCTCTTTGCCGCCCTAAAACTAACCATATGTAATATGTTAAGAACTGGAGAACAGGCTTCCCAATATTATCGCATTTAAATAATAAAATTTTCTGTAGGTACAAAGGATGTCTATTTATTTCTAATCTCGTCTCAGATATAAGCTACCCGAAAACAATGTTGAAGATCATACTATATCATCAAATTTATAATTAAAATGTAGCTTCTACTGTTTTTTTTTGGGGGGGAGGGGTCAATACATTCACTAAAACCATTATTGTGTTAGAGATAACCTGCCCATGTACTTTCGAAACCTTGACCTTAGGATTATAGAATAATTTTTCTTTCTTGATGGATTTAATTTTACATCAGTTTCAAGGGAAATATATTTTACAATTGAAAGTGAAATGCCTCCTTTCAAAAGGCTCATAAGTATCCTAGTAGTAAGGGATACGGAAAATGAATGCCATAGCTTCGTTCATATCTAAGCCTGGTATATAGTTTCATCTTCGTTTTCTTGTTTCTTTGTCGTTGGTATTTTTTTTAAATTTCTTCTATGTTGTCATGGTAGCTGTGATACTGATACGACAGTGTTTTGTTCTGTAAAGGATAACACACAGTTGAATGCTTGCTTTCTTCCAAGAAGCTGTCTTGGTGTGTTCAAATAGTAGGTTATATACGTTGTCATATCAAATGGAAGACCATAACTCATTTTGCGCACAACAACAACACGAGCCATTTCACTGTCATTTGCTATCTTTTCTTACAATGTTCTGTAGCAAGAAAGAGCGCGACTACGAATTAGTTCATACTACTTTTTTTTCTTGCTTGCTTCTCTTCAAAATTAGCACTTATAAATCAGGTAAATTTATTTTGCTGAAGTCATTTTGTACAGAAATCAACAAGTTGAGTTGAGTTGAGTTGTTTTTAGTTTAGCGTCCCTTTCAGCAGCGAGGCTATATGAGACGTGGACCTACTGATTAACGTGGAATCCGAACCACATGAGTTCCCAAGAAATCAACAAGAATTTTGCCTCAATGACGTTTTTGATCTATTGTTAATCATTTCTAAACATAAAATAGTTCCATTGTTTACTTGGATATAATCATAATAGACTATTGTGTTTTAATAGTATGCTGATCAAGACATCTGTAAACAAAGTACTTATTACCCCACGTAAATAGTAGATTAGTCTTCTTTAAATATAGGCCTATACAGTGGCGTCGGAAGTATTTTTCAGCTGGGAGGGGGGGGGGGCAAACTGATTTTGAAATACTGTCTTGAAAATAGACTAGGGAATGTAACATAGGTAAGATAATACGAACATATGTTCGTAATGTAACGACTATTGAATTTGGTTGGATATGTAATAATAATAATAATAATAATAATAATAATAATAATAATAATAATAATAATAATAATAATAATAATAATAATAATAATAATAATAATGATAATAATAATAATAATAATATAATGCAGATGTAAACAGTTTTGTGAGGGTTTCCATCTAAGAGAAGCATCTTGATTTACATCAAAAGATTTAATCCAGTGCCAGTTTTGTGCTGGATTTTGGTATGGTGCAGAAACTTTCAACCATTTAAATCACAGTTAAAAACATATAAAATAGTAAAAATTGTATTACTTATAAGAAATGGCTGTTTGTAACTACAGGTTTTACCATTTTATATAAATGTTTTTAACTGAGTATAGTTGGTTTGGAAATACCCACACGGACATTATTCGGACAATAGAGTTCGCTTTTCTAATGTATTCTGAATCTGTCTGTGGCCTATTTCTAGTTCTTGAACCCTATGGCGAGAAAAGTCAATTCAGCTCCTTGCATCAGTATTTTACCTGTCAAATGATATGTCTTATACAATCAAAATAAAACATAATTTTTGACTGTATCATAATGTAACCAGGGAATGTATGAAACCATTCCGCGCAGCGTGCAGTTCGTGAAAAATTGAAATCCTTAGTCGTCTGAGTTCTATTTCCTAAAACAGGAATTTCAAACGTTTTCTCGTTATCGGTTACGCAAGATCTTTCATCAGGTTCTTTAGGCAAGTGCTGTGTGGGAGTGTTGGGGGAATTTGTCATAATTTGCCTGACGCTTTGCTCAATTTGCTGCTTGGAAGTGCTCGTGGAATCCTGTACTTCAAGTGAGACACATTACAAAGAATTCTGAGATGCATTTTGCTGTGAATTATCTGTACCAAGGTTCTGGCACTGGTTGTTGGTTAAGTTATTTTCATAAACACCAGGAAGACTTGTATTATTCGAAACTGTCTTTGTTGATGATGTTAATCATGTGTCAAGAAGGGTTCTTTTTCGGTTACATATAAAGTAAGGAGTAAAGTAAGAAATAAAGTAAGGAACATATGTGTAACATATAAATTTCCTTTCATCCCAACATAAACAGCAAACGATTTAGTGACGCAAAGTTAACTCTTTTATTTCAATGTCAGATTGATTTACGGGTTTCAGCACTCTCCTACAAGGCCTAAGTGAACGTTATGTGATTTGAGTAGTTAGAGCTTCAGGCGATCGTTAATGCGCAAACTGAGTGCTCCTTCCGAGAATTTAATCAGTGTTCACTTTGCTTTCTGTTGTGCTGGTAAAGCAACTATAAAAGAAGTAAAGAACTCAAACATAAATATCACGTGAACCAAAATTTCAACTCGATGAATAATAATTGTGGGCTGAAAAATTGTTGCTAAGGTTCACCAAGTAGTAATTAGACCATCAATTTTCTGGATGGGATAAGATTTGAATTTTTATGCACCCTTCAGTAAGTTTGCTATATCGGCCCTTCACGTGACTGAGGGATGACGTCCCTCGGCGAGTACACGACCAGGGAAAGAAACAGAGGAAGAAAAGGAAGAAGTAATGAGAAGAGGAAATCACCGCCCATATAGAATGTGCCATCCCAGCATTTGCAAGAGGGAATCCGTGAAATAACCTCAGTCACGATGGCCGGCCTTGAGGATTGAACCCCGGAGGAACACCAAAACAAACAGTGGTCATATTATTATACCAACGCTATTAGTGCACTAACTCAACTACGAACAAATATACTACGGTGTATAATTTCTAAATGTTACGATATTCTTTTAAAAACATCTGTACTGTATATATTTATGGAATAGCAATTTCTGATTTCCACCCTCTTCTTTCTTTTTGTTCAAGAATGCTATAGTTTTTGCTTAAAAAAGTACTCTCGAACTCTGGTATGATTATTGCAATTATTCCATTAGCATTACCCAATGATAATGAAAAAATATTGATTCTCATATTTTTACATACTTCTCATACATAAGTAGGTCATAGAGATAACAATTACTGCTTAAATACAGTCCTTTGCACAAACGCTACAATAGGCTGTTGCTACTTTTTATAAGAATGAATATAGGATACTCATTTTTTCTGAAAATATTTACATCCAATTTTGTATTTTTATTTTACTTTTTCTTTGTCCAAAAGTCATATATCATGGGCCTAAGTTTCACCTCATGCTTGCACTTTTAATATAGATATAAAAATGTTTAATAATTATTCAGGAAACATCATTACCAATATTACGATGTTGACATAATGTTGAGAGTAAATGTATTCACAGAAGAACATGCGTCCGCCCCCTTTCACGAAATCAAACTTTTTCGCTGTAAATTTTCTTTGGAAGTTAGGCACGTACGCAGGAATTTATTTCGGAAGAGGCCCAAATCTTTTCGAGAGTCACAATCTAACACGAGGACAGATTATATTAATTAATTATACAGAAAATTCAGGATTTCGGGGGAGGTCCGGATCCCTAGGACCCACCTCCGCATACATCTTTGTCGGAAGTGTCCTTGCTGAAGTTTGTAAATGTGTCCCCGTCCTGTCTCCTTTTCAAGCAAGAACGTCCTAAATACTGTCATTCGTTAGTGCTAACAAGGGATACATACATACATATTTCCTCACGATAAAACTTACTGCACTCTGCATATTGTTTGTAAGAATAATTTAAATTTATAGAAAACAAATTTAAATGCCCTGTTACGCACTAAAACTATTATCTTTTTTGAACTTTGAAATCTTGCTCAACGGCTCGTTTCATATTGCAGATCTACGATTACTTAAACAACAATTCTTAAAGAATTTACAGTGTTTTGAGAACGTATACCAATGGAAATAAAGTAAATTTTCAATTCTTTTTCCTAAATCTTTCTCTCTAACATAGGATCAGAAAAAGCACTCGGTCTCGTATCTCAAGGAGAAAGATGAATCTGGAATGGAGAATTGTTTTACATTACCATAAAAAAATAGTTCATATAAATACTATTGTGTGATATTTTTACAGTATGAAAGTTGAGGGGCAAAACAGGTATCTTGCTCTCCATGAAAATTTCAGGGGAGCAGCTGCCCCCTTGCCCCGCAGGTTCCGACGCCCCTGCGGCCTATATTGTCGGAGTACGAAAAAACTCACTGCTAACTATGGCAGCAGATAAGTAAATTTAACCGCAATCTCTGACTCAGTGTATATCTATGGTGTATATTTACTGTAAATGTTCTTATATGTCGTTTCCAACTAATGCTCCGTGATGTTATAATCTACATCTCGTTATATTGTAAACAGAAGAAGCACTATGCAGAACAGACAAAGCAACTTGCACGTTGTCAAAGCAGTGGTGGCAAGCGAAGAAAAGAATTCCGTTAGTGAAGTTGGTACACCGCTCGTGGATTCCTGACTAACCTGGGGGCGGGTGCTTGGGCGGGCCGACACTGATTTCTCTTCAGGTCGGGCCGGGCTGGGGCCGATTAATTGCAATTCTTTAATACTTATTGACATTCGTTAAACGATAATTAGAAAAAAGGCAAACGTTGAAGAAGTGTGCCCGTGAAAAATGTTACAAAATGAAACTTCGAAAATTATCGGGCTCCGGGCCGGACTTGGGCCAAGAATTTTTAAAAACTTGTCGGGCCGGGCCGGGCTCGGGCCGAAAATCTCCAAAACTTGCCGGGCTGTGCCGGGCCTACGTACATTCGGGCTGGATTGGGTTCGGCCCGAAAAATTCGGCCCGTGCAGGTCTCTACGCGGACCCATTACAAAAATCGAGGGCGTCCGCTCTGTTCGACCATGTTTCGCACAGTTCTTCCTTTAGATTTAAGGAAATGAAAGTACATTTTATGATATTCCTTATATATATATATATATTGACAGTAATATTGGAATGAATACGCATTGCCGTAAGGATTATTCTTGAATTTTAAATATCAGTTAATAAATAATGAACATTATGAATGATTATGAACATTATGAATGTCGATAACCATATAACCAGAATGTATAGTTAGTCAGGTTGAATATTAATTTCGTAATCAGTTATTCCAAATTCATTTAAAAAAAATAGTTATCAGTAGGGTTAGGATCTTGATGATTTTGCATCTTTTTTCTGGACTAGTATAAATATTGCTCGTTGTGTTATAAATCCTGTTTTATTAAAAAGAAGTAATTTAAGACAAACTTGTTTGTGCATTTTTTGCATTTCTTGCCCATTTCTGTGTATTAGTGCATTTTTTACAGTTTTTGGGCATTTTACATGCATATTTAGCATTTATTCTTACTTTTAACTGCATAATTCTCATTTTTCTTATAAAAACAATAAATTGAAGTAGAAGGGTAAACGGCTTCCGAACGGGACATGTTATCATCTACATGATCTTCAAATACACTCTCAATAATTAGTCAGGTTTCTAGCCTCAGCAAGCCAATATCGAACTTCACATCTCTCAACAACTGGTGTTTCATGGTTGAATGAACTTCCTCTTTTTCCTGAAATCAGCATTGCAACCTTCTGTCTTAAGATAAAAAAAATTAAATCTAAATATTTAACAGAATAAAGAGATATCACTAATAAATTTAATTTCGAGAGTACACTAAGTAATACGAAGTACATCGCACATAATATTATTATTAACTTCCTAGTAATGATAGGAGACAAGACGAAACTTAAGGCTTTTATAAGATTCAGGAGTTAACTCTTGCGAGTTACATCTTTCTGGACTATCTTCTCAAACGTGAATCAGTTTTATCAAAAACGGCTCAGGAGATTCTGCTTATATTTCATAAATAAATATTTAAATCCAATAACCCAAGAATAATGTGTAAAACAAATTCTTATATAATAATATGCAGGAAAGGTAATTTCCTGTTAGGGCTGTTTCTCTCTCTCTCTCTCTCTCTCTCTCTCTCTAATACGGCATGCGATTTTATTGATACTTCCTTCAACTTGCAGAAATAACTCTGTTTGGGATTGCAATACATCAAATTTACGTGAGGTAAAAGGAATAAATTCTACCCGATGTTGCACGTTTGAACATGCTCATACAAAATAATTTTCCAGTGAAACCTACCGAATAAATTATTGATTTTATTAAAATATGTGTACAGTTATCTTCTTTATCGCATTCAAACAATCCTCACTTGTTGCGATTGAGAATAGTAGGGTAAACGGGAACAAACACCCCAGACTTTGGGATTTCCATATTTTAAATAATATAATAAGAAAATAAATAAAATATAATATAATATAAATTTTCTGTGAAGACGTTCGCCAAAATTGCTAGATTTTGACATAATAAAGAGTATAGTTTGTTTATGGTTTAAGAAACATTCCAATGCATGTAGTTAAAATAGATCAAGGCCTCCTTATTCTCCCGATATTCTGAAAGTTATTTCCGCGACAACTTTCGTGAAAAGTATTCGCTTTTGAACAACGTAGTATATATATATTGCTTGCGATTTAAATTAGTGAAGAATGGGGATAATCCTAGGTAGGTCATCCCGCTGGCACTTGAAAGTCTGTTCAATGGTAACTTTCGTTAAAAAAAAAAAAAAAAAAAAAGTGCATTGTACTATATTATTTCTGATGCCTCAAATTTGCTACAATTTCCTTGAGTTTAAAATTTTCAAGCCATCTTTTGAGCCTTTCTTTCCTTTTTCCGCAGCGCGGCTATATGAGACTTCGACGTACAGTTTAATGTCGAATCCGAACCACTATCACTCAATAATCTCCTGCCGGGAATCGAACCCAGGGCCTCGTCCACCTAAGGGGCGCGTGCTAGACATAGACCAGCTGGAAGGGCTTTCCATCTATAGACGTAGCCAGAACTTTTCGTATGGGTATGCACAAAGGTGATTAATTCCTATTTTCCATCTTACTATAACGTTCTTACGTGCTCATTTGATCTAGCTTTAAGTGGATTTCGAAAATATAAAATGTTATTTTAAGGAATCACTCCGTCTCCTTTGGCCTAGCCGGCATAATGTGGGACGTTAAACTCAATGAATGATGACAAAGGGACGTATATTTCCCCTGCAATTTTTAACTTTTAAGTACGCCAATGTAGTGGTAATAATTTATACACTACCATTACACTCCCAGTCCTAAGCCTGGATAAAGTGTGAAGGGAAGTTTACATTGCGCCTTGAGGTTGTAGCCTACTTAGTACAACCTACTAGTAGACAGCATATAATTTATCGTGACATTTTATAAATGACAATATCGCATGTTATAAATTCATGTGAATGTTCTAACCAGCAGTATTTTGCCTAGGATGTGCTAACACACTGAATAATCTCTTGAAGATACATCCAAATTTAATGCGCCAACACCTGGAAATCCCCCCCCCCCAAAAGACTGTTTTGAAATGTTAAATTACACTCGAATATTAATCTAGTAAACAGTAGGAAATATTTTTCATACTACTACTTCTATTATTATTATTATTATTATTATTATTATTATTATTATTATTATTATTATTATTATTATTATTATTATTATTATTATTATTATTATAAGCATCGCCGATTTTCTTCTGACACGGTTTTTTTTAGTTTAATGTTCCATAATTATGCTTTGAGGCAGTGGCATAGAGAGGGAGGCTCACCCAGCTCGACTCCCCTTAGTGCCGTAATATCGAATATGATTTTGTATTCTTATTTGTGATTCCGATGTTTTGACTTTTTTAAAAATATAATTTATCATCACAAAATGTATTTTAAAGTCATGTTCAAAAGAATGACTTCTTCAGTCTTGATTGATTTTAAACTCAAGGAAATTGTGGCAAATTTGAGGCATCAGAAATAATATAGTACAATGCACATTTTTTTTTTTTTTTTTTTTTTTAACGAAAGTTACTATTGAACAGACTTTCAAGTGCCAGCGGGATGACCTACCTAGGATTATCCCCATTCTTCACTAATTTAAATCGCAAGCAATATATATATACTACGTTGTTCAAAAGCGGATACTTTTCACGAAACTTGTCGCGGAAATAACTTTCAGAATATCGGGAGAATAAGGGGGCCTTGATCTATTTTAACTACATGCATAAACAAACTATACTCTTTATTATGTCAAAATCTAGCAATTTGGCGAACGTCTTCACAGAAAATTTATATTATATTATATTATATTTATTTTCTTATTATATTATTTAAAATATGGAAATCCCAAAGTCTGGGGTGTTTGTTCCCGTTTACCCTACTATTCTCAATCGCAACAAGTGAGGATTGTTTGAATGCGATAAAGAAGATAACTGTACACATATTTTAATAAAATCAATAATTTATTCGGTAGGTTTCACTGGAAAATTATTTTGTATGAGCATGTTCAAACGTGCAACATCGGGTAGAATTTATTCCTTTTACCTCACGTAAATTTGATGTATTGCAATCCCAAACAGAGTTATTTCTGCAAGTTGAAGGAAGTATCAATAAAATCGCATGCCGTATTAGAGAGAGAGAGAGAGAGAGAGAGAGAGAGAGAGAGAGAGAGAGAGAGAGAGAGAGAAACAGCCCTAACAGGAAATTACCTTTCCTGAATATTATTATATAAGAATTTGTTTTACACATTATTCTTGGGTTATTGGATTTAAATATTTATTTATGAAATATAAGCAGAACCTCCTGAGCCGTTTTTGATAAAACTGATTCACGTTTGAGAAGATAGTCCAGAAAGATGTAACTCGCAAGAGTTAACTCCTGAATCTTATAAAAGCCTTAAGTTTCAAGTCTTGTCTCCTATCATTACTAGGAAGTTAATAATAATATTATGTGCGATGTACTTCGTATTACTTAGTGTACTCTCGAAATTAAATTTATTAGTGATATCTCTTTATTCTGTTAAATATTTAGATTTAATTTTTTTATCTTAAGACAGAAGGTTGCAATGCTGATTTCAGGAAAAAGAGGAAGTTCATTCAACCATGAAACACCAGTTGTTGAGAGATGTGAAGTGCGATATTGGCTTGCTGAGGCTAGAAACCTGACTAATTATTGAGAGTGTATTTGAAGATCATGCAGATGATAACATGTCCCGTTCAGGAGCCGTTTACCCAAGTAGAATGCTTCCGCCTACACGATTCTAGTACGAAGATTCGTTGAAGTAGGCATGGCCAATGTCCGCAGACTGCAGTCTCTGGCGATTAGTCACATGAAGCGAAGGAGCGAGAGTTCAGTGACCTTGACATTCGCTGTTTTGGTGAGCTGTTGGTAGACGCCTAATTCTGCAGTTTATATGGTTAAAATGCCGGAGATAAAAGAGAGTGCTGCTTCCAAGCTTAAACGATTTGTGAGTGAATTTGGAGGTGAAAAAGCATTTACAACAGATGTAAGTGTTCTCTACTACAAGGTGTGTGATACGGCAGTTTCAGCCAAAAGAAAATTTACCGTTGAAAAGCATGTTTCAAGAGACAAATACACACGGGGACTTAAGTTACGTGCGAAACGAGAGGCAAACACCGCGCAACAACTTCTCCCGCAGTGTGGTAAATTCAGAAATCATTATTTTCGAAGATTTGTGCGAAGCATTTATTTGTGTTGACATTCCGTTGAACAAAGTGGACAACGTGACATTAATGCCTTTTTGGAAAAATACACTTGTAAACCCCTCCCCGATTCTTCGACAATAAAGAAGAATTACGTGAACAAACTTTACGAGAAAACAATGCAGTGTATTAGACAAGAAGTGGACGGAAAGAAAATATGGGTGTCCATGGATGAAACGTGTGATTCGGAGGGACGAAATGTAGTGAATGTTGTTGTTGGAGTGGTGCAGGAGGGTAGGCCGGGTAAAACATTTCTTTTGAATTGGGAAATTCTGGAAAAGGTCAATTATTCCACGATCAGTAAGTTATTTGATAAATCAATGCATCTTTTATGGCCTAATGGCAGCGTCCTTTACGAAAACGTGCTGCTCTTTGTAACCGATGCTGCACCGTATATGGTAAAAGCAGCGAACTCACTGCAGGCGCTATATTCGAAAATGATTCACATTACGTGCCTCGCGCATGGTTGCCACAGAGTGGCTGAAGAGAGACGTGTGCAGTTTCCTGATGTTGATAAACTCATAGGAAGTGTAAAGAAAGTGTTCAGTAAGACCCCATCACGTGTAGCTGCTTTTAAGTCTGAGCATCCTGAACTCCCTCTACCACCTAGCCCCGTTCTTACCAGGTGGGGAACGTGGCTAGAGGCCTGTAAATATTATTGTCAAAACTTCGAAGCTGTGAAGAAAACGATAGACTCTTTCGACCCCTCGGAAGCTTCCGCGATTCGAACTGCACAAGAGATACTGGCCAATCCTGAAATTCAAGGTTAGCTTGTGTACATTCAATCTAATTTTGGATTTCTACCAGGTGTGATTACTTCCTTAGAGAAATCTGGAGAAAAGTTGACAACTTCAATTGACTCAATCAAAAATGCAGTAAGTGCATTAGAAAGTGTTCCTGGGGAAGTAGACTGGTAGTGTCAAAAAAATGACAGATGTATTGAAAAAAAAAGCTCAGGTTACCTTGTTTTGTGTGCGATATTGAACATTCTTTCAGGCAGAAAATTTGTACTGCCCAAATTAGAAAGTGATCTAGGAATAAGTGATATGATCTATTTCGAATATGCTCCGGTGGTTTCTGTAGAAACTGAAAGAACCTTTTCAATGTACAAATCGTTATTTGCAAACAACCGCCATGCATTCCAGTTCGAAAACCTTCATATGATTTTTGTTGTTTATTGCAACTTAGTGTTAGGTGCCTCTTTTGAGAAAAAACACAAGAGTAGAACCACGTATATATATACAGAGTAATACACTAATAAATAGTAACGGATTATTCTCTGTGAAAGTATTGTTTTTAATTATAGTGCATTTTTTTAGATTTTTAGTGCATAATTGCATTTTTTATTTTGCATTTTCCCCGCATTTATAGTGCAATAAAATCCTAACCCTAGTTATAAGCCTAAGAGAGGAATATTTCTGATTCACTCAATCACTCCCGTCAATAAAGGCAAAATATTCTGTTTGACGTTTTCGGCCTTCATTCTTAGTTTATGAATTTGTAAGCATTCTATTAAGCATTAGCATTCTATACCACCAAAAGGTGTGTTAAGGATTTGTCTACATTATGCAATTCTTGAAAACAACGAAAAACAAACTTTGAAATTATCATGATAAAAGTTTTACTTACATGCACCCGGCAACACTAGTATTATGACGAAATGAGTTATCAGCTCTACAACAGATGCTGGAAGTGCCCCCTGTTTAGATTCAAATACTAGTTAACTCATTTCCTCCTGTTGGCAGCAACTTTGCAAAGAGAAAAAGTGTTAATGTTCTCAATGACACTGTGAATGTTCGTTTGTAGGTCTTGTATAGTTCGAGGCTTGTTCTTGTATACCTCTTGCTTCAAGTAGCCCCATGGAAATGAATAGCAGTGTTGCTAGTGCATCTAAGTAAAAGCTTTATCATGATAATTTCAGTTTCTTTTTCGTTATTTTCTGGAATTGAATAATGTAGACAGATCTTTAACACACTTTTGGTGAACTGAAACATCAGCAAAGTTGTCAATTCAGAGTGTTAATTTATGAAAACTGCTATTTCCCTAGTTCCCCCTTACAAAGACCAAAATCCTCATCCGATTAGTTATCGGTCGAAATGAAAAATTCTTTTTGCTGCTCCATAGTTTCCAAACTACTCCAACTAAACAAACTAAAAATTGCCGACAGAACATTCATACGTATGAGTTATGAGTCAATTTATGTATTTTGCAAAAAAAAAAAAAAAAAAAAAAAAAAAAAAAAAAAAAAAAAACTTTGGTTACATTTGACAACACTGTGTGGTTCCTAGTGCACTTTAATCGTTGCTTCCTAGTTTAAAAATATTTGCATGAACAAAGCTTCATTTTGGCATAACTATTATTTGTGTATCCCTTCAGGTTTAAAAGTTCTACTATCCCAAACTCCGGGTTGCATTGCATATTCGACACCCTGTATAATCGTGAGTGTACTGTATTGTTTAATAATTAAATTGAAACAGTACGACTTAACGTTGGAATTAAATAGTCACTATAGTTTTAAATTGATAAATTGCCTGCACAGTTTATCACCCGATACCACAGTAGCAATGTCTATCAGTATCAGGCAGCAAGCGATATTCAGATAGTTACATCTATTAGCATGGTTGTTTATCATTGAGAATTAACGTGGCGTAGAGACCTACAGTGAGAGCTTTGTAGTTTATTAGTAGGATTCCGATATATAAGAAATGACAAAAAAATTAGCAATTTGGTCTTTTAGCTTCAATTCTTCCCAATTTCCAGTTATTCATTGTAGTAAAAATATATTCTTCCCACTGTAGGTGCAGGAAATCCTTTCACGTTATTCGATTACTTAACAAATTGCTATTATTATAACGTTTCGTTTCCTACTGGAACCTTATTCTTTAAAAGGAAATTGAACCGCATATGCTGTTTGTCATTATGCACTTTTCTTCTTTTTATAGAGTATTAAGAACCATAATTTTTCTTTCCACATTTATTTAGATTCCATTTTTCTTGTAAGTTTTTTTTTCGTCTTATTCCTCGCGTAAGATATTTTCTTTACGGTAAGGAAACGACAACCATTTGTTCTAGCCTTGCTGACTTCGTCTATCTGTAATCTTCAAAGGAAATGTAATTTTTCATATTCCGTGGGCCATGGTCACAGTTCCCTTATGCTCTACTTTTTGAAAACCGACTTTCTTGCATCTCCCTCTCTAACTTTACCCACATCCTTGCAACATTGAAGGGAAGGAGGAGGAAATATATAGTACTATTTCACTGCAGAGTTTTATACTTAAGTTTAATCTTAAGAAAAGTTACAAAACTTACACATTAAAAAAAAGTATTATCCCACTAGAGTAAAGAGGATGGGGAAAGATAATGTCTGATATTTATTTTATGTCATTATGGTAAAAGGAAGTTCGCTAGAAGTTGCCAGTAAAGAATGAGGACTAAGGATTTGTTCATCTTTCACGAAAATTTTATACGAGGAGTAAACTTATGCTGATATTAATTTTATTTTATCTTATAACGACAAGCAGCAGTTCCAAATTTGAAACTAAAATTACTTGACACCAAAATATGTCAGCATGTTGTGCATTATTGAGTGATTGCGTTTATTCCATATGCCATTATGCACCAATATTAAACAAACTTCTTCATAATGGACAGTTTCAAGAAAGACAAAAGCTATGGAGCATATATAAGGAAAAGTAGAAAAAAAGTAGATCGTAATTCATATAATACAGAGTTCAATACTAGACAACTAAAAACTACATATAGTTAATGTAACAGTAATAATGCTCTCTTCTATGCTGTTTTATGGCGTGCTTACGAGTGATAAATGGGTGAGGGTGAATCTGAACATCAAAGAGATTCTTAAGGAGATTTCGTAGAATTGTAAATTACATCATATGTGATCAGGGTGAGTATATGGTCGAAAATCTAGAAAACAACAATGTCACGTAGCAGATGAAAGCATAATGTAAAATCTTGATGCTAAGAATTTCTGACAGCAAAATATTAAGTTTCCAACGACGTACCAACTGATATTGTGCACTGTAGAAGCAAACGAAATATTTTATTTAAATTGTAGGTTTTAACATCTTACTCTTGAATAATTTCATCACCAACTAAGAACAGCAGTTCTTAAGCATCAGCAGTATTTCTATTATTATTATTATTATTTGGAACTTTAATTGCTTAAATATGATTGTTTTATAATGTTATATATGATACTGAATATCACAAATTATGAAAGAAAACTAGTATTATGATAATGTAGACGTTAGTATTAGTATTCGTATTAGCATTATGTATTATGATAATACAATAATTTGACACTATTTTGCCTGTTAAAGCTAAATGAGACTGATAGTGGAAGAATTTGTGGAATAAAATTGTGGCACGAAATGTGTTAACCCCGAGGTAACCCTATTAAAAACTTACCTGGTCAGGGATCGAACCAAGGTCACTACGCATCAGAGCTAAGCGCTCTATCACTGAGCCATCTTGCTCCTCACGGATAATAGAAAAGTTTAAAGTTTCTTACAATACTAGAACTAGTTTCTGCTTCTCAATTTTGCGGATGAATATCATATATTAAAGTCACACGCAGCTCAATAGTAGTTATGTTGATGCTTTCAATATTTCAGTAGACACGATATTCTGCGTTATTTCAATATCAGTAGAGTTAAATATTAGCCTTGCTTTTAACTGTATGATTTATGTCTGATCATGTTATGTACAGATCATTATTTATTCTGCGTTTGTTAAATTGCTTCGGATCATTATTAAAGTGCGTGTAATTATGACAATGATTTTTCTTTCAAAAATAAATGAGAATGTTTTTAAAACTTTTTCCTTAGAAATATTTATTTTCTTACCAATGTAGATCTTATTAACTTATTATGTAAAATTTGCATTTTCATAGCCATAAATAAGAATATAGCTGAGGCATATTATTTTCTCGGATGAAATGGGCACAATTTCTCAGCAGTAGATATCTGAGTACGTGCAGTTCGCGGTATAGAAAATGTTACAAAATGTTTAAGTCTAAATTACTAACAAACTCTTACGCCGTGTGCTTATGCATTCAGAAACCCATGTCTCTATAATTAGTCTGCTCCTGGTATTCAGTCCAGCTCCTCCTCCTCCTACTCCTCTCCTTGTCTAAAGCAGTTTGTGTGACGTAATATACTCTTTCCATCCAGACGGAAAAAACAGAAACCATGTTTACAAGCTTCATAGCTCTCAAACCGCCTCTTTCATTCGTTTGTTCTGAAATGCCTTCTTAGAGATTGAATAAAAAAAATGTCACAAAATGTCCCCATAGCTTCATAAACGACCTTATTTGCATTCTTCCCCTTCTTCAAAGAATACATATCACATAAATGCTCCTTGTGAAATCTATGGAAATTATCAATCACGGTAGTAAATTTTGTATAGAATTACAATAGTACATTGCTAGAGCGCTTGCTTTTGGTTTCAAGAGACGAAAGTTTCATCTCAAGCTATGTGGTTCCGTATTGGACAACACTGAGAGAGAGAGAGAGGGAGAGAGAGAGAGAGAGAGAAATTCAAATATGGGGACAGAGGGGAATGATTTATAAATGCAAGTTTAGAATTGGAGAAAAATAATCGAACAGCATCCATATTGTGACGAAATTTATGATTTTGTGAAACGAAGAATGAAAGATTACGAACTGCGAGAATCCCATTAGACAGTTGTCAAATCAAAGTGAACTATTTTTAGAGTATCAGATGATTACGATTACGAAGGGAGAGAAAAATAATGCAGTCAAATTCAGGAGACGGATTTCGAGACTTGTCCCAAAAACAAATTGTATCAATAATCAGAGAATAATGCATTCACATTGTTGATAAGATTCTTTCACTATTGAGACAATTTCATTATTGAATCATGCTTCTGAAGAGTAATATTAGGGACTCTTAACAATGAATAAAGCAAAATAATTATAGACTGCAAGAATGTTTTCTCTGATTATTGCTATAATTTATCTCTGAACTGAAATGAGTTTGGAAATGCACTTCTTTAATTTGATTCAACTATTTTGAACTATTTACAAAATACATTAAAAAGACAGGGAAAACGCGTTGCAATCTGTTGGAGATAATCAAGTCTTTATACTCGCCTTATGGCTCTGCGTTAAGCTCATAACCGCTTTTTCTTTTTTAGTTTTAGTGAATGAGTCGATGGATTAACTAATAACCGTTTTCCAAACTTTTTCTTGTATACTAAATATCCGGGTGCACAGTTTACGATGCCATAATTATTGGGTACCCAAATTTATACAGTGTGACAAAAACATTTGTCACAGTATTTTGGGAATACATCCCTCACATCAAAATAAGAAGAAAGTTTATATGGACCTGTGGTCGGAATGCATAGTTTCGTAGTTATAGGGTGTCGAAAAGATTTAAAAAAAAATTAAGTTTAAAGGTTCATAATTCCACTACTATGGAACCGATCGTAATTGGGTCAAGGCATCACTGAGGAATTAGTATGTAAACTATTTACATTTTCATCTGTAAGAACCTTCGGTGCTTGCACAGCCATTTTTAGAGAGCCTCTTTGGGAGTACTTGATCATTCTCCACTTATCTCTCTAAAAATTGGTGCGCAAGTATTGGATCATTCTTAACCCTACAACCACACCGTGCTTTTATTAGGACATGTATCACACCGTGGGGTCATATACGACCCCAGTCTGGAGAGTCGTTTTATTAGACTAGATAGATTTCCTTTGGTCCCTTGTAGCTTTATCGTCAAAGCGCAAGTAGTTTATGAGAAATTCAAATATATTTCTTGACATAGTGCTCCTAAGTGCAGGTGGACCAAACGCTTTAGACCACATATCACTTACTGTCAGGTGAGAATTTTTTAGAACACCGGCTAGATAAAGCAAACCAATTAAGGCACAATTCAATTTTGTCAGTGGGGGATAGATAACTTTGATCTGATTTGAAGTCACAATATTGTCTTTCTATTTCTTCATTAGTAAAAATCACAATTGTGTCAAAATGTCATCTGAAAATAACAATAACCAAATGTCCTGTGCATTGGTTCTTTGTTTCGCTTCCTTCTTGGGCCCTGGGAGATGAATAACAATGTTTTTTTCAACCTTCTAGTGGATTTTTTGAAGGGTTTAGTGTACCACTTACTGCCATTCTTCCCATAAATGACGTTGTAACAAGTCGGCAACATCATCGTTATCAATATCAGCTTCAAATTCATCCTCCGATTGATCATCTTGCTCCTCATTATCCTCATTTTCACTTAACAGTTCATCAGCATCGGACAAATCATCATCTGATTCTTCTAAAATGCGTACAATATCTTCCTGGTTAGAAAACTTACTTGATACCGCCATTCGTAAAAAAATCGCCCACTAGAAAATGATTTGTTATATGTCTATTCAAAACAAACTATGTTTCATTAATCACACCGTGGGGTCATATATGACCCGAGCACTCAAAACAACACAGAACATTCCGCACCAACACAACAATGCAACTTGCAGTGTCAACAGCATGCTCCGAACTGAAGCTAGACAAAGTGTTGTGTTTCCGTCTCACAACGACGCTGGCGCAGAACGGATTTTATATGCACTGGGGTCGCCGGTGACCCCACGGTGTGATTGTAGGGTTAAATATGCATAGTTCACATACCAGTTCCTCAATGACGTCTTGACCCAAATATGATAGGTTCCATAGTAGTGGAGCTATGAACTTTTAAAATTCACTTGTTTCACGTTTTCGGCACCCTATAACTCCAAAACTACCCACTTTTAAGCGCAGATCCATATGAACACTTTTTTTATTTTGATGTAAGGAATATCTTCCCAACATACTCTGACATATTTTTGTAACACCCTGTAACATTACTATAAAGGCATTGAAAAAAAATTAATTCTAATAACAATTTGAAGATAGTATTTGCCTTATTTTCTAAATTTGTGATGTTTTTCACCGTCCTTATCTTATTATCCAAAATTTAAGAAAGTGATGGTGAGTTTAGCTAAGAGCCTTCACACATCTTTGTTGTTTAAATATTAATGTTATTACATTTGGTGTTCCTACTAGCTTACTTTAATGTAATTAATACACATTAATGTAATTCAGAGACCTCACTAGTCAATGTTGTTTAATAGTGATTAACTGTAGGCCTGAGAAACAATGGTATCATCTTTCTAAAAAGAAATTTTAGGTAATCAGTTGGATGACATGTTTTCCATGCGCTAGATTGGAAGAAGACAAACCTGGGGAATGGTCGTCAACGAAACTTGACCTCGAAACTATAGAGTTACATATAGAGTAAAAATTAGAATTGAAAAGTGTTCTTGTGAAACAATACAATTTGGAATATATTCGACACAACGTGTTAATCGAACCCATAGGGCTTGATGTATAGGAATATTTGGCATTGAAAGATGTTTATATAAACACAACACGATTTGAAATATATTCAAGAGAACGTAAGTATTTCAACGGTTGCTCTCAATCATCACGTGTTCACAAAAAATTTAAATAAACACTGTGGAATATTTAACAAAGTCTTCTGACGATAACACAGATTTATATGAAACAAAATCATAACAATAGAATCTCGAAAACTCAGTCTAATGTGGACCGAAGGGTGGACGGGTGTATGAAAATGCCGGTTATTGAGAATGGGGTTAAAAGGGAATAAGTATGAGTGTTTCTTCAGAAATATAGTACTGTACTTATATGTATTGGTTGCTTGTGAATACAACAGAGAATAAAGTGTCCAATTACCCTTCAACAGAAGAACACTACTTACTTTATTAAGACATAGAGCCTTTACTATACAAGAAAATGAAAATTAATGAATACACACTCTACAGTAAGTTACCTGATAAGACGGACGTCAGAAAAAATACTTGAACAAGTCAGCGTAGTTTTTCTCCGTGGCAGGGTGTGGTCGAGTTACCCGGACTGCCGGGTTATCGAGTGCCAAGTTCTAGGATTCTTATGTATTAATGTGATATTTGTTCGTTACTTTGTGTCGAATTCATACTTTATAACCAACATATCATGTTTTTTTTGTGTAGTTGCTACAATATAAATTAAAAGATAAAATTAGAGACAAATAGATTGCTACATGAACAAATTCACTGCAAGATTAAAACTACAATATGGGCTGTATTGACTTTTATAAGAGAAGTATCTACATTACAAAACAAAAGACTAAAATTTTCGTACTTTATGCAAATAATAAATATCCAATTAGAACTGAGTGAAAACTTTATATTTTCTTTTAGTTACGTAGTTCAAGTACTATATAAAATGGCTGTGTTGCATTTAAAATGAATAGAATTATTCCTTTTGATGTTTCTGGAGTTTCACTGAAGAAAGAATGAACTTTTACAAGGTACAAAACTACTGTAGAAAATGCTTCTCTATTTACAGTCAGGCAGAAAAGTGCAATTAAGAGTCTGTATCAAGTTGTATAGTTCAGGAAGTTCTACATCTTTTGCTCTAAAAGCAAAGGAATGCTCTTGCTATTTGCTACTCTTTCACATCTCTCTCTCTCCCTCTGGCCTCTTTTACAGAGTTACTTCACTACTTGTAAGTGTTATTTACCTTAAAGAGAATGTGTTTCTCACATGTAGGTTCCGCTTCTGGAATTTCCAGCAACTATCGTATGAAGTAGTTTATCTCACATACACGCACATATATATATTTGCGAAGTAAGAAACTCACACGTTAAGAAGCGCTTTTGATGCTATAATATTATATAAGGCAATTCATGACATGATTATTGTTTGTTGCATGGCTTACTTAGAAGAAGCAGTAGTTAGTACTTTATGCAACTTCAAATAACAACATAATTTTAAGGCGATGATAGCACTATTCATGTAATAACGTATCCAAATATCAATACATTCTTCAATATAAATGTTCATAATGATTAGGGCAACCCAAAAGCATAAAAAGCATAAAAAGCATAACTGCAAGTTACACATATGGTTGGTACCTTGAACATGGTTGTGGTTGTCTAAGGGTCCAGAAGAAACTAATTTTAAAAGCACAATAAAGCATAATTTTAGAAAATAAAGCATAATTTTAGAAAATAAAGCATAGTTTAAAATAATAGCAAAATTCTTGGAAAATTCTGTTTAACTACACGTTTAACATACTGTATTAATATATTTTAAAATCAATATTTACAATGCAAAATCATTGAGAGCATAACAATGCAACAATGAAAAGCTTATTTTTATTTCTGTAAACTTTTCGGTGTAATCCTTTAATGTGGAGAAAACAAAACGGAAATGAAGAAACCTTTCCGCCAACAATGAATAGTACACAAGAACTCTGTATTAATATATTTTAAAATCAATATTTAAATGCAAAATCATTGAGAGCATAACAATGCAACAATGAAAAGCTTATTTTTATTTCTGTAAACTTTTCGGTGTAATCCTTTATTGTGGAGAAAACAAAACGGAAAAGAAGAAACCTTTCCGCCAACAATGAATAGTACACAAGAACTCTACACTATATTGTTACCTCTTGAGCATTTTCTGTACCTTTTGGTGGCATCTTTTACTTTCCCTTTCTGTATATATGCACCTCTAAGGTGCAGACAAGTGATAGAAAAAACTGACTCGAGTGACTCTTTACAGTGCATTAAGTAGAAAGTTCATTAAATATGGAACAAGCTGGTTGCATAAAATATAAATAAATAGATCAAGATTTTATTGAGAATATTTAGTGTATAGTAAATATTATTCATTATACGATTAATGTAAAACAATGATTGAAATTAAGAATAAAGTATAATAAATTATAATTTTAAAAAAATAAAGCATAATGTCGATTGCTCTAATATAAATATCAAAAAATATATAAAAATATCAAATATGAATACATTATTTTCTGTATGTATTTATTAGCTATTAGAATGTTTGTAATTTTGATATTGATTTATCCAAATATACAATATCCTGATAGGAGATAATATATGTTTAACTAATCATCAGATTACAGAAAAGAGATAGATCATAGTAATACTTAACATAAATATTTCACAGTAAATTTTCAATTTGTAATTGTTTATTTTTATCAAAATGTTTACCAGAGAGGAGCTTTTTGAGGTGGAGGAGACACAAAAAGCGCTCGGACCAAGATTTGGGCTATACGATGGATAGTTAAACGTGTCCCAGTGAAACGATTGAAGAAGATCGATTGTCATCCGCTGTGTGCCGTGATTCGTAATTCAAGCACCTTTCTATGCCTTCATACATCTCAAGACACTGTCAAATAAGCATGTTGATAGTGACGAACAATTACAGAGGATTGTGATACAGAGCTCCATTTCCAGGTAGCTGAGATTTACGACATTGGATTACAAATGTTGACCCCACGTTTTGACAAGTTCCTGAATTCCACTTTGCCAGGCAAATATGTTGAAAAGTGGTGTCATCTGTGCCATAGCCGCGGCAATAAATGTTTTAAAGCACTGTGTTTTCTTTGTCTTAATCGCCCTTGGGAAACTTACTTCCTTGACACTCCTCGTACTAACTCTCGGTTGTTACTGGGCCTTAGACGAGCATCTTCATTCTTCCAAATTTCTTCCACAGCTGCATTTAAAGTCTCAGACTTATCTCTTTTCCGGGTAGGTTATCCCTTGTTTCTACTTTCTACGTCATGTGTGTTTAAGTTCGTGTATCATATATATATATAGTTTTAAATGTATTTGAAAATAATTACAGATATATACTTTTTGTTAGCAGTGTACATGTTTCTTTACAGTTGACAACAATACTTGGTACTAAACATAGAGCACGTTTCTTCGTCTTTATTCAAATGATCAGAATACGCTTTTCTCCTTCATAAGTTCTTTATCCACTTCAATCCATACATTAATTTAATACTTACATACAATGTCTTCACTAGATGGGAGCACGCGATCGAAAAATTTAAAACACTTTTTCAGGCCAGCTACCCTGAATGAATTTTTCCTGGGTTTTCCTCATTCGCACCAGGCAAGTGCCGGAGTGGTACCTAACTTATAGGTCTCAGGCTGCTTCCATCCTTCCCCAATTCTTTCTTTCTTCCCTTTCCCCGGATTGTGTACTTTCCGAGGGACGTCATCCTTCAAAACGTGAAGGGCTAAATGGCCTTAGATGCCGAAAGCCCAGAAATCTAAATCGTAAATCCTAAATGTCTTCACTAATTTTGCTACCTGTTTTAAAAGCTATTCGCCTATTCTATTTTTCTAATTTATACTCATAATTGATACAGATCGATTTGTCACTGTGTTACAATCAACATTGCTTTCAACATTTTAAATTTCATTTTCATTTTTTATTCTTTTCCTAATATCAATTTGCTTTCTTGCAGATTCCGCAACAAGAGCCACATCATCTGAAAAAAAAAAAATATATATTTTTTTGAAACGTTGTAATCTATATATTTTTACTAAAACTTAGTATGCCTTCACACTAGATCCTGTGAGCCGTCCACGTGAGCTGCAGCTGCTAGCTTTACATTGTTTTAAATGTACGCCTTCACATACGCGCTTCGGTCCAAGTGAGCCACGGATATGAGCTGTTATGAAAATCACCCTGCCAGTAGCCGGCTCGAGTGGGCTGCTGTCGGGAAAAAAAATAACATGTAGTCTTCACACGTGAGCGTGAACTCAGTTGCAATGAAGAAAAGTATACATATATTTGATATTGAAAGTTTTCTCGTTTTGGTGTTACTCTGATGAAATGCACACTTTGTACTAATATACAGTTCGTTAAACAAAACTATAGACTTCCTGAAGTAATTGAAAAATTATCTTTCATGTTTTCGCAGTTTAGGAAACAGACTGTTACAACCATGACCTGTATTTATGCTATTTATTTCATTTAATATGTAGAACAAAAATGCTTTAACGTATGCGTTTGGTATACAATAGAAAAAGAAGAAAAGATGTTATATTTTCAGTCGATAGGTATCAATGTTGCTTGATTAGTTGCTTCGCTTCCTCCTCTCTTTAGTAAGCTTTAGGGTTCAGAAAAGTAGCTATTTTCAATACCAATGAGAGTGAGCAATTTCTACTCACACTTTACAGCTACAGTTATTAAAGACAATAGTACGGTTACTATGATAACAGTTCCGTCACCAGACTAGTTTATCCATGTTATTAGGCAGAAATGTACTGAATCGCTGTGAAACAAATAACAAGTATTCTGAAATATAGTTCACTTGATCGATGTATAGGATGAATCCACATTGTTCTATATCTTCTTTTCCTTTCTTCTTGCAATTTATCGCTAAGATTAAAGCTGCAGTTTCTTCTGACTCTAACATGGCTGTCATTTTGTTATCACGATCTTTTAAGCGGCTCAGAAGTATTCAATGGCTTCACACTACAGGTTCACTTGAACGGCTCAAAAGATCTAGGGTAAAGGCGCACTTAGTGGTAAGTAATACTTAACATTGGTGAGAGGGAGCATTCTTTCAAAACTCATCTTCCAATATACTCATGTGTTATTCCTTATCTCATTCATTCATTCATATATATTTACAGATCATTTAGAAAGTATATCATTCATCTTAGACTATTATTGTCAGCCGTAGTACTTATAAATCATATTGAGCAACAATCTAATTGCCCCAGCTCATTGGTTTAACTTTAGACTATTCTAAAACGTATTTGTTGACTATAAATCTTTATAGGACTGAAAATATCAATTCAGAATGTAAAACGAGAGAGAATAATTTTATATGGTTTAATCAGAAACCAAAGATTGAAGCTAAATTTCCAATGTGGGTTCTCTTCTAACGGCCTGCTTTTAATGAAAAAAAAAAATCCAGGGAGAAGTGACTTGTTACTAGAACACTGGTTGGAATAGTTTATATTTCAAGTCTACAACATATTAGCTACATTTACCTTCAACCTAATTTATCCCAAAGGGACTTGCAAGGTTAAACATACCTTTTGTAAGAAATTTCTGGAAGGATATCTAGACATTAAAAAGGGAATCTTACTAATACTCTTATTCCATTAATTTTCCAGTGTGTAATATTGTTTATGAGTGTTAAGTTTAACTTCTAACATGCTTACTGTTGCACTACATTGCATTTTCTTTGAACTAATAAAACTTTCAATGTTTATTGTTTATCTCTGAGTTTAATATAAAGTTTGTCGAATTGTGGGAATTTTCTTATTTTTGCATTCTAATACATTAAAGAGGTAACTCTATACTAATTAAAATAAATCTTCTTAGTCCATTTGACAAGGATCACCTTAATTATCTGCAGAGGTATAATACTGCATGTTATACAAGAATTGAACGGCTTGAGTGAACATAGTATTATGTCACATTTTTTGACTTTTGAATAAACTGGTTGGCCATTCCCATGCAGTTCAATGCAACGACACATACTAAATAGACTTCCCCTGCCATCTACAGGTACGGTTTCGACGCTAAACTACCTACATACTTTTCTGTGATCCGATCATACTCCATTCTACCTAATAATTCGATTTGAACGGAAGTAACGCTTACCATTATATATGTCCGCCCGAGTCGCTCCATTTATTAACAGTTCTTATTTAGTAATACTGCAGTTGCTTCACGATAGTATGTAAATGCTGAAAACTGTGCTCCTACCGGAAATTGAATCTGAGATAATCAAACTTCCTTTTGTGCTTGATTTTTGTCTCCATTTGCCATTTGTTACAAAGCGTCTAACAAATGAGACACTGTTATCATCTTGTTGTCCTCTTTCAACTATCCATCAAAATTCTGGTATAAAATCGAGTTTATACAGCTTTGAGTTCGGAACGAGATAAATTGTACTCATTTCCAAAACAAAAATACCAATGAGTTGTTATATATTACGAGGTTGAATATGCTGTACTATGAACGAAGGTGTAACACGAAACATATATATAGTACAGTCAGCAGCAAAAAACCTGCAATATGAGCATGTAAGTTTATTGTAAAATTACGCCTAAACAGCGCAGGGAATCAACACAACGTCTAAGTTGCACTAATCACTATACGAGAAACCTTGGCGTCCTCCCCTGCACACTTATTTTGGAGCAAAAGACTTCGTCGTTTCACAATAAACTTACGTACTCATGTTTCAGGTTTTTTGGTACGGACGGTACAATATCTCAAGATATACATAGATATAACAGGTACGGGAATTCAGGATGATGATGTAGATGTGTATAAAAGTTCGATCTGTTAGCTTATGTACGATTCTAGGATGTATAATAGCGGGAGAAGCAAATAAATATATTATTATCTATGTCGCGGACTGCAATTACGATCTCTTTTTTTATTATTATGGTTGTGTAAATATATGTTAGAATTTCTCTCTTTAATACTGGAGAAATTATCACAGATTCGATCCAAGATCATGGAATACTTGCTTCTGCGGACTGTCCTTGTTTCCTGTACTATAGTATATTAGTCATTTACATGAGTTTGCAGTCGTACTCTTGCCTTATAAAGTATAAACATGTTATCCACTTTTAATTTAATTTCAATTATCAAACACAATGAAGTGTCACTATACGAACATTTTACGTTTGCTATCGAAATGTTGCTGAAGATACAGGAATATACTTCGTTTATGGAAAACAATGCTCCTCAGAAACTCATGACAATGCTTCTGCATTCGAGTTAATTTATCCGAGGTCTGGAACTTAAATTATTGATTCATTTTAATTATCTTGTAATTTCAGAGTAAACCACAGAGTACATTTTATAGCTCTAAACCTAGCGTCAGGAAAGGAGCCCAGCAGCAATTGAATACATACTAACGGGTCACGAGAGCAAAAGATAATAAGAGGTAGGAAGAGAGAGAAGCAACATTTGTCGTAGCTAACAAACTACATTTTGCATTTAGGTTGTTGTAACGAACCACATAGGGGAAATATTAAGAATATTTTTAGTATTTCGACCTCATGAATTCATATGGTGTACAAATAACCTCTTTCGCCTCGACTCAACCTGGCTTTCACTTCATACTATTTCATGTGGTCTTTATAATTTGTCAATTGTTTACGTGTACAATGTGATATCAGGATGTCTGCAGCCAGCAATTACATATTGTTAACATTCTTATACGTGATAATTCTGGTAGCCTCAGTTGAAAAGTAAGAATTTAGTTTTATAATAAATTCAATTGTAATCCATTTTATTCTAATCATTTTATAATGTTACACAAATGTAAAAGTCTTCCATTTCTTTTGTGATAGCAGATGATGCAATTATTACTCTGTTTAAAAACTTCAATAAATTAAAGATAGAATAATTTTAACTCTCTTTCGTTAAATTCGGAACAAATACTTTTCTTTAAACATTCTAGAAAAGTAAAGGACATGCTCGTTACATTTTATTAGTTTCAGCGAATGAAAGTTAAAGTAGCTAATTCTTAAAACAGTTTAAAGCCTCGTTAAGAAAATCGGTTGTTTTATTAGCATCTGTAACACTAATTACGGTAGTTTACTACTTATTTAGTTTGACCTGTATATAAAATTTTTATTGATTTTTATTTAAGCAATATTTTGGGCTTGTTTAGCGAATGCTGGTAAAATTATATAAATAATGCCTTTATATATAATTACGTAGATGTATTTAACTTCTAGGAAATAAACATAATCTCTTATATTCGTCAATCTTGAATATATCAATAATGTTAGTTCAATGTTGAAAATGTTATTGATGTAAGAAATCTAAATACCAGAGACAGAAACGTTAGATACTATGAATCATACAGACTAATTTGAATATTCTTTCAAAGATGTGGAACATAACAATATTCGTGTAAATAATCCACGCTTTCAGGTAAAACGTTTATATATACACTCTTGCGCAAAAGTTAGGAATAATCTTGTTAGCATGATGTATCACACAGAGAAAACAATGAACAAGTATGAGAAATAGTTTATATGTATTACTAGTGGGATGTGAAATTCCTAATAATTAAAATAGTCTGAGAAGAGATACATAATGGGCAGCAGGAATGAAAATACGCAGGTTCATGTAAATCAGGAAAGGTACACATGTGTCATTCCACATAACAAGTTACCTACAGTGATTTCAATAGTGTGTGTGATCTCTCTGCACTACAAGTCTGCAGCACAACGTGATTGAGTGCTGAGGATAATGTTATCAATAATTACGTACACGAGGACGACAACAATACGTCAGAAATTTGAGTGAAAAGGCATTATAATCGTACATGTCGGGAAATACCGCCTCTTACGTTCTTAAATACCTAGGGAATGTGTTATTGTCTTGCAGGTACATCTAATGCAAATTAAACAGCATTCTTGGCAACATGTTATCTGGCTCAATATTTCAAGAAATTGAGAATACATGATTGATAATATTCTAATTTGAATCAGAATTGCAACAATTGGGACAAAATTGTTTATCACATGCAGTACTATTCGTCAGTCATACAACATTGCGCAACTAATATCACACAAAATACACAAACCACATTTAAGGAAGCTGCTTGACTCACAACTTTTGTGAAACCTAAGTTTCCATTCAATCCACTGAATTCAATATTTGCGATCCCTGAGGCTACTGCAATAACCCTCACAGTCCCCGCAAAACAAGTTTCTATCTTTCGTCTTTGTTGATGATTTGAGCTTCTCCGAGCTGGAAAAAGTGGAAAGTGCAGCTGTTGAAAACATGACAAATATTACAAATATTCCCTTGACCAGAGTCGGCCTTAAGCCGATTGGACCTATTGCTCGCAATTGGGCCCCGCGTCTAAGAGGACCCCGCGCTAGTGCCGTCTACTCTACTCCCCAGTGCCGTTTTAACAGCATATTAGGCTCCAGAGCAAGCAAGTGTATTTTGTTCCGTATGATTAAATTTTACTCCTAATACATGCCATTCTGCTTGCGGGGCCCCGGACAAGTGGCTATAGTACTGTTGAGATGGCTCTGCTGGCTCTGTTGAAATGCTCAAGTACGCACAACGACATTTTGCAATACAGGTACATTCATGGACTCCACAAGGGAAGGTATGGCCTCTCCCTAACAAGTAAATGGATAATTTGTATTAAGCTTCCGGGCATAAGCAAGTATTTTCTGAACTAAATGCTGCAGTAGTTTCTTTACTTTTTTAACTCTACAACTTCTGTTGTAAAAATAGATATTATCTCCAGGGAATATTCTGCACACCTCCAACAGCCCTAACACACTCCAAATTTCCTTACGCACACCCATGGGAGTAAAAATATTGTTTTCTTTGAGTTTTTGTAAAAATGTATATCATTGTTCTGGGTGCACACCCTCTTTTATTTTGAACAACCCACTAAGTAAAAGTTCCTGGCGTTCTAGCCGATTTTATATCATATGGTACTACCATGAATACCGAGATGGTATGAAATGAATCAACCTCAGTGCTACTTTTTTTTTTTTTTTTGCATATCCTTTCTTTTATTAAAGCTATATTTAAAATGCAAAACCAGAGCACAAACTTTGCCCTCTCCTGCGAAAAATGTCGTGGCTGTATTTCTTTTAAATCAAGTCAGGAAAACCGAATGTATACTAGTGCGTACGGAATAGGTGGCTGCTTATGAAGGTGTCTTCTAACTCGAATAAACCAATGGAAAATATATCATTCACCTTCCATTAATTGCTTAAGGTTTGTGATCATATCATCAGCATTTCATTTTTTTCTGCAGTCAACGATTTCAAGCTGATTATACCTTTCATAAGTAGCTACCCACGATGTTTCTGAGGCTTTCCTGACTTGAATTCTTTACAAAAAGGTACGGATGTTGAGAAATCTTTGAACCAACGAATTCAAATCAATGTGCATTTCATTATGTCTTACAAATATAAACTTATGGAAACATAGACTTTACCATTGTATTTCTCGTAAAATTCTAACTCTGACCCCCTTCCTATTGAAAAAAAAGTCGAATGAGATAAAAGATGGCTGAATTCAAGGTGGATTCCATAATAAGCATGCCCTCAAACGTCTACTTTCTCCCGGTTGAGTTGATGAGTTTTTGTTTTTCTTATCACTTTACCTGTTTTACAAATAAAATTAAATTTTCAAACTTGAAACACATTGTTATGGCTTGTTCTGATGATTTTTTCTTTTTTTCTTTTTTTTTTTACCACTACCGCTGTCTTTTAGACCGAAGCACTTTACATTTTGATTGGGCTCGTTTCTTGATAATCCACACTTCTCTATCAAGTTTGGTCAAAAAACTAAATTTCGACATCGATAGGTTTACTTGTAAGAGAAGAAAACTACAAAATACTGGTACAGAACCTTCTTTAAAAATTGCGAGGCACAAGGGTGAAATATGTATTTTAAAATTATGTCTGCATTTTCATTTGAGTTATTTCTCTGAAAAATTAGCTGCTATAAGCAATGAACAGGGTGAGCGTTTTTAATAGAACATCTTGCAGATGGAGAAACGATATAAAGGGAAATGGAACCCGTCTATAATGAGAGATCACTGTTAGTTCCTCCACAACATAGAAACGGGAGAATGTTTCGTAACTGTCTTTGCCGTTAATCATTTTTCTTAATCAAGCTTATGAGTAAACATTCAATTTATTCCGGGAATAAACTGACAAAATTATCATATGTATTCAGGATCTCAATACAAGAAAAATGACTGCGACTTTGGTCGGAAACGCTTAATTACGGAGAGAGAGCTAATTAAAAGTAATTCTTAGAATTGGTCCTCTTACTCTTTTATTATCCTTGTCTCCATAATTAAGCGTTTTCGAACAAAGTTGAAGATTTTTCTTGTATTGAGGTTTTGAACACATATGCGAATTTTGCCGACATTTCCCTGAACATCCTATATATGAATACGCAATAACGATACACACATAAGTTTGTAAATGATGCGTTTGCAGTGTTTAATATCACATACGTACATTTATTTCATTAAAACTTAGAATTTATCTTCATAAACAGTTTTAATTTTACAAACTGTTCAAATTACATTTACTCCTGTCATCAGCATCATTATCATCATTATCATCATAGCAGAAAATCTCTGGGTGATACGAAAAAACTGACTGCATTTTCGTTTTCAGGACGTTTGATTTAGTGAGCATTGTGTTATTTTGCCTCTGCACATTTTTGAAAGTTGAAATTTGTAGATATTTGTTATCATTGCTACAAAGTTTATTATTGAAACTACTGTATATGTAAAAATAAATAAGTAAATAAATAAATAAATAAATTTAATCTGTAGTTGCTATTACTTATGTTATCGATAGCTTTAAATTAAGGTGCAATAGATTTCGCCCTTCATTTTTTGCTTCTTCATTGACGAAGCAACAAAAATAATCGAAAGAGGGCGCAAGTGTAACCCATGTGCCGGAGAACACTGAAGTGCATCCGTCGCGCTGACAGATTCACGTTTGTTCACAGAATGATTGATTGATTTTGAGTTTAACGTCCCGTTCAGTAGCGAGGCTATATGAGACGTGGACCTACTGATTAACGTGGAATCCGAACCACATGAGCATTAATGAGGGGATCGAAACCGGGTCTCCCACGCCACAGGCGCGTACGCTAACCGCTTAGCCATGGAGGAGCTCTTGTTCACAGAATGAAAGAGGGTGTGTGACTCCTGTGCGTTTTCGTGCTGTAAACACAGTTGATTGGGATTTACGATTGTTAGCCTATATCATTGAAATATAATTGAGGCAAGTTTTAATGATCAATATATAAGCAATGTATCTCAAAATATGAAGTCACTGATTTTTGAAAGAATAGCATAAAGAGCAGTAGGAAATGTCAAGAAAACATGAGGTAAAAGATAATCGTATATCATTGAGTATGACAGAAACAATGAAGATGAATTCATTTTCAAGTATGCCTTTAGTAACAAGCAACTTTCTGTAAGAAATTATATGGCAGGTGTTATGTTTTATTCAGTCATGTTAATACATAGTGCAAACACTTCCTACTATTTTAACCTTAAAATGCAAAATAACTTTCGAAAATTAATTCATGTAAGGCCAAATTGACAAAGAAACTATGGCATTTATAGTTATTATGACATATGTACACCACAGGTGCACGTGGCAACCACTAGATCAGCAGAGAGAGCTTAAATATATATATATATATATATATATATATATATATATATATATATATATATATATATAGAGAGAGAGAGAGAGAGAGAGAGAGAGAGAGAGAGAGAGAGACAGAGAGAGAAGAGGGTTACCAAAGAGCACGCACGCCCTAAGAGCGCGCAGTGTCAATTACACTGAAGTGGTAACACACAGAATTATTATTGTACGCTATTTGATGCGTCTTTGTGTGAGAATTGATACGAAGAAAAGGGAAGTTAACTTATCGCTGCAAACAGAAAATACAGATGAAAATAACTTCTTTGAATTCTTGATGTAATATTTTAGTACTCTTAGTTAAGATTTTTTTTTTTTTGCTATATAATAGATAACTACAGTACCCTTGTTGCATGGTAGAAAACATGAATGCAGATAGAATTGTTTACCATGGCTTTGTTTCGAGGGTCTTGCATGTGCAGCCACTTGCATGAATTTTACTCGAGTTAACTGCTGTTTCGCAAAGAGTGCGCGTTAGTGAGTTATCAAACAAAGAACGCGCGCGTACTCTTTGGGACAATTTCTTTGAGTGTGTGGGTAGCGGTATTCATATTACAAACAATGTGGTTATTCTTATCAGTTACTCTCGGAGTATAATGGGATGTTTGAATCGATTGTAGAATTATTTGCAATTGTTTGTCTTCAATAGAAGCACTAACAGAAAAGTGCAATCATCTATAAGAGGAAACAATCATCTATAAGAAGTATTTTAAATTTACAGAATTTCTTAAATTGTAATGATGATGATGATGATGATGTAGTGTTCTGCCCGAAGACAGGCCTTTGGTCCATGGCAGTTTGCCATTGCCTTTCATGGTATGATGACATCGTCCTAAGAAGTGAGGAAATGATCAAAATGAAGCTTCTGGAAGTGTTCTGGAAGAAGATGCTGAGCTAAACATGGTTTCGATTACGATTGTAATGAAACCACGAACTAAGAATTTAAAAAAGACATACATTAAAGGTGTTGTTCAGGAATTTTTTCCAATTGGTGGGGTAATGTGATGAAACCACGAACTGTGAATTAAAAAAAAAAAAAAAACATTAATTTTACTAATAAAATCATAATTTGTGAGTGAAACTGAACGAAGATTTTCTGTAATATTTTAAATTTCGTGGATGTTCATAATATAATTTTTAAAATCACATGGACGTGTAACCAAGAAATTGTTGGAAGCAAAAGCAAAGTAGTTTAGAATCACGTGTAGTTAAATAACATGGTGTTTATTAGTAATAATTAAAATTTTGGATAAAATTACGAACAATTGAAAGCAAACCTTAGGGTAAATTAAAGTTTAAAATACTTTTTATTTTAACATTGTTAGATAATATTTTTCAGAAAATGTTATTTTTTTTCCAAACTCAAGTCTTATAATTTCATTACACCATGGAGAAAGGAAAACGTCTTAGACCTACAGAAGCCGCAACTTCAATCACGTCTGTTCATCGGGAACACATAATTCCTCTTCCGAAATAATAATAATAAAAAATGCAACAAATTGCACATACCAAACGTCGATCTGAAATTTTTACTATTTCTCCACTTCACAAGTTTCTTCACAGCAAACGAGTCAAAGGAAATGTTAAGGCAAAGAGAAAACTCTTTGATCAGCCCGATGAATCATCCACTTCAACAGCGAATACTGCAGCTGAGATCAACCAAAACTTCATGCGCAGTCTGTCACGAATTGAATGAAGAACCAATTGACGAAGACTGGATTCAGTGCATTAATTGTAAACGATGGTGACATGAGCAGTGTTCGTCTTACGAAGGGGTTTGGGTTTCAAGTATGATAGGTGTTGAGTGCGCACTCTTAGGACCGCAAAACGCACTCTTTGGGACACTGGTCCTTAAGAGTACGAATTTGTTTTTCTTTTTAAATTTTTTAACTTATATTTTCATTTCTACATCTAGTAGTAAAGTTTTCTATTTCTTACAATGTAGCCTAAGCTTCAATGAAAATTTTGTACAATTTATATAATTTTTGCTTCATTACTTTTGGAGCTTTTTGAATTAAGTGCGTGCTCTTTGGTAATCTTCCTCTCTCTCTCTCGTTGCTGCGAGTTGCTCTTACTCCGAAACATCACTTTGGGGAAAAAGGCAATATCAAGGTTATTCCACAGGTACAACCTGGAGGAAGATCATCACCAAATGCTTTCTTTGCATATTTCCGCTGTATAAAACCTGTATTGGTTATGGCGTTCTCTTTACAAATCTGTAGGCGGACTCACAAACGTTTTCTTCTGCCTAAACCAAATTGAAATTTATGTTTACGATTTATCCTATGTTTTAGTTTGATTTTGAGTTCCCGGGAGTCCGGTCCCGAGTTCGAGTTCGAACAATACACAACTGCAACATGTTTTCAGATGGTCCTTGTTGTTTTCATTTCAGTCTCTCAAAGTTCTGCAGAAACCACATGTGACTTTCATACCGTGATGAATAGTTATCAGAGCAGGACGTAAATGACTTTCACAACACTTGGCTTGACCGGTTGACATTTTCTTACCACCTACAAAAGAAAATGCAAATGTACAAAACACAAGACTTGGCATATCTAACAAACAATTCGAAACAAATACATTTTCAACTCAAGTATCATTTTATATTAGCAATTGAATGGAGTGGCATTTTTCTCGACACGATGGGGCCGTTATTTACCGAAACAATAGACTTGTGCTTCGACTAACCTTTCTAAACCTAAAACAGGGGTCAAGTGCATATTACCTATGTCTTTCTCTTACGTAATGATCACTCTATTGACGTATCCTATTAGCAATATTTAAAACTTAATGCTACATGAAGAGGGTGCTTCCTTCTTTTTACATGATGAAAATCTGCACACTTTTTCCATTGATACATGGTTACAACGTCTCGACTTATTAGTTTCTTTTCCCCAACTGACGCCTGACCAGCCACTGTTTCTTGTATACACAAAAACAACTTGCGCTACTGCATACCATGCAACCATGTTGATCGACTTAAAAACATGTGTTCATGAGTAGATAGGGAATGGGGTTTCTGCAGACAAATTTATTATTAGCCCATTTTAACTATATTTCACCCTATCATCTCTAATAACTTCTAATCTACTCCCTAATAATTTTTAGCGCACTCCCTATCCCAAATAACTTCTATCACATCTCAAATAACTTCTATCTTACTCATAATAACTTCTAATGCATTCTATCACTAAATTTAGTTACAAAAAATCACTAAATCTGGTTACAAAAAATCACTAAATCTAGTTACAAAAACAAAAAAATCACTAAATTTAGTTACAAAATCTGGTTATAACCGGTTTTGACTTCAAAAATCATTAAATCTGGTTAAAAATCACTAAATCTAGTTACAAAAATCACTAAATCTAGTTACAAAAAGTCACTAAATCTAGTTAAAAATAAAAAAATCACTAAATCTAGTTATAAAAATCACTAAATCTAGTAAAATAAAATTAAAAAACTCTTTTATGATATTACCATAAAAGTTAACTAAATTCTACATAATTACATAATAGTTACAAATTAGTATATTGATAGTTACAAATTAGGATATTGATAGTGAAATCTTCTGCTAACATCATTCTCTATTGAAAATAATGATTTCTTAAACTCAGTCCATTGATCATAGTTCAAACTGAATAGACAGCCATTAATATCAAAAACTACTTGAACTTCGGTTTGCACATTTTTTACAATTACATTGAAATTATTAGTAAGTATAAATTTCTTTTGAGGATCCATTCTATTCACTCCATTTTTTACTTCTGACGACATATTTTTGTTCATTTTTATTATTCTTTGGATTTACATGCAGAACTCAACAGTTGGATAATTATCTTTTAAACCAGTGTATTTGATTTTTATTCCATCTTTAACAATCTCATCAATCATTTTATCTGTTAAGTGTTTTGTAAATCTAGGTGGAAGAAATACCTTAAACTCTTCACACTCAACTAAAATACTCTTTCCAAACTTAGTTTTAATCTTTTCCATTTTCACAATCTTATATTCTGTATTTAATTCTAATTCTCTTAATCCAATAACCGGTTTTTGTTCAAGACTTCCAAGCTTGTTTAAAAAATCAACGTGTTTTGCCATATTTATTATATAGATTTTTTTCTCTAATAGTCTCGAATTTCATTAAGTATGTCATTGATTCTGTTAACAATATCTCTTACATTTTCATCTGTTAATTCACCATTCATGAGCTTAATTACATTAAGCTGATTTTTAAACAGCCCAATTCGATTCACCATATCTTTATAATATTCTTTCTTTGAAGCTATATTAAACCGTGTTGATAGACCAGTGATAACAGCAGAAGCCGAAGCAAATGCAATTGTAATAATTGAATACACTGTAACAGGAATAAATACATTGATGAACCCTGTAGAAGCTGATAATAGAATTGATAACGTAATAAGAGTAGTATAAACACATTTTATTCTCTTAAACTTCCTTTTGTTTTTCATTAATAACTTCTCAAGATTTAATATAGTATCTTCAATTAACACAATTAAATTCTCACGTGGAATGTTATCTGGAATAGTCATTTTATTAAATAAGTTTTTATGATATTGTCATAAAAACACTTACAAACTAAACAAATCTAATAAATATATAATTGATTTATATCTTCTCAATTATTTTTTCTTTCTCAACATCATACTCTAAATTTTTCTTACCAATCATAACAACATAGCAAATCGTTTTATCTGGTACATCGCTTTCAAAATTAACAGTCAGTTTCAAATTAGTTCTATCACTTACAGTTACTGATTTATGCTTGCTTGTGTTAATTACGAACATCGGCCTATTTTCTAAAAATTCTTTAGGATAATAAAACATCTCAGTATTTCCAATTGTAGCTCGCTTATATACCGTATACATTTCATAAACTTTCAAATACTTATGTTTTGCAAAATCTAAGTTTAAAGATTCCAATGGGAAAGATTCATTTCTAGAATTACGAAAATGGATATTCTGAACTTTACAATGATCAAAATAGCTTGAATCTCTTTCTTGATTATCATTTCTATCAGTTTGGAAAAAGGCAATCACAAAATTAGGCATATCAAATTCACTTGAGTTAAATTGTGTGGTTAAATCGAATTCTAAATATTTGCCTGTAACTGATTTCTGCAAACATTGATACGTGTTAAATGAAATAGGAATCTTACCTTCTTTTAACATATTAGATCTTAACAAGGTGGCATAGTTAGGTTCATAATTAACAATAGGCATTCTTAACTCCATATTTGTAATCTTAATATTACCTGGATGCGGTTGATTGTCTTCATATGTTCCATCCTGCTTTTTTGTTTTCCAAATAGCAAATGCGTTATCATCAGAACCACTTCTTTTAAATGTATATTTCAATCCTCCTTTCCACATAATATCTTTAAAATCTGAACAAAATCCTGGCAAAATTCTTAGCAAAAACACTATTTCTTCATCTGTTCTTGCCCATGTAATTCCTTCCCATCCACATTCATCATAGTGATTTGCCTCTGGTTTTGAAATCGTATATGTGTTTACAGCTGTTGAAGTTAAACCAGGATAATCTATAATATCTAATATCTGTCCATGCTTACTAACTTGAATTTGAGAAAACAAATGTGGGAAGAAATTATTAATAAGTCTAATATTTTGACCAGTAGTATATTCTCCATCAGCGTCTCTACCTCTAATTTCAAAAGTTACATAAATATCAGCATAATAAGGATGTATGAAGCCATCACCCACGTCAATATCAAATTCAATAGACCTGTTTGGCTTATTTATATTCTCGATTGTTTTTTGATTAGGTTTAAAGGATTGTAATTCATATGATTCTATCTTATCCATATTTATTATAAAAAAATATTTGTAATCGTTTTATGAATTAAGCCCATAAAATAAACCCATAAAAACTTAAATATAAATTACCCAAATATCCTTATTCCTATTCGCCTGACTAATAATTTCTGAAAAACTATACCCATCTGTAAACATTTTTAAACTGTAATGCATAAATGTCCACAAATTACCTCGTTAAAATGTTGTATACGGCTGCTATTGTACTCTATATTATGACCAAGATATTTTACGAGTGTTTTTGGTGGATTACCTCCAAATGAATCAAACACATACTTTCTATTTCCTTTTTTCCAATAACAAATCCAATGCGTTCCTATATTTTTAGACGTATCAAAATTAACAATACCACACTCATTCTTCCTCGGATGTTTAGGCAATTCATCACTCATAAATACACCTCTAAAGTTTCTTATCTTAAGTTTTTTAACAAGTTGTATTAGGTCTAAATTACTTAAAGGTTTAATTTCTTCTTTTTCTTTACTGTTTTGGAGTTTACGTTTTTTGAAAGCTTACCACCTTGTTTTTCTTCCATTGCTAAGTTATGTCGCTTTTGTTCCTCTAATTCCATTTTATTCTTTTTTGCATCATCTACAGTCTTAGCAATAGCAGCCGCACCTCCAGCAACAGAACCTAGAGCACCTATTAAAGCTAAAATCGTTGGAATAGTAAATATAAAACCACCATAATGAACTTTATTATCATTTGTCTTCATTTCTTTGTTTATTTTCTTAAGTTGTGGTATAGAAAGAGATAGAGACATACATTGCCCTTTACTTAGTTTTGCTTCATTTTGTTTGAGTTGTTTGTTAGTTAAAATGTGATCTATATTTAATTGTTTAAGTTCCTGATTAGGAATCGTAAATGTAAAACCTTTTAACTGCATATTTATTATATAATTAAAAGCTTTTTATGAAAAATTTCCATAAAAAGTACATATATACCTAAATCTAAAAAATACTTATAAACCTAAACCAAATCTTACTTATAAACCTAAACCAAATCTTACTTTTGTATTCATCACTAAAGCAGTTCCAAGAGCAGGTAGTTTTTCAGTTATTAAATTAGCATCTTTAGCAAAAACTCTTTCCCAAGCTTTATTTTCTAATTCCTTATCTGCAATATGTTTTAATTCTGTATCTTTATTATCCCTATAATATATATCATGTTCTTTACAAGCCTCATCTAATGGAGTAATACCTTTATCACCTCTTTCTAATCTTTCTTGTAACTTAGTAAATGGTCCGCAAAATTCATAACCTGGTATATGTAACTCTGGAATACCTTTCATGTTTAAAATCCTATTCATTAATCCTTTTCCATACTTTTCACTATTCCAAAATTTTGGCGGCAGCGTATTCAATATCTTTATCAAATAACCTATACCTTTTGGATCATTAGGTATAAATTGTATGAGTTTAGAATTAATCATATCCATAATACCTACTTTCTCATTATAAAAGTTATCATTTCCAGATTTTTCTTCCCCATCAATAACAATCAAGCGATCAATTAACTTCCTCACATCATCCATCCATATGTATTCTTTTGATAATTCGTTATATACCTTTATTCCTTCTCCAGATTTTGGTGTCTTTTTTGAAGGTGTTGTTGGTTTTATATATTCATCCCAAATAGGTTTGATAATTTCTTTATATTTTTTACCTTTACTAGATTTTTGTTTTCTTGTACTTGGATCATTATTATGAAATGCAACACTAGAATCAATTACTATTTGTTTATATTTTTCTAGATCATCATCATTATAATTTGTTGGATTATGTTTTGTCAATAATTCCCATAAACCTTCTGTTCCTGTATAATGTCGATTATTAATAACTAAATCATCACCATGAATTTTAACTTCTGCATTTCCTATCATATGTATAATTTTCCCATCTTCATCATATGGCTGTATTCCAAAACTTTTATCATCTCTAGTTGCATAATATCTTGAGGCAATCTTACCAAAATGAGTTGTTGCTAAAGATTCCATTCCTTCTACTTTATATTTAATTTGTTTTTTCATGGGTTTTATTTCTTCTGTTATAGGCGTATCACTTTCATTTATAGGACTATAATACATAGGTGGTGTTTCTAATAAGCTTGAATCCACTCTCGCACTTTTATGTACAACTGGAACTAACTCTTGAATTAGATTTTTATTTTCTTCTGCTACTTTTGATATATCTTGGCCTAAATCTTTAATTGCGTCAATAACAGGCTGATCTTGTTCTTTAAATTTTTCATACTTACTTCGATTACTTTAATTTTTTTAAATCTTTTAATAAGTTCTTTTAACTTAATATACTTCTTAGCTTTATTAACATCCATTTATTATATAAAGAAAAAATAAAATAAAAACATAACATAACATAACATAACATAACATATACGTTCACCTGCATTCATATACGTTTAGTTTACACTTTTAGAAATTCTTTAATTTTATTTCTATATTTACCATTATTCACCTTCCTAGTCATATCTATTGTTAAGAAACCATGTTCTTCACTGCAACACTTATTACATAATGATTGTAATTTTTCAAACGACATATCAGATGCAACAAATTCATCATATATATGTTTTAAATTTACATTGTCCTGTCTAAATATACAAAGAAAGTTTAAGTTGTCCCTAATTAATTGTTTTGGTACTTTAGAATAGGTTTGTCCAAGATAGAAACAGTTCAAACCCTTATGACGACCTCGAGTAAAATATTCTCTAACGCGGTTTTGTTCTTCTAATATAAAATCATCAAATACTACCACAGAATAGTCCTCACATTCATCTAATGGAATAATCTCTTCATTGTTTCCTTTTATTATTGCTACTGTATCTTTAATATTACGTTCTATATCTCGAAAAAGTTGTATTAAATGTTGGTATTTAGGTTGATTTAAACTTTTAGAATAGATATAAACATTTGCATATTTTAACCATTTAGGTGCCAACAAAAAATTATCAATCATTAACGTCGTTTTACCAGAACTACTAGGCCCAACTATTAAACATCTTATATCATTAGGTAACAACTCACCATTCCTCTTTCTCTTCGCTGTTTCTTCTGTTAACCTTACTTTAATATCCCAATTATCCATATTAGTTATTTATTATATAATAAATGAAGGTATTTAATTTAAATGGTTATTCATCTGTATTAAACATGTCATTGCATTACCCATTTGAAAACGATTTAGAAGTAGCAGTTGCAGGATTTTACACAACATACTTAACTCCAAACATTACAGAAAAGAACAACAAATTAACGTTTTGCAGTGAAGAACCTGAAGTTACAAGACAAGCCATAGTTCAACCTGGTCAATATAGTTTAAAAGAATTAGAAGAATATATTAAATCAAACCTTCCATTCTACACTGATGAATTCAAAGATACTTTTGAAATTACGGAAGACAGGAAGAGAAATAGAGTTAAAATATTTAGTGAGGTTTGTGATATAACCTTAGATACCATTAATACTGTATTAGGTTTTAGTGAGAAAAAGTTAACTAATAATATAGAACATGTTGGAGATAAGCCACCAAAGTTTCATCCGTTTGATATTATAAATATTCACTGTGATTTAGCAGAAGGTATGATTTTAAAACACAATGACACAGCACACAACGAAACAGATTTAATCGCAACATTTAGAACAAATGCAGAGTTTAGAGAACCAATTATATATGAACCTAATGAAAAGATATTTTTCCCAATACATCACAATAAATTTAATAATTTGAAAGTTTCAATTAAAGATGAGAATGGTGATTTGATTGATTTTGGTGGAGCTCGTATAACTGTTTTACTTGCTGTTAAATAATTTGAATTGTTATATAATAAATATGGATATCTTTGGTAATACTAAAAGGGGGACTACATACCTCAATCATGTAAGTGAAGTTTTTACATCAAATATAACATGGGTTGATTTCAAAAACAAAAGACTTGTTAATGTAGGTGATGCAATTGACCAACATGATGTAGTAACTTTACAACAGCTAGATTTAATAAATAGTAATGTTAATAGTCAATTGGAAGGTGATAGAAACAAATTTGAAGATGTATTAAAAACATTACAAGACACATATATAAAGAAAGAAGATTTTCAAAAGGTTAGGATGGATACTACTAAATTGATTATGCAGAAGGAAACTATACTCTTAATATGTCGATTGAGAGCTAAAAATGTTAAGGAACCAATCTTTAGAATATTTAATCTCTCTAATGGTTACAAATTTCTCTATAATGGGAAAATAATGCACATGGAATTAAGTTTGGATAAATACTTTCTAGAGACATATTTAGGTGATACTTTGATTGAAAATTTACCTGTAAACATTAAAAAGGGTGATATAATTACGTTTCAAGCAAATAAGAATTCAGCTATGGAAGAAGGGCAACCATTGCAAGTTATTATGTATATAGAAAGAGAGCTTTCATAAAACCGTTTGCTATATTCAATCTATATAACAACATTCTAATTCAATCTATATAACAACATTTTAATTCAATCTATATAACAACATTCTAAATTGAATTATACAGATGAATTATAAATTGTTATATAGATTGAATTATTGTTCGAATTATAGACTAAGTTATAGAATGTTATATTTATTAAATTATATAGATGAACAGTGTTCGAATTGTAGAAGTTATTATATAGATTGATTATAGATTGAATTATAGATTGAAGTTCATGATCAATTATAGTATTAATCAACAAATACCAACAACAGCATTAATTATAGTATTAATCAACAACAGCATTAATTATAGTATTAATCATCAAATACCGACACCCGTTAATTATAGTATTAATCATCAAATATCGACAACAGCATCAAACAAACGTATGCTTGAATTATAGTTTGAATTAGGCCGATCTTTAGAATGATGTTGTTAGTTGATATAGTGTTTGAATTATAGATTGAGGTTAATAATTTTCCATATAATAAATAGTATGATGTATTGTGTTAAGTGTAAGAAATCAACAGATACAAAAATAGATAACATTAGAATAGAACAAACAAAGAATGGGAGATATGTTAAGAAAGGTATATGTGTTGTATGTGGTACTAATAAATCCCAATTCATTAAAAACCCCGATTGACTATATGAAGGTGAAGGTATTAGAGAAGATATTATAGAAGAAATTCATAAACCATCTAGAAAGAATTATCCTAGGTTAAGTGTTATTGTTAAAGGTATAGATGATTTATGGCAAGCAGATCTTGTGGAAATGGATAGTGGTGTGTTAAAAGGTGTTTCAAAATTAAATAAAGGGTATAAGTATTTGCTAACGATTACAGATGTGTTTTCAAAATATGCATTTGCTGTTCCTGTTAAAGATAAGAGTGGTAAGAATGTTACAGAAGCATTTGAATCAGTGCTAAAAGTAAGGAAACCTAATAATTTACAAACTGATCAAGGTAAAGAGTTTTACAATAAAGAATTTAAGAAGTTGATGGAGGAAAATAGGATTAATCATTATTCAACCTATAGTGGTAAAAAAGCTTCTGTTTTTGAAAGATTTAATAGAACACTTAAACAAAATATGTGGTAGAAATTTACTGTTCAAGGTAATTATAAGTGGTTAAAAATATTGCAAGGTTTGGTTGATGAATATAATAACAAAGTACATAGAATAATTGGTGTGAAACCTGTAGAAGTGAATAGGAAAAATGAGCATGTGATATTGAAAAAAGTATATAAGAAAGAATATAAGTCTGTTAAGTTAAAGTATAAGATTGGCGATTATGTTCGTATAAGTAAATTTAAAGGTTTGTTTGAAAAAGGTTATACACCAAATTGGTCAGCAGAAATGTTTGTTATTAATGAGGTTATACCATCTAATCCACCAACATATAAAATTAAAAATTTAAACAACGAAGAAGTTAGGGAAAGATTTTATGAACCAGAATTATTGAAAACTAAATATAAGGATGAGTATTTGGTTGAAAAAATATTGAGAAAGAAAGGTAATAAAGTGTTTGTTAAATGGTTAGGGTTTGATGATTCACATAATAGTTGGATAGATAAGAGTAATGTAATATTATAAATGTTATATTTTATGGTTTAATAATTCACATAATAATTAAATAAAATAAAAGTAATATAATATTATAAATGTTATATTTTATGGTTTAATAATTCACATAATAGTTTGATAAGATAAGAAAAATGTTGTAGTGTAAATTTAATGTGTTTAACTTTTTATGAGTATTTTCATAAAAGGTAATAAAGTGTTTATTAAATGGTTAGGGTTTAATAATTTGCATAATAATTAAATAAATAAAAGTAATATAATATTATAAATGTTATTTCATTAAAGGTAATAAAGTGTTTATTAAACGGTTAGGGTTTAATAATTTGCATAATAATTAAATAAATATAAGTAATAAAGTGTTAAATAACTTGGATTTATTAAATGGTTAGGGTTTAATAATTTGCATAATAATTAAATAAATATAAGTAATAAAGTGTTTGTTAAATAATTAGGGTTTATTAAATGGTTAGGGTTTAATAATTTGCATAATAATTAAATAAATAAAAGTAATATAATATTATAAATGTTATTTTTTGGTTATTTCATAAAAGGTAAATAGGATAAGAAGGTGAATGATAATTATGATGATTAGTGAGTTTATGAAAATGCTTCAGTTTTTATCATATTAATAATGACTTTGATGGGGTGATCCCATAAAAGCCCTATACTAACACAACACACTAATATATGTAGACAATGGCAGGAGTGTACAAGTATTAGCAGTTGTGTTAGGAAAAATAAGTATGCTAATGTTGGTATATATAACATGAAAAAATATTATGAAAATGAACTAAAAAATTTGGTAAATATTAAAAAACGATACAGTACCTTTTCAAATAAGATGAATATAAATAATGTTAATTTTACTGGTGAGGAGATGAGGGAGATGTCGATTACAAAACTAAAACTAATATGTAGTCAAAAAAATTCGTAACTATAGTTCTTTAAATAAGAGTGAATTAATCAAAAAAATCGAACAATATCAAAATGAACCAGATGAAATGAAAGTTATATACACAATGAAAGTTGATGAATTAAAAAATCATTGTAAAAGGAAAGGAATAAAAGGTTATTCTAAATTAAGAAAGGCTGAACTTATTGACCGTATTAAAAAATATGAAGATGAACAAAACAGATCACAAATTAGAAACATATTTCCATTTAAACAAGATGTTTTTGAAGAATCGAAACCAGAACGAATATCAAACAAAGGAAACAGCAATACAGAAACGATTACAAACTATCGCAATTGAAAACATAGGAGGATATAAAGATCCGGTGAAGTTTTTAAATATAAGTGGGAAAGTAGTTATTAACAAAATCAAGGAAGAATTAAAGCACCACCCATTAAAAGTCAACCTTGTATTCATTTGTGATTATATTAAAGATAAAGAAGTACAAGAACGCAATTTTAAAACTATGAATGAAAGAATATTACAATCAACTGACTTAGATGAATATATAACCCATGCTAAACAAAAACTATGTAGAGAGATGGAGGAATTTCAAGGTAGAGGATCAGGATGGACATTACATCAAATTAAACATTTAGAAATCAGACTAAATAAATATGTACCATTACGAGCTTCTTCCTATATTGACCTTCCTAAACCAATTAAAGATAAGAAAGCAGTAATCAATATTAAAAATCAAGATAATAAATGTTTCTTATATTCAATTGCAAGTTATTTAAAACCTATTCATAGATGTTCTCAATATCAACGACCTTCACACTATACAGAAATTGTGAATGAGTTACAAGATAAATATTGTAATTGTATTGAATTTCCTGTACAATTAAAAGATATAGTAAAGTTTGAAAAGAGAAGTAACATATCCATTAACGTGTATAGTTATGATGATGAATATAATATATATCCACTTCAAATCACAAAAAATAAAGAGGATAAACACGTCAATTTATTATATGTAAAAGATGAAAATAATGGTCATTTTTGTTGGATAAAGGATTTATCGAGATTAATAAGAAGTCAAGTAACAAAACATAAGGAGAAATTGTACTTTTGTGATAGATGTTTGGTAAGACATTTTAGAAATGAGAAGCAATTACAACAACATGAGCTATATTGTAAGGAGCATGAATCTGTTAGAATAGAACTTCCAAAACCATATGACAATCAAATACAATTCCAAAATTATAATAGATCATTAAGAGTACCATTTACGACATATGCCGATTTTGAATGTTTGTTATGTAAAATGGAAGTAGACCATAATTGTTCTAAAACAGTGAAGTATCAAAAGCATTTACCAATGAGTTTCTGTTATTACATGAAATACTCAAATGGTATGTATAAAAGTCCTGTTAGTTATATTGGTTTAGATGCTGCAAAGGTGTTTGTGGAGAAGTTAAAACAAGAAGCAATAGAAATAAAGAAAATATATAACAAAAAAGTTGAAATGAATGTCCTAACTAAAGATGAGAATGAGATATATAGTAATTCCAATAATTGTCATATATGTGAGAGAAACTTGAATGATTTACCACCAGCAATTGAAAAACAAATAAATATGTTAAATAAGAAAATACAATTCGCTAAAGATAATGATAGCATGATTGAAAAGTTAGAAGAATGGAAACATGAATTAGGAAAATATTTAAAGGATATAAATAAAAATAAAGCAATAGTAAGAGATCATGATCATTTAACTGGAAAGTTTAGAGGTACAGCTCACAGTTATTGTAACTTAAGCTATCGAAATCCTAATTTTATTCCAGTATTTATTCACAACTTAAGTGGTTATGATACTCACCTGTTTGTTAAAGAACTTGCTTATGATAAGAATGAAATAAAACTAATTGCAAATAATGAGGAAAAATATATAACACTCAAAATATGTGAAGGTTGATAAAAAGAATGGAATTAATTTACGATTTCTAGATTCATTTAGGTTTATGTCAAGGAGTTTGCAGAACTAGCAAATAACCTTACAAAAGAACAATATAGAGAAACGTCAAAGTACTTCCCTAATGATTTGTTAGATTTAGTAATTAAAAAAGGTGTGTATCCATATGATTATATTGACTCAATTGAAAGATTAGAAGAAACAAAACTACCTTCAAAAGAAATGTTCTTTAATAAACTTACTAAAACCCACATCAGTGATGAAGATTATGAGCATGCGGAAAATGTTTGGAAGTTATTGAATATTAAAAATCTAGGTGAATATACAGAACTTTATAACAAGACAGATGTATTAATATTAGCTGATGTATTTGAAAGTTTTAGAGATGTGTGTTTAAAAGCATATGGTTTAGATCCTGCTTGGTATTTCACTGCTCCTGGTTTATCGTGGGATTCAATGTTAAAGATGACTAAGATCAAACTAGAAATGTTAACTGACTATGACAAAATATTAATGATAGAAAAAGGTATAAGAGGTGGAATTTCACAATGTAGTAAGAGATATGTAAAAGCAAATAATAAGTATATGAAAAATTATAACAAAGACGAACCTTCAAAGTATTTAACTTATCTAGATGCAAATAATTTATATGGATGGGCTATGAGTCAATACATGCCTTACAAAGACTTTAAATGGGTTCAACCTTACATGAACATAATGAATATTCCAGATGATTCAGAAACTGGCTACATATTAGAAGTTGATTTAGAATATCCAGAATACTTACATGATAAACATACAGATCTACCATTAGCTCCAGAAAATGTGTCCACCAGGATCGAAACATTCAAAATTATTAACAACGCTTTACAATAAAGAAAGATATGTTATTCACTACAGAAACTTAAAATTGTATATGTCACTTGGGATGATATTAAAGAAAATTCATAGAGTATTAGAGTTCAAGCAATCAAACTGGTTAAAGGAATATATTGATTTAAATACAAATATGAGAACAAGAGCTAAGAATGATTTCGAGAAAGATTTTTACAAGTTAATGAACAATAGCGTATTTGGTAAAACAATGGAAAACATTAGAAAGAGGCCATCTATTACCTTAGAATGTGATCCAATGAGGGTGGAAAAGTTAATAGCGAAACCGAACTTTGATTACAGAACAATATTTACTGAAGATTTGTGTGCGATACATATGAAAAAAGAAAAATTGACCTTCAACAAACCTATATATGTTGGTATGAGTGTGCTAGATTTGTCAAAACTATTAATGTATGACTTCCATTACAATATTATGAAACCTAAATACGATATCGATATAGACTTATGTTACACGGATACTGATAGTTTTATATATGAAATTGATACAAATGACTTCTACAAAGACTTAAAGGAAATGGTTGATCTATTTGACACAAGTGATTATGGAAAGGATAATCATTATGGAATACCACTAGTAAACAAAAAAGTATTAGGAAAGATGAAGGATGAAAACAAAGGTAAAATAATGACGGAGTTTATTGGGTTAAGATCAAAGATGTATACCTTTAAAGTTGAAAATAAAGAGGAGAAAAAAGCAAAAGGAATAACAAAATGTGTAGTAGCAAAAGAGTTACAATTTGATGATTATAAGCAAACCCTAGTCAATGATGTGAAAACATATAAAAATATAAATCTAATTCGAAGTTGTAAGCATGATGTGTATACCATAGCTGTAAATAAGTTAGCATTAGATTCAAATGATGATAAAAGATATATACTAGAGGGTGGTGTAAGTACATTCGCTTGGGGGCATTATAAGATATAGTTAAAATGTATTTATGTGTAGTTTAGTTTTAAGTCATATTTAATTAACTTTTAAGTATAGTTTAGTTTTAAGTCATATTTAATTAACTTTTATGTATAGTTTATTTTTAGGTAAAATTTAATTAACTTTTATGTATAGTTTAGTTTTAGGTAAAATTTAATTAACTTTTATGTGTGGTGTAATTGATAGGTGTTAGTGAGTAATTATGTATAGTTTAGTTTTAGGTAGAATTCAATTAACTTTTATGTGTGGTGTAGTTGATAGGTGTTAGTGAGTAATTATGTATAGTTTAGTTTTAAGTAAAATTTATATTTTTAAGTCATAAAAGTTGTTTTTATAATTTTATCCTTACACATAGGCAACCAGTAACGTGTTAGAAAAAAATTATAAGAAAATAGAAACTATTTACCGTTTGAATTTTGAAAATCGGTTAATATTTGATGAAGTTACAGCAAACTCGAAATTTCGGGAATTTTTTACGGGTTTATTTTTGAGTTTTCTGGAAAATGTTATTCTTTAAAAAAGTCTTAAAATTTTATTTAACTTATGGTAGTATTTTTTATTTTTCGATTTGTTGAAATTTTGTAGAGATATTGAAAAAGGGAACCATATCCTGTGGGTTATGCAACCATCTATGCATTTTAAAAAATTGGTTATGTTATTAGTATTCATTTGCCGTTTGAATTTTGAAAATCGTTTAATTAGGGGCCGAGGTATTAAATAATAACGTTATTTGGGGGTAAAACTGTCAGTGTTGCCAACTCATTTTTAACAATTATCATATTTATTAGTAATGGGGTGAATTCATCCCTATATGTTTTAAAGCGATATATGGAAAAATTAAAATCCTGGAACGTTCCGAAAAAAATATTGAGTTGGAGACACTGCATGGTAAAAAGATCTAGTGAGAACAGCATGTACAATTTGTGAGTTGTGAATTTCTTTCTTTTATTTGAGGAAATCATGTTGAGGAAATCATGTTGAGCTATATGTAAGTCATTCTCTCTCTTTCTTGCTGTATCATAGTTATTACGTAGTCCCATCTCGTGGGATTATGTCATAGTTATTGCGTAGTCCCATCTCGTGGGATTACGTCATAACAGCGCCATCTGGTGTCTACTGCAGCTAGAAGTTCTGTTGGCAAAAGGAGGCTAATGTGTATATATGTATGTTGGTGTGGGAAGAAGGAAAGAGAATCGGATTGGACGGTTCTGTGCTGGTACTGGAATCGTTCAAAATGAATCAGTGACAGATCACCTGTTCCAGAGCTGTATGTATTCCTTCTTATTGAGTTTTTAAAGCTAATTATTAACGGATTTTCATTATTCAAGTGTCAAATGAAAGCTTATAAACTGGAGATTAAGATGCAGTAAATATATTTTGTGTAGGATTCCATTGTAATATTTTAGATGTAAGTTTTAGATGTAAATTGTTTATAGATAAGTGCTATAAAGTTCTATTTGATTCTTATGCAAATCCTTTTGTAACTAGATTTAATGATTTTTTGTAATTTTTGTATCTAGATTTAGCAATTTTTTGTAATTTCTGTAACTAGATTTAGTGATTTTTTAACCAGATTTAATGATTTTTGAAGTCAAAACCGGTTATAACCAGATTTTGTAACTAGATTTAGTGATTTTTTTGTTTTGTAACTAGATTTAGTGATTTTTTGTAACCAGATTGAGTGATTTTTTGTAACTAAATTTAGTGATAGAATGCATTAGAAGTTATTATGAGTAAGATAGAAGTTATTTGAGATGTGATAGAAGTTATTTGGGATAGGGAGTGCGCTAAAAATTATTAGGGAGTAGATTAGAAGTTATTAGAGATGATAGGGTGACATATAGTTAAAATGGGCTAATAATAAATTTGTCTGCAGAATCCCCATTTCCTATCTACTTTCATGCTAGCGGAGTACAGTTTCAAATGTCATTAATACCTGAATGATATTATTTGCAGAAGTTGTCATACTGCAAGGTGACCAGACGTCCCGTTTTAGCCGGGACAGTCTCTTATTTTTAACTGTTGTCCCGTTTTTTCCTGCCCGTTTTTAAGCAAAAATGACCCAGATATCCCGTAGTTATTCTACAAGATATAAGTGGTCAATGCAGATTCTACTCTTCCGTGCCAACACTCAATGGTAAGGTTCAAGCGTACCTAGAATTTCTGAATATTCAAATGAGAATGGAGTGTTTTGTGGTTTAAGTGGGAATTCTGAGTGTTCACGTAATTAAAAGTATTGTTGGGTAGGTCTAGTACTTAAGTTAAAACGTAGTGTTATCATTCTTGCTTGTGTATTTTGTAAATTGAAAACACTGCTGTCCCAAAATGCAATGTGGAAGTCTCCCCCCCCTCGCCGATTCGTATGCATCCCGTTTTTGAAAGTAAAAATTCTGGTCACCTTGTCATACTGTGCAATGCAACACAATAAAACAGGCCACTTAGATCAGTTGTAGACGTAAGTAACTGCATTTCCAATAAGACTGTTGACGTGACCTTCACCCGTCAGTCAAGGCGATACATATACATCCTAGCTGGTCTAGAGTTTAGCGCGTGTGCCTTTGGTCTATAAGCTCCTAGAATCGGTTCCCAAGAACACAAAATATAACTTTGGAGATGTCCACATTCATTAGTCATCTGTATCTTTTTACCTAAAGGGCATAATTGTGAGATGTTAAATTTAAAAAGAAATAATTTCATGTTGGTAACACAGTAATGTGCGATGTTGCTGAGTTTATAGTAATTGGTAAGTTTTGATCTAGTACATACTTTCATCAAAGGAATGTTTCGTCATTCTTAGTTTTAAAAGAAAGAGACTCATATATAACATTGCGTACTCCATAAAACCGTATCAAGTTATTCCAAGACGGTTTTCCATACCAACCAAATAACGCGTTTGTCTCTCTCGCTTCTACTAGTAACATAAAAATGCTATTAGTTCCACAGAAAATGAAACCTCATGCTATCTTTCAAAGTTTGGTATGTGGAATGTTCTTCCTTTTTAGTCTCAAATAGATGCGTATGTTAATGGCTATTATCACTACCCGCTAAACAACCATCTTCAAATGGCGACAAAATATTTCTCAATGTATTTTAAATGTATGCACGCATAGTTGCCTGTTATTCTGTCGGCTATCATAACATTGTGTATGAGTCGAATCTGGATGGCGTTAAGCAAGAGTGAGCAAGAGGGCGCAAGGTACTGGCAGGTTAGGTTACTGCTTTAACATGAGAGAAAATAAATGAAAAATCGTTGAAAAACCATTCAGACGTTGACTGGTGTTTTGATGTTTCGGTATCATTCGGTAGCTTCGGTATTTCGGTATGATCCAGTATTCTCGGTAGTATGGTTTTTCGATATTTCGGTGTGGATATTAAATAATTTCGGTATCCGAAAACACAAATACTGGTTTCGGTATTTTCGTAGTTTTTTACAATCTTAATCTAAACTTTCATTATTAGTATGAATTCCAATTAGAAGTTCTGCAGTTTGGACCACTGCAACTTTAAAATCATGAAAGAGTTTTCTTAATTTATAGCTACCACGACCTTCGAAAACCATGCAATAGACAGACCTATTACATATTTACTTTGCTGCTAGTTACCGTAATACTTCATACATTCGTTTCTTGCGTGTTCCTGAATCTAATATACAATTCTCTTTTAACTCTTTCCTGAGGTATATTGGATAAAGAAAGGCAGATTTAATTACTGTGTTTATAGTTTCGAGCCTAAGGGTCATGCTATTTGATCACGCGCCGTTCTCTGATAAAATAATGGTGAGAAAATCAAAAGAAGACGCATTAAATGGGGGAGATCGTACGTGACTCATGAACAAGAATATTAACGTGTATAACATATGTATATATTCGAGTATTTTCTCACAGTGTAATAGAGTGCGTATAAATTAGAAATAAGTATCTGTTTATTGTTTGTCAGAAAAGCAAAAGTAAATTCAACAGACGAAAGTTAAACCTAATTATGTCAAGGAACACATGTGTGTGTATAACCAAATTTTCGCATAGAACAACCAACCAAGTATTCTACACACACACACACACACACACACGTATATATATATATATATATATATATATATATATATATATATATATATATATATATATATATATACCAGATCTAATCTCATACGAAGACTTTTTCGATTTATGACTTGAGGGGGGATCAGGAGTTACTGTCCTGGAGGCTAAAAGAAGTACGGAATACTTCAAAAGGAACTGGAGTTAAGCAATCCAAACTACTCTAATGTGTTGCCGGTTGCAGCTTGTTCAATCGATGCCAGGAATAGTCACTTCTACTAGTCTATATATAAAAGAACTCCTGGCTGACTCCATGATTGATAAATGCACAGACCAAATCGCTTTAGTTAAAAGACTTGAAATTTGGACAGGACATAAAATTGTATATGTAAGGTACCACTAAGGAGAAATATATAGAAATTCGACGGGGTAGGGGAAGGGGTAGTAGTAATTATTATCTTAAATTATTCATATCTCGGAATTTCTGAACACTGGAGACGTGAAATTTGGTATATTCACTTTTGATTCAAAATAATTAGAGAGATCTTCCAGCGTTTTTTGATATTTGCCCAAGAAGGGAAGTAAAAAGAAGAGAACAAAGATGTTACGGCTACAATTGTTAAACTAAGATGGCTATATCTCGGAATCGGTTAGAGGTACATTTTTTTAAAAGATTTTTAATTTGAAATAATTAAATACGTGTTTCAATGTTTTATGATATTTGCCCTGCAAGGGAAGGAAAAAGGCCGGATGAAAAGAACAGTCGGGTTTCAATTGTTGAAATAACATGACAATATCACAAAATTCCTTAAGAGTAGAGACACGCTATTTAAAGACGTGTTGAGCGTTTTTAAAATGTTTTCTTAGAAACGATGGAAGAAGGGTGATGGTTGCAATTGTTAAAATAAGACAACAATATTACGAAATCTCTTAAGGTTAGAAATATACTTGGAATGTGAGAAGTGCAAGGCCGTAAGCCAGGCAAATGCGGGAGTCTGGGGCGAAGTCCCCAGTTCGCCAAAAGTGAGTTAACGAGTACAGTATATAAAAGCAAGAATTCAGCAGCAATATACCAAGCTAGGATTTTAACTTCAAAAATTCGAGGTAACGCCCTTTGTATGGATCTGACATACTTTTTGATCTTTCTCCCAGTTACCTGAGATAGATTCTTTGCATCACTGCCCTCCGCCTCGTTCTTTCTTGTGTTATACCTACTGTTACATCACATTGCACCACATCGTTCTTCACACAGTCTCCCCACTTCTTTGCTCTTCTTTGTGCTCGTTTCCCAATCAGTTGTATAGCATCCACTTGGTGTATTCCGAACGTCTTCTTAAATGTGAAAACCATCGAAGCCTACTTTCTTACAGGTTTTTTACTACTAGCCTACCTTTGCTGTTCTCGAATCACCTAATTCTTAATTTTGTCCTTTTGCATCACTCCACACATTTACTGCAGCATTTTGACCTTCGCAACATGAAACTTCTCTTTTTGTCTTTTTTTGTCCAACATTCCGCAAAATACGGCAGGTCTCATTGCTGTTTTGTAAACTTTTCTTTTGAGGTATATTGGTACTCTACAGTCACACAATACTCTTATCGTTTCTTTCCATTTTGTCCAACCGTTGCTAATTCTGTTGTTTTCTTCTTTAATTCACGCAGTTTCCTGTAGTATTTATTTCAAGTACTTGAACTTCATTGTCATCTCTTCTTCGTTCAGTCGCCTTCCTGTATGTTCAATTACATTTTAATAAAACGAACAATGTATGTCTTGGTTTCACCAATTCTAAGCTCCTCGCTCTCCAAAACTCCTCTCCCGGCATCTTTAGCAATGCTGTCCTCATCTCACTACCATGATGTCGTCCACAAACAGCATATTTCAATGTCCTAACTCTTTGATATCCATTGCACGCTCGTCCATCACAACTTGAAAAAAGGAATGGGACAAAAGTATGAGACCCGTGATGAAATCCTACTTAACTCTGAATTCGTCGCTTATTCTACATGTGCCCATCACTTTTGTCCTACAATATATCAATCAGATAAGATGTCAATCACACATATCTTGAATTATGCAGAAATATGTACTGGAATACAGTTTTCCTTAGTGTCCACTAAATGAGATCCGGTTTCACTCTCTAACTATAAGTCTATGAAAATCATATGGAGCACAGTTGATCTGGTATTCCTGTACTTTTTCGTTAGCGTCTAAACTGCAAATATTACATTCGTTGTCAACCAGGTTTTGCAAGATTCATCACCCTAATGGCAATTACTTTACATGAACTTGCATAATGCATATTGTTTGATTTCTTATTCCTTGATTTTCCAAATAGGAGCAGTTTCACTGAATTTTTGTCCTAGCATGGAACCAAATTGGTTCTCTGTTATTTTGGTATCTTTCGTCAATTTTGCTTCTATCATTCTCTCCAAGAGTTTCGTTGCATGGCTAATAAATTTTATTCTCCTGTACTTGCCACATTCAAACATATGTCTTTTTCTAAATGGAGAAAGTAGCTGCTTCTGATTTCTTTTGACATATTTCATGTTTCGAAGTGGAGTTAACTCACCGCATTCCTTCTTTGCCTAAAATTTCAGATGCTTGAATCGGGATATGATGAGTTTTGAGGCTTTACCATTTTTCATATTTCTCCTGGCATTTTCTACTTCTACCTTAGTCACAAGGAAACAAGTCCCTAATTCTTGGATACATTGTCACAAATTTCTCTCAGATTCACAAGTCATTAAGAATTTTCTGGAAATACTTCTTCCGCTGCATCTCCGTCTTCTCGTCACTTGTTAGAAGCTCGTTATTGTCATCCTTGTCACAGCGCACATGCGAAATATTTTTATTTTGCTTCTCTTTTTCCTTGTTTTGTTTCTAGGTTGTACAACTAATCATAATCGTTGCCTTTTGCTTCTCTAACTACCTTCTTGGCGTTCGTCGTCGCTTCCTTGAAATCATCTATGTCTTTTTGTTACACAGAGATCTGCAATATTTTGTATTGTTCCTTTTTCTACTTCACAGCTGCTTGAACTTCTTTATTCCATCATCACACTTCTTTGTCAATGGGGCCTCTTCATTCTGTTTCTCCCATTCCTTTTCTTTTAATTTCTCTGAGTTTCATTTCAACTGATTCTATCTCGATAAACAATCAGGGGGCCGAAATTATCACGTGCAGCTGTCGTTCCCTGCTCTTTGTGAGCGTCTTTGAACATTTTCGGCACCTACTTTACACTCAGTTTGTGATAATCCAGCTTGTACGTCACAATTCGATACAACGTTTTCACAAACACTTCTGGAAACGTTTTGGCGAGTTTAACTATTTTGAACCGACGATTGTATCGCACTTTCAGATTAACACGTTACACTAGATTGTCCGTCTAAAGTCTAGGCTTTCCGCTACGCTTATCGTCATGAACATTCGAAACCCCATCCGAAAACTCTCTGCACCGTTGCCTGACCTTCAATTCACTCACTACTGTAAGTCCGAAAATGGCACGCAATTCTCAATGGATATCAGTTGTATTTTGTCCTTTGGCGTTCAGAAATCGTATGACAGATTTTATTTCACGTTTGGCAGGATTTTGTATCACGAGAGTCATTTCACCTTATTGCTACTCGCAAATATGCAACCCCACTTGGGCGATACAGTCTCTGTTGCAAGCACAGAACAATAGGATTCTTGGGCATGCTCACCATCAGTATTGCCAACCGTGCGTGAAAAATCTATTTTATAAATGTACCTAGTTTGAAAAAACCATTCGTATCAGGATCTATCATAAAGAGCCCTCTCGGTTATTGATTTAGTACATAGGCTATTCATTTTTCCGTTGTTAAACAATATATAAATTTATAACTTCAGCTATACGAAACCCAAGCTCTGTACAATGTATCCTCATTTTGACATGCTAAACAGTGAGGTAGAACTAACTAATGAGAATTAACGAATTATGTAATTTGAAAGATGTGGTTAGGAAGGAAGTATGTATGTATGTTTTTTAAACTTTTAACACTTGCGAATAGTTTCTATGCTTTGTTTCATAGATTTATTACAAACCAAATGATCAATTAAATTAAGTGTAAAATTAAATGTCTGTAAACTTACTCAATTCAAACTACTACTAAATATCTTAGATCCAAGATCTCTTAAAGCGTGTGAACTGCCATAACTGCATTTCCCAAACTTTCATCACTGAAACTTTTTAACACAAGTTCAACTCTCAATCATGGAAGTTATTTCGCTTCAGAAAATGACAACTATTTTTATGAACCAATTAATTATTTTATAGTAAAGTAGTATTTTGTAATAACTGAAGAAAATTTTAGTCTCTACTAGATTTACAATGAAGCATCCAAACCATTCATGTGCAGTAGCTAGCAAAAGTGTATTATCCTTACACTTTTTTCGAGATATTACTGATCATGTTGTACTCGATCAATTTTGACTATAGATTCCTTAAAATATATAGAGCATATATCAAATTACAACTAACATTTAGAAATTCTGATGTCGTGTTTCATAATTCTCGTTTCAATATCAAATATTCGTTTCTATTACATGAACATTGCCGAAGTAATAGATAGGCGAGATATTGAATTGCAACATGGAAACAAAAGGACACGCCACACTATGTTCCATCCCGTAGCCGATTTAGTAGGTTGTGAAGATGTTACATTTTTTCAGTCAAAGAAAGTATTTGATGTAGAACCTTCTCTCAGGTACTTCAACGTATAAATTCCCGATAGCATTTTTAATAGAGCGAGTCAAGAGCATTTGTATATTGTTATTTCGAAACCTGAAAGGAAAATATGAAATCTGGTAAGAGGAAATGGTAGCAGAAGAGAGCTGCAACTTGTAGGGTACATGGTGACCATAGCCACAATCTTAAATGAAAGTTTGAAATTTCAAATAAAAAGTGGGACATGTGGTACATCAGGTAAAGATGGTGTAAGCTCAGAGATCCAAAAATGTAAAATTTCGTATTTTGTATAGTTTGAACGTCTTGAACAATGACAATTTGAAAATCACCTACTAACGTCACGCTGCAGCACATATTCTATGTAATGGCATCTCGTCTAATGTACAATCGTAATTGTCGTTCCTAATCCGAGTGCACACGCACGAGAATATCGGGTGAAGTGTAGTTACACGTGTGCACAATGCGTCCCTGTAGGGTCTGCACCATCTGCTTCAGCAACATGTAGAAATCAAGGTCAGGTGCGAGGTCAGGTGATCATGGTGGTCATTCTACGGGACCACACCGATCAATCCACTTCCCTGGGACTTTCCCATCGAGTCATCGACAAACACCAACTACGTAGCGCAGAGGAGTCCGACTATGTTGAAAATAAGATGTTAAGTTGCTGTCTGGGTCCAAAAAAGAAGGGAACCCATGTTCTTGTAGGAATTTCAGGTACTGTTTCATTGTTAAGGTAGTGTCGATGAAATATGGACCAATGATTCGAATGTGCCAAATGACACCACACGTTATCATTGCAGATTATATTGCTTATTCAGGTCAACTCAATTTGGGTTATTATCACACTACTACTGAAAAATATTCCAATTTACCTTACTATAAAACAAGTCGTAGTTGCTGAACAGGATCTCAAGTATAAAGGAGGAATCTAATTTGTATTGGTTTGTAACCCACGTACTGAACTCTATGAGTTAAGAAGAAACTTCCCTTAGTACTACTAATCGATTTCTGGATTACACTCATCAATCTGAATTACCCTTATTTAGTTTGTGTTGTATGTGCAGCTTATTACAATGCCAGCGACTGGTATGCAATATCCAATGAATTAGGACTGACTGATACAACTTTCTAGTCAGAGACTACAAGCACTGGGTTTGGAACTCTCCACGAAAAATGTTCAAACATTCGTTGGCGCCTTTGTGATTAGTGTCAGATTTTGATCGCCCCCTTCGTGTTTTATTCCACTGTCAGATTTTAGGAACTGGATGATTATGTATGGGAACGAGCTTGCGATAATGTCTGTCTGTCTAAATTCCGCCTGTTGTAGTCCTCTACAACGTCTCTGGCACTGCGTCTCCTTGAGTAATAGGATTTTTCCATATTCTGTTCATTTGTCATAGGATTTTGGATCAACTGAAACAATGAGATATTATGTCAGTAACAGTTAGACCTTTCACATTTCAAAATGAAAATGAAATGAAATCTTTAAGTTTTACGTCCCACGCTTATACCGGTTAGGCTAAAAAGGATAGCGATGATGAGTAATGAATGAAATGATGGAATGAAGAAAGTTGGAGGAAACGGGGAAACCCCGAGAAAACCCACGCACACGGTGTTTGTCCACCACAAAGTTCACTTGGCGGGGTTGGGATCGAACTCGGAACCCCAAGCACCAGAGGTGAACGCACTACCACTGAGCCACCGCGGGCCCCATTTCAAATTTCAGTTTTCATAACATGCAAACCATATGAAAGAAACAATTCCATTTTTTTTATTTCTGAACTTACGTCGGCTTGATATGTGATATGCTCCCTTCCCATTTCAAAGTTGGAACTTGCATTCAATATGGCGGATTTCGGGATGACAGCCATGGTTGTCACTGACCTACAAATTGCAGCTATTCTCTAATATCAACTTCCATTATTATAGTTCACAATTTTCTATCAACTTTCAAAATAAAAGAATAAGAGATTTTTGACTCACGCTGTACACAAACTAATCGTAAACAAATGGACTTTTTTTGAGTGAAGTTTACCTTTAATGGTTCGTGAATCATCTATCGCAGCAGTGTACCTTATAAGATTGTATTTTACTTCGTAGATACTTAGGATGGCCAGAAGGCAATGATTAGAAAGACGGACACATTGACTTAGGAAGCCGGACTGTATAAATTTGTAAACTTTTTTTTCACTTACGATAATTCAATTCATTAATTGCGTTTAGGCATCTTTGGCTCAAGCAAATTTGAATGCTATGTTTACGTGTTAAAATTCTTACCTCATTGATATTTCTATGCTCCTCGAGTGGCTTTCAATAAACGCTTGTTCTGCAAGAGTTCTTTAAATATGTCACTGCACATTCCATTCTCACTTTTTCCTTCAAATTTAAAGCAACCTTGAAGTTCGGACTTAACTGTGAAGATATAAAATCGGTTGCGTTCTTTTGTCCAAGCAGCATTATTTAATGAAAATACCTGCTCGCAGTAAGCATTACTACTTTGTATGGAAAGAATATATGAACCTTTCTTCAAATTCTCAAAATCTTTTTCACTTGCTGTTTTCGCATGTTCGAAAAGTTTTAAATACCTTTCTTCAACAGTTGTGTAGTTCTTGATCATATCTGATGCTGCCACTTCAGGAAACATCTTGAATTCTTCGTAAAGTCCATCCATGTAAATGGATTTAATATTACAGTCGAAGGCTTATAAAGCAAACGGATATTTATAATTGATATGGTCTGGCCAGGGTTGCCAATCTAATGGTTTTCCTATCAAATTTTGGAACTCTAAATTTACTAATAATAATTTACAAACTCTGAAATATTAGACTGAAATCATCGAGCCATTAGAATAATGGAAGGTTAAACATTTATAATGAGATAACAAAAGCAGGACAAATGGGCGTCCGGCTCGACTACTAAGCCGAACACAGGACAGGACCTCCAAACGCTGGACTGTCCCGGCAAAAGCAGGACATCTGACAACCTTATAATATTTCCGTTACTCCACATGGCAACTATTGAACGAAAGCGAATTTTAGAACTGCTTTTTTGGAATTGATAGTGAAAGTGGTTGTCTCGGTCGAATACGTTAACGGGGTTAACATTTTCACGGGTAAGGGAGACTTAAACAGTGGCTATCCATACTCGATTCATACAGAATAAATGTATGTTACATGCAAAGATAACATTCAAACCTTGAAAACGTATAAGAGTGAAGGGTTGCATAAACATCGAGACGAAACTATTTAGATATTCTTAATCCTTATTATCAGCTCAAGTGAGCTCGTTCTTAGCTAAGAGGTTAGCGTAGGCATCGTTGGCGTGGGAGACCCGAGTTCGATTCTTAGTAGGAGCTCATGTGGTTCCCATTCCACATTCATCAGTAGTTCACGTCTCACATAGTCTTGCTGCTTAATTCAAAATTCAACTCAACTCAGCAAAACCTCATAAATAAATTTAAAAAAATGTATACTTAGCGTGGTTCTCTTTATAATCTTTGGCAGAGTTTATTTGTTATTCGTCAGAGTGTTTAAAAATCCTCAATTCACATAAGGTTGTATAAAGATGACCAAGAAAGTTCTGTCGCTTTTTCACTCAACATCTTCGAATATCGATATATCACAAAAGATGTACCTGGAAGAGCAAAAATAATCCTCGTCAGCATCGACGATCTCCTGCCAACGTTTTTGAAGGTTCGCATTCCATCACGCTAGAACTTGGTGGGCCGTGAGGCGAAGAAGGTATCAAGTGTGTTTTCCACATATACTAGGGATTCGAACTGGTGTCCTCTGAGGTGAGTGTCCAAGGAATGGAACAAGTGATAATCGGAAGGTGCAATGCCAGAGGAGTATGGTGGATGCAATAGTGTTTCCCATCCAAAGCATAGAATAGTAGTCTCAGGTCATCCTACCCACATGGGGCTTAGCGTTGTACTGTAACAAGAGACCAATTTGCGATTCAGTTGTGCTAGCTCCAGAATTTTGAGTTTTCTCGAACACTTCTCAACTGCAGCCAGTACACAATTGCATTGATGCTCTCACCAGCTGGTAGCAGTACCCGATGCATGCTGCCGCCAACAGTCCACCAAACACACAGGAGGACATTCCTCTGGTTCAGTGCTGCTTTTAGCTGTTTTGGAACCGGTTCATGGGATGCTAACATGATGGCGGCACCGTGGAGCTTCGTACAGGACCCACTTCTCATCATATGTCGATACCCTGTTCAGAAATAGCTCCTTCCTGAGATGAGACAGCAAAGAAACATAAATGTCTGCTCGCGTTTCCTTCTGGCCCGGAGTCAAATCATGTGGGACCATCGACCCAACTTGTAGTGCTTTCTAAGTTGAAGAATGTGCTGCCGAATGGTTTCTCCACTCACACTGAATTGTAGTTTCAGTTCCTCACAAGTCTGGCTACTGTTCGCTTCAATTGCTACCTGAAGATCTTCATTTTGTACATGTGTTGGTCTTCCGGCACATGGTGGGTCTTCGAGTGTTTCGTCACTGTGCTTAAACTTCTTAAATCACCGCTGGGCTGTCCGCGTAATCACGACACCTTCACCAAAGGCTTAGCATATCTTCCGTTCTAGTGCAGTGGCGTCTAACCCCAGTTTGAGCGCTCTTATGACGCTCTATGGAGGTCCCATGTTTACTCTGTCCTTACGCAAGTTCACGGTGTAGCTGAACTGCCACAAGCTGGCAGTATGTTGGATATACCCACACCAACAACTGTATTTTACCTTATTTCCATTCGCATTCAATTCACGGTGTGAAGGCCAATTGAACACAGACCTCCACAAAAAGCGATATAGCTTCCTTGATTACCTTTATAATTTATCTACATAACACCAGGTAGTACCAAAGTATTGCACATTTTGTGCACAGATAACGTTATTATCATAAATCTTAAGATATATTGGTCGTAGTGGGTCACTCCTAACGCCATTTGATAACTACAGTTGAATTTAGTAGCTGTGTAATAAGTGTTGGGATTCATATATTCAGACAAAGTATTGCACCGTGAAAATAAGTGAACTTTCCGCAAAACTGAGCCACATTTTACAATTTTGTCTCCATAAAAGCGTAATTGATGTGTAGTCTCGTGAATAATATTGTTATTAAAAGCAATAGCCAAAGATGGTTCCGTCAATTTCATTGTAAATGTTTCGATGGCGAAATTGCTTCTCACACTGGACTACCAAATCACAGCTAATGCGGATGATATTCTTACAAAAGTCGAGTAACAGCCCTTTCTCATTTTGCGGCTAACTGCCGCGCGCGGCGGCGGCAAATTATCGCGTAGGGTATCATGATATTGCAAGCAATGGAGCTTTTCATATTTGCGCGGCGGTCGCCGCAAATTTACGCGGCGAGGAAAAATAGTTGCCTCTTCCTGCTAGAAAACGACGCGGCAAATTGCCGCGTATAGCCAAGAGGGACATTGCAAGCAATGGAGCTCTTTACATATAGGCGGCGATCTGCCGCTTGGGTGTTGGAGGAGGGAACAAGTGTTGCCAGGAAAGAGTAGAGAGTCGTTGCGATAATTTGTATGTATGTGTGTTTGTGTATTTATTTATATTTCTATGTTCTAGCCTAGGACACGTCGAGTGATTTTAACCAAACTTGTTACATACAATATATGGGAAAATATGGCATGTAAAAATAATCGAAAACGACCGATACTACCGAAGTGTCGAATTCAAAGGTTACTGATTAAAAAGAGTCCAAATCAATACATTTTTTTAATGTAATAGAAGATTGGGATGAATGTGCGGGCAGCGCTAGGCAAACAAGCTTCTAATTTTATAAATTTCTGGTACCCCAAAATTGAAATATGTACTATCAAATATTTCAGCAATATTACATATTTTACACTCTTTTGCTATATATATATATATATATATATATATATATATATATATATATATATATATATATATATATATATATATATATATATCATAGGTATTCTGCTTTTATTGGCAGGTCACTTGCCGCAGCTGAGGAGCTTCCTTGCTCCACGGTCTTCCGCTAACTTCTTCGTCTTCGCGTATGATCTTTCTCTTTTTATATCATCCATTCATTGTAGTCTCCTTCGCCCCCTCACTCTCTTTCCCGACACCATACCCTCTAGGACGTCCCTCATGATTCAATCTCTTCTTAGGCAATGTCCCAATCAGTTTCTCTTCGTCTTCCTAATAATATCTAAAAGTGTTCTTTTCTCACCCACCATTTCTAACACTCTCTCATTCGTTTTCCGCTCGACCCAACTAATTCTTTCCATTCTTCTCCACACCCACATTTCGAAGGCTTCCAGTCGATTTTCATCACCTTTACGTAATGTCCACGTTTCTGCCCCATACAGTACAACACTCCACACGAAGCATTTTATGAGTCTTTTTCTCAACTCTTTATTCAAGGTCCCACAAAACAGACTTTTCTTCTTCCTAAAGGCTTCTTTCGCCATTTCTATCCTTCCTTTTATTTCACGTTCGCACTTCATGTTATTACTAAGAATTCGTTATTATAGATATTGTTACATAAAAATTCGTAATCCGGAATTTAGTAATAATACTGTATTGTACCTTAGCAAAGCAAGATAGAATTCATTACGTGATATTTGATAAATGTACCGTACTTTATATATTTTATAACTATCTTAACACTTCTGTGGTTGTAATTTCTTGAATAGTCCTTTGAATTCAGGGACTAGAGCAGTACTTTAAAGAGACTTGAGTCAATAGTTGGAACGCTTAAAACAAGCGAACAAACCCGAAATACTTTAATAATAATAATAATAATAATAATAATAATAATAATAATAATAATAATAATAATAATAATAATAATAATAATAATAATAATAATAATAATAATAATTATTATTATTATTATTATAAAATACCAACAGACCAGCCTTGGGTTCAGTGGTTGAGTATTGACTTGGGATTCTGGGATAGATCTCAACCACCGACTATCCCCAAAGGACTTTATCCTGGTTTTCCCAGTCACAACAGGTGAATATGGGGATGGTATTTTAAATATCCAGAACCTTGCCGCTATTTCTCAAGTCTATCAATTGTAGAAACAGTATAGAAAAATCTCTTTCAAGGTACCACTTCTCTCTCTCTCTCTCAAAAAAAAAAGTGAACCCATATGTTTCTCTTACTGTTTTTTCTTTAAAATTATTTATTTATCTTTGTCTTAACAAGGCGAGTAGAAGACACTTTTTGCGTCTGTCCATTGCAACCACCACAACACGAAAAGAGTCACAAGACAGGCATGTATATAAGCAGTCATAGCACAGTCATTGACATAAATATTCATTACCAAACATTGTTAAACCATTCGGAGAAAATTGGGTACAGAAAGAATATGGACGTTTGGGTGTGACATGATTGGACTGAAAAATATTTATGCTATCGAATTTCTATTTGCAAATCTGTACTAAAAGAACGAATTCCATCCGTTTCTACAGCGGTTGATCGCGAGTGATAAAAAGTGGATAACATATGACAACAACGTGCAGAAAAGGTCATGACAGAAGCAAGAAGTTCCACAGTTTGTAGCAAAGCCTACACTGACCCCCCAGGTAGATTATGCTGTGCGCTTGGTGAGGTTAGAAAAACAACATGCTGTCAACGGCTAGAACAATAGATTGTACTGTTTATAATTAGCGCGAGGGCTGTAGGAAGCAAAGAAAAAAAGATGGAACTTATCAAAAGAAAAAGTGGTACACCACGTTGACAACGTAAAACCGCATACATTTTTAAGACCTGTTGGAAATTGAGAAATTTTGGCTGCAAGATTTTAATGGATCCACAGTATATGTCGGACTTCACACAGCAGACTATAATTTATTTCGGTCTCTGCAGAACCTATTATGATGTTAAGCTAGTGCTAAAAGGGACTTGTGGAAACCACACGTCACTTTTCAAATTGGAAACCAGGCTTGAAAATATAACTTAAAAAAAAACATTTCTGATTGTTTTTTAAAATTGAATAGATATTAAAGATTTAAATCAATTGTACAAAAAACGGAAAAAGAATTAAATGATATTCCTTTTTGAACTGATAAACTACAGCAGCTTTAGGTTTCTTTTAGTATGTGGTATTAGAAATAAAACGAAATCGGGGTTTTCCTCATATTTATGTTCTGCTTTTCCCAAGATGTTTCTCACACGAGATAGTTACTCAACAACAGTTGACTATTGTTTTCCCAATATATAAGAATGAGCGGTTACAGTAATCCTCGGAATTCACTTCACAAGAATTGGACAAAAGAAAGATAATTATGATAATCTTACTAGAGAAGTACATGAAGTGGTACGCGACGATTTCCAAGTGTTATATATCGTTGGAAAGGTCACACCGAGTACACCTCACATGTGAAATATCTCGCTTGAATGGGGCCTGTAGGGGGCGTGGCGACCATTTGAAAATCAGAACAAGATACGCTCCGAAACATCAGAAAACATGGGCAAAATAGGAAGCTTTGATGTAAATGTTTTGAGACGCGGTATATATATATGTTTGAAAGGTAGCTAAGTGCTAATCTAACATCAAATATTTAAAAATCGAAATGGCGGATCCAACATGGAGGACAAAAATTAAGAAAATAAGTTATGGATCTAAAATAATTGGGTATATAGATACACTCGACGTTGCTATGAATAAATCGGATTCCAAAAAATATAAAACTCAAAACGGCGGATCCAATATGGCGGACAAAATGCAAAACACTGCTATGGAACTGAAAGCAAGTAGATAAAGATTTTCGTGGTCGCGGGGTACGAATCCAATGCTAAAAGTGCAAGATCCAATATGACGCATCCCATATGGCGGACAAAATGTGCAAAACTACAAAATTTACATATATGTATCGAGACGAACCTGGACTCCGTCTCGATTTAGAAAAGCACATAACGGTCTCGAATTAGAGACGAGACCGAGACAAGATAGAAACTACTCTCGATGTCAGTACCATCCGTACTATGGAGAGTGGGCATTTCTCATACATATTTCTCACAAGCGTACACGGCATAATGTGAAACCGGAAAGACAGATATGGAAGCATAACATATTATAAAGACGCACTTTTCACTGTCACTGTTCGGATCTTCATATGGTATCTGCCAATAGTCGCAACGTACTCTACAGACGCCATTCTTGTGAATACAGATGTAAGTATAGTCGATGTGAGCTTTTCAACGATATATAATACATGCCGACCCCGCGTATCTCTTCGGGGGGAGGGGGAAGGGAGTTGGTAGTAAAATAATTATTGTCTATGATTGCAATCTGTTCGGATCATAAAACTTTCATATGCGCTACAAAACCTGCCCTGCATTCTGTGCCTCAATTTCGGCAAAATTGTATAGCAAAACACGCTCCCTGTTTATTGTTAAACATCATCTGCCCCTATTTGCCCCTTCATGTACTATAGGTATTTTTCTACTATATGTCTAAGAATAACATATGTCCGATCTGTACATTTGCTTTTCATTTTTCGCCTTCCACATTGGATCCGTCATATTCCATTTTGCACTTTTCACATTCAATTCGTACTCAGCAACCACGAAAACATCTACCCATTTTTAGTTCCATAGAAGTGTTTTGCATTTTGTCCGCCATATTGAATCCGCCATTTTGAATTTTACACATTTTGGTATCCGATTCATACATAGCGACATCAAGTGTCTCTATATACCCAATTATAGATCCATACCTTGTTTTCTTTGTAATTTGTGTCCGCCATATTAGATCCACCATTTTGATTTATAACATTTGATGTTAGATTCATATTTAGCTACCTTTCAAACCTATATATACCGCGTCTCAAAACAATTACATCATAGCTTCCTATTTTCTCCATGTTTTCTGGTGTTTCGGACCATTCCTTTTTCTGATTTTCAAATGGTCGCCACGCCTCCTACAGGCCCCATTCAAGCGACATATTTCACACGTGAGGTATACTCAGTGTGACTTTTCCAACGATATATAACACATGCAGGTCCCCGCGTACCTCTTCATGTACTTCCCTAGTTAGTACGAATTGCTTTTTAAGTGTCTTACTCAGTAAAGAACCGAAGTAAAATTCACACATGAAGAGTATGCTACCGTTTGACAAACTGCAAAATATGTACATTGCATCGGACAACAAGTACGTATACTCTTTAGAAATTTCTTTTATTATTATTTAAAAATTGAATACTTTTCTAAATACATTCATCATAACGTTTTCATAGTGAATATTAGTAACATTGTATTGGGAAAAATACTTAAGGAAAACTTGCAGGCCAGCATGAATTTTGTATGAAAATAAATATTTGATTTGAAATTACCTGCACTTACGTCAATATGACAAAAATAATACCATAATATGTAAGATCTATTGAATACTAGGGAGTTTTAATTCAAGAATGAGATTTTCCATGAAAGTATATTTTTCATTTTTTTTCCTATATACATTATTAAAATAACCAGTTTAAACGCCCGTTCTTAGAACGCGAAGAATAGCTTTATGGATAATATATCAGAGGAATACTTTTGCCTCTTCTTCAGTCTAATGGAAACCGAACTCGATCCAAGTTCTGTCATCAATAAATCCTTTCAAACGGAGCGGCCGTTTATGTTTACGAAAGCTCTGCTTCTTCCTTTAGATTACTCATTTCAATCAAAGTATAGATCTAATAGTAAATACACTGGTCAATCCAAGTTATGTTTAAAAATTCATTTTAAATGGATTTACCACGTGCTTAGTTTTGCTATTTTATGAATACAGAATAGGAAATTTGAATATAATACAGAAATGTTCTTTCATTTGAAGTATAATTTTCGAAAGCTCTGGCACACTTTACAACTAATTTTCAACAGGAATTATTTTTACCGTATCAGCCTGACTTGAAGGGCTCGTGACATACATAATTTTGTCAAATGTAGAACCCTTTCCTTTTAGGATATGAGCTTTGGTGAAGGATATAAGGTTAAATTTTGTCTCGAGTCAGGTGCAAACTATACTCAAAAATTCATTCCAAGCGGTTCATCCATTTCGTAGTAATGATGAAACATATAGCGTAAATATGTTGTTTCAATATATTGAGAATATTTTAAAACGGTGGAACACGTGTCACTTGAAGGGAATGAATCTATGATAAGGAGGTCAAATGCAATGTTTCATCTTTCGAACATGAGAGGTTCGTGAATACTATTTTTTGGAATATCAGAGAACTCATCTTATTCCCTTTTTAGGAAATATAATATAATGAAAGTGACATGATAACAATTGGCTTGATACAAGTGATAATTATTATGTTCAAAAATTCACTGTAAGCTATTCATCTTTATTTGATTCATTATGTGTAAAGATAGGAAAACATGAAAAGGATAGGGAGGTTTATGGAAATAGATGGGTTTCAGTGTTAAATAATGGAATTTTTCCAGTCTTACCAGCCGTTTGGACTTCACATTAATGAGGTATCCTATTAAATGGGAAAGCTAGTTTCCAGTTCAGCAGGTTCTTCGAATGGTATGAAAGAAAAATTAAACATGGAACATTCACATTGTTTTGTAGGAACCAAGAAAACTTCAGACCCACTTCCCTACAGTACTATATTGAATATGAGAGCTCAAGAAAACCCTACTAAACTGGAAACGTTGGTTTTTCACTTGACATAGGGTGTTTTACCAATGTGAAGCGCATACGGCTGCTGCGATTGGGGAAATTCCACAATTTTAAGATTGAGAACGTTTCTCCCTTTTCCAGCTATTCCAAGAACGTTTCTCCCTTTTTTACTCATAGCTGAGTTGGCCTATGGTGTGTGTGTGTGTGTGTGTTTGTGTAAACGTTCCAATAACGATAAAAGGGCTAGGATCTGCATTACAGCAATATCTTCAACCATAAACTAAAAATTATGAGCATTGAATGTCAAATGGGTCCAACCGTTCTCCCGAAATTTCCTGTACAGTCCGCAGCAAAAAACAATGAGCGTGTAAGTTTATTGTGAAACTACTGACTAACAGCACAGGGAATCAACATAACGTCTAAGTGGCACGAACCACGGCAGAAGAAACCTCTTCGTCCTTCCCTACACACTTATTTTGGAGCAAAAGACTTCGTCGTCTCACAATATACCTACATGCTCATGTTGCAGGGTTTTTCTGTTGCGGACTGTACAATATGAAATGATTAAATCATTACATTGTCAAAATTCTTGACCTATTAACTGTAATCTACCGCGTGTAAAATAAGATATACTTTTTTTCTAAGTTGCATTGTTAAAATCCTATCACCATACATATTTAAGATAGGAGTTTTAGTCGATTGGGGTGTCATTGATTAAAAATATCGAATTTATTTCTATTTTAAGCAAAACACGTTTATTTTTTTAGAAAAATAATTCAATTTAAATTGTAATTTAAATCACTATGATTTAAATGAATTAACCCGGCTAGATATCACAGAAATTCTATAGCAACTGGATTGTATGCTTTTCCGTAATTTGCAAGCACTAATTTCGCTCTAGGCCGTCGAATAAATGCATTTCGTTGTGCACTTTGGTTCGTTCCAAAGATCAGGGCTAAAGTAAGTAATATTTGACTTGGAATTTCAGGTGGCATGATTGTGTGGGGGTAACGTAATGGCCTTATGAATAATATAGCTATCTAACATAGATTCAAATCCTGTTCACACGAAAGTTATTTTTTTTTTTACAAAGTAATAATGAAGACAAGCAACATGTAAGAATATGGAAGCAAATACCTGTATCATGATAGAGACGATTTACAAATGTTGGTTCGGAAAGGGCAAGGGAATTACCAGGCATTTTAAAAACATCATTGATCAGCAATATACAGTTTTCGTGTTATCGTTCTGGGAAAGAAACACTACACCATTTGTTAAATAAAGTTTGCCTAAAGCAATCGGTGGTGTAGTGATAACGCGCTGGACTTACAAAAGAAAAATCTTGGTTCAAATACCCATCAAATAGGAAGACTTTTTCGCATAAAATAATGGCTGCAAACAGAGATTCATCTTCTGATGGAGAACTTACAAGGCATCATTGGCGTTGATTCGTGTAAACAGTGTGTGCGTGTCCTCCCTCTCTTTCTTGATGTTTTCCTATCCTGTCTTTGCATCTTTCACTTCTCGCCCCCTCTCCCACACACACACACACAAGCACTTCATGATCCAAAGTTAAAACCGAGCAAGAGCCCGATATACCTGGTCTGGAGAATATAATTAACTGAGAACTTCAGCATCGTGTTTTTCATGCTCTGGGAATAACATCTTCAATCCTGGTCATCTCCGATAGAAATAGTGTTTAAACGCAAGGGACTAAAAAAGGAACTTTTTCATCCTCTGGGTTACCGAGTCTGAGTCGAATTACCGGATCACTACTGATTTGAATCGTCGTTCCAATGGTGCTCTATAACCTAGCCAACATCATCCGAATGGCATGATGATCCGTTTGAGCTCTTAGCGTGTTCATTCTAACTGTGCAAAATACGTTATATCCCCAAGAGATAAAATCAATATTGGATGTTCGGAACAGATACATCTTCGGAAAAGACTAGAAAATGGTAATCTCATTGGTTATTTGAAAACAAAATTTTATTTATACTAGTTTGATACAAATTCTTTTTCCATCCTATAATTCAATGTGTTTTATTCCCGTTGAAATTTGAAACACGTTAGATCTATGAGGAACCTAAACGTTTGCTTTCGAACATTTGTAACTTTTCATTATGATAATGTTTGGACTTTTAACATAGGATATACTGATAGAAATTTAGCAGTAAAATAGCACTCATTCTTTTTTCTCTTCTTTCTTTCTCTTCCCTTTCGTTTCGGTTTTTCTTTTGTTTTTTGTTCAGTTTGCATTAGTGGTCTGAAATGGAGGATATGACCAACGCTATGTACTGGGTTTATTAGAATGCATTTTGGATCAGTACGTCCAATGAACACTACCGAATTAGCAATCGAACCATTTGGAAAGAAAGCATGTGTGTTAAACTTTTGACATAATCCAGATGTGTCTCGGAGATCTACAGTTCTACTGGAAATTGAGTATGTTATCTGTTATGAAAGTGACATAATGAATGTTTAAAGCATGCTCTATATATTCGAATAGTTCCGAAAAAATATGTAAAAATAAACATTATTTCTATATTACTGTTGGATTTCTGGAAGTGGAATTTTATAATGTTAGGTTCTTTTTTTACTACGTTTGTATTCCACATTTTTATCTGTTCCCCCTTTTCTTTTTTCTTCTCTCCTCTTCCCTCTGTCTGTCTCTCTCTTTCTCTCTCTCTCTATGCCTCATTTTTGAATCTCTGTCTAATAAACATCAATAGGTTTCAATTTTTCATTGTGTGTGTTTCAGTTTCTGCCTACGTCAACTCATGAATCTTGTTTCGTCTTGAGGGGGGCGCGGTGGCTCAGTGGTAGAGCGTTCACCTCTGGTGTTTGGGGTCCCGGGTTCGATCCCAGCCCCCGCCAAGTGAACTTTGTGGTGGACAAACACCGTGCTCGTGGGTTTTCTCGGGGTTCTCCCGTTTCCTCCCACATTCTTCATTCCACCATTTCACTCATCTCTCATTATCACCGTCTCCTTTAGCCTAACCGGCATAACCGTGGGACGTAAAACTCAAAGATTTCATTTCATTTTTTTTTTGTTTCGTCTTGGTTGTGTTATTTCATTTTATCGGACTAATACATGTGTAGTTTGAAATTAGAAGAGCGCTCATGTTGTTAACTAAATTTAGTATTGAAGAGAAGAATAGAGGAGAGAGAGGAAGTTTCTTTACCTAACAGGATTATGGGATAACAAGGTGTATATTGGGTGGCCTAACTGCACGACGTTAACTATCGCAATTTTTTGATGCGGAGTGTACCAAGATATGTTAACTAATTCCAAGTAGATACGCTTAAAAGGTAGGGATAATTAAAAATTCTGTCAGTGTACACAGGCAGATACTGTCTTTGATTTGCAATTTAATTCGTGGCTTTTCATCATTCTCCAGCCATCAATTCCACATGCATAATTTATTGTTTGGCTTTTAGTATGAAAATGAGATATTTTTTTCCAAAATTGTATTTTGCATTATAAAGATAAATTAAATCTACATTTTCCTCGTAGAAGTAAATTGCGAACGTTATAAAGGTTTGAAGCGTAATCCAAATATTATTAATTTTATGACAACTTTGACTACTTCCCTTTTAATAGAATTCTCATTTAACGTACAAGGAAGAAACTCTTCTCCTACAATATTGTTTCTTCAAATAAGTACTCATGTTACACGGAGCAGTCTTTTGAAAGCGAATATTAAGAGGAAGTAAAGGATGCTTGTGACAGAGGAAGGACTTTTTTTGACTTCAAAAACAGAAAAAATAAAACTAAATTATGCAAATCATATTAAGACTTCTTTTCTAAAACGAAACCTAAGACTTGTTTTTTAGTAGTACTACTGATGTTTTAAATGTTAAAGTTAAATCTTATTTATTTGTATATAACCTGAAATACAACTTAATTGAAATCTTGATGTATAGAAATCCTTAATTGTGTATATAGTGAAAAAAGCATTCGTCGACTTGAACATCTGTTCTTGTAATAACATTTACAGTCAATATTAGAAACTTCAATAGATATTTCTTGAGCTTACACTAAACAAAGGCCTGTGTATTTTCCTCGGATGAAACAGATTTCTACGCAGGTAATTTTCTGTCTTTGTGTGTGTTTAATAGGCTCAATTCAGGAAGGAACTTTAAACAGTAAAGTGCAAAGTGAAACTGAAGACAAACCTGCAAAAGAGTAAGCATGTGTATAACGTAAGAAAAATATTACAAACAAGGAACTGTAATTAGAACACAATATACGAGTATTTCAACAAATTAAAAAACTACTTCCTATTGCTAGTAGTAGGTATTTTGTTTCAGAAGCTAATAAGAAGAAAACAGAAATTTTGATGAATGCAGTTACAAAGATAACAAATACTACAGCTAAAGAAAGAAATGAGAAATTAATCTTAGACAATTAATATAGAGAATAATGTTGTAAATATACAGAATTTAAAATGGCAGTCTGACATGTATAATAGAATATGTACCATTTTGCAAGAGTGAGCGAAGACGGGTTTAGTGGTGTGACCCTGGAATCCAGCTATATAAGGGGGGAAATTGTGCGGTGGAGAACGCCTATGTTGTGAGCGTCGACTTTGATTGGTAGTTTGTAGACGCGGCAACTGCAGCAAATTCATTCTTAGGTCGTAGTACAAAGCCTACCGTAATAATGGCTCCCGTTCTTCATAACCTCGGTGTTGCTTAGGGTTGCCAACTTTTGAAAATGAAAATACCGGACACCCTTCTGAAATACGTGTATTCTTAAAATTGTGATATCTCCGCTCGACAAATATGTCAACAACCTCTAAGTGGTTACTTTGCATAAAATTGAGCGATTCGAAGTTCGAATTTAATAACTTTATTTACTTTTAAAGGATTTATTAAACTTACATATTCTAGTTTTGGTTGAGTCGGCACATGTAATTTTTATAGTCTACTGACCATAATACATCGTATTTGAAACAGAAAAGCGAACATAATTGACAATATAATTATGGTATGCACAAAATATACTTGAAAAACTAGTCTTACCAGCTTCGCTGGGACTAATAATGTCTCATTATGCCTACATATTTTTACTGCTTCTGAATACATTATTTAGTTGGAGGATGTAGCTGAGGAAGAAGTAGTTCTAGCTTGCCTCTTCAAACCGCACTTTTATTGACCTTTAGCAGTTTTTGATAAGTTCTGAAAATTTTCTTGCTCTCAACTCCTCAACAAATTCCGCGCACGGCAGGTCGATATCAAAGCGAATTATAAGTTCTGCTTTAATCATGTTCTTCGACAAACGATTTCTTTCTTCACTCCGAAATAATACAAATAGAATAGAGAATCGAACTAACAAGAGGAAAAAATTACCGGACATTTAATGCCCGGTTTTAAGATCGTACCGGACACCGAACAAGAACGTCTAACACTGAACACTCCGGTAAAATACCGGAGGGTTAGCAACCTTAGTGTTCCTTAAGCACATAAAACCAAAATTCAAACCGCATCTATGAACAAGTAGAATACGTGTGCTATACTGAAAGAAAATATTGGGTGGTCAAAGAAGCCTTTTGGGACTCAACATTGAGAATGCATTTATTGTGATTTGAAAATAACATTATGAATATATGTACTATTTTGTACGATGACCTCTCAATTTTTCCACGACCCGCTCGGGAGAGTAATACTCCCGGAAGTCTCTTTTCGCACGCTACCCTAGCCAGCTTTTTTTACGTTGGTCACAAAATTTATATCATGGGGGTCAAGGTGGAACAAAACTATTTATCTGCACAGAAGTAAGTAAATCCTTTTTTGAATATTATTTTCATCTTATTTTAATGGAAAAAGTGTTATAAAAATTAAAAAGAAGCCTTCTTTGGGCTGGGTTTGAATCTACGCCTAAAGCAATTTCCATTACTAGCATGTTACGCTAGCACACTAGGCCACGAGGACCGAAAGCTACAGGCGTTTTATTTCTGCTATATGTGAGCTACGTGCCAAGAAACGGATAACGCCAACCAATCAGAACTGTGTATTTAATTCCTACTTCCGGGAGCATTACTTCCCCGAGTGAGTCCTATTTTTCCGTCAATACCATAATCGTAGACCATAATTTTATATATCCGTCAAGACCATAATTTTATATATCAACCATTCTCCACCCCCTAAATTCTACCGTTAAAATGAAATGACAAGAAAGCTTCCCAGGCCCGAACTTTATCAATGTTGAAACTTTGATCGAGATTGGTCGGGTAGTTCAAGAGATTAGGAGCCAGAAACAGTTACTTTCAACATTATAATATAGATTATTATTATTATTATTATTATTATTATTATTATTATTATTATTATTATTATTATTCACGCACTTTTGAACTTGCACGGCGAAATTACTGCAAATATGTTTCATTTCTGCAACTTTTCCTGGATTGTATGTTTTTCTTTTATTAGTGGGCACTAATTTCTCTCTAGGCTGTCAAATAAATGAATTACTTTGTGCACTTTGATTCGTTCCAATGATCAGGGCTAGAGTAAGTAATATTTGCCTTGGAGTTTCAGGTGGCATGATACTGTAGGAGTAAAGTAATGGCCTTATAAATAATATAGCTATCCAATATAGGTTCAAATCCTGTTCACATCAAAGTTATTTTTTTTTACAAAGTTATTGTGAAGAATCGACTTATCATACTGGACAAGCAATACCTAATAATGCGGAAACAAACACCTGTATCATGATAGAGACGATTGACGAATATTGGTTCGGAAAGGGCAAAGAAATAACCAGGACATTCAAAAGACATCATTGATTTGCAGTATACACTTTTGTGAATGTGAACATCTATTATTATTATTATTATTATTATTATTATTATTATTATTATTATTATTATTATTATTATTATTATTATTATTATTATTATTATTATTAATGTCGTACTTTTGAACTCGCACGGCAAAATTACTGCAAAATATGTTTCATTTCTGCAATTTTTCCTGGATTATATGTTTTTCCTTTATTAGTGGGCACTAATTTCTCTCTAGGCCGTCGAATAAATGAATTACTTTGTGCACTTTTGTTCCTTCCGATGATCAGGACTACAGTACGTAATATTTGCCTTGGAGTTTCAGGTGGCATGATACTGTAGGAGTAAAGTAATGGCCTTATAAATAATATAGCTATCCAATATAGGTTCAAATCCTGTTCACACAAAAGTTATTTTTTTTTACAAAGTTATTGTGAAGAATCGACTTATCACGCTGGATAAGCAATACTTAATAATGTGGATACAAACACGTGTATCATGATAGAGACGATTTACGAATGTTGGTTCGGAAAGGGCAAAACAATAACCAGGACATTCCAAGGGCATCATTGATCTGTAGTATACACTTTTCGTGTTATCGTTCTAAGAAAGGAACAGTACACCATTTGTTAAACAAAGTTTAGCTAAACCAACCGGTGGTGTAATGGTACCCTGCGGGACTTCCAAATGTAAAACATTGGTTCTATTCTCCATCAGGAAGTATGATTTTTCCGCATAAAATAATGGCTGCAAACAGAGATTCATCTTCTGATGGAGAACTTACAAGGCATCATTGGCGATAATTCTAGTAAACAGTGTGTGCGTTCTACATCACACACTGCAATGATAAGAATGTTTCATATTTATATTCGTTCTCCTCTCCCATTTTCTTTCTTGACGTTTCCCTATCCTGTCTTTGCATGTTTCACTTCTCCCCAATCTCTCACTCACACACATACACTTCATGTTCCAAAGTTAAAACGAAGCAAAAAGTCCGATATACATGGTCTGGAGAATGAAATTAACTGGAAACTTTGGCGTCGTGTTTTTCGTCCTCTGGGAATAACATTACCAGTCCTCGTCATCTCTGATAGAAGTACTGTTTAAACGCTAAGAAATAACTAAAGTATCTTTTTTCTCCTCTGGGTTACCGAGTCTCAGTCGAATTACCGGGTCACTATGGATTTGAATCCTCGTTCCAGTGGTGGTCTATAATCTAACCAACATTTCCGACTGACACGACAATCGGTTTGAGCTTTTAGCGTGATCATTCTAACTGTGCAAAACACGTTATATCCGCAAGAGATAAAATCAATACTGGATGTTCGGAACAGATACATCTTCGGAAAAGACTAGAAAATGGTAATCTCATTGGTTATTTGAAAACAAAATTCTATTTATACTAGTTCGACACAAATTCTTTTTCCATTCTATAATTCAATGTGTTTTATTCCCGTTGAAATTTGAAACACACTACATCTATGAGGAACATAAACTTTTGCTTTCGAACGTTTGTAACTTTTCATTATGATAAAGTTTGGACTTTTAACATAGGATATACTGATAGAAATTTAGCAGTAAAATAGCACTCATTCTTTTTTCTCTTATTTCTTTCTTCCTTTTCGTTTCGGTTGTTCTTTTGTTTTTTGTTCAGTTTGCATTAGTGGTCTGAAATGGAGGATATAACCAACGCTATGTACTGGGTTTATTAGAATGCATTTTGGATCAGTACGTCCAATGAACACTACCGAATTAGCAATCGAACCATTTGGAAAGAAAGCATGTGTGTTAAACTTTTGACATAATCCAGATGTGTCTCCTAGATCTACAAGTCTACTAGAATTTGAGTATGCTATCCATTATGAAAATGACATAATGAGTGTTTAAAGCATGCTCTATATATTCGAATAGTTCTGAAAAAATATGTAAAAATAAACATTATTTCTATATTACTGTTGGATTTCTGGAAACGGAACTTTATAATGTTAGGTTCTTTTTTTTTACTACGTTTGAATTCCACATTTTTATCTGTTCTCCCTTTTATTTTTCTTCTTCCCTCCTCTTCCCCCTCTCTCTGTGCCTCATTTTTGAATCTCTGGCTAATAGACATCCATTGGTTTCAATTTTTCATTGTGTGTTTCAATTTCTGTATACGTCAACTTATGAATCTTCTTTCGTCTTCGTTTTGTTATGTCATTTTATTTAACTAATACATGTGTAGTTTGATACTAGAGTCGCGCTCATGTTGGTAGCTAATTTTAGTATGGAAGAGTAGAAAGGAGGAGAGAGAGGGGGTTACTTTACCTAACAGGATTATGAGATAAGAAGGTTTATATTGGGTGGCCTTACTGTACTTCGTTAGCTATCGCTATTTTTTTGATGCGGGGTGTACCAGGACGGAACTCGCTCCATGAAAAGGTGATTATACAGATATTGGGAGGGCACCATATATATGGTTTCCTGAAGTGGGCGTTATATATTTACATATGTTCGTCGTTATAGACACTGTATCTACCGTAGAAAAGATTGTAAGTAAAGATGCTCTCCAAATTTGTTAATTGCAAGACGGTCTCTGCAAAATATTTGTAGCTTCAAGCTAGCCACTCCTTGAAAAGTTATTACCAACTAAAGTACTGAAGATAACTCAAATAATTTTCTGTATTAGTCCAGAAAATAATGACAGTATTTTGGAATATGTCAATAATTTTACTTTGCTTATTACAGTTTTAAAGGGGTGCCATTGAGTTTATTCCTAATTAGTAGCAGCATTGATTTCCAGTTTATTCAATTTTACTTTATATTATTTATTTCTTTACGCCACACTAACTTGGTGCGAAAATAGTTGGAAGGTGCAAGATGTATATCAGGATGCAACCTTGGTGTACATTCAGATGAAACAATTGATAGACATTGAATGAAATGCACAAAATAGGTGCTTGCTAGTAATCAGTTTTCGTACATCTAGTTTCTTAAATTTTAATTTTAATTTTTATTTATTTATTCTTGGAAAGCAATGTGCTACTTAAGCAGGAGCACGGTCTTGCCCACAATTTGTTTTTCTTTGTGTATAATAAAACTGCTTTTACTACTATATTTGCTTTTTTTTTTCATCTTTTAGTTTCTTTTCCTTTAGCGTAAGAACCGATTAAAAATACTTTATTAAGTTTCTTGGGGAACGGAATCCGAATCGTGTTTCACAGTGGTTGTTTTATCCATCACTGTTATTTTTAGACGTTTCTCACTCTGCTATAGAAGCGAACAATATTGCTACCGAAATTGACACAACAAAGGCATGCCTCTCTTTGGAGCCAAGTAGTTACCGCCCGTGCTTTTTGTGCGCATGTTTCTGAATTTGATTCTCGCTTGGAACCCATTTGTTGGTTTGTTGGTGTGAAGTTTGGGGTCTGTTTTCAGCACCGAGGCTATAAGAGACATACGCTTACATACTAATATGGACCTGAACCACATTAGCTCCAACCGGTAATCTATCCCGAGTCAGTCGCATCGAAAGCGTGTAAAGTAATTATATAGCTGCAAGGAAGTTCAGTGGAAGTTCATGTATATGAACTCATATTAAGCTGTAAATCTACTCTTAATATAACTTCTGTGTTACTAAAAGATTCTAAAACAAAACAAAACTAATGAATCAGTCTAACGAAAATTATATTATGAAGATAAAGAGAATACTTACTGATGCTAATCATTCCATTATAGTCTTTTTCAGCATAGGATAAACAGGAGATACCCTAAAAGTCAATCGGAGATCATAAGTACTAAAAATGTGGAAATATATTCACTTATTGGGAAATCTAAATTGAGAAATCTACAATTCTTTCTCTACTATTTATAAAATAAGTGAGTTTAGGCAGGAGTTCTAACCCTTCTTAATTTATGACGCACTTCGTTAAATGCATCTCATATGTTCCCTCGAGAAAGCATTACCTATATTTAGATTTACTGAATAGTTCTAATTTTCAATACTTCCCCTCTCCCGCCTTTAAACTTGTTATGCGCTTGATTAAGAAAGTATTCTTGTATAAGTAATTAACGTGGTTTGTGTTCCATCTTTATAAGTTTTCATTAATTTATTTTTCTCAAATCCAATAAAATTTCAGTAACGCACATTTACTGGCGGCTCCAGGATTTTTGAACATGGGGGAAACATCACCCTTGTTCATGGGAACAGATGCCCCACCCATGAGGCAACTTGCGCTCCTCCTCTCCAATATCTGTTTACTTTCCTTCGTCGATGTTTTACAATTTGGTATTTATGCAAAGTATTTACAGTTGTGCATATAATGTATTTTACATGTTTGTATAGCTGAAGGGGTGTTACATTCCCTCTACTAACACAACTCGCTCTCTTTTACGTTTTTGATTTTCAGAGTCCGAGAACTTCTTTTTGCGAATATAATAATGACTTTGTGACTCAAATTTACTAAGCAAGTGAACAGAAGCTACAGATTCAGGAAAGAGCATAAGGTTTCAATGTTATAACGTAACATGCTTCCGTTATGCTTACGGAAAATCACTTGCTTTTCGACTAGCACTTCACAAACAATGATTCTATGTTAGTGTTGCCAAGTTGTAAAAGGATGTTACTTTAAAAATCCCATTTGCTCAAAATAAAAATGTACAATGATGTTATGTATTTACTTCTTTTATTTTATTTAATATTCAGGGCAAACGTGCTCTTTTATCTGGAACTAGCTACATAATATAAGAAGAAGAAGCAGTGTTATGAGAAATATAATGAATAGTCTTGATATTTAAATGTTTTATTTGCTTTCGCTAGATAAAAATGTTTCTTATTCGTCGTTATGAAAGTGATCCGATTGGTATGGTAACAGCTTTCATTACCAGGGATTCGTGTACAAGTAATTATCAACTCTGGGAAATCCTGGATGTCCGCAGATGTGACTTTTGCAAAAGAGCGTGTACACCTGTTCCAATCGTACTCTTAAACTAGGGGAAGGCGTTGTACCTGTGAACACTTTTAGAGTCTTCGAAAATTTGGTGCTAATATTCAGCACCTTTTCCGCAATTTTTGTCGTACATTTGAAGTGTCATCTCTTTGCTATCAGATAGGGTGATTTTTAAACGTGTTACATAATTACAATAGCTTTTATAAGATAAAATAAGAACAAATCCGTTTTGTTCACAGGTACATTATGGTCGTGTACCATTGAACAGACCCTCTTGTACCTTTGAACAGTGATAATTACAATGTTTGTGTGGCAATAATATAAAAAGAAGCCACACATATTAACAGTTATAAATTTCAATAAAAGGTTTAGCTATAAAAAGCTCCCCAGAATTAAAATTTTATTAATTAAATTAAAAATTGAAGAGAAGTTCTAACAAAAACTTGTGAACAATAAAGTTGACTATATACAAATCTTAACATTATGTTATATAATAAGCGAATATATAGAAACTACTTAAAATTATATTTAATAACTTTATATCCTAACCTAACCTATATAAAATACCTTCCCTGATTACAGAAATTGATAACTCAGGCTAGAAATAAGATAGAAATATGAAACTGGTGTTGAATTGTTTACAAACTATAAAAGGTTTTGTCTGTGTTAGGTTTGTTCTGTTTTACCAAGTCTCAATGTTTTTGTTTTAGGTTTGTAGTACGTAAGTAAGAAGCCCAAGAAGCCATGCCAACCAACCAGGAGAAGGCACAGTGTGTCCTGTGGTACCATGAGACACGATCACCAACCACGGTGCAGAGACAGTTCCAGACAACATTTGGGAGGACTCCACCTAATGTCAAGAGCATTAAAGCCTGGTATGAGACGTTAAAGAACACAGGGGCGGTTGCTGACCTTCCGAGGTCTGGTCGACCAAGAACCTCAGCAGACACGGTGGAGGCTGTGCGGCAGTCTTTTCTGAGAAGTCCTAAGAAATCGGTGCGCAGGGCCTCACGTGAATTACAGATGCCAAAAAGCTCTATCCATGACATTTTACACAAACGTTTATTGTTTCGTGGTTACAAAGTGCAAATCGTTCAGGCCTTGTTGCCCGACGACGGTACACGTCGATATGACTTTGCGGTCGAAATGCTATCACGTATTGAGGACGATAATGGTTATCTCAGAAGAATTGCCTCTTCCGACGAAGCGACATTCTTTGTCAGTGGAGTAGTAATCGCCATAATATACGCATTTGGGGTTCAGAACTCCCCAGGGAAGTCAGGGAGTTCACCAGAGGCAGTCCAAAGGTGAATGTTTGGTGCGCGTTATTGCACGATCGAATTATCGGGCCATCCTTCTTCGCTGAGGATACCATCACATCTGCAGTGTACCTGGATATGTTGCAGCTGTATGCTGTTCTTCAACTGCTTCAGTATCGCCCCGATGTCGGTTTTCAGCAAGACGGTGCACCACCTCATTGGGGTTTGGACGTCCGTGCCTATCTCGATAGGACATTTCCTGGGCGATGGATTGGTCGTGATGGACCAACAGCTTGGCCTCCACGCTCTCCTGACATAGCCCCATTAGACTTCTTTTTATGGGGTTATGTCAAGGATGAGGTCTACCGAACACGTGTACCAGATCTTGAAACCCTGCAGCAACGAATAACCACAGTCGTTGCATCGATCTCTCCAGTGATGTTGGCTAATGTGTGGATGGAAATTGAATATCGCCTAGATGTGCTACGTGCTACCAAGGGTGCTCATGTGGAAGTGTACTGATGTAACCAAAACGTTTATAGTTTGTAAACAATTCAACACTAGTTTCATATTTCTATCTTATTTCTAGCCTGAGTTATCAATTTCTGTAATCAGGGAAGGACTTCTCGGACACCCTGTATATCAATTGTTTTAACTACTTACATTGTGTAGCTTTAAACAGTATAATTTATCGTTCAAAGGTACACGATGCATTAATGTTCATAGGTACAAGAGGGTCACCATTACGAAAAAAAGTACTCCACTAGCTTAAATATTGAACAGAAGTTAAAACTAAAAATATTACTGTATTCACCAATGATTGTACCCCAAGTTTGGGCAAATAAATATCACAAGTTGCGAAAACCGAAGAGCACAAAACTCAAAAGGTAACTACAAAAAAATCTTCGTAACTTGGGTTGAAAAATTAAAAGGAACATTTACTCGACACAACACAGTAAATAACAGCCAAACGCGTTTGTAGTGCTTTTTTTTCATTTAATCTTTCAAATGAAATTTAATCACTGCACCCAGATAGCTCTGAATTCGAGAAAAGCACAGGTGTTCAAAGGTACATTGTTTCAAAGGTACAACGCCTACTAATTCTGATGTGTTCTTCGCGATATGCTGTCGTTCCATTTGTTGAACTTCCTCGTCAAGGACATAGTCTGAACTAAGACGATTAGCAAAAGTATTATTTAAAAAAGAAGTTATCTGCCTTAACAATCCAACTTGAGGAAGCAACTTTTTATCCAATCGGTGACGTAGGAAACAACCATACTTTATCCAAGAATATCAGGAACGGCCTTTACAACCCAGCGAATTTCTGTAACATTGATAGAAAAGTTCGCCTGATCCGTAGTCAATTGCTTGCGCTTATTTTTCAGTGTAGACATTAAAACTGTAATTCTCTTTCATCCAAATATTCAGTTGTATTCCGAAAGCTGCGATTCACAGAATAAATATCACCTTGTGCTATGAAAGTCGCCAGTCCATTTGGATCCTGAAACACATTTTACTATTGCTGCGTAATATGTAATTACAGTACATGGCTCCAACATATCTATAATCTAACCAGTCGTAGTATAATTAGTAAATGGCTTACATAGAGGCAACTTTATTTTGGTCTAGGGTACGATTTTCATTCATACTCATTATTCTACTTCTTGCGTGTCGAATATCAAAAATTAGTACCAAATGGTCAAGGGTATTGTGAAGTTTCGTTGCCACAATTGCTTTCTCAATTGTTATGAGTTCTTCTCGCGAACAGTGTACGACTCAGAACTTATACGGGAAAAGATTTTTTGAAGAACACCATGACAAATGCACACAGATCCGAAACTCGCTGTAGGCACTCATTGCAACTCTGTAATTGCAGCACAAACACTATTAGAATCGCAAGTGCGCAGTTTAAACAAAAACTTAACAATTGTCAAATGGCAGTTCCATTACCAGTGACACTAGCGCTTTCACGCTGTTTTTGGAAGAGGTACGATTTTGAGGGTTATATTGCTATGTAGGACCATTTGTGACGAGTTAGAAACTCAAACTCGTCCATCTTTGATTTCGAACAGTATTCTTGCTGGTCAAAACATTCATGACGTAACGCAGGTTGCATATCTCCCAGGTATGTCCAACTTTGTTTTTTCTCATTTTACACCAAACATAAAGCAAAAATATTTGAATTCGAATATTTTAGACTTGCTTTTTGCTAGAAATGTCAAGAGCAAAATACATTATTTCTTGTTTTTGGTAAGGACCTTAAAGGAAAGTATATTCATATTTTGTTTCATCCTTGTAAGTATAGTCTTTAAGAGATATGAACAATTTTTGATTTTCGAATTTTCAACAATAACTTCGAAATTGAAGGAATTTGAAGTTGATTTTCTGGCCAACGTTTTGTTTGAATATGAGGCATCTTTAATATAAATATCACAGTAATCCTAGTAAGGATACTTTTCACCTTCTTGTACCATTTCTTCCCAAAAAGGGTGAAAACCATGAGCAACAAGTGAAAGAAAGGAGCTTCTTGTAGGTGAAATTATTCCATTAGGGCAAAAAGATTTCTCGATAGAAGAGCACGACCAGAATAATGGCAGGGTAGTTCAGTATTGCTGGAGCAAACATGGACACCCATAATGTTAAGAAGGATTATTGGAAATAGGATGTACACTTAACGCAAAAGAAGTTCAAAAAACTAAGACATTTTTGAAAATTTTATCGTGACTCAATAGAGGAGACGCAACCGCGACCCTGACCCCCTAATGCAGCTGTAAGTCCACACATTCCGTCAAAGTGACATTTGTGGGCACCCTGATTTTGAGTGCATATCACTTCAAGATTAGTTGATTAATTACAATTTAAGATTTATTTAAAGTTGTATGAGACGAAACCTACTGGGCAAAGTAAAATATAAACCATTCGTTGAATTTGCATTCGATAATTTGTATACCCACAAGCAATGAAACCATTACTACTTCATTTTGTCACATAAGGTTGATAATCATTAATAATAAATTGATTCTTGGTTTGCGTCTTATGCAAACTGAATGTATGTAAACCGAAATTACGTGTACTATTCCGAACCACGCCAGGATTCAGTTCGGTGTACTTGAGAGATGCACGACCATTACCAAGATCACCTCGCACAAAACAGGCTCATTACCATCATAGTATTTTCACCTTCTGAGATCTCTTGCGGGACTGTATCACTAGTTTCGTTTAATAATCGGCCGAACCTTATGATTGGCTAAACTATTTTTATTTTCAAATTATTTTTCATCCAAGAATTAGCTCACAATTATCTTTAACGCCTCTCTTCGTCTCTATAAATTAGTAAGTCCAGAGGACATAAGAGGAATCACATATTAGATGGAAAGTGATATCACCCCTACTGTGAAGTATTCTTGGTGTGATGAAAGCTTGCTTTGAAAATTGCTAGCCTTTAAGGCGTAAGTATGATGTTATGTTGTTCTCATAACTAATAATGTTGATGTATAAGAAATGATACAGGAACACCTATATCATTCTTAGCCATTAGAGAACAGTGTGTTCAAATATGAATTAGAATTGAATCGTTGAGTTCGAAAACCGGTCATCTTCATCGAAGCTACTTTTAGAGAAGTGACAAACAAAACTAAATTATTCAACATGCATCTGACCTATACGGCTGTTTTCATTTTCGGACCCTAGAACTGGCATTTTTTTACTTTCCAAAAATTAAAATAACCATATATGTCAGATACATATTGATTAATTTAGTTTCGTTTTTCACTTATGTCAAATTATCTTTGATGGAGATGATTGGTTTTCGAACTCAACGATTCAATTGTATTTTTCAGTTTAGTCGTACAAAACTTTGGAACAATACATATGCTTCCCAGTGAGTTATGGTCTATAACGATGTACAAACGTTGCTCTAAAAGTAATGCATAACACACTGCAGCTTGATAATGGTAAGTACTAGGGAAATGGCATTTTGCAGATATAGTCCTTTCATTCGTTTGGAATTGCCACTCAATATATGACCTATTTGCTTCATCGTACTGCAGCCATCGTTGCATCCATGACACGAATGCATTCGAAAACTTTTTAGTTGGTATCATTACACCATTTATTCATACCCGTGATGAATTCTATGGCATCTCAAAACTGTTCCGCACGCAGATGAGAATAGATATAAAACAACCAGGTTTCATCATACGTGATAATTTCATGAATTAATTTTGGAAGATTCCTAAGAAATTGCCGGTCATCATATACATTGGCGTAATAGTGTCATTTTTATATCCGCGGCAGCTTAAGTGCAAGAATAGGAAATAAAAATTAGCAGTAAGTTATGTGCTAAAAGATCAATGCATGTGCGTTTTAAATTTTTATTTTTCAAGTGCTTAGCATTATCAGTTACATTTGGGTTACCTTTTGACAGATCTTTGTACATACACAGAGTTAAATAAAACCTCTTGTACATTATAATTTACATTTTCGCACTTAATTTCGTTTCATCTGATGATAATGAAATAATACATTGCACGTAATTTTGCCATATCAAAACAAAACAAAAAAAATGTGAAATGGTAAACTATGGTGTCTTTGTTTTTATTTTTGAAGGCAATATTTTTACAATTGAAGAGTTCAGGAAAATATATTTGTTTCGTCAAAACTGGGATGATTTTTGAAGTTTAAACCAGCGTCTTGTAAAACCCAGAAGTTGAAAACACATTTTAATCGCTGATTTTAGAAACGTCATATGTCATGCAAACTATATTTTACAAGAGAGGCGAAAAACGTTACACACGGAGTTATATCTAATTAAAGTGACTGCGGTCACGTCCGCACATAACGCCCATGTAGACCGACTATCACTACTGTTGAAACAGTTTTACATCGAGAAATAAATGTACCAAACATATTTAATATATTTGACTTAAGACATGTCTCAACCCAACACGAGGATCAGGGAAATATTAGCATATGTTAGAGTAGAATAGGTTAAGTTAGGTTCAAATTTTTGACGCACTATTGTTATGAAAGGGAAGGCTATGGTACATTTTACGAGTATTGTAAAAAAGACCACACGTACATGTACAAAATATCACATTAAAGCATCTCTATGCTATGCGTCCAATGTTGCAGATTAGTTATTATCTCGAAAACATACACTTTCAGCCGCCTTCAACAAGAACAAGAAGATCAACAAGACATGATCACTTATAGCAATGTGGCCACCATGCCTCTAACTTGAGAATGGTCTTCTGGTCTTTTCAACCATTTGCACAGTAAATTTCTTTCATAGTTCACAGATCAAACGAACAATCTCTAGTGGTACGTAAAGCCTATCGTGATGTTCTAGGGTGTGTTTAATTATACCGAAATCCCTATCGCTAGACATAAAAGAATGGCCTCGAGTGGGAAAATAATGATAAATTTCGTGAAAACTTTTATTCGAAACTAGAGATAAATACTTTTAATGAGATCATGTTTGCGGTTTTGTCCACCACAATGCGTCACTAAACAAGTGGAGTTCGGTGTCTGTCTGTGGTATCTCGTTCTCAATTTGCTCGGTGAGGAAAGTGCATACTTCGTATGGCGATTTCTTCACTATGTCTTCGTGATGGAGATAAATCTTGGAGGAGTTATCTCGTAAATTATGAATACAGAAAATATTCACCTCTAATTGCCGCTAATAAAACATGTCCTGTACAGGAATGTTTGGTAGGTTGATCATCTGCATAAAGTCAAACGCTATGTCCAGTACGTTCTCATAATTCCGACGTCTATCCTTGATTTCAGGCGTATTAATTTTGTTCTCAATCTATTGGTCTGGACCGGCCGTTGAGTTGAGAAATATCATTAGTCAATGACTTGTGACGTTTCTCAACTCACTAACAATTGTTGCAGGTCGATACTGCACAAACTAGTAGCGCGACGTCTGTCACTTCACAACCCAACAGTGTAGCTAATCTTCAAGAAACAAAACATCATGTAAACTCATTTTCGGCCAATGGGTGACCTATGATGTTTCCCAAATCAACGATTCATTTAATGTTCATAGGTATTTATATGAAATGCTCAGGTAGTACGGGCTTTCACAAGTCTTTTAACTTCGAAGCAAATTGCTTCGTTTCAATAGCGTCGTAATTTTCATTTTCTTAACACAACTCTTCAACTGCACTAAAGCTATTTGATACTTGTGTTTGATATTTTAGTACTTATGTTTACCTTGAGAATTCATTTGGAATCATAAATTTATTGTGAAAATTAAAACGCATTGAAGAAAATTACATGCTTACTAGTGTATCGCACTACGTTCATATTGATTAAATTATTACTTGAAATAAATATGGGGTCGATGCATAAGTTCGTGCGGTTTTCTTTTGGATTGGCAAAAATGCGGCGTGAAGCGATTGTTTATCGTTGTTCTTTTGTTTTTCCATAGTTTGGAGTTTGTGGCTTGTGAAACAAAGGTTATATTGATTGTGAACGTATTATTGTATATATTTCAGACAAACTAATATGGAATATCGAGTTTGGAAAAGGGATCATTTCCGTCACATTTTACTTTTCGAGTTTAACCGAGGATCCCGTGCAGCAGAAGCTGCGAGCACAATTTGTGCAGTGTACGGGGATGAAGCAATTGCTGGAAAAACAGCACATAAAAGCTTCTCTTCCCAAGGTTAATATATTTCTTCCAGTTAAAACCAAAACAGTTCTACAGGCGAGGCATTGAACTCCTTCCTGAACGTTGGCAGAAGGTCGTAGATAGTGGAGGTGAATACTTCACTGAGTGATTGTGAGTTAATATAAGTGACAGTAAAATGTATGCAATGTATTGTTACACTCGTAGAATATATTAATGTTATGTCTATGTTGTATTTGTATTTGAATTAACAGAACGACAGAACAAAAATAATATATAAAATATAAGAACCGCACGAACTTATGCATCGACCTAATACTTCAGTCATTTAATTTAAAACTGATATTTCCAATCTTGTTTGCCTGGCGATTCCTTCATAAATTCTACAAACTTCATGTTATCATGCTTCTTTGCTGTTCGGGCGTGTTCTTTTTGTGTGATTTCTTCTGCGCTTTCTCTCAAATTTCAATTCTTCAGCAATAATAAGAATAAGAATACATTTCCTTTTCATAAGTTTCGGAAATCTATGTTGCACACTGAGAAAACATGTTGGATTTATTTTATAATTTTATAATGAATTTTAATTTGCATAATTATTTACTTTTCAAGAACGTATTAATCTCGAATTGAAATACGAAAGACAAAATATTAAAATTGCAGCCTATGTGAAAATTGCTAAAGCTAAATTGTAAATTGTATTGCAAGCAGTGTTTTATTCATAATTTCACATTACTTTTGTCGGCAGCTTGCGCTCCTTTCCTCGTTCTTCACGCCCCTTTTCCTAGGTTCGGAACCATTGATTTACAACATAAGATGAAAACCGTAATTCTTTAAATACAAACACAGTGAGCTCTATAAAATAATTTTACTACAAGCGTTATTTTCTTCAATTAATTAAATAATCCGCTCATTGGTAATATTGGCCCCTATCATAAGAGCTTCTTGCTTTCTCTTAGTATATTGGCATACACTTTATTCAAAAGGTGTATGTTTCTGAAACTCAATTTGAACAGTTGACACCTTGTCCTTCCCAAACAACGTCCCTGCTTTTCGTACTATCTATCTACAATAGCAATCAAGAGCTTCGCTTGCTTTGGGCGGTTTTGTTTGTGTTAGGAGTTTAGGCCTGGAGCCCATGTCTTCTATGTGTGATGGTGCTTGTCTTTGGTGTTGCTAACGTACTTGAGCTGAGAGATCGTAACTGTCGCAGATCCCTTGAAAATGTACCCAAGGGTGGACGCGAACCACCAACCTTTGGATTACTAGCCGCGTTCTCTTGCGACATGGCCACAGTCACGGTCACGGTCACGGTAATGTTGAAGTTTTGTGAAGAGTATCAGGCCGAAGCCTCTGACTCCATGAGTAAGATGGCATAAAGAATATATAGAGATGTGCAGGTGGCTTGTTGGTTATTACTATTGTTTTGTTATGTCTGGAAGTCTACATTTGCAACTATCGCAAAGTAGCTGATGATATTATTACGAGCTATGGAAAGATATTAAATACATGGCGTGCGATGAACATTCCGTAGAGCGCATTCGGTGCCGATGGTAGCTATAGCTGTATTAACATGTCTTTGTAAAGTATGCCAGGACTTATGATGGAGATGCCGTAGAACTTCTCTAACAGGGGGCAGCTCTAAATCTTCCAGAATTTGGCTGTTGCGTGTATATCTGTCGTGACCAGTGATGATGCGACCGACTCTCGTTTGCACACTTTTGTGTGTTTGAACATGGCTATTAGAAGCATGTTGCCAGGCAGGGCATGCACAAGAAAGTGTGGACAGGACTATCATCTTGCAAATGTGCACGCGGACCTCATGATATATTGAACTGCAACGAAAAATGGGGTACAATGCCGAGATTTTCCGTAAGGCTCGTTGTTTTATATCTTTGATGTGTGGGGCGAACGTGAGCCCATGATCTAAAGTTACATCTAAATATTTCGCATGCGTGACGTGAGGAATGTGTGCGTTCTCGTGGCCACGGATTTTTTTTTTGTCCGTCGTCCCGCTAAAGGGTTTTGCCCTTTCTTCGGGTAAGTGCTTTATATAAAATGGAGTTTGCAGTTTAATGTGGTCGGTCTAAGAGGTGCACAAGTATATAATATTTATTTATTTATTAAATACATATACACAGAGAGGGGAGGGAAGGGTGACAATAACATCTAATGAAGTACAAGCATACTATAAGCATGAGACAGCAATATTGTAGAAAATAATAAGTTTATTACCATGTAGTGCGGTGTTAAGACGAGTGCAAAACTGGAATGAATATGGTACAGGAGGCAATATGGAGAGAAGTAGATGAAGATGAAATGAAGTGCTCTGAACGCCACATCACAAGGTATTTGTTAGTACAGACGAATGCAAGTTATCTTCTGTTCCTGGGGCGATTCAGGAACTGATGGAGACAGAGGAAGCCCATGTGGCCACGGATTTTTTTTTGTGTGTGTGAAGTGCTAGCCATAGGCTAGCTCCCTTTTAGAGGGCTACACCCTCTCTTAGGTAGGAGAAGTGAAGGTATTATGGTAAATAGTAAGGAATGGATGGGCTAAGAGTAGTTTATTAATTTATTTATTTATTACTAGAACTAGGGCATTATGATCTTTTCAGTCATAATCATACTTGAATGGTAGGTGTAGTTTTAATAACATAAGAGCTGTAACATAATAACAAGTATAATTGAACACAACATAAATATAAATATTGTAATTAAAGAATATATATATAAGTGAGAAAACAAAGCAAAACATGAGAACAATAGAAGTGCTAAAGTTAAGATGTGATAGATTATATAAATAGATGAAAAGAAACGTTTCATATATATATTTGTTATTAATAGGAAAATAAATAAGGAAATAGACAGTATATTATAAGCAAAGAACATTAATGATCATAACGAAGAATTAGGTATAGCATGCATGATAGTATGATATAGTAATGAGCGTGAATGATGTGGCGAGGTGCATACACAGGACAACACGTGGGTGATATTATTTAGACAAATGAGCTTATCTTCAGCCTAGGGGCGGTGTAACGGTATCATTTTACCCCCGGGACAGGTTTACCCCCGGTAAAACTATACTAGGGGGTAAAGATATCCCGGCTATAACGCGGAACTAGATTACCCCCGGGATCAGATTACCCCCCAAATAAAACACAAGAAAATGAAGTAATACCCGAAATATTGTACCATATTTAAGTTAAACACCTTACAACACTAATTAGTTGCCCCACCACTTTAGTCCTTTCTCTAATTATACCCCTCCCACAAAAAAAGCGGCAAAATAGCACTCACAATGGAAAAATCAACGCTATTAATGCTGGTTTCACTTAAAGCATATCTTCATCATTGGTACACATACCTGTATATTAACCCTAGGAACACCAAGGTACTTTTGGGTTACGTGGATAATCAAGAGTCTCTGATTCCTACAACATAGAAGTCATTATTTGTCACGAAAAGTAATTTATTTTGACTGATGCGAATTTGAGATGTGTAAGATTTCATATTTTTTTATTCTCTATTATTACGAGGTTTCTAAGTATAGTGTTGCAAACTGTATATTTGGAATTGTTTTAGTTACCAATTTTTATTTATGTCGGTAAGTATGACCTACTTACTTTACTTGTTTTTGTAGAAAAAGTATCACAGATCAATAGCAACTTAGTACAGTGTAGTGTTTGTACAAAGGCGGCTTCTAAAAGCAATTTGGTGGTGGTACAGAAAAGTGGGGAAGAAGGGGGAAGAGTGGGGAATACTTCAGTATTCCAATGAATTCAGTATTAATCTTTTATAATTCCATCCTGATTATCCTTGGAATAGCGATTTATTTTCAAATTTTGTTTCCGCGAAAAGATAGACATTGTGAGGGACGTTTATTGGACACTATAGGGAATCTCACCAGTAAAGCAGTGTTGCCAACACAATAATTGTTACAGTTTTTCTAGTAGCACAACGTCAGGGTTTTGCACCTATGGAATGCATATGTAAAACGTAAGCAAACAAGCTACGACTTCTCTGTCAGGTTTGTAAACTAACACACTACATCATGAATATTACAAGGGATACATTGCAAGAAACGTACCACTGATTCCATTTGTTCAATTTGCATTATCAAATAAAATGTTCAAATCACTGTCCTAAGCATCAAAATCAGAAAGTGTTATTTCCACCTTGCTATATTCGAGCTAGTGATGGGCGAAAAACCGGAAAAATATCTTTAGGTTTTTCCCTGAGTTTAAAGCCGGTTCTCCTCCATTTCGGGAAAAAATAGGGTTTTTTATATAACGACGAGAAAAAAATATATTTTTATCTATAATTATTTTTGTTTATAAGTGTAGCTATCTCTCTTGACAGAGAAAATTGCATGTTCTCTCGCAATATAATAATACAGTTCTCATAAGTTTTACTATTATATGAGGTGGTACATGAGTTTTTATGTCTGATGTTACCCCAACATGTTTTGCATTAGTTCTTAAGAAAATCCGTAGATATTTGTGCAGATATGAAGAATATGTTTCCTTTTCTGGTCATCTCCGACAATCCAAACTTACAGACAACTTGAAGATGTCTGAAGAAAAGATTAACAGAAGAAAGAGATTAAAAAGAGTGGATACTACTAGATAGGCAAATAAAAACGATGCTTTAAGAACTGTGTTGTCCTGTTTTGATGTGATACAAATTCTTTACAATCCGAGTATAGACATAGATCCATATGGCGATACTAAAGCTACATGTAAAGGTTTGCTCAAACAACTTATTATGATGCTGTTGGTGCAGTGCATATCTCTACTAAGATATTTAAAGTTCTTAATCCTGTGATGGTTTGTCTTCAAGGCACAACAGTTGATTATAGAATAGTTTATTCAGTGATTGATGGAATGAAAAAAGAAGCTTAGATCACTAAGTAATAATGAATCGTGGAATAATATATGTTCAAAAATAGATACATTTGGTGAAAAAATAATATCTCCAGCATTGGTACTGTATATTAACAACTGTCGGAATACTAAATTCAGTAATAAACATAAGAAGTAATGAAGGGGGTAATCGTGTCCCTGGATCAGATTACCCCCATATAAAAAAACAAGCAAATCAAGTGATATTCGAAACGTTGTTCCGTATAAAGTTAAATACCTCAGAACAGTAATTAGTTCGTCCACCGGTTTAGTCCTTTCTCTTACTATAACCCTCCCCCAAACAAGAAGGGGCATAATAGCACTCACAAGGGAAAAATCAACGTGATTAGTGAAGGGTTCTTTTAACGCATATCTCCAACATTAGTGCTCATAAATGTATACTAACAATGCGCAAGAGTAAATTCGGTAATCAACATAGGAAATAATGAAGTTGGGTTTCCTGGTCCCGGGATCGAATTATGCCACACAAAACGTAATCAAATAAAGTGATATTCGAAATGTTGTTCTCTGCTAAGTTAAACACCTCGAGACAGTAATCAGTTTACCCGACGCTTTATTCCTTTGTCTCATTATATTCCTCTGAAGGAAAGCCAGTAAAGGAACCCTGAGGCGATTACTATCCACCATAATGTGTTATTCTGCATTGATGCTCACTTCTTTCAGATACTGATATTTGTAATAATGTATAGGTACGTTCTTTTAAGGGGAGTTTAAAGTAGATTCCCCAAGAGATGACTGGAAATTTTCCCAAGTATTAGAGTATATTTTTGTAGAAAGATACATTATTAAAAATAAGTCAAACAGGTTCAACAGATCAATATTAAAACTTTGCTCATAACCAATTGAATCTCCAATAAGAATAATTCGTGCAGTTATCTGATAGTTCGTTTCTTTTCTTTGTCAAAGAGTTAAATTTTAATAAAGTATACGGACCACCACACTAAACGTCCTCGCTCCAATTTCTTAAAATAAGTGGTGATATTGTGGAGATGTTTAACATTTATTTGGAAAATAGAATAAAAGAATATATTTGTGCAGAACTTCATTTGAGGAAATTTTCCGTCCCAAAACTTTTTCCATATTGTATATTAGAGTTAGTTATGAAATATTACTAGGGTAACTGAAAGTAAGTTCACCATTGAAATGCAATTTATTTCTAATGAGTTTGGTTTACAAAAGTAACTCATTTATATATTTACTATGTCCGTGTGTGTATGTATGTATGTGTGTCCGTCTGGGGGACAAAAATCTCAAGAACTCATGGATCAGAAACAATTTTGGCCAAAATATAAAGGATCAAAAGTTATGAGACTAGTTTGTTATTTTCTCAACTATCTACTCAAATCGGAAGTGCTTCAAATATACCATTTTCAGTTTTACTGTTGATCACCCTATAACAAAAACGGTAAATAGATAATGAGATGTGGTTTTCTGCAATCGATTAAGTACTTCAGGTCCACCCACATTTTTCTACTAAAACCGAAAGTGGTTCAAATTCCCTATAATTTCCGGTTTCAATAAAAATGGAATTACATAGAGCAGAAACGGTAAAAGAAAGAAGCGTTTTTCTCCAGTCCATTAAGCGTCTCAAGGAATAGCTTTCATCTAATTCGTTAATCTTGAACTAAAACTGGAAGTGGTAGAAATTAACCCCAATTCTGGTTTCAATACTTATCTCAAAACAATAGAAATTGTAACATATAGCAAGAACACATCTCGAGAGCTACTTGATGGATCATCACCAATTTTATCCTAAATATAAAGGATCAAATGTTAAAACTCGTTTGTTATCAGAACCATGTATTCAAGCCGGAAGTGGTTCAAACAAACCATCTCCGGTTTTAACATTGATCGCCATACAACAAAAACGGTAATAGAGAGAGAGAAGTAGTTTTCTCCAACCAATTAAGCGCCTCAAGAATATATTTCAATTTCATTCGCAACTTTCTACTAAAACCAAAAGTGGTTCAAATTCACTACAACCTCCGGTTTCAATAAAAGGTGGTTTCAGATTTACTCCGGGGAAAGACTTACAATTCCAGAGGATGAAAACAGTACTGTAAAAGTACTGGATACCTACCTGATGGACCTATTTCTAATGAGCAAGCTGCTATGAACAAGGTAACAGAATTAAATCTTGTTGGCGCTAGTGGCGTTCACTTATATTTCAACAATGCAGAGGATTGCAATATAGCAGCTATATTGGATTTCAAGTATGGATGGAAAAATATTTTTACAATCACTACATGATAGTCTTCATAATGATTATTGTTTATAGCTGACACAAATAGTCATATATATACAAAACCCTTCATTTGGTTAGGGGGTTTGCCTCCAGACGCCTATAATTTTGCTCGACCTACCGCTTCGCCCCTCATTGAAATACCAACTTTCATGTCTCTAACCTTTCGGAATTCTATAATATACCAAATTTTAACTCATGTACATTCATGTCCAAACTGATTGTCGCATATCTATAACTGTCTTCTTGTAAGAATACAATTTGATAATGATTTAGCAGGGTACTTTTGATACTATTACTATGTTTATAATCGGGAAATGTATATTTTTGGTAAAGTTCATAGGAAAAGAATTATAAATACGAAAATTAGAATGAGTAATACAAAATATTGGTAAATGGACAAGAAAGTTTTATTTTCGTTTTATTGTTCTTATTTACTATTCTTTTGACATGCAATTTGCCACATACATGTCTTTTCCGATTATTCACCTACCAACATTACAAGATAAATGGGCGAATTCCTTATCAAATAATATTCCTACAACAACATATTTATAGAGACATGCGACAATAATTTTGGACATGAGTGTACCAGGGACCGGCACCCCCAATTTAACCTCAAATTCTACGTTTGTTCGGCCTACGGCCTCGCACTTCATAAACTTCTAAGCAGTTCAAATAAGAATCTTCATGTCCTTTACCTTACGGGATCCCAAGATATAAACATCTTATTACAATAATTATAGTCCTTATCCTTTCCCCCTCCTTTTCTTCCTTTCTAGGACACATATCAAAAACGGTGAAATACGTATCAAATAATTTTAAATCAGGAATCGAAATATCAAATTACGTGTTTCTAAACTTCACAAATTCCGACATATCGAGATTTCATTATAATAATTCTAATCCCCATCCCCAAGATATTAAAGTCTAATTATAATAATTACACAGTAAAAATTGGTTGTGTTAATTCAACTCAATTTTAACACATGGCAGTGGTTCCAGCGTGACTATCACTATGCGGTGTTAGTTCAACACATACCCCGCGGTGTTGGCGTTTAACACATGGGATGTGTTACGTCTTTAACACATAACCGGTGTTGAGCCGTGCCGTAAGCGTTAATGAACCACAAAATTACTCCCTCAAAATATGTTAAATCGCCTATATGCGTAATGTGTTTACATTATGATGAGTCTAAAAAAAACATTTAAACAAGTAAAAAAATATTGCAGTGGCGGGGGAAAGGCGCGATCCACCAACCTTTCGATAACTAGCCACGTGCTCTTCGAACTTGGCCACGGGAAGCGATGAAGAAAACGTCGCTTGTAGAGGGATAAATTTTTGAGGTCTTTTGAATTTGGCTAATCAGAGTGCTCCTTTAAGCCGTGTATATTCGACGATAACCGTTCGGAATAAGATAGTCTAAACTCTGCCCGCCATGTATACCTGGATTTGTTTAAGTATTTCTTTCTACTGTGTTTATCTGTAGCTTCAATTCATAAGCCTTTATAATTAAATACGGCACTCACGCAGAAAACAACAGCGAAGATTCTACACTTGTGTTAATTTAACACACAGGTTGTGTGTCATTTCAACTACCGGCGTTTGACACACAACTCCGAATGGAGAGTTAGTTGTTCTAACCACTTGTTTGTGTTATATTTTAACACAATCGCGTTAACACATAGGCATGTCGTTGAAATAACACAACGATTTTTACAGTGTATAGTTCTCATCTTTTTCCACCTCTTTTCCTACTTTCTAGTAAGTGTCAAGAAATGCTGAGACGAGTGTCAAATTATTTGAAAACAGATATCCGAGTTACAAATTTCAAGTCCCTAACCTTAAGGAATTCGGAGATCGGATCATATTTTTCAAATAATTGACACCCCATCAACCATCCCACCTTCCCCGTCAAATTTCCAGAAACCTCTTCTTTCGTGGGACGCTTCATCTCAAATGCTGTGTACCAGTAGCGTAGCCAGGATGGGTGTTTGGGGGGGGGGGGCAAGTACTGTTATAGGTACATATAGAAAAATTCGGTTTCCAAGGCCAAGACAAAAAGTAGATGCTATGCCCCTTTTAGCGCCCCTCCCTCTACTTTTGCCTTCCTTTTTATCTGTTTTGTATATATCTCTGTGTTACATGTCTCTAGAGCAGCTAGAGAACGATTTATTGGTATTTCGGAATAACTGTGTAAATTGCATTTTGTTCAAAAACTTCCACGGTATCCAGAACCTTATGTGGCGGTGGACTAAAGGTCAAATGTGTAGGGTAACACATTTAACCTTTACAGACAACGTAGTTCATATACTTAACCTCTCATAGAATAACCTATCATAGAATGCAGCGTTTAGAATTTTTTCTATACGCTGCATTCCGGAACTTCAAAATTTCCTTTAAAAGTTATATTTTAACATCCGTTGTTGGCAACTAGGGATGGTCACAAAGTTCCGGTTCCGGCGGGACTAGTTTTTGGAGATCCGGTTCACAGAACCGGGTCCGGAACCGGATCTTAGGAACCGGCCCCAGACCTTGATCCGAAAATTCGGTTCCAAAACCAGTTGCAGACCTGGATACGAAAAACCAGGTTCCGGAACCAGATCTTAGGAACCGGTTCCAACCTAGATCAGAAAACCTGATTCCAGAATCGGATCTTAGGGACTGGTTCCAGACCTGGATCCGAAAACCCGGTTCCGGAGCCGAACCTTATGAACAGGTTCCAGACCTGAATCCCAAAGCTCCCCAAGGACCCGTAAAGGAATCACAAACTTCACCTTCAAAACACTTCAAAGTGGAGCACGCGCTTGTGCCCTCTCCGCCCATTCCCGCTTGTACACCCCAGAAAAAATGGTCCCCAGTGGGTGTTTCGCCATATGAATTTGCCAGTTTGCCTGTTTAGCCAATGAATTTGCCAGTTACCCAGTTTGTTTAGCGAAATGAGATAAGCATTCGCCGCCTGGGCGCTGCCTGTCGTTTCTATCATTTCATCTAGCATACTGTTCACAGCCTACCAGCAGCTAGGGTTTAGCGTAGATATGGCCACAAAGTTCCGGTTTCGGCGGAACGGGTTCCACAAGAAACCGGTTCTTGGAGAGCTAGTTTTCAGAAACGGTTCCGGAACTAGTTCCAGACCTAGATCCAAAATCCTGGTTCCAGAACCGGATCTTCTAGAACCGAGTCCGTTCAAAGCCGAAACTGTAAAATATTTCCGTTTAAAATAAGTTTCCGTTTAATAAGGAGTCTGTTGAAGGCAGTGTTTACTCTATTAAAAGCCTATATTTGTAAACCTTATGTTCTTGTTAGAAAGAAAATAAATCTACTTGAAATCACTTTTGTGGCCAATTATGTGTAAATCCTAGAATATTTTCTTCTATCGTAACATTGTCCGTCTCAAACAGCAATAATTTACAGTGTATAATATTGATACTTAAAATGGAATAAAATAGAGCATTAATAGGAAAAAAGGTAAAGTTATCGAAAACATAACAGAAGACTTTGTAGGAAAGTTACTTTTCGAGAGACCTAGGTGATCATCAAAGCAACACAATCTTATATTGAGATTGTAAAAGTCTTACATAAATTCCTTAAATGATAACTTGGGAACTTATCCCCGGTAAAGGAGAAAAACCTCTTATAGTACAGCCCAGTTCCAGTTCCCTCTTATTATACAGAGAATTATCTATAGTTTTTGTGTAATCCTTAAGAACAGTGCGAACATTTGTGACAAAACCCATTATAATGCAAAATGATTGAGCACTTATAGTTTTCCAGCTATGGTAGAGATTTCGCGATTAGGGAGTTTTTAAAAAATGATGTTACATTCTGGTATTAACATGGAAAAGTTGGACAAATAAACATACACATATACCGGTTGAGTTGATTTTGAGTTTAACGTCCCTTTCAGCAGCAAGGCTATGTGAGACGGGACCTACTGATTAATGTGGAATCCAAACCACATGAACTCCCGCCGGAAATCGAACCCGGGTCTCCTACGCCATACACATATAACAGTTGAGTCGAATGGTAGAACCTTACTACACTCGCTTGAACTATCTGTTTTTCTCTGTTAATTTTAGTTCTTTCTTTAGGCCACATTCAAAGTCTTAGACGCACAGTACATGTGACAAGTTCTCTTATCCTTTAAGGTGACTCGTCACTGAGCTCAACGAAGCTGGATATAAGTTTAGGCAAACAGCATACAAAATATGAAGATTTTTACTAAATATGAAAATATTATCAAATATGAAATATTAAAACACACCATTTCGATTCAACACACCATGAGACATTAGAACTATTGTACTTATTATTGTGTGCGGCATGGTTTAAAAATTGAAATTTCATATTTTGCTCTGCTTATAAAAAATGATGGTTGTTTTCATATGATAATTTAAGAAAGTAGGCGGTTTAAATGTTATACAATAATACTAAATAAACTGAGCAGTGCTTCTTCCAGTGTTGCGGGAGCACTACTTCGTGGAGTTCTGAGCTTGCCCCTTCCCTGGAGGAAACCGAAATAATACGTCTGTATTATAATAATAAAAAGAATTGTACCGTGTAAAAATAATGTATCCCTCTGAATACTAAGTGTGCCCCCGGAACGTTTTTCTGAAAGAAACACTGTTACAGAGGTCGGCATTCAATTTGTTTTTAGTATTCAGATACAAACCGCCTATTTTTCATGTTTATGCACGGTGTTCTTATGATAACAATAATAATAATAATTTGTAGTATTAGTAGTAACTTGGTAATTATATTTTCTATGTAGGATAATTGAAAAGAGTACTTGAAACAACATACAAATTTTTTCCAGCCGAGTTCTCGAGTCGAGTTAAAAGATATCTGTTACGAGTCTTGTCGAGTTTCAAAGAAAACTCGCTTGAACTCGCTCGTGCCCATTCCTACCTGTCAGCGTGTAAAGATGTAATATATATGCCTATTTAGATTATTGTTTTTAAGCATGATTTTTGTTTAAAACAAAGTACGAGCAAACATAAAAAACGTTCTTTTTTTTTTTAAAAAAAAAAAACTTGTTTCTTTTCAACCACGGTATTAAGACAGTTGTTAATATACAGATATGAGTACCAATGCCGGAGACATGATTTAAGTGAAACCAGTATTAATAGCGTTGAATTTTCCTTTGTGAGTGCTATTGTGCCGCTTTTTCTTGTAGGAGGGGGTATAATTAGAAAAAGGACTAAAGTGGTGGAGCAACTAATTAGTGTTGTAAGATGTTTAACTTAATGTAGAACAACATTTCGAATATCACTTGATTTGCTTGTATTTTTATATGGAGTAATCTGATCCCGGGACACGATTACCCCCCTCCATTATTTCCTATGTTAATTGCTGAATTTCGTGTTCTGACAATTGTTAGTATTGAGGTATATGTACTAATGCCGTAGATACGCTTTAAGTGAAACCAGCATTAATAGCGTCGATTTTTCCTTTGTGAGTGCTATTTTGCCGCTTTTTCTTGTGGGAGGTGTAAAATTAGAGAAAGGACTAAAGTGGTGGGGCAACTAATTAGTGTTGTAAGATGTTTAACTTAATATAGAACAACATTCCAAATATCACTTGATTTGCTTGTTTTTTTTATATGGGGGTAATCTGATCCCGGGACACGATTACCCCTCTCCATTATTTCCTATGTTAATTACTGAATTTCGTGTTCTGACAATTGTTAGTATTGAGGTATATGTACTAATGCCGTAGATACGCTTTAAGTGAAACCAGCATTAATAGCGTCGATTTTTCCTCTGTGAGTGCTATTTTGCCGCTTTTTCTTGTGGGAGGGGTAAAATTAGAGAAAGTACTAAAGTGGTGGGGCAACTAATTAGTGTTGTAAGATGTTTAACTTAATATAGAACAACATTTCGAATATCACTTGATTTGCTTGTTTTTTTATATGGGGGTAATCTTATCCCGGGACACGATTACCCCCCCTCCATTATTTCCTATGTTAATTGCTGAATTTCGTGTTCTGACAATTGTTAGTATTGAGGTATATGTATTAATGTCTTAGATGTGCTTTAAATGAAACCAGCATTAATAGCGTCGATTTTTCCTTTGTGAGTGCTATTTTGCCGCTTTTCTTGTGGGAGGGGTATAATTAGAGAAAGGACTAAAGTGGTGGGGCAACTAGTTAGTGTTGTAAGGTGGTTAACTTAAGTATGGAACAACATTTGGAATATCACTTGATTTGTGTGTTTTTTAAGCGGGGTAATCTGATCCCGGGACACGATTACCCCCCTCCATTATTTCCTATGTTAATTGCTGAATTTCGTGTTCTGACAATTGTTAGTATTGAGGTATATGTACTAATGCCGTAGATACGCTTTAAGTGAAACCAGCATTAATAGCGTCGATTTTTCCTTTGTGAGTGCTATTTTGCCGCTTTTCTTGTGGGAGGGGTATAATTAGAGAAAGGACTAAAGTGGTGGGGCAAGTAATTAGTGTTGTAAGGTGTTTAACTTAAATATGGTACAATATTTCGAGTATTACTTCATTTTCTTGTGTTTTATTTGGGGGGTAATCTGATCCCGGGGGTAATCTGGTCCCGCGTTATAGCCGGGATATCTTTACCCCCTAGTACAGTTTTACCGGGGGTAAACCTGTCCCGGGGGTAAAATGATACCATTACAGCGGCTCTAGGCAATGATGAAAACGAATGAGGCCCATGTTAGTAAATAATGGTAATCACTGTGCTGGAAATGATGGGTGAATGAGAGGAAGATGTTCATGAATGACGTAATCGGTGATGATAAGTAAAGCGGGATCTAGTGGTGGTAGAGTATAATGATATAATGTGAAGAGAAGCGAAAGTGGAGGATGATAGTAACGATGAGGTGTTGGATGAAGTGCTAAGTAACGCATTGTATCCTGAAGTAAAGGATGACGAGTTTCGAAACGCTTGGTGATATATGTGAGCCGCTGTTTTTCAATGTAGTACTGTAAGGTCGGAAATGTAATTAGATTATACAGATCTTGTGTGGGACTAGGTAGCTTAATACGGAATGCTGTACGGAAAGCATGGCGTTCTAAGATGAAAAGCTTATTGTAGAATTTTGTCGGGGCAGCTAACCAAGCAGTAAATCCGTATGTGAGGACTGGTCGTAAGAATACTTTGTACGTATTTACTATTGTGTGTGGTTTAAGGCCCCAAGTGGTACCAGTCAAGCGTTTCAATAGATTAAGTCTATTATAGGCTTTAGTAGTAACGGTTTTTAGATGTTGCAACCAGGTAAGATGACGGTCATATGTAATTCCAAGATATGTAACGGTATTACTGAGTTGAATAGGCACCCCATCAACGTGTAGAGAGAGTTTACGTGGATTTCTACGGAATTTGGAAATTCGCCTGGGTGGTAAGAAAACTATCGCTTGAGTTTTAGCTGCGTTTATAGTAAGCCTCCATGAAGTACACCAGGTGTAGAAGTGATCGATAGCAGTATGTAAGAAAGTGCTGATCTGCTGAATAGTTGTTCCAAGTGCTAGCAGAGCCGTGTCGTCCGCGTACTGGAAGAGATGGACGTTATCTGGTAATCGGGGCATATCAGCTACGTATAGAAGATATAATAAAGGGGATAAAGCCGACCCTTGCGGTACTCCAGAGAAGAGAAAGATAGGATGTGATAAACTGCCTCGTACTGAGATATAGGTGATACGATTGGTAATGAAGTTGTATATGAGGCGAATATATGAGATAGGGAGCTGGAATTTGAGAAGTTTGTATATGAGCCCAAGATGCCAGACCTTATCGAATGCTTTCTCCAAGTCAAATAACACTAAGCAGGAAGGTTGAGCTGAATTATAATGTTGTGTAATGAGCGTTGTGAGTCGGAGTAGCTGATCATTGATAGAGAAGCCTGGTCGAAAGCCTGCTTGTGTGACTGGAAGTAAGTTATGATCGGCGATGAATAGATGTAATCTTTTAACCAGAATACGCTCTAAGATTTTACTGAAGGTGGAAGTAAGTTGGATAGGTCTATAGTATGTAATATTCTGCGGAGGTTTGTGTGGTTTAGGAAACATAATCGTCTTAGATGTTTTCCAAGCTAAGGGAAAAAAGCCAGTGCGCAGTATGAATGTGTAAACATTCGCAAGAAGAAAGAGTAACGAGATAGGGCATTCTTTGATATGGCGATATGTTACGTTATCGAGACCAGGTGCAGTATTTCGTTTATTATTAAGAACTTGAGTGATTTCGTTAACAGTGATGGGAGCAGAAACAGCAGCATTAGTAGGTAAGATATGAGTAATATTTGGTTGAAGTTGCGGCGATGAGGTATTAAGCCTGTCTGCAGCGTGAGGTGCGTTGTCAGATGACGGTGTGAAAATTTCTTGTAAGTGATCTGCAAATGCATTCGCTTTATCTCGATCGGTAGAAATAGGTGTGTCGCCTAATAAAATAGGGTAGGGCGTAGTAGCGAATTTCACACACAATGCATTAAAGCGATTCCAGAATTTTGTAGGATGAGATGTTTCGGAAAGATTGTTGCATGTCTTCACCCAGGAGCGAAGTTTATATGCTTTGACGTAGTTGTGAACTGTACGTTGAAGTTGTTTGTGATGTCGGAGTGCTTCTGGATTGTGAGTACGAAGATATTCTCGATAGAACTGGCGTGAACGTTTGATCATAGTGAGGTATTGAGGCGGAAGCTTAGGTTGATAGGGGACGGATTGGGTGGTGGGAATGTATAAGTTGCTGGCTTCTTGGATTGCAGAGGTAATGGTGTCTACAGCCTGATATAAATCGTAGCTTGTGGTGGGTTCGGTTAAATCTCTGGTGAGGTCTGAAATATGGGTACGATATTGATCTCATTTAGCTCTATCATAACGCAAGTTCACTCGCAATGGTAACGAAGAACTAGTTGTAGCTAAATATGGTTTATAGACTAGCTTGATGGGTGCATGATCGCTGCCCAGAAGATCAAGGATTTCGACATTGCAGTGTGAGACAAGATTTGCTGAGGCGATGACTATGTCAGGCTTGGTATTTGAAATGGGGCGTGTAGCTTGCGGAAGATCAAGAATGATTCCAGTAGTGTGCGTCGTTATAAAGTTAACAAAATTGGTCCGGTCACCATTGCTGCGGCTATGCATATTGAAGTCAGCCATGATAATATATCTATTGAAAGTGTTGGAGATATATTGTACGAACTGCTCAGGTAATGGATGGTTTGGTCTGATATATATAGTTGCCAGTGTGATTATGATATTTTTGAAATAAACAGTGGCAATCAGGTATTCGGGAACAACTGTTGCAGTATAGTGATGCTGGCGAAAAGGGATGTGAGGAGAAATCCCTATGGTCACTCCCCCATTAGCTCTGAGTGTAGGTAGAGGATTTGCAGAATGAAGCATGGTATATCGTGGTAAACGACAAGAGCGAGAGCTTGTTGGAAATGTTTCATTAAGCAGGAATACTGTTACATGCTCCTCGAGAAGAAGCTGTTCAAATAAAATTTTGTTCTTTGGTAGCGACCGGATGTTGAGAAAGAGAAAAGTTAAAGCCATGGTATTAATCGACAGTAGTAGCATGCGATTTATGGAAATGGACAGTATTGCCGGAATATGTTGCAGTAAAATTGATATGGAAGGTTGTTTTTGCTGCTATAATGATTTGTTGTAGAATATGAGGCCTAATGAAAGGATGAATATTTTGCAGAGCTAGTGTTAGAAACGTTAGTAGCTGGTCCAATGAAACAGGAGCGTCAATTGGATGCGGAGTGGTTTGAACTGGCGTCGGTGGTCGCAAAGAAACGACGAGTTCAGGATGGTCTTGAATAGGGTCCGGCTTTGCCTCACACTTATAACTGTAGGCCGGATGCTGTTCATTACAAGTGGCGCATTTTGGTGGCAATTGCAAGTTATTACAAGTCCGGCTGTTATGTGGACCAGCACAGTAGCCACATTTACTTATGTTTTTACAATCAGATGTCTGATGAGCATTGTAAACCTGGCATCGCTCACAGCGGATCGGCATAGGAACTGGTGTTCGTGATGGCTCTACTCGGTGTTTATGGTTATAAATGTAGGCTCCGGATGCCAATAGCTCATCAATGGTGTCTTGGTGGTTTGTAAGAACACGAACCATATAGGTAGGACCTTGGTCGTTTCGAATTCGTAATACTTTGGTAATAGTATGGCCTTCTAGCTTGAGCTCCTCTTGGACCTCTTCATCTGTATAAGAGAGGTCAACCCCCCGAATGACAACAGATAACAATGGTGATTGTTTCGTTGGTGGAGGCTGTTTACGTGTGGAAGAGTTCAGTGATTGAATCTTCGCGTTGGGACCAAAAGTGTCAATAGGCACTTTGTTTTTTATTGTTGTGAGAAGAGTTGGATCCGGCGTTTTTAAAATGATACCGTTTCTCGTATGGACTATTTGTGATATAGCTGCTAGAGGGAGGTACTTGCGTAATTGGATGGCAACAAACTTCGCATTGTTGAATTTCACGTCGAAATTTGTGAGCAACATTGAATAAACTGAAGGTGGAGTAGACCCGTCAGCATTATTTGAAGATGAAGCTGTGTCCATTGGAATTTGGCTTAGATCCGGATTAGAAGCAAGATATTGCTTTTTCGGAGGTGGAGATTGTTGAAGGCGTTCGGCGTAACTATCTGTCTGTTCTAATGCATGTGGCGATCTGCTGCGCACAGAGCTAGAAGAGATGACTGAAATTGCAGAGGCAACTGAGGCTTGAGAACCTCGCCGCTGCTGCTGAGATTTACTAATTGTGGAAGAGGCTTGGCTTGAATTCCTGCGGGTCCTGAGCTTCGTGTTGCTCCCAGTGGGTCCAGCTAAAACTTGAGGTAACCCTGAATGCTTGCCTTTCATCGTTTTGCCTGATCCTAGCCGTGGGTCCGTCCCTGGGCTTTTGCCCAAATGTAAATGCAAAGATGTGTGTCTATAGATGTTTGATGAATGATACAAGTCGTGATGATGATAATGATAATTTCACCCTCCAGCACTGAGAAGCACTGTCAATCCCAGTGAGAGCGTATGCGTGCTGGTCTCGATTGTGCGTGTGCTACACAATGTCCTCGAAAGCACGTTAACGATTCTCAGCTAGGCTAGGCTTGGTACAAAATACAGCTTGTGACGTATGGTACGTCAAGCTGGTAAGAGAGTATTGGCCACGGTTTTTTTGGTACGGGAATAGGGTAACATTGAAATTTTTATTCATCTAATTGCTTTATCCTTATAAAATAAGTTCCTACTCCCAGCCATTAGAGGGTTACGCCCTTTCTTTGGCATAGGTTACAATACGTATTGGTGTTGCTAATACAAGTACAATAGGTGGTCTAAGTGCAATTTGGTTATACGGGGAGTTAATCATAATTTTATTCAGGTTCTATTTTATTTGATCATAGTAAAAAAGAAAAGTAGAAGAAGTAAATGAAAAGAGGTACATGAAGTGCACTGTCTCAACACAACACAGATGTGATAGTGTACCAGATGAATGCTATGTTCTGTCCAACTTTGGACGTGATGAAGACCAACGGTGCCCTGATAAAACATAAGGTTGTTATTGTGCAGAGGATGAAGGGGCTATGTAATGAGGAACGACGGATGATGAAAAAGCTGCAACTGCGTTTAAATCCGGATGATCAGGAGGTAGGGTATAGCGGTAAAGTGCAAAGAGTAGCGACAAAGGTGTATCCTGTAATTTGCGAGGTGGATTGAACGGGATGTCTGCTTGCATTGTGGTAAGGAGTAACGGATGCCGGGACTCGAATCGGTTAGTAATATGCTTCGTCCGTAGAGCTTCAAGATGGAACAAAAGATGCGGAAAAGGCATAATGTCGTAAAGATCTTGAGTAGGACTAGGAAGTTTTATTCTGTAGGCTATTCGTATGGCATGTCGTTCTAGTATCTTCAGTTTTTCATAATGACGCTGGAGTGCGGCTATCCATGCAGTGAATCCGTAGGTCAGGACTGGTCGTAAGAAAACTTTGTAGGTATTAAGAATGGTATTTGCTCGTGGTCCCCAAGTAGTACCCGTGAGGCGTTTGAGGAGGTTAATCCTGTTATATGCTTTCTGTATTACATTCTGAAGGTGAGGGCGCCAAGTGAGGTGGTGGTCAAAAATAATTCCCAGATACGTTACATGTTTAGCTGGATGAACCCGCATGTTATCTACTTGGATATTCAGTAGTGAAGGATTTCGATGTACCCGTGATCTGCGTTTTGGCGGGAGAAAGACTATTGCTTGTGTTTTATCTGGGTTGAGTTTCAGACGCCACTTCGTACACCAGGTGAGAAAAGTTTGAATTGCTGCATTAATTTCAGTACTTATACGGTGAATAGTCCGGCCTAATGTAAGAAATGCAGTGTCGTCTGCATACTGAAAGATATGTGTATTTGGCGGCAATGGTGGCATATCTGCTACATATAGAAGATACAGCAAAGGTGATAAGGCAGACCCTTGTGGTACTCCAGAAAGAATAAATATCGGGTGCGAGAGAGTGTCATTAAGAGCAACATAAGCAATACGGTTGTGAAGAAAATTATAGATAAACCTGATATATGATATGGGAAGTGTCAGACGGATAAGTATATATATGAGAGCTGCATGCCATACCTTATCGAATGCCTTTTCCAGGTCGAAGAGCACTAGACAAGATGGAAATTGTGTATTAAACTGATTGGTAATAATATTAGACAGACGAAGTAACTGATCATTGATACTAAAACCAGGGCGGAAACCAGCTTGATGCAGAGGGATTATATTACGTTCTGTTAGATAAGAATGAAGGCGTCGAACAAGGATTCTTTCAAGAATTTTTCAATACACAGAAGTAAGTTGAATGGGCCGGTAAGAAGAAACAGTATTTGGTGGTTTGTGTGGTTTTAGGAACATCAGTGTTTTGGAAGTCTTCCACTCACAAGGAACAAAGCCTGTCCGCAGGATGAATGTATAAATGAGAGAAAGAAGGTAAAGCAGCTGATAAGGCGCTTCTTTAATATGGCGATAAGTAATCCCATCGAAACCAGGTGCAGTATTTTTCTTGTTCTGGACAGTTCGAGTTATATCCGTTACTGTAATTGGTTTTGTAAGAGCAGTCTTGTGCGGGAAAGTGTGAGAGATGTCAGGTTGAAGACAAAAGGTGTCAAAATTAAGTTTTTCAACCGGATGAAGACGCTGAGAGTATGCAGGTGGTAACAGGGTAAAGATTCCCTGGAGATACGTTGCAAAAGCGTCGGCTTTATCCTTGTCACCTTGTAGTGGGGAATTTTTATCTATTAACGGATATGAAGTACGAGTGGTTTGTCCTGTGAGCTGACGGAAGCGCTTCCAGTATTGTGTTGGATGGGCTGTTTCGGCTAAGGAATTACAGGCTTTTATCCAGTTGCGTAATCTATAAGCTTTAAGGTAATTGGAGACGGTGCGTTGAAGTTGACGATGATGACGAAGAGCTTCTTCGTTTCTGGTATGAATATATTCTTTGTAAAGGGCTCTGGAACGTCGTATGAGATGTAAGTATTCCGGAGGTAACGGAGGACGGCTTGGAGAAGTAAGCTTGGTAGTAGGGATGTGTTTATTCCCGGCATTTTGAAGTTCTGTGTTGATAGTATCTAGTGTAGTATAAAGTGCTTCTTCGGTTTCTGGACTAGGAGTTTCCGCCAACGCAGTAGCTATATCAGTTCTATAAGTTTCCCAATTTGCTTTATCGAAACGCAGGATACGTCGAGCAGTATGACTGGATAGGGTTTGAGAAAATTTTAAACATGTGATTGTTAACTTGATTGGCAAATGATCGCTACCCACATTCCCCAGAACTGTAACATTACAGCGATTATGAAGGGAGGCAGAGGTAATCACAATGTCTGGGGTGGTTTGTGAGATGGGTCGTGTGTGCGCTGGAAGTTGATGAATGATGCCTGTCGTGTTTGTTTCAATGAAGTTAATGAACTGTTGTTTCTCTCGCTCTGGCCGACTATGAATGTTAATATCTGCCATAATGATATAGCTACGGAAGTTATTGGAGATATAATGAAAGAAGTTAAGTGGGATAGGGTGACCTGGACGTATATAGATGGTTGCAAGAGTGACATACAGTTGGCGAAAATAGGTCGTGACTATAAGGTATTCCGGAAGTCGAAATGTGAGGAAATGTTGTCGGATGGCAAGAGTAACAGGATAGCTAATAGCTACGCCGCCATTTGCGCGTTGTGCTGGAACAGTGTTATCGTGACGTAGAAGTTGATACTGTGGTATCTTACAGCTTTGCTTGGATGTAAGATACGTTTCATTCAATAGAAATGCGTTAGCTTTTTCTTCAAGAAGAAGATGCTCGAACAAAAGCTTGTGCGTTAGTAGCGATCGGATATTAAGAAATATAAACACAAGTTCCATGATCACTTTATGCTTAGACTGCTGTTTCGAGGGGGGCAGAGTGGAAATAAACAGAATGTCCGGTGTATGTAGCATTGAGATTAATATGAAAAACATTTCGGGCAGCATATTGGATTTGTTGAAGAACATGCGGCCTTGGCCACGGTCACGGTCACGGTCACGGTAATGGTGAAGTTTTGTGAAGAGTATCGGGCCGAAGCCCCTGACTCCATGAATAAGATGACATAAAGAATATATATAGATGTGCACGTGGCTAGTTGGGTATTACTATTGTTTTATTATGTCTGGTGGTCTACATCTGCAACTGTCGCAGAGTAGCTGATAATGTTATTACAAGCTATGGAAAGATATTAAATGCGTGGCGTGCGATGAACATTCCGTAGAGCGTATTCGGTGCCGATCGTGGCTATAGCGGGATTAACATGTCTTGGTAAAGTATGCCAGAACTTATGATGGAGATGCCGTAGAACTTCTCTAACAGGAGGCAGCTCTAGATCTTCCAGAATTTGTCTGTTGCGCGTATATCTGTCGTGACCAGTGATGATGCGACCGGCTCTCGTTTGTACACTTTCGAGTGTTTGAAGAAGGCTATTAGAAGCATGTTGCCAGGCAGGACATGCATAAGAAAGTGTGGACAGGACTATCATCTTGAATATGTGCACGCGGACCTCATGAGAGAGCGAACTGCATCGAAACATGGGGTACAATGCCGAGATTTTCCGTAATGCTCGTTGCTTTATATCTTTGATGTGTGGGGCGAACGTGAGCCCATGATCTAATCTCACACCCAAATATTTCGCATGCGTGGCGTGAGGAATGTGTGCGTTCTCATATATTAAATTTCGAGGGGCGCGGATGCGTCTTCTACTGTGGATGACAGCGCAACTTTTGTCGGCATTTACTTTAATTCTCCAGCGCCTACGGACTGAGCTCCAACCTATAATTTAAGCTTTCAAACCTTTGATTTATGGTTATTTGATATTTCATGTTTATAACAAAGACAGATATTTTTCAAAAGATGTACTTTAAATAAATTACTTAAAGAGATTTTTTCTCAAAGTTTATCCTTTTAAATTATTGCTCAAAGACTTTGCATTTTAATAAGTCTTCTCCGAAATAAATGCAAATGAATTGTGCTGCCATCTCTGGAGTTTTTTAAAATATACGTTTGTGGACGTTTATATGTTTGTCGCAAATTCTTTCGACAGTGAGATCTCGGAAACTACATGCTCTAGAAAGATGACGTTTTCACTGATCAATTGCAAATTTTGTGTAGATTGTCCAGTTCTAACTCAATATTTAAGAAACGTAGCCATTATTTATTTATTACATTTTTACGGGTACACTGGAAGTGTTCAAATTTAAAAAAAAGAAAAAACTAAAGCATCATATTCTACCTATTATACATTCCAGCACCATATAATTGTATGTAAGGGCTGTATATCTCTCAGGTGTTTGATTCATTGCCAAATTATAATGAAAAACGAAGGATAACAATTTCTCCAATCTAAGTTGAATCTTTATTGTTTGGAGTGTTTTGCCCAATGAACACCATATATCACTGACATTATAATTGATTGAATGTGTAATGTATTAGCTTATTTTAAAATGTATAAAACGATAATCATGCCTGTTGTCCTGTATGGTTGCGAAATATGGTCTCTTACTCGGAACGAAGAACATAGGTTGAAAGTATGTGAGAACAAGATCCTGAGACGAATATTTGGACCCAAGAGAAACGGGAATAGGGAATGGCAGAATCTTCATAACGAGGAACTACATAATTTATACGGTTTGTCCAACATTGTTAGGGTCATCAAATCTAGGAGGCCGGTCTTAACTAGAAGACCAGCCGGAAAACGACAATTAGGAAGACTAGGCGGAGATGGGAGGACAATATTAAGATGAATCTTGCAGAAATAGGAATACAAAGTAGAAATTGGATCCAATTGGCTAAGAATATAAGTCAGTGGAGAGCTTTTGTGAATGCGGCATTGAACCTCCGGGTTCCATAGACCATAGAGTTACTTAGTTTATGTATTTGCTTATTACATACTACATGCAAGAAGAAAGAAAACACAGATCATACATGAATTAAAAACTCCAACTGGAAGTAGGCTCAAATCTTGCAAACGGTTGGAGATATTGAGAAAGTAATCGAAAAAATCTCCCCTTTATGGTATCTCTTGCCGATTTTTACCAAGACTTCTTTCACTTGTGTCTGCAAAGGGACATGTACAGATGCGAGGAATAACAAGGAGATTCATGCTCATATATGAATGATGTGCTGTGTACACAGCGCAGGTTCAGCTAGTTCTAGCAGAAAAAAACTACAGCGAAAAAAAGTCTGAATCTACATTGGAATACTGTAAGAAGATAACGATCAACTTTGTAATAGACGCAGGGTAGTTGGCTGCAAATTGAGTTTTGTATTTGTGAAGTTAATACCCGTAATAACAAAGGAGTAGGCACTATATCAATTTGAAAACTATATTATGTGGCAGTAAATCTCAAGTCAACGAACTCTACATTATAGAACCTCGGCTCTACACAGATGCAAGTTTTCTCAGTGGGAGAGGGAGATGAAGGTAAGAAACAAGTGTTGAAAATATAAATTTGAAATCAATTGGGTGCACTTGGAAAACAGCGTAATTAATGTAAGTTAGAATTTATTCTTTGCGTAGATAACATAACAATAGTCATGGAAAATATTTTTTTTTATAAAGATGTGTAAGTTCTTCGGTTCTTATAACTATATCCAATTTGGATAGTAAATTAGGTGCCCATGATACTTATAGTTTATATGAACTCAGATAAATATATTTACAAGATGATCTGTAGCCAGTGCAAACTGAATGTATTTATATTGATCAAATCATTTATCACATTTTAAGATAGAACCTAATGTTAAATATAAAAATATGCTACGTTAATTTTGTACTTTAAAGTTCACAATACTATTCTTTGTTTACACTAACAAAATCAAATTATAAATGTTTAAAAACCTCACGTTACAAGAAGCAAAAATATCACGATCTATAGGTATGTAGGAAATGTTTTCAGAGATGTACTACTTAGAAATGTAAGGATATCAAGGTTAACGGTGATGTATTCGAATATTTCTTGCAACGGGGAACGGACCATTAACAGATCCAGAAGCATGAATGTCTTCATTTTCAATCCCAGTTCTGCTTACTTCTATTGTAGCTTCGTTTCACCCTATTTCCAGAATCGGTCCGAATGAAGTACATAGAGCCAAATACACATACATACACACACACACACACATATATATATATATATATATATATATATATATATTCATTTAATTCATCACTACCCAATTTACCATCTCTCCAAGGCATGGAAATTTCCTGTTGAAACACCCCATGTATATATCGAAAAAGAAGAGAGGTGAAGAGAGAAACTTTGATTGAACATTGAATGAAGGAGAACGAAAGCTTTCCATAAAACTTATGAATGTAGAGAAAAAGAAGGATAATATTCAGAGAAAAATAGAAAGTCGAAAGAAGAAAAGGAAAAACAGAATGAAAGAACCTGAACAATTTTCACAGATGATTTGGAGGAAATTAAAAAGCAGGTCGTTCAAATTTAAAATTGAGAAAATTAGGAGTGAAAATTTTTCTTCCAAATGTTTGCTTTTCCTCTTAAAATGAAAACGGATTTTCGTTTATATATATATATATATATATATATATATATATATATATATATATATATATATATATATACCCTGAAAAGCAAAAATTTCGAGATCTCTTCTTGTATTTGTATCGTCTTTTATTCCAATATGTTTGAATTGACGTAATCTTTTATATGTTATTATGATTAAGTATTAATTAACTAGTGATAAGTATATTAACATCAAAATTTGAAATTATTTTTCCTCTTCAAGTATATAATAGAAGCACTAGTTCCTACAGAAAGTATAGAAATCACATTCATATCTCGGAAATGTTTCCCTCTTAATTATTTTTCAGTAGAGATCAATATTCAAATCATTATTATTTGTCATTTCATCAGACTTAATTTTTAAATTAATAGACAACTTCAAATTGCACTGGGAACTTTTTCTTTAATTTGTCTTTGAAGCTAACAGAGTGACAAGGAATACAATTCTTAAAAATTAAAATTTCTCTATATCAATTTCACTTAATTCTTAAAATAGTAAGATATAAATGATTTAATTCAAAAAAGATGTATCACATTGTAAAGTTATAGGCGTATCAGTGAGATAGATTAACCATGCTACTTTATATATGCGGTGTTACACATTATGATAATGAGAGAAAATTGAATAGCTGAAATTACTAGAACATCTGTACTGCACTAGAACTAGCTCATCTGTACTGCGAATGTCCCAAATTCGAACCTATTTCAGATTATACTCAACGTCCAATTTCTTTTACTTTCTTTATTAACAAATTTTCTACATTTTTTACTTCTATTTACAATATCATCATCTTTTAGAACAATATCAGATTCCGCTCCAATATGACACTTAAAACATAACTAAATTTGAAATTAAATAGAATAATTCCGGACTGTCCGTTTTAGATTATTCGCTAAACTGCACAAAGTAAACTGATTCTTCTTTATAATAATATTAAATTATTTTTATTTTGGTCTACAATTCCTTTGCATAAGGCAACTAATACCTTTAATAATTTTGCTTTATATCGGTATCCATTAAGTACAATATGAAAAATCATAATAGTGTCCTTCACTTACATTAATAGTTCCCGTTGGGTATATCTAGTTTATAATTTCAAATAATGTCTTACACTTAGACTCTATATTTATGATACCATTACTTAGCCCTGCTCTGACACCACGAAGGAACTTACATTCAGTGTACCATGAGGTCTATTAGACTCAAAAATAAAATATGTTCTGTGTTATTAGAAGTAGACAGTGTTAATAACAATAGTTTATTTTTCTCGAAATTATATTACATAACAATTGTTTCTAATGAAATATCGACGAACAGAGGAATATTTTCATACTAATTTTGAAATGACACATGTAGACAAAAATACACAAATTTTACGTCCAAACCGTGTTGGTTTCGTGGATGGGATTCTAATTATTGTACATCCCTTTAAGTTTAATTGTTCTACCACAATTTGTCGCTCGATCATTTGCTATGCTGTTCGTACACAAACTTATTGCATTATTCACAAATAATTTTGTGTTCCTTTTTCTTTGATCTGGAGCAAAGGTAGCACGTCCACGCTATCCTGAATCAAAATGGATAGTATTTGGGACTAGTTCCTCTGGTAAAATGCCAGAACTACAAATTACTTGCATGACATTTCGTGGTGTTTACTGCAATTCCAAACACTGTTGTGTATGTGGATCAAATAATAATAATAATAATAATAATAATAATAATAATAATAATAATAATAATAATAATAATAATAATAATAATAATAAGCTTCTTTAAAAGAGTTTGCCTTTGATGCATTTTCAGTAAAATCATTACCAGTACGTCAAAAAATGTTTACACACTTGAAACTGCGATAGGGCCTTAATTTTCCAACTTAATAAGATTATGTTTCTGAGAAAAATAATGCTACAGTCTAATTTAAGAAATAGGTATACTTTCTGGTAAAACTGAATGTTTCTAATAGTTGTTGACGTGAATGTTCAAAATGGTGACCTTTGACATCGATACGTTTACGACTGCGAATCACGACACCTTCCGTATATCTCACCAATGTGTACGGTGGGATTTCTACGCGCACCGTTTGATCATCTCAAAATGTGTCTAGGTTATATGATTTACGCCGGTACATCTAATCTTTTACTGTGTCCCACAAGAAAATATGGAGCGGCGTAAGGTCTAGAGAGCTTACAAGAAATTCGATTGGTCCCCTGCGTCTTAACAACTGACCTAACACATTTTGATCCAGGTGTGCTTGCATATCCTTATGATAGTGGTGCGGAGCGGATATGATCCTTGTTGCTAATAAAACCTGTCATTACTGTACCTTCCACTAATAACAAGGGAAATGGAATCAGTAAGTATTGTTAGGTACTTTTCTCCAGTTATATTACTGTCAAAACGGAAAGGTCCAAGGAGACCTATTTGACAAAGAAAAAGAAAAACTACTTTAAATTATGCTTCATTCTACCAAACAATGCTACCCATCAGTACAGATTAACACGTTACCCTCTCCCGAACAAATTCAAGAAGCGTATCCTTCGATCCGGAGTCATCAGGATTCAGGGTTTGTACCAGTCTTGGAATGTACACACACAAGTTGTCTCTCTTCAAAATACGTAGTACACTACTGCCACATGTACCACTTTCGATTGAACCTTGCCATGAAGACTTTTATGTGAACGCTGATATGGTTCCAGCAACGTAACTGTGCATTCAGCACTTGTAGTCGTGCAAGGTTGCCCCGATCGGACACTTTGGACATCACACACTGTTCCATGAACCTTGAATTAGTTTTGTAGCTGTTCAATTGTTACCCTTGAAGGCAGATTAATATCATATACCTCCATTGTCTCTGAATCGCAGCATCATTCTCAAACTTGCAATATCGCTTAACAATTTACTTCTGCTCTTCAAAACTAAAACATCCGTCCGTCATGTTGACATTATGGTCTTGCCACTAATTGAGTTGCAGAGCTGACCGATGATTACATTGTTCCCTGTTGGGGAACATTCTAGAATTTAGCTTTGTAGGTTAGAAAATAAAGTTTTTATAACAGTTCAAAGTGTGTACTTATTTTTGACGCACACGGTATAATTGTGACACATTTGTATTGTAGAGAATACCGGGTACGTTTCCGTAACTGGTTTTCACATATTCATTATTCGGGCTAATCTACGTCTCAATATGTTATCATGCTGTAATTGAAAATAAATCAAATGATGTAAACAATGTGCCCGATTTATATTCATAATCTTTAGGTACTGGTTTCTTTTTGATAATATTTCGTACTGGTGTTCTTCAGATAGTATTCAGCATCATTGTCGGCACATATCTCTATTTACGATACGGAAATTAGATAGAGGGCCCCATTTTGTCAAAAAGGTCTTTAAAATACCTAAAAGCCAAGTTACTAATCAAGATATTTATTTCAAGGAAGACATGTAGCAGAAAGACACGTAGGGTCAGCTTGACAGCATGGTACTAGAGCATTGTTATATTCCCTTAAAATAATTTTCTCTTTATGTTTCGCAAGTTGTTAGCAATTGGGAGAAAGTATGCCTTCATAAATTGAGTTGAAGTTTTGAATATATTTTAAAATAGTTATATCAATACTAGTGTTTTTGGTACTACAGCACATTAGGCACTCTGATCAGGATATTGTGATCCTCACATAAGCCCCTATCAGTGTGGCTGTTTCTTTAATTAGGTGTGTATCCGTTAATTCAATCATCCCTATAATTGTTTCATGATAATGATTCAACGCAAGACTTACACATCTGCATTGAAAATAAAACCCGGAGCTACGGGGACATAAGATGAGCGTAGACTATTAAAAAATTCGAAACGTAGTATACTACAAAATATTTTCCCAACGATTGGTGTTACTCTTTAGAAATGGATTTAATGCAAATGATAATGCTATATTATTTACTTACACGGTTAATGATAGTGTTCTTTATTATTTTTTAAACATTGTCTTAAATTTAAAGAATGATACAGTAACAATAGAACATTCTTCAAAAGTACGTAGGATTTTAAAGACTTTTACAGTAATTTTATGGTTCTTCATATATAATAATAACTGTGTGCCCAGTTTATGATACATCGACTATGATACCATAGAGTGAAGTGATATCAGAAGTTTTGATGTTATACAATAATGTTTGTGTTATCTATAACTAAATTGCTTACCTTTAGATTTCTGATTTTCAAGACTTTATTTATTTATTAATTCTTGGAAATGCAAATAGTAGAGGAAAGTATAGCAAAGGTCTTAGAAACTTCTTGAACAAACAACAAAAATAACTTTTAGTTTCAAGTACACTTGTAGTATGATAGATTTTATATTTGCAGCGAACGTTTGTAGTTAATATTTCAATAAAGTTAATAATATCTGATAAGTATTCCGGTAAAGCCAGTGTTCGATGTGGGAAAAAAGCCGAGGCGGTATGTTTTACTATGATTTTGACTCAACATACCGGCTATTTAAATATTGTCTTGATCACTGAAAAACCAGAGATGGTATGTCCTCATTACTGAAAAACCAGAGGCAGTATGGCATACCACAGCATACCGTCTCACTTCGACCACTGGGTAAGGTGAATCATTTTCTGCCGCAGAGACAGAGTTTTAAATGGGAGAGAATATTACAATGCCAATCCGAATTCTAAGAAGAAAGATATTTCAAAGTTTTCACTAATTTTGTAAAATATATTTTTTAATTCATTGTTGTTAAAACATTGTAGAATTTTCTTTATGTTTATGAAGAACCAAGTAGAAATATATAAATGGAATAATTGGGAATTTTAATATTTTATAGCTCCACTTCAGAAGTTTTTAATTCGATATAGTGTAGGTCATTATTCTATTATTTTTGATGCAGTATTTACACCATTTTTCCAAAACACAACACAATTTTTTGACCATTCATTTTTATATCGTATTTTATTTAATTTTTATTCGTAAAATAAGTAACAGAACATAAAAGCTAGTTTGCTGATAGAAACAATTACTGATTGGCGGCAAACTTTTTTGTTATTCACAATTGACAAATCTCATATGTGTATTAATCATAGTGGATCACTAAAGAAACTATAATTGACTGTGTCGCAAACTGTAATAATCGCAAAGTGGAATTAATCATCTTTTTCTTGTATAGTAGAAATACACAATCCAATTTGCATGTGAATTGTATTTGGTACGATGATATAACAACATAGTTTAAATTACTTGTAAAAGATAAGTTATTTTACATATTTTTATTTTCGCTCCGCCGTCTTTTTATTACAAGAAATAAATATTCATGTTCTAATTTCTTATAACGTTGTGTAGTCATTTCTCAGACATTAACTGCGGAAGAAGAAAATCACGGAGGGAGGACGACGTGTTCTTCCTTACTTCTACATCATCAAAGAGAAAAGAGGAAAAAGAAAATAAAGGAAAAGAAAAGGATAGCCATTTAAGGAGGAAGTCGAAGCAAGAAATTTCCAGCCATTATACGCAAAACGACAATGCAATCACATTCTTCAAAAATTATGCAACCACCTCCTGCATTATCCGCGATAGATCGCTTTCTCATCTATTCTTTAATACTTTCAGGAACCAGTAAAAGTAGCAGAGATGCAAGACGTGGTTGTTGGATAAGGGACGATGGAGGGTTTCCTATTCAATATTCATGCTAACGCTGCCAGTTTCCTCAAATACGCCATTCGTCTTTTTCCCTCTGGTGTTATTCACCCATTCCTTTTCGACTTTATTGTCCAAATCTTTCTCTCTTTTCTTCATACTATTCTTTTTACTTCCTGCTTTTTTGGGGCCTGTTGGTCGTTTTTTACGATTCTATACGATCTCTGCTTGATCCGTTGTTCGTGGACTAGCTTGAGCAATCCCTTCGGACATTGACGACAATTGAGGCTTGCCTAATGGCATCGTTCTTATGCTTCAGAGAGAACCGTTACGACGACAGGAACTGCCATCCTAGAAAGTCTTTCTGGTCGAAGACGAAACCAGTTAAGAGAGGTTTCACTCACAAGAAGAAAATTAGGAGACTAATACACAGCAATGTAAGTTGCATTCGTGTTAGGTATATATATATATATATATATATATATATATATATATATATATATATATATATATATATATATATATATATATATATATATTGCTACTCTTTCAGGGAGACAGTAAAAAGTAATTGTATTAGGTTTTTAAAAAAATGATTTTATTACCTAGTCTATCAAATTTAAGTTCCTGAATGAAATTTTTAGACCTCAGTATGAGAAATCGATTTTTTAGAAACCATAGTGAATTCCAACAACAGAAAAACGCGGCTCCTAACAGGACACTGTAACTCAATGGTAACACAGTTACTTCTAGTTTGGAATTCTTTTATTTGCTGTATTCGTGGGTTCTCTTTAACCTTTATTTCTCTTCCTACATTGTCATTACACGAATTGTCTTAGTATCATTTCAGTGGCAATTGATGTCTTCTTTAGCGCGCTTGGCGAACTGTGAAAAGTTTAAACTAGGATTTGTTTCGAACTTTTAAATTTTGTACTAATTCATATTAACATACTAGAACAATATATTTTGTAGTGTATGTATTTCTGTTTAAGAGTTTCACAATTTCAACATTTTCAAACGTGTATACACCAAAACATATATACTACACTGCCTGCAATTAAACTAAATACATAGCTTAAATTATATCTACAGTAAGATTTATTGATTGAACAACTTTTCATTGCGATTTTATATGATTTTTGATTTTCTAATATTGAAAAACTGATTGAGAGCTGGGGTGAATTAATCTGACTGGCAACTCAAATTGAGATAATACTTCTTTGCGATGTGCTCTCTCACACATCTGCGGTGGGTAAAATATCACTTATTCAATTATAAATGAATATACTGAGAATATATTGACATTTAAAGCATCACATGTTCGTCGCCTGGAGGCAAAGTTAATTATTTCCATCTTGGTTTTATTAACTTAGCAATTCGTTCCGAGTATAAAGTTTGAATTCATCTCAGATACCATTTTACGATGTTTATTTCTAACCACAAGGATACGTTCCAGTAACTATGGAAGTTAAATCTACTTATTAAAAAAATACATTATTATTATATCAATGGAACCACCAATAAGCTAAAGATTTTTTGTATCTTTTTAATTTTTTAAAACAAAAGATCGTTTGTTGGATTTTAGACTTGAAAGAAAATGGAAACCTCCAGATACAAATTCTGGTCAATAGACCCAATGGATTATGAATTTTGGTTGACAGACAGTGTTAGATCTACGTAAAATTTCAACAAGCTGTATCTTCGGGACCCACCATATTGGAAGCCCCAAAAAGTAAAAGAAAAACTGGATGTACATATAAAATAAGATAAAATAAAATCTACATACAGCAACAATGTGCTTCTTAATGTAAGTAATGGGGCTCTTTCTGCTAACCTTCTCCGTAAAATCAGTTGACAAAGAACAACTGACATATAATAGACCCGATTACTTCAATAGCTTAGGGCCTCCTCATCAAACCTAAATACGGCTCTGTTGACAGAGGACTTGGTTTCTAATCACAGATTATGCGGAGTGTATAAAGAGCTTGTGAAGGTTGTCACAGAAAAGAAAAGCAAGTGAGTTTCATTGCACGCTGTGAAACTTGAGTAGACTCTCAGAATCCAATATTGAGGCAGCGTACGATAAATCTACTTTTTTCGGTTTCATAGACACTCCAGGACGGTGATAAAATTTAATCTTGGAACACTGAATCTATATACCATATAAAAGGTAGACCATTTACCTTTAAATGCTGTTGCAATTTTTAAACCAATATCATCATCATAGATATCTTGCCATTATTGGCAGGTCATTTGCTGCAGCTGAGAAGCCTCCATGCTTCACTGTCTTTCGATAACCTCTTCCTCTTCATGTACGATTTCTCTGTTTTCATATCGTCCATCAATTATAGTCTCTCCTTCTCCCTCTCTCTCTCTCTCTTTCCTGCCACCATAACCTCTAAAACGTCCCTCATGATATAGTTCCTTATTAGCCAATTACCAAACCAGTTTCCCTTCCTCTTCTTAATAATATCTAAAACTGTTCTTTTCTCTCCCAATCACTTGTGTCACCTTCTTATTCGTTTTCCGCTCGTCCCAGAGAGTTCTCTCTATTCTTTTCCACATCCTCATTTTGAAAGTTTCCAGTCGTTTCTCAATATTTTTCGCAGTGTCCATGTTTCCGACCCATATAACACTATACTCCACACGAAGCACTTGATGAGTCTGTTTCTCAACTATTTAATTAAGGTTACACAAAATAGTCTTTTCTTCCTCCTAAAGGCTATTATCTCCATTCCTATCCTTACTTTTATTTCTCATACATATTTTATATCATCACTAATAATACTACTCATGTTTCAAAAACTAGTCACTTGTTCAATTCCTCTTCTCCTACTTCTATATATGACACCGACCCCTTCGTTCCAATCACCATGGCCTTTTGTTTTCTCACATTTGTTTACATCCCATATTCTTCACAGCCCTTCCTCACGGTTTCTAACACCCTATTGATTTTCTCTTCATATTCTACAACAAGCGCCACATCATCGGCAAAGCGTATACACCTAATTATTCTACCTCTTACTAAAATGCCGTCTTCAATATTTAGGCCATTTTTGAATATCTCTTCCAGATAGATATTAAATAGTGTAGAAGAAAGTCAGCATCCATGTGGAGCACCTTTCCCGCTCAGGGTTGCCAACTTTTCTTAAGAAAAAGTCGGGACGAGACAATCGGTGTTTAAGTTCCCTGCCCCCTCCCCCAGTGGAGACTACTACACGTATAGTGAGTAGTTCAAAACAATGTAAATAATCAACTGCATAACATGAATCTTGAATGAATGCGGCGCCTTACCTGTTTTTATTTTCCAATCCACTGCTCATCACTAGGTATGAACTAACTAACTCTATGGCCTATGGAACCCGGAGGTTCAGTGCCGCGTTCACAAAAGCTCTCCACTGACTTCTATCCTTAGCTAATTGGATCCAGTTTCTACTTTGTATTCCTATCTCTGCGAGATCCATCTTAATATTATCCTCCCATCTGCGCCTAGGTCTTCCTAATGGTCGTTTTCCTATGGGTCTACCAGTCAAGACTTTGAAAGCGTTTCTACTTTCTTCCATTCTAGCTACATGACCTGCCCACCTAAGCCTCCTAGACTTGACGACCCTAACAATGTTGGGTAAACCGTATAGACTATGTAGTTCCTCGTAATGAAGCTTCCGCCATTCCCCATTCTCGTTCCTCTTGGGTCCGAATATTCTTCTCAGGATCCTGTTCTCAAATACTTTCAGTCTATGTTCTTCCCTCAGAGTAAGCGACCATGTTTCGCAACCATACAGAACAACAGGCATGATTATCGTTTTATATATTTTAAGCTTCAAATTCCTCGACAGAATTCGCGACGAAAAAGAGATTTTGAACCGAATAGTAACACGAATTCCCTGCTTTTAGTCGACATTTAATTTCTTCGTGAATATGATTTTCGTCTGTTAATATTGATCCTAAATATTTGAAAGTATCAACTTTATCAAAAGTATTATTTAATATTTTAACGCCTCCACAATTTGCCGTATTACGGTCCCGACGCACTTCCATGTATTTAGTTTTCTCTGCATTTACTTCTAAACCCATGTCCCTGCAAGCGTTTAATAAGATCTCTGCATTTATTTCTACTGTTCTCCTATCATCCCCTATTAAATTTACATCATCAGCATATGCCATAACCAGGTGAATGCCGTTCAACTCTAAGCCCTGGTTGCTATCTTTGATTTTCCTTATGGCGTATTCCAGCACAAAGTTAAATAATAATGGCGACAACGCATCTCCTTGTTTCAGGCCATTTTCGACGTGGAAGCTCGTGGACAAAAATTTTCCTACCCGGACTTTACTTTGGGATTCACTTAAACATATCTTAATTAATCTAATTAGCTTTCTCGGTATTCCAAGCTCTGTAAGAACGTTGTATAATGTTTCTCTCCTAACCGAGTCGTAAGCCTTTCTGAAATCAATAAATAGTTGATGTACCGGGGTATTGTATTCCCACCTCTTTTCGAGTATTTGGCGAATGGTAAATATTTGGTCGATAGTTGATCGATTTCGTCTAAATCCGCACTGATAATCTCCAATAATTTCATCTGCGTATGGGGTCAATCTTGCTAACAGAATATTTGAAAGGATTTTATAGGATGTTGACAGAAGAGAAATGCCTCGATAATTATTACAGTCAGTTTTGTCGCCTTTCTTGTGAATTGGAACAATGATTGACTCTTTCCACTCTTGTGGCCATTCTTCCTTGTTCCAGATAAGGAGAATGAGTTTGTGTATCTTGTTCCACAATTTTTCGCCTCCAGCTAAAATTAACTCAGCCGGAATTTCATCAACACCCGGAGATTTGTGTTTCTTTAATTTCTTTATAGCGGCTTCCACTTCTATTCGATTGGGTTCTGGAATATACGGTTCTGCGGTGTGTATCTCCTTTTCTCCACGCACATTAGTTTTTGGCTGCGTGTTCAGCAAATCGTTAAAGAAATCTTTCCATCTATTTAAGAGGCTATCCGTATCAGTGAGAACTGTTCCGTCAGATTTCTTTAATATATAAGCACGAGGTTGATAGCCTTTCTTAAATTCGCTGATCCCCTTATACATGTCCCGAATATTTTTATTTTTACTATTATCTTCAAGTTCCTTAATTTTAGCTTTCAAAAAATCCCGTTTCTTTGTTCTAAAAGTTTTGGAAGTTTCCCGCCTGATATCTGCGAAATTTTGTGTAGTTATTTCATTCGGATTTTGTAGCCACCGTAATTTTGCCTGTTTTCTCTTCTCTGCTAGTTTAATGCATTCTTGGTCGAACCATGGTTTGTTCCTACGTATTTCCGCGTGTCCCAATTTTTCTATTGCTGAACTTTTAATGCTATCTCTAATTTCAATCCAAGTATCCTCAACACTAGTGCACTCCGAGTCTTCTAAAACCGAGAATCTATTCGAAACTTCAATCTGGTATTCCTCTCTTACCTGGCTCTCTTCTAATTTCTTTAAATTAAATCTCTCCGTTTTCGGACATTGAGTATTACCTTTATTCAACGATAATCTCTCCCGTATTATCGCTGCTACCAGGTAGTGATCAGTGTCACAATCAGCCCCTCTAAACGACCGGACGTCAATTATGCTAGATTGTCTTCTTCTATCTACTAAAACGTGATCAATTTGATTATGTGTTTTTCCGTCTGGTGATGTCCAAGTGTATTTATGAACGTCGCGATGTGGGAATTTTGTACTCTTCACGATTAGGTTTTTGGATGTTGCAAAGTTCACGAGTCTAACACCGTTGTCATTACTTTCCTTATGCAAACTTTCGTTCCCTATAATCGGTTTGAAAATATCCTCTCGTCCTACCTTCGCATTGAAATCCCCTAATAGAATCTTCATATGGTATCGCGGGAGTTGGTCAAATATCCGTTCCACTTCTTCGTAAAAACTGTCTTTTATATCGTCATCCTTATCTTCAGTTGGAGCATGTACATTTAAAACAATAATATCACACCACCGTCCCTTAAGAGTAATAAAAGAAAGTCTGTCAGTAACAAATTCAACCCGTTTAATTGCTGGTAATATTCGTTTGTGAACGAAAAACCCTGTTCCTAACTGGTGATTTTTATTTCTTCCCCGTAAAAGAACGTAAAATTTCCGGAATTCTCAGATCCATTTCCTTCCCACCTAACTTCCTAAACTCCTACTAAGTCCATCCTGTATTTCTCTAACTCACTCGTTACAGATTTTAACGCGCCTGCCCTATAAAGACTTCTAATATTCCATGTTCCAAATCTCAGGTCCATTTTCTTTTGCTGATGTCGTGCCAAGTTATCAGTCCTTGTCCGAGGCTTTTGTGAATGTTTCTGAACAAGTACCTTTTTTTACAGGATGAGGGTGTTAGCCTTACCCAAACCCCCAAGCTGGAGGACCACTCCTAGTCGTCTGTCCGCGACTGCTTATTCAGTATATTCGCAGCTAACCTCTATATCTAGAGGCCTTCTCCTCGATCCGCAACCTGAGGACGCGCCATGCCGTGGTGACAGGAACCCACGAACCATCACTAGGTATGAGCAAACCAAAACAACTGCAATTTATTTAATATAAACAAAGTTTAGAGAGGAACCTATATAGATATTTTTATCAGAAATGAGTGCAAACGTTTGCGTGTTACTTGCCACGGTGTTACTTGCCACTATTGGAATTTCGTGTTACTTGCCACGGTTACCTTATCGCATAATTATCTGTGTATGACAGCGTGTCCGTTGCCACGCATCTGCATCTAGATTTGACCTTGAGGGGGTGGGAGTAATTTCCCAAGCAATTTTCAAAGTAAGGCAATCAGCTGAAACACAAGAAACAAAGCAAATTTCTGATTTAAGAAATAGGAACCTTGTTACATTTATGCGTGTCACAAAACTCACAAAACTCGCACGAAATACAAGAAACAAAACCAGATTCTGACGAAAGGAATATTCTTGCAAATCTCCACAAACAATTGAAGTTCTTCAGTAATTCGAAAGCATGTAATTCGAAACTTTTTTTTATCTCTCTGCTTGGATTGCTTTTCTGTCGCCGTCGCCGCAGTAAACGGACTCCCATAAGACTCAATGCATTTTTAGATGTTGCCCAACTGTTTCGTCGCCAAGCTGTTGCCTTAGGCCTACCGCTCACTGGCAACTTTTTGTCGGGCAACTATGTTGTTGCTCTGGCTAAATGCATTGAGTCATATGGGAGTGCGTTCACTGAGACGACGGCGACAGAAAAGTTGCCGAGGTGTTGCTAAGCAGTGTGACAGTAGGGCAACCGCTCGGCTACGGAACAGTTGCGCAACATCTAAAAATGCATTGAATCTTATGGGAGTCCGTTCACTGAGGGGACGGCAACAGAAAAGTTGAAGAGATATCTCCAAGTAGAAAGGTAAAAAATAAATGTTTTCTAAACGTTTTTATACGTAACAGTTCGTTCTGTGTGTAGCGCGTGAAAAGAAGTGTTCACAACGGAAACTAATACATTTTTGATAAGTGACTAGCATGTCTTTAATTAGCGATAAAGACTATGAAAAATTAATTGAGGGAATAGAGAAACGCCCCATTAAAGAAGAAATATATATAAAGAAGAAATTGTGGAAGGAAGTGTGTTTCGCTGTTATAAGAAACTAGAATGAGCTTTCCAGCCAAGACAAAACAACACTGGGAAATTACTCTCACCCCCTCAAGGTCAAATCTAGATGCAGGTGCGTGGCAACGGACACGCTGTCATAGATAGATAAATATGCGATAAAATAACCGTGGCAAGTAACACGAAATTCCAATAGTGGCAAGTAACACCGTGGCAAGTAAAACGCAACGAGTGCAAACACTGTTAATCAATTACTGACAAAAAGTATTACTAAAAGCAAGTCTCATTGTTTGGTTACCATCATACAACGTATTCAAATCAAACAACGTTTAAAAAGAGAACTGTCTAGAATGTTTTTTTTAATTACAAACAAATGAGTTCCTTTTAAGAATGACTTAAACAGACTATCAACTAAATATGTCTTTTCTTTGGGTATTCCCTTTGGTTAACTTAAATTTAAAAAAGGAAAAGAGAGACTTCGTGTTGTTCCTGCAGAATTTAGCATTTTTTAAATGTACTCTTCGATACTCCTAGTATGTGACGTTAATTCTTTCTTCAAGTACATTACATTCCCTGATTCTAAGTGTTTATACAGTTCACAAGATTATCTAGAATAACACAACGCAATTATACACTTTCAAATATATATTATTATCTTTCAACATATATCTCGTTTATCACAATAAAATATTACACATTCAGTGTACACTAGATAGTTCTACGTTACATCTCTCTTTTTCAGTTACCATAACAACGACATTAAACAGATGAACAAGTCGTCATAGCAACCAAATTAAGAATGAATAAAAATATTTAAATTATTTCTTTCTATTTTTTCTTCTAATTCTTAAGTGCTTGTGCCTTTAAAATAGCACTTTTGCCCGTAACTATAAATAATACTTGGAAAGGATATACAAAAATATACATTACCGTTGTATAATGACTCCCAAACTATGGGACTTCTTTACATTGATCACAACTAAAGAAAGAATCCTGGACTGACATTTCATATATACAATAGTTACCTTACTTTTTGAATAGCCTTCATACATATAAAATTACAAATCATAAAATATATTATTTTCCTTTTATCTCAATTATTCTTATATTTGTTTAACAATCAATTTCATTTTAACACTATAAAATTATCGATGAGAAGGACTTATTCAGAGAAATAGGATAAGTTTGTTGGTTGTTTTAGGTCCTAAAATAGATTCTATAACACGATGCCATTTATACTCGTTAACAGCAAAGTTGGTGTGAATTTGAATACAATATAACATGTTTCATTTATTCGGACATATTTAACATAAATTTGATATACAGTATTTGCATTTAATGCATAGATGTGATTGCATAGAATTCAGACGAAGTAAAAATTACAACGAAATCAGAACAATATTCAAAGTGAAACAAAACAAAACCAATAATTATCATCAAAAGAATAATCGTACAATAAAGAATTGGTTACACTAATGATTAATTTGAAACTTTGATATTATCTATATTAATCTTAGATAATACTTCCGAAGGAACTAGCTTTTCAACTAATTGCATTCATTTATTTTTGGTATGTTTTCACGGACGCCATAATTTTAGTTCGTCAATATTTCGTAACCCAAAAGCTTACCAGTCTTTACATCCCTTAATTCGAAAACCTTAGGGTTAACTTCTCTAATACATAAATAAGGTCCAGCATATAGATCACAGAACTTATAAATTCTCTTCAATGATGCATCACTTTAAGGATGTAACCTTACAAAAGCTAAATCATTGATTTGAATTTGGGATCTACCTGTCTTTTGGTTTCTCATGAGAAAATTTCGTGTTCTACGAAGATGTACCATATTGACAAGGTGTGAATAATCAAATTCATCATTCTCATTAAGTTTGACATTAAAATGCTGTTCTATGGTTTCTATTGAATCAGTTCCATTATGAATATTCGCCGGAGCAACTCCCAAGGTATCAGAAACGGAATAGGTTAAAAAGTAGGTAATTTCCAAGACGTACTTAATCCAATCGGTGTGTTTATTTTTGCAACAGTGGCGAAATAACATACCAAGATTTCGATGAACATTCTCAACGATAGAGATGCTAGGATAGTATGGAGTATCAAAATGTACTTTAATATTGGCATTATTCATCGCACGAATAAATACATTACTGCGAAATTGTACACCGTTATCACACAAAATATGTTCAATCGGGCTACAATGTGGTATGTACACATTCAAAATCCGATGCACAATTGCAGATTAAGTTACTTCTCGTGAATGTTGGTTGCTAACATTTAAAGGATTTGAAGCATGGTCTTTGAAATTTAAATTACTGTTTTTATATCCTTGCAAATACATTGCTGACTTGGCATTAACCTGCTCACGTCAGCCGAATCTAGTTTAAATTAGCATTGGCAAAAGATTCGATTAGGTTGCATTGAATAGCACAGTCTTCATTACAGTCCTGCGTGTTATTTATTTCAACGGTTTTTTGGTTTCTGTTTTGAAAATTTCTGCCATCTAGGTAATTATTACGAAATCTGGCAGTTCGTGAGAAATTAGTTCGATTATTTACATTATTTCTAAAAACGGTACTATTGTTATTTCTATTTCTCCTGAAGTTAGGTTCTGTCGTATTGTCGTTACGAGTACATCTAACATTACCCCTCGTACTGTGATTACAATCCTCTTTAACATTGATATTTCGAACAGGAATATAGTTAGCTTGTTTTCTAGTACTATTACTTTGCAATCTATTCTGACTTTCATAATTTTGAACAATCGTTATTAAATGATTGAAATTTATACATTGCGACGAAATCAATACTTGCTGAAGCTTAAACGGTAGCAATATTCTTATTGATGCGACAAAACGTGATTCCTGCTGGTAAGAATTGATTTGTTTCAAGTCATTATATGTTGAGATTACAAAATCGGTAAGGCTTTTATCGACTTTTGGATCAAAACGTCGATTCCTTATTTGGGCATCCCTGTCTGCTAACATAAAGTCGTTCTCGAAATTAGCAAACAATGCATTTTTAAAATCGGAATAGTTACGCAAACTACCTCTAATTGCTTTGTACCATACAGAGCAGGATGGTAACAAAATATGCGGTAAGATTTTAAGGAAATTGGCCTTATTTATGCCAATTAACTCGCATCCTTCCTCAAATTTCTCTAGAAACGTACTCGCTGGGATGTCCTCTGATCTGCCACTGAATTTAGTTAATGACCTTATTTCACTGAATTTCACGCGATTATTATTATTATTAAAATACCTTAGATGTCGTTTTACGTGCGTGTGATTCCTGTGACGTGATCTTCTTTCTTCATTCTCAGTATTTAAGATGGTGTCCTTCCTGTCAAAATAGACTTCGGATGAGTTGTTGTCTTCCTCGCAGTGTCTTGACTCAGGTCTCCTATGTTCATCATACACAACATTGAGGGCAGGATCAGGATTACAGTTAGCCGTATTGATTTTCTCCTTAATAGTATGAATCTTTTCTTGCAGTCTTCGAAGACGATTATCATGTTCGTTCACTTGTGTTTCGACTACGTCAACAGTGCTTCTCACTAATGCAAAGTTATGAATGATTTGTTCCATCCTAGTGTTAGTTATTTCCAATTTGGTATTTCTCTGTTCCAATCTCGAATCCAACTGCTGTCGTATTTGTTGTGTCACTTGTTCCAATCTAGTGTCCAATTTGGAATCCATTTGTTGTCCTATTTGCTGAGCCACTTGTTCCAATCTGGTATGAAAGTTTTGTGTCACTCGTTCCAATTTGGTATTCATCTGTTGTGTTACTTGTTCCAGTGTTTAATCCAAATTTTGTGATGCATGATCCAATCTACAGTCCATCTGTTGGGTTACTTGTTCTAGTCTGGAATCCAAATTTTGTGTCATGGAATTCATCTGCTATCCTAGCTGTCATAGAAGATCAATCACTTCCAATAAATTCTCAGTTGTTGGAATATCTCCGGTACTGACTTTCATTTTATCTCTTCGATATATGTTTTTTTTTATTACGTAGTAAAATGTACTCCGTGTTGCTGAGATCATTTTCTAAACCTCTGGCTAATCTCAAGGTTCCACGGTTTTGGCAACATAAAAATGTGTAACGTTAATTCTTTCGTCAACTACGTTACATTCTCTGATTCTGAATATTTATACAGTTCACAAGATTATCTAGAATTACCAGCGGCGCAAATCTCTCTTCAACATTAGAAGGGGATGGTTAAGATCGTTCCCCTATGTAAATAATATATATATATATATATATATATATATATATATATATATATATATATATATAGAGAGAGAGAGAGAGAGAGAGAGAGAGAACTCATTGAGAAATTAATAGCAACTCCTTGGAATTTCAGGCATTTATAAGGATTTCAAAGAAGTTTCTACCTAAATATACCCAAACATACAACGATATATACATCGAAATAAAGGACATTTTATGTAGAGTCCAAATCTATTCACAGAAGTTACATATCTTTACAACAATTGATGATATTCAACAAAATTTGTGGGAAAGGAAATACAAATCCGTCATGCTAAATGTTCATTTAATGGATGACTCAATATTGCTTTCAGTGAGGTCCGCGCTCAATAAGGAAATTCACGTTCCAAGCGTGAAGTATGGTTTCCGCTTCCTTACTTGTTGTTTTGATACCCTTAGCTACGTAATTGTGTTGGTCTAATAGCGTTACTTTTACTGACAAATTTGAAAGTGATACTTTTACCCATGAATATTGATTTACCGTTTATAAATTATAATTATAGTTATAAATTATAATAATGATTAAATAATAATTAATAAATATTAATTAAAAAATAATTATTGATATCGGAAATCGACACGGGTAAAACATGTGACATTACACCACAGAAAGCCGCTTAAACATTAAGTGGGTGTGGCAATATTAATGCTCAAATAACCCGGATTATGCAACAGCAGAAAAGTACACTGGGTAGGCAACTGGCCAAGATTCGGGAAGCAGGATGTACAAAAAGTGGAAGAGTTGGCAAATGTGGTCGAGAAATAGAATCCTCGCCTGGAACAGTGCACTGCGACGGTTGTGTCTTGCAGACAGGTTTGAGTCATCATCAAATCTTGCTATAAGTTGGAGGGAAATATCTGGTGTCGACGTTTGTCCGTGAACAGAGAGAAACAGTTTAAAATCAATGGGTTTAAGTTCACATAGAGCTGTCAGGAAGCCATAAGAAAATATTATACCGGAACAACGTAAAAGGTGCGTAAAGTGGGTTAAACCTCACAAGGATTGCACAAGTGACTAGTAGAGCAAAGTTCTGTTTAGTGATGAGACGAAAATAACCACTTATGGCAATAATTTACTCGCTAGAGTTTATCGCATGACTGGTGAAGCACTTAATTCTGCATGTCCTGTAAATACTTCCAGGTACTATACCAGTGTAATGATTTGGAGATGTTTTTCTTTTAGTGGAATCGGTAAAATTCACAATTGTGATGGTGTTGTTAATGCACAAACTTACAAACATATTCTTGAAATGACAATGATACCTACGGGTAGTGATTTATTCATCGGTGGTTTCTTTATTTTTCAAGTCGATTCTGCCCCTGTCATCGTGCCAGAGTTATAAAAGACTATATGCTGTCCTTACGTCATGTTACCCAACTTCCTTGGCCTGGTAAATCGCCCGACTTAAACGCAATTGAAAATTTTTGAAGTGTTTTGAAGGATAAGGTTCGTGCAAGATATCCTAATGAGAGCAGAGTTAATTCAAGCAATAAATGGCGTCTGGCAGCACTGCATTTCGATAGAGACACTACAAAACTTAGTAAACTCCATGCCACAACGATGCAAAGACGTTATTACTAAGCGTGGACATCCAAACAAGTATTAGTTTGAGCCAAAATCAATTGGGTATGCTTCATTTAACTTCACTTAACAACTGACGTCATATTTTGTTGAATATCATCAATTGTTGTGAAGATACGTAGATTGTGATTCTATATATAATTTCCTTTAATTTAGTGTATGTAGCATTATACGGTGTATGTCTGTGCATATTTAGGTAGAAACTTCTTTGAAATCCTTATAGATGCGTAAAATTCCAAAGAGTTGCTATTAATTTTTCAATGATGTATCTTGGGGATACGCAAAATATTTATGACGTTGAGAAACAATGTTGTGGAGGATCAGGGGACCAGAGTTGCCTTCAACATTGAGAGGTGGGCAGATTTGAGGTCTATTCTGGGGACATCAATTTAATCTCATTTTCTTTTGCGGCAATCGCACAGATCATCAAATTATCCCCCCAAAACACATTTCAATTCGGATTATTGGGGGTACAGTCCCCCTAGTTCCAAGATTGAAGGGGACATGTCCCCCTTATTCCCCCGGGATTTGCGCCAGTGAGAATAACCAGTGTTCGAATTGGAAAAAAAGCAGAGGCGGTATGTTTTATTACGATTTTGATTCGACATATCGACTATCTAATTGTTGAAATGGAGTGAGGGTATGTTGCCACAAAAATTGAATTTCTATTTAGATAATGACTGAAAACCACTGGAGAGCTTCTCTGTAGTTACGGGAGGGAGGCGTATGGAGAGCATTTTTCCCCTGGTAAAAACGTTCTGAAAAAAGTAGAAGATGCCCCTTATTAGAGTTTAGAATTTAGATGTCTGGGCTTCCGGTAACTATGGCCATGTTATCCCGTCACGTATGAGGAATGACGTCCCTCGGCGAGCACACTATCCAAGGAAAAGGAAGGAAGAAAGGATTGGGGAAGGAAGGAAGATGCCTCGGACATCCTGGTTTCCTCATTTGCCTGGTGGGAATGAGGAAAAGACAGGAAAACCCCATTCAAGATGGCTGGCCTAAAATGCTTTTTATACTTTTTCAACCGAGTGACCCCACCGGAAATCGAATCCGGGACCACTCGCACCGGAGGCGAGAGCGTTAGCGACTACGCTACGCGGTGCTAAAATATACTCTTGTGTTGTATTATAGAGAATTATACACGAAAATGTTCAAAAGCCGAGTTTTTTTAACAATTTCCTGCGGAAAAACTCCCAGAAACCTCACTTGACTGAGGAATATTTCAAGCCCGCATAAGATCCACCCGCACGGAAGACAATTCCCAAATCCGCTCATGCTCAAAAAGCGACATTTATATGCATTAAGGCAAGAAGACACGCACATATATAAGGAAGAAACAATTCAATGTGGGACATCAAAATATAAACTAGATGAACGTCTTTGAAGGCACCTCATTTTAAAAACAAAAAGTAGGAAAAATAACAAAAATAGCGGTGTTGGCAAAATCTTTTTACGGGCAAAGCTATTCGTCAATTACTGTGTATAAAAATGGATTTATTAAAGGTATTCAGCATCTAATGTTCAGTGACGGTATGTCTTGATCACTGAAAAACACAGAGGCGGTATGCCTTCATTAATGAAAAACCAGAAGCGGTATGGCATAACACCGCATACCGTCTCACTTCGACCACTTAGAATAACACAACGCAGTTATACACTTTCAAATATATATTATTATCTTTCAACTATATCTCGTTTGTCACATTAAAATATTATACGTTCAGTGCACACAAGATGGTTCTTCGTTACATCTCGTTTTCAGTTACCATAACAACGTCATTAAACAGATAAACAAGTCGTCATAGCAACCAAATTAAGAAAATCTCTCGATAGAATACAAATATTTAAATGATTTCTTTCTATTTTTTCTTCTTCTTTTTCTTCTTATGTGCGTGTTGTGCCTTTAAAATAGCACTTTTGCCCGTGACTATAAACAATACTTGGAAAGAATATACAAAAATATAGGCCTATATTACCGTTGTAAATAGCCTTGATTAATTTCTTGTTGCTCACATAAGTTGAGATAAAGTCAGCACAAGACATATCCAAGTTTAAAGTAATAAGTAGCTAACCTCTCATTAAATAGAGAAAATAGCGGTTCCGAACATTTTTCCATTTTAATGGAATATTTAAAAACACTCTTTGAACAGAAGCGTTTTATGGTGGAATGCTTAAGGCACATGACACAATGGCTTGCAATTGAGGGACCTTTTCTTCCCTTACGTTGTGAAATAGGCTTACCAATTTCTGTTCAACAGTAAAATCATTAGAAAATACAAGACTAGTATTGGATTAGTATACACTTAATTCATCAAGCAGCGGGTCGACGACGTCGAGTGAAACTTTTTAGCAATTCTTATTGATTCGACCGCTTCTGCCACTTCATTATATGATATCATCCTTTGTATGGACAGCGGTGAAATCATCTTTAAATTGTTTTACCCGTTCAAGTCAAAGTGGTTCTCTAGATATGAAATTGCGTTATTGTAGAATGAAGTCAGCCACAACTTCATTCTAAATAAGGCCATCAGCATAATTTCTTGAAAGCCTCATGTGAGTTCCAAAACAGCTTTCGTCTCTTCTTGAGCAAACCTTGCTTCGTGAAGTTTCCATAATGCTGAATAATTTAGTTGCTGTGGTACTGCAATTTTGCAAAGTCGTGTTTGGTTTTTCTAATACGGAACATACCTTAACACAAAAATGCAGATACAAAGAAGTTTTTGAATACTCCGAATAGCCAATATTGCTTTCATATTGAGCACCATCTAAACAAAGTAAATCCTTCAATGCATTGGAAAAATCTTTCTCCAAACTTACAAAATATGCCATTAAAGCAGAGAAAACCTTCCAAATTTTGTCAATGACTGGCCCAAAAGGAAACCACCTCGTAGGAACGTGTGTGCTCAATTCCTTTCATCTGATTTCAGCCACTTCAAGAACTCTTTTAACTGTTCCCGGTGCAATGAAGAGGCTTGAAAATGGCTGTAAAGTTTCAAGACAACACTCTCAATATCGAAGTTACCGAATATGTGCATAGCAAATTTGAAAGTCTTACTGAACACATGTACAAGGCAGCTGGCTTTTACGAGATTTCGGTTTATTTTCTTAAAGCAATGTGTATGCTGACCAATAAACATTCAAGTTCGCGTTTGTGTTGTCAGCACCTAAAAGTTATAATATCTGCAACGCCCAAATCAAGTTTTGCAAATGTGTTAAAATGTTCTCACATATTGCATCCGATTTTTCTGGAGCACATTCAAAAAATCAAGTTTGTTCTGACAACCCTTGTCGAAAGAAAAATACACCCTGTTTCAAAAAGAATATACGTATTTCGAATGCAATGTTTATTAAACTTTAAGACATATGAATATGAAATTTTACACACATATTTACGAACCTCTCAAGTTCAAATTACAGTTTAAATTACAGATGTTCATTATGTCCTCCACCAGTAACACGAACAATATCACATCGATACTCAAATTCCTCCCATACTCGGGCAAGTATGTCCTTCGTACTTATGTTATGACAGTACGGATCCGGTTCTTTAACTCTTCCAGGTTCTGTGGGAGTAACGTTGTCTTTAACGAAACAACACAGGAAAAAGTCACAGGGTTTCAGATCCGGTGACCGTGGAGGCCAGCTGAGACATGCTAAGTCGTTAGCTCCTTGACAGCCAATCCAACGGTTCGGTAGAGTTTCATTCAGATATTCACGTACTTGGCGACTCCAGTGAGGGGGTGCCTCGTCTTGTTAAAAAATGAAGTAGTCTTCGTGCAGCCTCGGAAACAACCAGGTTTGTAACATAGCGAGATACTGCTGGCTGTTAACAGTGTTTCTATTAAAGAGGAATGGGCCGTAAACAGATGATCGGGATATCGCACAAAACACATTGATTTTGGGCGAAACTCGTACATGTTCAATGACTGCGTGTGGGTTCTGTAGGCCCCAAATTCGAACATTTTGTTTGTTTACCTGACCACTAACACGGAAAGTCGCTTCATCACTGAACACGATGCGTTGTGCAAAAGTGTTATCATTGTCAATAGCATCCAGAATCTCGTTACAAAATACCACATGTTTGTGTTTGTCATCAGGACGCAGAGATAGTAACAGCTGCAACTTGTACGGCTTCATAACCAACCGACGTCTCAAACCACGCCAAATTCCTTTTGTCGGCACTTGTGACTCCTGACTGGCACGACGAGTTGATTTTGAAGGACTACGTTGGAAAGCAGTTTGAATTCGTTCAACATTTTCTTCAGGAACACGAGGGTAGCCAGGACTCTTTCCTTTACATACACGTCCTGTATCTACAAACTGTTGGTACCATCTGCGAATGTTCCACTCATTCGGAGGATCAATTTGGTACCTCAACCTGAAATGTCTTTGCACTGTAATCACGGAATTGCACTTCGAAAACTCGAGAGCACAAAATGATTTCTGCTGCGGAATAGCCATTTTAAACATATGACGGTTACCAAACAAAACAGAAGACAACTGACATCTAGCGGCTATTACTATAAACTAGACTATGTAGTCGCTTCTCCAATAGCCGAGCCGAGGCGCAGCGATCAATAGTTTGAACAAAATAATTCTTCGTAATAGTATATTCTTTTTGAAACAGGGTGTATTGTACACAAACAGGATACATTTTTCTCTTGCCTTTGTTAGAAGTGTCACTCATTACACTAAAGTACACGCCACTGTTGTTTTCTAACGACGTGGATTTTAATGAATCTATAGCCATTTCTTTAGCCAGTAGGCAAAGCATTTCCTGTACAATAGACTCAGATTTTGTCTTTCCACAACTGCTTCTTTTGCAATGTTTGAGTCAGCAAATAACTGCGGAAGATTTTATTCCTGCATTCAATTGGGTTATAGGGCAAAACGCAATGAAATGTTGTAGCTAATTCAGCAAAGGTAATTTTGTTACTTTGCGGCCTTTCTTGCATGGGAAAAAATTTTAAATTATAGTATTTGATTTTTCCTGCACTTTCCCTTCTCTTATGCTCTACACCAGTGCTATTCAATCGGGGATATGCATACCCTTGGGGGTACGTAATCCTAAAGTAAGCAGGCTTCCAATATTTATCAAAAATTTATTGAATTATCAGTGCTATTTCACAACTTTTGCTTTTCCATTAACATATTTGTGTGAATAAAGTTTCTCTGCATTAACATCAGTAAAAATGAAGCACAGAAATTGCTTGAATTCAGAAGCAGCTCTGATTTCCATACGCTCGAAGATTCAACAAAGAATCGAGGAGTTGGCATTCCGGAAACAAGCGCAGTTATCTGATTAACAAGTTAGTTTTAAAGTGCCTTTTTTTTAAATTTTCAACACTGTCCTCAGTGTGTGAATTATCAGGGAGGATGAAGGGAAAATCCCCTCAGTAGAGCTGAATGTCTCTCATACCTTTTTAAATTTCCCATGTTAATTTTTTTGGATGTGCACTTTATCCCCCTGTAAATAGTCTTTTAATTAGCACATTGATGATCCTTTTGTCGGGTTTTTATTCCCCCCACACATTTTTTAATCAACAGAATATGAGTATTAAGTTCAATAAGTTCATTTCAATTTGATTTCTTTTAAATAGTTTCAGGGGTACACAATTGGGTGGCGAACTGTGGCTGTATAAGTATGATGTTTAACATCACTAATTTCTCCATATGAAATTCGAAAATCTTTGTTACCAAGTTTACACCTGGCATAGAACTCACTACTGACCACATTTGATAACCACTCATACTTCTCCAACCATTCAGCACGGAACTTACACATAGGTTTTACCTTCTTTGCCGGGGATTTCGAGGCGGATGGTTCTTTTTGATGTCATCATTATTATCCATCATTGTATGTATAAAATAACTTTATAACAATGTCGAAGAACAGAATAATACTGCGCAGCATAGGTTAATGTAAAGAATGCGATTGCACGCCAACCCGAAAGTGAGGCAGAAGTCGCCGAACTGGTGGCAGATCTGGCAGATGGCCGGTACCTGGTATAATTAGCGTGGCGACCACCCGCCGAAGTGAGTGCTAGTGTTACAGCCATTGTGGTTATCATTCGCTTTTTTTGTAGAGTCAGCAATTAAATGATTGCTAAAGTTGTAATTCGTGCGGATAACCCAATAGAATGCAATGTTGCTTGAGAGCAAAAGAACCAAATAAATGGCTATACATAAGGAGAAAAGAAGGATCCAGTGCTGATACAGACATACGCACAGATTACTTTGCATGCTGGAAAAGTAGAGAAAAATTATGAAAAAAAAAAGAATAATTTATATATAGGGAGAAGAGGGTTGCATGCGTAACTGTAATATGAGATTTTAATGGAGTTATAGGAGAAGGATTTAGGATTTGGATTTCTGGACTTTAGGCATCTATGGCCATTAAGACGTCCCTCGGCGAGCACACTATAAGAAGAAACGGAAGGGTGGAAGCGGCCTGGGACCTATAAGTTAGGTACCAACCCGGCATTTGTCTGGTGTGAGTGAGGAAAACGCAGGAAAACCTTATTCACGATGGCTGACCTGAAAAAGCTTTTACACTTATTCGACCGAGTGGCCTCACTTAGAAAAAAACCGGGACCGCTCGAACCGAAGGCGGGAGCGGAAGCTACTATGCTACATGGGGCTACAGTTATGGGAGAAGAACAGGAAACAGTGATGATGAAGCACACATTCCTTCATAGACGGCCAAAGATGGCAAATAGCTTGAAGGTATGAAATAGTTCTGAGTCAGGACAGGTATCACATTAGTTTGAAGAGCACAAAGACACTTTCCGGATCCGACATTTTCTCTGATCATAACGTTATGCTGGCCGAAGAGGATATTTAAGTGAAACATGCACTGAGAAAAAAATGTAGGTGGCGTACTTAAAAAGATAGGTTACAAGCGTAATTCCTGTAGTTTTTGGACTTAACGTGCAGCAGACGTGTAACTGAAAACGCATGTTTTATAATACTCTGTATAAATGTACCATCTATACGTACTTTCCATATGAAACAATGTAGGCAGTCAGGATCTCACATACAAATGGACATATATAACATATAGCTGACGAAGGTAACATAAGTATATGCATGTGAAATACGGGAAACTGATGGATGTCAGACATCCTGCAACGGCATGATGTAACATCTAAGGGCAGTGTCTATGTAGCATACGGATAACGTATGCTCAGTACTTATTTCTATAGTAAACAAGAGGATACCGTATATTTGTACAATATACCACTGTCCGGAGTTTTCTCTGTGTGTAGCCGGAAGAGGAAATGCAACAAGAAGTTGAATACGACATCAACAAAAAGTTTAGAAACGAGAATGTAAGAAATCTTTTCATAGAAAACTTCGAAGAAAAATGCTCAAAATGAAATGAAATGAAATCTTGAAGTTTTATGTCCTACGTTTATGCCGGCTAGGCTAAAGAAATGGTGATGATATGAAATGAATAAAATGGTCGAATGAAGACAGTGGGACGAAACGGAAGAACTCCGAGAAAAGCCACGCAAACAAAGTTTCTCCACTACAAATCTCACTTGGCGCGATCTGGGATCGAACCAAGGACCCTATACACCAGAGGTGAACACTCTACCAGTGAACCACCGCGACCCAGAAAAGTACTCAACAAGGAGAGGATAAGTGAAGATAGTAACAGATGGTAGGTGCACATTCAACTTTGTTACAGCAGACTGAAGAAGTAGTAGGTTACCGAGATCACAAAATAGCTAAGAAACTTGTATTGAAGTACATGGGTGTTTTTTTCTGCCAAAAATCATTTTTAATGTTTTCAGCAAAAAATGGCATTTTTCTCGATTATCTGAAAACTACGTACTAGATTTTATACTTTTATATAAGAAATGGTCATTCCACGAACAATTGAATTCCAATTTCGGTTATTTTGGATATACAGGGTGTATCAAAAAGATTCATCCACTTTGACAAGTCTTTATTTCTGAAACTAATAAACATATACAAATAATTTTTGTTTTGCATGGCACTGAAACTTAAAAAGTTTTATTGCGCCTGTTCATACGTGTTCAATGTGCCCCCCGTGAGATGCACGGCATATGTCCATGCGGTATTCAAATTCGTCCCGAACTGCAGGTAGCATGTCTTCAGTTACAGCTTCCACAGCTGCCGTTATGCGATGTCGCAGTTCATGCAATGTGCTTGGTAACGGAGGCACATAAACGGAGTCTTTTATAAACCCCCACAAGAAAGAATCACATACAGTAAGGTCAGCTGACCTTGGAGGCCAGTAATGTAACGCTGCTTCATTTGGTCCAGAGCGACCGATCCGTCGTTGTGGAATCGTTCAATTTAAAAATCCCCGCACTTTCCCATGCCATTGTGGCTGTGCCCCATCCTGTTGGTAGATGAAATCATTCGAATCAGTCTCCAACTGTGGGAAAATATAGTACTCAATCATATCAAGGTAGGTTATCCCCGTCACAGTGTTCTCGGCAAACAAAAATGGACCGTACACCTTTTTTCTTGAAACTGCAGAAAACACATTAACTTTTGGCGAGTCCCACTCATGTTGTACAAATTCATGTGGGTGTTCCGTTCCCCATATTCGCACATTATGGCGGTTCACATTTCCATTCAAATGACATGTTGCCTCGTCACAAAACACTAAGCGTTGAACAAAACCGTCGTCCTCTGCAATCTTGCCAAGAATGAAATTACAAAACTCCATACGTCGTTCTTTGCCACCTTCACAAAGAGCTTGCAGTAGCTGAATTCTGTATGGTTTAATGTGTAAATGACGACGCAACACACGCCAGACGGGCATCGAGGGCATGTTGAGCTGTCGAGCTGCACGACGAACGGATTTCTGCGGACTGCGTGTAAAACATTGACGGATGCGGTCCACGTCTGTGTCGGGCACTCGAAGACGTCCCGGTGATTTTTCCCTTACACAAACAACCTGTTGTTCGGAATTGTTCATGCCATCGTCTAATGCTCTGTGCAGTAGGGGGATCCACACCATACTTTGTACGAAAGTCACGCTGAACAGTTATCACTGACTTGCACTCCGCAAAACGTAGTACACACAACGATTTCTGTTGTCCAGATGCCATATTAACCAAAACCGTAGTGGGCGTTCACTCAAGCACACTGCTGCTACCTAGCGGAAATCATGTACAACTAGAGATGTTCCTCTTTCCAACAATACGTTGTTCACTCACATCTCTGAAAAGACAGAATATATATTATTGTTTAAAACCGGATGATTCTTTTTTATACACGCTGTATTTCGTACTTAAGATCTGTACCTGAACCTCTTTCCGTGCTTAAAAAATTCATGTGAAAATATTGTGTAAATAAAACAAATGTTCAGTTTACCATGCATTTACTCACAATGTACAAATTTTATGTCTCTTTTTATTATAACATTTGCAATTGGACTTGAATTCTTTGTGCTCTGAATAACTCGCCATACAATTTGTTCAGCTTTATGAGATCAATTGATTGGTATGCGGCGCATTCAGTGCGCAAGAGAATCAAGACCACTTTCGGTGAAAATTTTGGATATATTTTATCTTTAAGATTTCTATCTGAAGCTTTTTTCATAATTCAAACGACTCTAAAACAACTGTTATAATGTGCCAAAAAATAACAATATGAACTTTTCCATGTACTTAAGCGTATATTATAAATTTCGTCTCGCTTTTTCTCATAACTTTGGTAATTGGACTTAATTCCTTAATTCCCGTATGTCTCATCCTAGGACATTTTCCCATCATACTCTAATAATATAGTAGAATTAGCTTATTCCCTGACGCAAATCCCGGAGGGGATGAGGGCGACATGGCCCCTCCAATCTAGGAACTGGGGAAGACTGTCACCTCCAATAATCCGATTTGAAATGTGTTTTTTGTGGGGAGAAATGTGATGATTTGTGTCCGATTGCCACAAAGGAAAGTGAGATTAAATTGATGTCCCCCCAGAATAAGCCTTAAATCTGCTCGCCTCCCAATGTTGAAGACAACTCTGCTCCGCTGTTCCTTGACAGCATTGCTTTTCAACTTCAAAAATATTTTGAACATTCCTTTAAAAATAATATTGGCACGGTCTTACACCCCCCCCCCCCCCGCAATGTTGAAGACATATTTTCGCTGCTGAGCTTATTTAACAAATTTCTGTACACAGTATTTGACTCGCTTCCTTTTCTTTGATATATTTTAAGTTACTCACCAAAATTCAAAACTCGGTAGTGATCGTTAAAAATACTTTGAAGTACTTATTTACATAAAATAAAAGACAAATTCTGACCAAGACACATACTATTTAATAAATTATATCGTTATAGTTTCCGCAAAGTACTTTCGCCAAAACTATAACGATATTATATATTAAATAGTAAACGCTTTGATCAGAATTTGTCTTTTATTTTATACAAGAAGTTTCGAAACTAGAATGAGTGGTGTTCATTTATTTTCAATATCTGTAAATGAAACTAAAGAACAATGACAATGAGACTTAGAATTTTACTACAAATGTGCTGACAACGAAACAAACATTTTTGTTACTACTAAATTTTAAAGAAGGGGATAGGTCAAATAATAGGCCTATATGAAAATTGATTCTGCGTCTCAGAAATTATAATGAAGGGATTTTTGTTAGTTTAACGGAGAAAGAAGATGATTGTAAGTTTAAGCAGGTCTTTTTTGGAGAATGGAACAAAAGTACGCATGGAATCTTTAGTTAGCCTTTATAAACGTAATACTAACGAAGAAACTCGGTTTCGACGTCATCTTTCAGTGTACGAGCGGTGGTTTTGAATACCATTACAGTTTTTATATATACCGGGTACCTATATATATTTTTTTATTATTAGAATATACACTTCTTATAGCAGTTTGCTCCATGTATCTGGATGGGAATGTAGAAAGATTCTAACTTTAGGTTTCTTACATATAAGTGATTACTGTGGTTCATTCTTGGGATTTTTTGATGGCTTCTTACATAAGTCATATAGTCAGTGCACAAATAGGGGGGAAGTGAAAACTTGAATATTATATATATATCTCCTTTGTAAGTAATGTAAATTAATGCTCAGGTTTCTTAAAGTATGCGATGTGCGTGAAGTGGCATATTCTTTCCGAGCAAATTTCATTGCCTCGAGTATTAAAAATAAATAAATAAAATTTCACATGGCATATGTTTGTTTTAAAATTACCATGCTATATTTAATAACCTATTCAACTACAAATAATATACACCAATTGCATAGGAGGCTTCCATAGAAACGAAAGTATCTCATTAATATCACACGTTTGCTGCTTAAGTTACAAGCCTGTAAATTATAAAACTTTGAGTAATTGTCGGGAGCATATTAATCAGAACGTTGTAATTGTTCTTGTGGTCCTACAAACCAGGCCCGTATCCACGGGGGGTCTAGGGGGGGCGGGCCCCCCTAAATTTTTGCTGCCCCCCTAAAAGTTTTACAGTAGGCTTGCAAAAGAACTATAATATGGTGATGAACTATCATATGGTTGAATCTCCCCCACTAACTTCAGCGGCCCCCCCTAAGTTTTTGGGCTGGCTAGGGGCCTGCTACAAACTAAGAAACATTGGTATATTCTAATTTATTTTGCAAAGCTAAATGAATTATTTTTCATCTTATTTTTTCTTTAATTAATGGAATTGGATATACCTAGGTACTTTTAGTTTTGTTAAGAAAGCAAACATCGCATTATCTTTAGCTTTCCAGTTGTAATCACTGTATTTAGCACAGCACAATAAATACGGGTGTCCGGAATGGGACTGGCGGTTTTTAAAAGCGTATAGTTTTAATATGGTCAGAGATACAGAAGAAAAAAAACATGTATTTTAAAGGAGAACTCAAAAATTTTATTTGGTCTTACTTACAAGTCATTGTAACTCAGTGTAACTCCAGTAAGCTCCATTTATAACTCTTACAATATCTAGCCTGAACTCAATCTCTCTCTCCACGTATTCTGTAACATCTGAAGTGTTACTGAAGCAATCGCATTCCTAATACGGTTCTTCAGTTCATCAAGGTTACGCACCTTTTCACCAGAATACACAAGGTCTTTCACATACCCTCACAGGAAGAAGTCCACCCTAATAGCATGTTGGTTTGCAGCAAGTCTTTCACTATATTTGCTTTTAACTTGCTAGACTTTCCGTGCACTGTACACCTGCTGCAGGCCTTTTGAAAGACTTACCAGCAAATGTAATTTGATTTTCACTTGCTAGATTTTACTTGCCTCGGAAGTTTGATGCAACTTTGTAGCAAGTGTGTCAGTTCTAGTTTCTACCAACAGGTGGTACAAAAGTCTAATCTTGGAAATCTCCCCGCCAGGCCGCCATTTGTAGTAGGTGCGAAGTGTGTGAAGCATTAAAACAAGTGGATAAGTAAGATAATTACGTAAGTATCCAGTATGTAGAGATAATTTATATTTTAAACGTGTATTGTTTGACAAAGTTGTTGAGAAAAATATACTGTGTGATTGTTCGTATACAGTAAACGTTCGGTTTGTAAAAGGCATGCAATGCAATGCAAGTATATATCTGCAGAAGACTTACTACACTCACTTGCTGAAGACCTGCTGTAGACTTGCAAAGCAAGTATATACTTGTAGAAGACTTACTACAAACTTGCTGTAGACTTGCAGTACAAGTGGTATCCTTGCAGAGACTTGCGTCAAACCTGCACTAACTTGCTGCCCACTTGTTGTCCACTTGCAGTGCAAGTGGAAACTTGCAGTAGGCTTGCTGTGCAAGTAAACCCCTTGCAGAAACTTGCTTTGCAAACTTACCATACACTTGCACTGCAGGCGTGCTGCAAGTTCGAAGAGCGTCAACTAGGAAGTTAGCATTAAACTTACATCAAACTTGCAGACTTGCATCACAAGTCTGCTGCAAGTTTGCCAGACACAAATTGCAAATCTGCTGCAAGTTTGTTGCAAGTTATCTTTGCTATCTGGGCAGGAGGTAACATCAAGAGAGCGTGGAGGCACATGCATTGCGCCTTTTCGACTGCCGACGTCATTTCTGTTCATCGGCGATAGTAGCGCCGTAACCGGTGGTTGTTCAAGTATGAACATTTGCTGAACAAAACGTTTTGAGTTTTCCTTCAATGTGAATGTCTTTTTTTCCCCTTCTGTATCTCTGACCATATTAACACAATGCATTTTTAAAAACCGTCAGTCCCATTCCGGACACCCGTATTTATTGTGCTGTGCCAAATACAGTGCCAGTGTGACAGACAGACAGACACACACATACACACACACACACACACACACACATATATATATATATATATATATATATATATATATATATATATATATATATATATATATAAATAGATAGATAGATAGATAGATAGATAGATAGATAGATAGATAGATAGATAGATAGATAGATAGAGAAGGTAGAATCAAAAACTTGGGTGAAAATTGAGTTCATTATTAAACGTGAAGGAGTAGAAATATGAAACAGTCTATCATATCACACTGAAACTTCACTAGGATCCAAACATTCATTCTAGGGGGAGGGCAAATCACCTGTGTCAGTTCGATAAAATCTTACTCCAAACTCGTGAATCTAGTAACAGTGTCCTCTTGTACTTTTTGAAGTGTCAAAAACGTTGTCCAGAAAGTATTTCTTTAGAGGTAAAAAAAATGATAGTCAAAGAACAAACCTACCATTCTAGCTACCCTTTTTTGTAAAGCTTCCATATTTCAAGCCCCCTCCGCAGTGTCGGACTGGCCAAGTTAAGGGCCCTTGGCGCGGATCCTTAAAGACCCCCAACCCATATATATATATATATATATATATATATATATATATATATATATATATATATATATATATATATATATATATACAGAGATTGGACAAAAAATCTAAAACGTTTGCAAAAGTGTGAAAATCATACCTAGTATAGTGTGGGGCCTCCTTTTGCGTCCAAAACAGCTTGGATCCGACTTGGAATGGACGTATACAACTCCTGAATCGTGGTGTGTGGAATTTTGTAACGTTGTGCCTCCAAAACATGTTCCAGTTCCTTAAGGGATGCTGATGGAGGGTAATGAGACCGAACATGTCTTTCTAACTCAGACTACAATAGCTCAATGATGTTCATATCTGGTGATTGTGGGACCCATGGGAGGTGTGATAGCTCCTGGTCATACTCCTCAAACCATGCTTTCACCGTTTTTGCAGCGTGACAGGGTGTCAAATCATTTTGGTAAATGCCATCACCATCAGGGAACAATATTTGGGTCATGGGTAGAACCTGGTCCCCCAAAATGTCCTCACACGCCTTAGCATTCATCTTTTATGCAGGGCTATGATGGGACCTGCGGGAAACCACGATATCAGTGCCCATACTGTAACAGAACCAACCCCATGCTTTACAATTGGGAGCAGAAAGTCGGTATCATAGGCATGCGACGGTGTTCTCCATACGTAAACACGACTGATTGTTGGAAACAAGGCGAAGGTCGATCCATCGGACCACATTACGTGTTTCCACTGCTCATGAGTCCACGCCTTGTGGTCCTTGCACCACTGGATATGCCTCTTCGAATTTACTGCTCTGACCAGGGGTTTGGCGATAGCGGCTCCGCCATGAATTTTCATTTTGTGAAGTTCTCGTCGCACTGTTTTCGATGAAACCAGGTTCTATAGGCCGGAATTGAGTTTAGACGTAATTTTCATTGCAGTGTTCTTCTTTTTAGCTGCTAAAATCCGTTTTAAAGCCCTCCTGTCCCTATCTGACAGAATTGTTTTTCGACCACTGTTGTGCTTTGCAGACATCGTTTGCCCATGAATCGTGTATGCCCTCGTGACATTGAACACAGTGTCTTTCGATACCCCCACAATGTTCGCCATTGTTGCCACTGAAGCTCCAAGCAGACGGGCACCAACGATCATGCCTCTTTTGAAGTCTGTCAGGTCGCTCATTTTACCGCACCACTTTCACACCACAACACTCACAGGTAAACAGGTTACTCCTGACGGAAAAGGAAGGTCCACATGACACACTGAAAACAAAAAAAAAAAAAAAAAAAAAAAACGATCGGCAACCACAACACACGTTGTACAGTGGAGGGCCAAACTTACGTGTCCTGTATGAAGTGCTTTTAGATTTTTTTGTCTACTCCCTGTATAAAAACTTAACGTTAGGTGCTAGAGGGGGCTTTGGTAAGTACAAAGTTTTACTGGCTCACGGAACCGTACTGATATGTGCAAGGGGGGTCCGAGAAGACTTCTTTCGGAAAGTCGAGGATAGGCTTCTGCAAACATTTTTGGTAGAAAGACTCAAGAAAGCATTTACGTTCGCGAAAATTCGATCAAGAGCTCAGGTCTTTCGCCTTGTGATTCCTGCGGGGCCACTCGGTCTCGGGCCCTTGGCGATCGCTAAGCAACCAACATGGCCAGTCCAGCACTGCCCCTCCATCCCATGACAAACACAAAATATCAAATATGTAGCGTCTGTGGCGTTCGCTGAAGCTGAACTGTAAATTGTCATTATAATGACGCTTTATTCATGATTTCACAGTTTATTTCTGTCAGTAGCTTGCGCCCCGTTACCCAACCTTCATATCTCCCAGGTTGAGAAACATTGATGTAGAATAAATGAAATCTTTAAGTTTTACGTCCCACGGTTATTCCGGCTAGGCTAAAGGAGACAGTGATGATGGAAAAATTAATACAATGTTGGAATGAATAAACTGTGCGGAAACTGGAGAAACGAGATAACCCACGCACACGGAGTTTGTCCACAACAAAGTCTACTTGGCGCGAGCTGGGATCGAACCAGGGACCTCACGCGCTAGACTCAACACTTTACTATTGAGGCATTGCGGTCTCTGATGTAGAGTAATATATACAATGATATTTTGATTTTTGAAACCGTTATTATTGTAATGCTAGTTTTGATCAAATGCGTCATTTATTATTATTATTATTATTATTATTAATGATAATAATAATAATTTCGCTATTATTATATGAACTGGGAATAAATTTGGGAATCCAAATTTTTAATACTACCATCTAAAGCAGTTAAAGCACATAGATACACAATTATAGATCAAGATACTATAGAAGTCGAGTCGAGTATTGACTTGCGATATAACGATATCAACTATAATTGAAGAAGGGTAAACGGTGGCCGGTGGTAAAGCACTGAACTATGGTTCGAGGGGTTCTTGATTCGATTCAGACTAACAAGGGACCTTCTTCTGGTGTCACACGCAATATGGAACGAGACTATGGTCAATCGTTTTGTCTTAGTAAACAAGAAAATCCATAGGCGGGGAAAACCCTCGTTCGCAACCGTTCCGTACTTATGGGGGGGGAGTAAGGGCTGGCAACACAACACGCTGTGGTAAATGAGACGAAATAAGGAGCGAGTTCGATGAAAATATGCATAGAATCGCAGTTAAACATATACTACAATATGACATTACATCCAAGAATACTCTGACAAGTGAGGCAGAGGCGTAGCACGTAACGAGAGAGGAGAGCGGGTAAGCGTGGAGTATAGCGCAGGGGAAAAATTCTATAGAAGGTATGAACATATACGAGCCGGACTTGAGGTGAATAGCATAGTAATATATCATGGACATTGTCAAGTACATGGGTGGAGAGTAGAGAGGCAAGGGGGCAACGTCCCCCTCACCTTCTCGAATTGATATAATACACCGATCTATAGTTTTGTATTGGACTTTATCTGCAGTATTTGTACTTCTTTGGTGCTTTGCAGTGCATTCACACAGGAGCGTATATTGTTATCTCATTTTTATGGCATCATTATCATAATCAACCACTGTTGATCCACTGCTGGATGGGATGAATGTCTCTCCAATACTTTTCCACAACCATTTATCGTGGGCAGTCCATTATGTTGTATTACATTCTATATTTTTAGTCAAACTTCTCGATCATTCTTATTCATGTTCAACAGTGTTTTATCTAGACCCCTTGGTTTTGGAGGCGAATCTAATGTTCTAGGAGGGGAGTTTATTAAAAATATGGAAAGTAACAATGTACCTTATGCAACCCCTACTGTGTAAAAAGAAGCCGCCTATATACTTTCAGAGAACTGTATCTTTATTCTTCATCGCTACACATTAATTTTTACTATTGACATATAGAACTTCTCCATATACAATAATTATTACCAATAATCTTTTGATCAGATAAAGATTCATATTTATTCAATTACAGTAGAGCGTCGATTATCCGAACGTCGGTCAACGGAACGTCCGCTTAACCGAACTGTGTACTCGCTCGCACCTGTTACTCTCCCACCCTACCGTCCATCATCCCCCTCACTCCCAAACCAAGTTTCCCACAGTAGTCGCCGCACTGAGCCACCGCTGGCGGACCAGTGCTTCTAATGGGGCCTTCATAAGGCGCTGCTGACCGGCCAAGCCGCCAGTCGCTGTGTTTCAACAATCAGCACACTTCTGTCGGTTTGGCACTGGCTGTAGAAGTACAGTACAGTACAGTACAGTTCGATTATCCGAACAAACCAGTTTTCCGGACACCCATGTCCCCCAATTACTTCGGATAATCGACGCTCTACTGTATTAAAATATTAAGACTATCCGAGAAGGTTTTTACTTTTTCATAAACTAAATATTTAAATACACTTTAAATAAAACAACATATTTTACATTTTAAGTTTTAAAAGAAGGCAGTGGAATTCTTGGGGGATGCATTATACCAGATTTTAATAATATTTCTTATACTTAAAATTTCCAGTTCACAGTACCTTCCCTGGATATTAACACAAGTGAACTTAAATGATGTATTGTAAGTGGTTGTCTTAATTTAGTACAAATTCGTGCCATACTTGAGAATGATCATTCAACTTTGCACGTACCTACAGGACACACACTTATTATGCCAGCTAGATGTAGTGCAGGAAAAAAAATGTCCCCAATATCATCCACTTGAAGTTTACATAAGATATCACTCAACTTCATATTCTTCTCTGTATACTTCTTTAAAATTAAATGAGAACACTTATATTCAGTTAAGCACTCTTCAAAATTCAAAGAAAAATAAAACAACAAAAATTTAAGTGATTGTATTGCATTATCCATAGACATAATGTCACCACAGTTGAACACTTTAGGCGATAAAGAAATTTTGCCAACGGTATCCCCAAATATATCAACATTTTCTAGCAACGCTATCACATATGACTTCACAACTTCATTATGAAGCTTATCATAGTCTTCAAAATCTGCCTCCAGAAATGCGTACAGACTTTCTTCAATCACTTTTTTTGTGGTACTTATGAAATATTTCGAAATAAGTCGATGACTCACTCATAATATCCTTCAAACGAGAAGTTGCTACTGACACTTTCATCGGTAAATCACTACGAGTAAGTTTCTCGGACTGTAAAATTAGAGTAAGGGAATTAATTGGTTTCAACACTTCCAATATAGTGAACAATAAGACCGTTAGCTTTTGTTCTGAACTACTTACAACAATGCCCCAGCCTCTGATGACAAATCGTCGCAATCTGTATATATTTCTTTTGGAGTTACTACTATTGATGCCAAACTGTCAACAATGGCCTTGACAGCTCGAAAGTGAGAAGTCTAACGATTGTCTCCTATTCCCACAAACTCCAGATTGGGATTGCTCATGATAGCTTATAGTGCTTTTAACTTTATATGATTTTCCGGTGAATGATGAAAGAACTTCCATAGGCTGTTGAATGTCGAAAAGAGCTTTTTACAATCTTTTATTTTTGTCGCTATATTACATATGGCTATACTTATATCTTCGAAGATTTGAATGGGATTCTACAACTTTGGGGGAGGATTTCCCCTTCTAAGATGCCTGGATAAAACACTGATGTTCAATATATACTTCCATCTAGGCACGTAGCAAGTAGGGAAGCGCACGAGACGAGTCGAGACAGAATTTTCCTGAGAAAATTCGAGTCGAGACACAGCTCTTCCAATAGAAAAATATACACTTTTCGAGTCGAGGCATCACTTTTACAACATATTTTCGAGACGAGACAGCCTCAAATCTTGTCTTGTGCGCATCCCTAGTAGCAAGTCAGGACTTTAGGGGGAGAGAAAGGATCCTAGCAATGTTGAGGGAATACACAGACAGTATCACGTGCGGCAAACATATGAAAATGAATGTCTATATGTATACACATCAGATGTTACAAAAACCCTAAGGACAATTCCCTCCATAGCTTTCTTTCTTCCACTTCTGCTTCACGGTGTCATCTACAGGCTGTCTATAGTTTGTGGTTGATTACATGACCATGTATTATTACTGTGCCATACTATGATGTCTTTCTTCTCCGTTTTCCTCTACTATATGACCATTTTTTACTTGCCCTCCTCTGTCGTTACATGCTACGCCTCTGCCCTCACTTGCCAGAGTATTGCTGAATGTAATGTCACATTGTAGTATATGTTTAACTGCGCTTCTTTGCATATTTTCATCGAACTCGCTCCATATTTCGTCCCATTGTGCACAACGTGTTCTGTTGACAGTGCCCCTACTCCCGCCATAAGTATGGAACGGTTGTGGTCGAGAGTTCTTCCCGCCTATGGATTTTCTTGTTTACTAACTCAAACTGATTGACCATAGTCTCGTTCTACACTTCGTGTGACACCAGAACAGTGTCTCTTGTAAGTAAGTTTGTGGTGGACAACATGATATCGTGAGTTTTCTCAAGGTTCTTCTGTTTCCTCCCACACAATTCATTTGATGAATTCATTCTTCGTCTTTATTACCCATCCGTCTCCTTTAGCCTACAGATGGAAAGTAAATCTATAAACTTTTATTTTTCATTTTCAATGTTGGAATGCAAAGCGTGCTGAGAAAGTTTTCCATAATGGGTCATAAGTTTATAATCATTAACACTAGGATTATAAACTGTTTGTGCACCTTTCTGCTGAGGTTCTAGAGGCTGTCTTCCTCTATTTACAGATACATTCACAAGGGAGAAGAAAGTAGACAACCACACTCGTTGAAGACCGGTCCTTGAATTGCGGTACAAGATCGGTGATCACTCAGCTCCATCAAATTGACACAAATTACTTTCTTTTGTAGGGATAATATATTGGACTGCAGCAATATTCAGATGGCTTCAATGGTTTCACAGTAATGACTTCAGTCTACTGAACCAACTATTCTCAGGCAGACCAATAACTGGAGTGAATGACGTTAACTAAGAGCGCATTGATCAGAAATTATTAACGTGTAACCCATACGACAGCTCGTTGAAGTGACTGTGTAATCTGTTGGTTATATTGTTTGTCACTGGCAAAGCTGCGCTGTACTCTGAAGACAAAGAGACCAGAACTCCAAAATTTAGTCATCACACTTCACCAAGATAATGCGATGCCCCACTCTGTCAATCATATACAGCAGAAAATCAGAAGCGTGGAGTGAGTAATAATCCTTCAACTCTCTATAATCCTGGCCTGGTCCCGTCCGATTTCTTCCTGTTTGGTCGTCTGAAGGTTTACCTTCATGCTAGGAAGATTGGCAGTGACCAAGAATTCGTTTCGTCTGTGAAAAACGTGGAGTAATAGTCAGCGTCTGGGGTTTTACCATAGTGCACTTATGGCATGGAAACAACGGTAGCTAAATGTGTTACAGCGGATCGAGATACATTAAGTAATATGTGAGTATTCACCAAAGACATAGATACATGTATACAAAATGTCATGGTTCTAATGCTATTGTTAAAAAAATGGTTTATCGTGCAAAACTCTTTCAGTGTCCTATATTTGTATATATATTTGTTTTATTTATTATACCTCTTTTCCGTTGAACAGGATTTTTAAGTAATATTTACTTTATATATACTTTTAAAAGTGCACAAGAGCAGGACTGGAAGGGGCAAACGTATGGCTAGATGGAGAGAAAATCGGAAACGTTAAAACGTTTCCCTATTTATGAAGTCTAATATTCTCGGACGGAAGAAGTGAAAAAGACGTAAGTTCCAGAATAGCACATGCTAAACAAGCATTCAATAGGAAAAGAAAACTATTAACATCAAGAAATGTGTCGCTGGACGTTCGAAAACGATTTATTAAGACAATAGTATGGAGCATGGCGCTATACGGATCAGAGACGTGAACATTGAGAAAAGCAGAAATATCCAAGCTGGAAGCATTTGAAATGTGGTGTTGGCTCAGAATGCTGCGCATATCATGGACCGAAAGGAAAGGGAATGAAGACGTACTAAAGGATGCTAATGAAGGACGATATAACTAACTAACTAACTCTATGGCCTATGGAACCCGGAGGTTCAATGCCGCGTTCACAAAAGCTCTCCACTGACTTCTATCCTTAGCTAACTGCATCCAGTTTCTACTTTCTATTCCAATCTCTGCGAGATCCATCTTAATATTGTCCTCCCATCTGCGCCTAGGTCTTCCTAATGGTCGTTTTCCGATTGGTCTTCCAGTCAAGACTTTGAAAGCGTTTCTACTTTCTTCCATTCTAGCTACATGACCCGCCCATCTAACCCTCCTAGACTTCACGACCCTAACAATGTTGGGTAAACCATATAAATTATGTCGTTCCTCGTTATGAAGTTTCCGCCATTCCCCATTCCCGTTCCTCTTGGGTCCAAATATTCGTCTCAGGATCTTGTTCTCAAATACTTTCAGTCTATGTTCTTCCCTCAGAGTAAGTGACCATGTTTCGCAGCCATACAAAACAACAGGCATGATTATCGTTTTGTATATTTTAAGCTTCAAATTCCTTCAAATGAAGGACAATATATCGTGAAAATAATAGGAAAAAGAAAAAACAGCATGCTTGGCCATCTTATTCGACACTCCGATTGAATAACTGTGCTGATAGAGGGAAAGGCAGAAGGAAAACCAGTAAGAGGAAGACCAAGGATAGAATATCTAGATGCAGTTATGAAGAAGAGTCCTTATCAAAGTATAAAACAGCTCTCCTAAGCGAGAGAAAAGTTTTAAAATTTCCATGTTGCCCACCAACCTATTGTTGAGGTGAACAAGAAGAAAAAAATATACTTTTAAATGTGTTTATTTCCTATATTATAATGAACAAATTCAATTAATTCCCATTATAATAGACCTCGAACAGTGCAATTTTAGATAGAGGGAACGTATATCTTGGAATCAATTAACCGTATTCTTGTATCAATTAAAGGGTATTCTTGTAAATAAGTTCACGATAATAACAAATACATTAGGTGTTTTACCTGTGTACGTAATGATTTAGAATATATAGGTTCTTTTGTGTTTTCTTCAATGACCTATTTATTAATTTATATCTGGAAATAATTTAATTTAATTTATATCCGGAACTCTTCTTCTCTTGCAGAAGATACACTACGAAATTAAACATCTATTCTTCAGAAATAGAAACACATGAAGTATCAAAATCTTTGGGAATCACGAACCTTTGATTCTTTGACCTAAACTATCCCTCTTGTATTTCAAAAACTTCTTGGGAAGTTGAATTTGATATAACGGAGATTCAAAAAGCAAACAATATCCCTTCCATGAATCAAAAGAAATATTACAAGATGTCATGGAGTGGACACTCCCAAATTGAGAGGGCGTGCGGAGGTCTGGATAAAAGAAAGAAAAAAAGTACAATATACAGAAAAACTTTTGCTCAAACTAAGGAAAATTCAATTAGTAAGTCTCGTTCTCGGATGTCGGGGCAACACTACGATGAGTTTTTCCTAAACTTTTGTCATTGGATCAGCCACTAAGGGCAGAAGTTTAATATGATAAAAGAAACAAGGAAGAGGGGGAAGAAAATGAAACGAAGGACAAGCCAAAAATTCCACTGCAATGGAGAAGGCGTGGATAAGTTGATCAAAACTCATTCTTTATCACTAGATAACTAAATTTTATATGCATTAAGTATATACAAAAGCGTTGTACGAGTCCATCTTCCGTAGAATGAATCCATACATATACATTGTAAATGTTGGATAATCGCCTATATAACATGTCTTCTTCATATTTAAGAACGGAATATATGCAGAGGAAACTACTTTTTCAACCATACTCAGAGCTCAAGAGAAAAAGGCTCTGGCTTACTCTATTTAAAGGAGATTATTTTGGGATTTCTTAAAACTCCTTCTTATCTAATAAGTAACCTCAAGGATTCAGCGAATATCATGTCAGTTCTCGTTAATATATTGCTAAGTCAGAGATAATATAGTCTCTCGTATTTCAAAGACAAATACTACAACATAGTTGTATATCACTCACTACCTAGAAGCTGAATACAACATAGTTGGAAAGTGGAATACAACATAAGGTGAATACAACGTATATTCCTCAGTATATATGAGACAAATACAGTACAACATAATTGGAAAGTAGAATGCAACGAATATCCACCTTTTTAAAAAAATAAAAAAATCGGCTTACTAGTAGTAATTATTATTTTCGAAATTTCCTCTGTATAATGTGTAAAATATCACAGGTCAATTGGTTATTTTCTTCAGGTGCAACCAACACCCTAAAAATTCTTTAAACATGTTTAAAATACAGTTCTGGTAAAAGTATTTACTTTTACGAAATCAGCATACATTTATTAATATTTACGTTAGAAAGACTTATATTTAACATTAAAGAAAAATCAGCTTCATCGGTCAAGTACTTCAGGTGCCATCCATCAGTGGCATAAAATTTGAGTAAAAATTCCCCCAAAGTTATTTCTTCCTTGTTTAGTAAGTTTGATGTTCAACGTCTTTGTTTCTTGTAAATGGTTAATTCGATAAGAAACAAATCTTTTTGTCTATGCAGTGCTTCACTTATTCCCAATATTGGTTATGGAAATAACCTAGAATTCACTAAAGCAAGAGAGATACAGTTCGAACACCGCCCACCAGTACATACTAATGTATGCGTTGGTGCAGGATCATATCGGTATTCTTTCTTTTTATGTGTTAAATTCTGGTTTGTTCTCTCTCGATAAATCCATCTCTAGATAAATCCATGTCGATAAATCCATGGAGCTTCTAAAAACTCAAATGTTCTGTCAGTGGTGGCTCCATCAGCCTGGGTGTTAACCAATTATCATATCAATATAGTTCTAGCTGTCCGTTCTAAATTGATTTAGTATCAACGAATTCACGTATCCAGTTGGGGTCGTGATCACCAGTTGCGGTCGTTTCTCTTGGTTTCAGGATCTATCTCTGCCCAGCTTTCTTACTTTAACATTTTAGTTAGTGAAAATTGACAGAAGTAGTTACTCGCCAGTGTTACCAGTGTCACATTTCGCAAGCGCAGGGTTGGGAAAGTGTGATTATGTGAGAACTTTTTTTTTGCAATGAATGAGGATTCTGAAATTATTGAAGGGCATATGAGCACCAGGGACTATTTGCAACATGTTGGTGATCTCTCTCTCTCTCACACACACACACATACACACACACACACACACTTCAAGGTAAGTGGCACTATAAATAAGTAATTGCCTTTCTCTAAAGGACAATGCTCTATACAATTGATCGTCAAACCGTCGATTGCGAGCTACTAGCAGCTCGCTGGGACATTTTCGATAGATCGCGTTAACGCTCCGGTTGGCAATAAACAATAGGCAACAAACAATGCAAGAAACAAATGTAAGATTTAAAAAAAAATGTAGTTCTTTGGGTTTGTAGCTCAGAGTAGAATTTTAAAACGGTACGGTGGCTCAGGATCTTCATAAGGTTGGCGATCAGCATATCAGAATGATTCAAGGAGAATTAAAAGAAGTTTATATTGATACCATGACCTTCTCCAATGATTTCGGCCCTGTTAAGTTTGTATGAGATGAGGTAGAGCTGGTAATTTGAGCAAGTGTCCTGAAGCAGCTAGTTTGCTGAAATTCAGGGACGCATCTTTTCTACATGGTGTAGTATAGTATTCCTCAAGAACGATACTACAGACTTGTAGCGTAAACTCACTAGAATAATAATTTGTACATCCTATACTTCTAGAACAAAGTCATGAAGCACAGATGAACCACTCGCCAGACGGTGACACGGATCTCACTCAATCAGTCACTGTGGTGCTTGTGGATAGAATGAGGAAAAATATGGAGAGAGAGAGAGTTTGATAGGTGCCAGATTGTGATAGCCAGACGAATGGAAAGCAGAGTCTCGAAAACAGTGTTATATGTCGGCTATTGGCGAGTTGCTGTGGTTAGTGTATTGCAAAAGTGGAGAAAGTACGGTGAAACCAGCACCAAACCACAAGACATATTGCGGTCAGACCTTATTAAAAATTTCAGACGTCGTAGAAGTTGGTAAAACAGGCCAGGGTGAAAATAACGGCAGAGTTAACAGCAGGTTTTAACAATGGACAAGGCATGAATGTGCCTGAGTGCAAAATTTACCGGACACTGTTACATATAGACCTTCGCAGTCAATGTGTCACATTTTTATCAATGTGTCGGCAGCATCACCAATTATTACTGGAATGATGACGTGCCTATCGTGATTGTACACCAAGCAATGACATAATACATCAATGGCATGGTCTGATGAATAACGATACTGCCAGCAATACATAAATGACTGGATCGGAATCCTTGAGAAATAGGACAATCATAGGACGTTAGTAGCTCTATTATGTTTTGTTTAATTCTAAAAGATATTTATGTGTCTAGTTGTGAGTGTGAAATGTACCATGATGACTCCTAACTATCGTTAGGTCATTGCTCATCACGTAAACACATTCATGTGGACCATATTTCGAGCAGATAATGGCATCTTTCAGCAGGACAATGCTGCCTATCACAAGGTTAACGTTGTTGTTTAGTAACTCGAAGAACACAGTTGTGAATTTCAATTGCTGTAATGAGCAGCTCACCTATTCACCCACTCACCTAATCTTAATTCAACTGAACACCTTTGGGATACCAATGAATGTGAGATTCGAGTTCCAAATTTAAGTTAACGAAGCGAATTGTGTGTACAGATGTAGGGGTCATGCTTCCACCTACCTACCGATATCTCATTGCTTTGATGTCAAACCGCATTGCTGCTTCATGCGAGCCAAATGTGATCATGCCACACATTTGGTAAGTGTCCATAATGTTTCTGTTGTTGAGTTTATTAACCACGATGAATTCTGAGATCGAGGCAGACTTTAAAATATACCAAGTATATATATTTGTATAAATTTCCCCACTCAGTTTATGATTAAATATACGAATATAACTCGCATATAACTGAATTTCAAACTCTGAAATTCTTGAAAGAATATATAATGGTATTATATTGCTACTAACATGTTTTGTTGAACTTTTATCTATAAAGACAAAGTTAACACAAACATAAATTACATGGAAAAACCAATAGGAGGAAGAAGCATGTGAATTCGTTACTGTGTATGTTTATGTTTTCGCGAATTATAATTAAATAGAAACTTGCAAAAAAAAAAAAAAAAAAAAAGACAGGACGTGTGTGTAATTTTCTCACAATGCGAAGTTCTGCTCAACAAAATTACAATTTGTTTTAAAAATGCACATTAAGAATTCATATTTTCCATCAAATTAACATTACATTACATTATGTTTTCTCAAACCTACTGATTTATTAACATTTGTTTATAAGTGTCAAAATTTCATTCTTGACATGGCCATCAATATTGAAAAGTACTTTGTAAAGTTCTCCAGTATGACTATACTAAATAGAAGGATACTGGAATGTAAATATTTCATTTATAATACTATTATAAGTTTCTAGTACACACTGTGTCTCAGAGAAGTGGGTGTTTAAAACATACAGACAACGTTGAATATTCAGCCCCATCACTATTTTGAGCAAATAATAATAAATCGCTCTATACTCCATTATCAATCAGGCTGCATAGATAGAGTGCACTTGATTGCACATTCACTAAAGAGTCTATTTGTATTCAAATGGATTCTACGTACGTGAACTTTAGTTTGATAATCATTGAAGATATTCACCTGAAATAAAATGTTCAGTATGAGTTTGAATCTCGATAGAAAAACTAGATTAATCTTTTCTGGATAAAGTATCTTTAATTCAACTGTGTCACTAGGCTTGGCCAACATCGAAAATTCTTACCGAAAGAATGATTACTCTTTAAAAATTTTGTGGACATTCGCGTTTTCACAGACCAACTATACGACCCCTCAGAAAGCATAAGTCTGTATTGCGTTGATTGCATGGAAGAGCTATACTGGACCTTATCCACAAGTTGCCCCCCTCCATGTCCATTAGCTGATTGATGTGTAAGACTCCCTTTCATGGTACCGTACTAATCCAGGCATCGAAACAAGGGCTCTGTTGGGACCAAGCATGCACCATCTCACTGAATTATAATCCTTCTTATATCACACTTTGTCGTAATAATCCTGTTGTCTTGAACGCATTGCTGTATTTCTTTTTTTAGTTAGGGGAGAGTAGCCAAAATCGCAGCACTTTTTACATAAATGGTTTTAATTCGAAACTTTTGAAGAAATTTAAAATGATTTTTTGATCGTATTGAATTTTATAGCTTTTCAGTTCTTTTATAGTGATTTTATAACGATGCCTTATCATTATCATGATAAAAATGATGATATATTAGAAGCCTGTGATTGGTGCGATTTGAGCAACATGTTTCCCAAATCGCACTACGTGAAGCAAAAATCGCACCGCCATTTGAATATATGCAAATTTAACAGTAATGCATATGGGTAAAACAAATTTCATTTCCATGGAATATCGCATTATTTTATTTATGTTACGCATATTATGATGAGGTATAATACATATTTAAAAAGGACACTGCAATATAAATAACCGAGCACAGAAATAACACCTTCGAAATAAGCTACGTAGAATGCTACCTACAAGTAAAACAAATTAATATTTCTATGATAAATCACATTCTTTTATCTCAGTGTTATTAATACGAGCAAGAACATATCATTAAAGAGAAACATATCCATCCATATTGTTGATCCAATGTTCAATATTGTTCATAATCCTATGAAACGTAAAGTATTTATATTTATGGAAAACAGACAGCTACACCTTATATGCACAAAAATCACATTGGAATGAACGTTTATCTCCTGAAACACCCGCACAAGACACATGTATCCAGACTTTACACAAAACACTCTGTACCATATCTTCGACTAAATTTTGTTGACAAAGGACGCAAAACCAATCTTGTTCATTGATTTCAATAATCACATTTGAAACACTACGAATATGTAGCTCGGAGCATCGTGATTTGGATGTATCTATTTTTCGAATACACTTTTTGGTGTTAAGGTTTCCTGAAGCACATGCGACCTAGCTGACGGTTCAGAAAGATTACGTTTCTTCTCACGTTTGGATACTCTTGATTGCCTTTGTCGTTCTTCATGATGTTTTTTTGGAAGGAATTGATGAGAGTACATCTGTTCTTTGTGGTTTCATGTTGGTAGTTCTACTTCCTCCTGCTATTGGGCTGGGCAACGTCACTTTATTTTCTATATATTTTAGGAAAGCACGATTCATAGACTCCGGAGACCATTTTCCATATTGCCATGTGCCCATCTTGTGTGAATTGTAACGAGAAAGAAACCAGGAAAAACAATTCATCACGGGAGCCAAAATCGCACTGGTGCAATTTCGGACACACGGTAGTAGTGCGATTTGGGAAACTACACCATTAAAAAATATTCCTTATATACCTCACAAATAAAAAAAAGAATAACGAGTTAGTCACTATAATATTAATGGTATTTTGTTTATTACTACTTATTGAAACATAAGCTAATTCTCTTACCTTAATCAATATTCTACTGTGAAATACCCCGAAAATTAGTAAGGAATACTGCAATTATATTGTACTGCAATTGCACACACACATAACTTACTGAACGTCGTCATTTTACTCTGTAATTATGGAAATATGCTTAAGTACTTAGTTTAACCCGATGGCTTTTTAGTACACGGTTCTTTTTAAATTAGGGGTGGTGCGATTTAGAATCCGGTGCGATATTGGGAACTCTCCCTACATTTTTCCACAAACGCTACTGTATACATCTGGACATTATTTGGATTGCTTGGTTGTTTTGTTTGAAGTTTAATATTCTTTTCTACATTGCTTTCTACACTGACGTTACATGAGATATTGGTCTGTAGCTTAATGTGGAATCGGAACCACATGAGTTATTATGAAAAACAAACCTTGTCTCTCGCGTCGTGAATTCAATTCGAATGAAATGTGTGTGTTTAAGTAGAGGTCTACGTGTCGAACACTCAGGATAGTGAAATAATACTTGGCAGTTAGTGGTGCTGTCCTAAAAGTGGAGCATTCTATGCATCTTGATCGTTCAATATCTTAGTAAGCGAAGCATGTATCAGTATCAATTCTTTCTTTCGTTTTTATGAAATAACATGTAATGCAACGAAGTACAAGGAATAAACACATTCATACTTGTTGATAATTTAATTTTAAACAACCATGTTGTGTTCCTAATTTTTTGTTATTGAGAAGCTGTCAAGCGTGTATACACAAGAGAACATTTACATAAATCCAAATATATGATAATAATAATACATGCGGAAAAGACATAGCAAAATCCTTTAATTTAGCAATATTAGTTTTAGTTCAGGAATGTGATTTAGAACATGTTAAGCTCTTTGAAAATACTAGCAGGGGCCATTCCATGCTCATGTAGAATAAGATTTATGGAAAATATTTAAAATGTAGACTATATACAATTCTGCTTTCAAATATCTGTTCATGCAAGTTGGATTTTAAAATAATAATAATAATACATTTTCCTTTTAATGTTTTATTTTAGTTTCGAAGCTTAGCCAAATCGGTTTCTTACATAAGACGTTCCTATTCTGTACGCCAGTATAGTACTTTGGTGGCTCTATGCTGAATGCTTCAAAAGAATTTAATACTAATAATAGAAAAACAAGGTGAATTAAGTATAGTCCATGTTACTGACAGTTTTGGATATGTAGAATGTGCTTGTTCAAAATTTTAACTTCGTGGAAAAAGATATGTTCAACCCCCTCGAGTCATGCACTCAAAAGTTGAATTTCAGAAAACTCCATCATAGAGTACGCACAAAAAGTGCACTGGTTGCCTGCTTTAAAATTGTCTGCATCAACTGCTTCCTGCCAGCTTGGAGAACAACTGCATGCTTGTAAATAAATAATCATACAGAGATAGGAGGTTCAAGCTTAGTGGCGCTTTGAATCGAGACCGACAAATATTCCGGAACGAATTTTTAACCCTTACTCGTTGGTTCTTGGTGCTGATTGCCTATGCGCTCCAGTAGGGTACACAGTATCTCATGAAGGGGACTTCAAGCTCAGAAGTTTGTATACATAAATATTAATATGCTATTTTTTCTTTCTGAGTATTTTGTCAGGTGGATTAAACCAGGAACACCCTTGCATACGCCACTAGTGAGCTTTGACATAAAATGAAATTTGAGGCCTTAATTGAAGCTAGTTTTAATACGTCTGTGATGTAGGAATCCCATTAAATAACACAGAAACTTCTTAAGCGAACTTCAAGCTCTCAAGTTCATATTATTTCAGGAGTTTGTATACAGTTTAGCATAACTTGCTCAAAGGGTTTTTAAACCCGCAACCTCCTTTGTGTACCTTACTGCTGCGCTGTGATATAAAATGAACATTAAGGTCTTAACTGAAGCCATTTTAATATGCTTATGCTATAGGATAGGAGAAACAAATACCATCACTCAATGTCTTACGCACAAATTTATCAACGGCAGGGGATCAAGTACCCAATTTCATATAACTTTACGTATTTTTATCTATATCTTTAATATGGAAAATGCTTGATTTTACATAATATCTCACTCAAGCAGGGGTAAAATGAGGCGGAACTCTAGCGGACTCCGTCCCCCATTTTCTAAGAATATCTAGCGCGTCTCCCCAATTTCTAAAAAAATACAATGGGCAAAGATAGGCTCAGGGGATGACGTGACGTCATGCGCCCCCTACTTTTCAGATCTACTTTTACCCTTGCGCTTAACGTTTAAGTTAAAACCACGAAACTCCTTACGTACGCCACTGCTATCACAAGAAACATGTGACTGACGAATGCTGGAAAGAGATAAAGGCAGAATCCAAGGAAAAAGATGAGTAAATACTAATTAGAAGGTATGTTGTTAATTATTGTCTTTATCTTGTTATTTAGTTTCTTTTTCTGCTTCAGAAATGAAATGAAATGAAAAATTTCACTTTAACGTACCATGATTATGCCCTTTAGGCCAAGGTAGACGATGATTAAGGCAAATGATTGATGATAGAAGAATTGGTGAAATGAGAATGTGGAAGGAAAGGAACATCACAAGAAAACCAACAGATGCGATGTTATCCAGCAAAACTTACATGGTGTTGGAAGGAATCAGGAACCCCACACACCAGAGTTAAGCACTCTACCACTGCCCCCTATCCATTCTGCTTCAGATCCACTATTCAGAGGGTTACGTGAAAAATGTTTTACATAAATGTCTCTCACATTTTTAGCTACATTAGACGGGGTACACTTTGACATAGTCACTGATTTTCTTCCTTCGGAATTTTAATGCAGCCCTTTTAAGAAAAACTCCTGATTCGATGAGCTAGTCATCTTTGTAAATATCAGGTACCCAAGAAAGTTTGTGTGATTTTCGCCATTCATCAAATATGGCCCTTAAATCTTAAACACTCATATTATTCTTCAAAATAATCACCATTGACTACAATGATACGAGGCACAAACATATAAATGTCCTGTTTGAAAAAGAAAAACGTCTTTTTTCTTCAGTCCAAAAATTGTAATAAGCTTTTGTGACATCGTCACGTCTTCGAAACTGCTGTTCTCGCAGACGGTTATTCATGGCCAAAAACATAATAGTCTGAAGGGGCGATGTCCGGGGAATAGGGTGGATGAGACAGATCTTCGCAGCCCACTGTCTTGATCACCTCTTTGGTCGCTTTTGCCGTATAAAATTTGGCAAGATCGTGGAGGAGGGTAACTTCTCTTCCGTTAACCAGCTGGTTGCTTCCGGACCAGTGCAGCTGAAACTTTGCAATTATGACGAGTAGACCTCTGCTGGTATGGTTTGAGTTGAAAGATCGTGGTCGGAGTTGAAAGCTAATTTCCCTACTCTGGAAAGTTTAAAGCCAATGGAGCAGTTAGAACATGTGCAGCTTGTCAGAAAACTCAAAGCATATTTGTGCATGAAACGTAACTACCTTGGTATATATATATTAACAGAGTAATAACATTCGGCTCTTTTAAACACATTGCGAGGGGCACTCTATTCGAAAACCTTTATTTCAATACCAGTGGAGCTAACTACTTACTTGTTAGCACCTATATGTCACACCTAAGTGTTCTCTACACATATGGGCACCATCAACACAATCAGTGCTATAAAATAACAGTAAAAAATAACTGAAGATATGTCACGAATCTCCATGTTACATTCATTTGATATCAATAGGTTTCTGAGCATAATAACAAACAACCTCAGCTTATTTATAAACACTAATTTAGAGAACAACTTTTCCAATTATTCTTGTATCAAAAGTGTGGAAAATTATCAGTCTGTGACTGAGCCCACCAGCAAGGTACGTAGGGGGTAGTTCGTGGGGGGTCCGCAGCTCTCCAAATCCTAACTTTTCTTTAAATTGAATCTAATTTTAGAGGAGTGAACTTTGTGGTGGACAAACACCGTGTGCGTGGGTTTTCTCGGGGTTCTCCCGTTTCCTCCCACTTTCTTCATTCCACCATTTCATTCATTACTCATTATCACCGTCTCCTTTAGCCTAACCGGCATAACCGTGGGACGTAAAACTCAAAGATTTCATTTTACTAATTTTAGAGGGTGTTTTACAAGATTTAATATACAATAATTTTTCCTCATGTGATTGTAGACGCCCTTACAGCTTTAGAAACCCTTGATATAAATCCCTATGTTCATTCCTAAAGCTCAAACTGACATTGAGGAAAGTTATGCTGTGCGATTGGCAGGATTGGAAGGTCATCGTGCAACATGAGCTGCTGCCGCCGCGCCGGGCAGAACAATACACTCGGACCTGTACTGCAACTACATCTAACAATTCAAAGGGAACCGCCAGTTATAGTCAACAGATAGCGTGTTGTATACAATGTCTATACCTACATCTTGAACGACCCCTCAGAACTTTCGAGAACTTGGGTGGCAAGTTGTAATGTGAAATGAAATGAAATCTTTAAGTTTTACGTCCCACGATTATGCCGGTTAGGCTAAAGGAGACGGTGATGATGAGAGATGAGTGAAATGGTGGAATGAAGAAAGTGGGAGGAAACAGGAGAACCCCGAGAAAACCCACGAGCATGGTGTTTGTGCACCACAAATTACACACTACGCGAGCTGGGATCGAACTAGGGACCCAAAGCACCGGAGGTGAACGCTCTATACTGAGCCCCCGCGCCCCCGCAAGCTGTAATATATTCAGCGTATACCCGGGATCTAGGATTGTCAGATTATCATCTATTTTGATCTCTGTGGAATACTTTAAATGGTGTTAAGTTAGTTTGAAACAAAGCTGTTAAAAACCGCGTGTCACATTTTATTTAATCAGAAACAACTAAAGGTCTACAACGGCAGGATTATTGTGTTGCCGAAAAAATGGCAGAGGGTCACCGAATAAAATAGTACATTTGTAGTTTTATATAGTAAGGTTATTTTTAAGTACCAAATAAATATCTTCTCAATATACCTTTTCAGCACATTTTTATTATAAGAAGGATTTCTAAAGTGCAATATAAAACAGTACTCGAGTTTTAATGCAGCTTCCTTCCGCGAAAATTGATATTATGCCCGGTAATTATATTAGGAACAACGTAAATATTTCTTCGTTAGTATCTATAGAAGTTACTGTTGTGCAATTTCAAAATGTATAACAAGAAACAAATAAAATATTCTATTTGGAAAGAAAGCATTCGGGAATAATTTTATGGTACGACTCAGAAGATAATAGTTGCTTAATTAGAGGTTAGCGTCCTTTTCAGCAGTAGGCCTATTTAAGGAGTGGGCCTACAACTCAACGTGGGACCTGAACTGCATGTGGTCTCTTATGCTTAAGAGAATAATAGAATGGTGAAGATACCTAATAACTCTGTTTCCAGCTATGCCATTCTACATTTACAATTCTTAATAGCTTATCATATTGTTTCCTAATCAAATTTGAAAAGAAAAGAATTGATAAAGGGTTAAACAAAGAATTGTTCTTAGTCTTCAATAAACCAAAGAGAATAAGTAAGACTTACTCGAGAACTTCAATACACGAACACATGATTAACAAACTATTCATTCAAACAGCTCTATTAATTCGTACAACACTGGCTCCTCCTTAACTCATATCCACTTCCTTTGAATTTTAGTGAATGATTTAAAGACAAAGAAGAATATAAAAAACGCAGAAAGTGAGCAAGATGGTATCTACAAAATGCTAATCAAAATGCAAATGTGAACTAATCACTGTTTCCAGTATCCTCTCTATAATGTATAAATTTGAGTGTCCAGCAATTGTGACGTCATAATCTGCACAGCCAAATTTCTGCTCCATAAGAAAAGGTTTGTAAACACTTATCAATTTATTTAAAAGCATTTTGTAGATATCACCTGACTTCTTTTCATATTTTTAAATATTTTTCATTATCTTTAAGTTATCAAATGCATTTGAAAAGTGAGGGGGTGAACTTATTGAAGAGCTCCAAGATCTGCTTTATGTAAAGTTCCACACTAGGTTTTATTTTCAACAGTGAGATACGACTGCATTTCCAGCTAATAATTCGAAATTACATCTGTTGAAATGTATAGGGGTTGCTACGATCCACTGGCGTAAATCCCGGGGAGGATGAATGGGACATCTCCTCAATGTTGGAACTGGCGATTGACTATATCCTTAATAATCCGATTTGATTTTTTTTTGGGAGGGGAGGAGAAATGTGGTAATTTGTGTCCGACTACCACGTCATCTACATCGCCTGATATAAATATACAACAGGTTCACCTCAGAAATCAGATTCATCTACCGTAATATGAGTCTCACCTCCCCTTCCCCAGAATAAGCCTGAAATTTGCCCACGTCCCAATGTTCAAGGCAACTCTGCTCCCCAGATCTTCCACAGCATTCTTTTTCAACTTCATAAATATTTTGAACATAGCTTTAAAAAATAATGGGAACGGTCTTACCCGTCCCCCAAAGTTGAACACAGATTTGCCCCTCTGCTACCATCGTTAATAATAAAAAAAGTGATATATAGAGTTGTTGAGTTTACCGTCCCGTTCAGCAGCCCGGCTATATGAGACGTGGACCTACCGATCAACGTGGAATCCGAACCACATGAGCTCCATCCGGGATTCGAACCCGGATCTCCCGCGCCAAAGGCGCGTTCGCTAACCGCTTAGCCACGGATGAGCTCAAGTTATATATATAATTACCCACATAATAAAATTTCATGAAGCCAATTAATTAACTTAACTATTGATCTCTTCATAGGACCATAGTGGCTGGTCTAGACTTAGACAAAAGTATTTTAACTAGCTAACAGTTTTCGTGTAAACGCACCGAACTGATTTAATTTGGAACAGTATGGTATTGGATTTCTAAGCATAATAGCCAGGTTCGTATCCCGTAAAGTCCGAACTTTTTAACGTGCTTTAATTTCAAGTTTAATCCATATTCTGTGTGATAAGGAAGGTTTTCTTCTGTAGGGAAGGGAAGATATGTGAGAATTAGGAGAGTGACAGGGAACTGGAGAAGGACCACGAATCGACATAAAGAGTGTTCCAAATTTGATATTTTCAGTTTATTTAAACCATTTTCTAACTCATGTATGATCAATGTTTTTTCTTCTTTCTCATATGCGGTACGCACTAAAATAATACATTATCATGCAATAAGTTATAATATCTTTAATATATGACACTCGTTGGACAACACGCTCCAAATAATAGAGGTTAATCTTACAGTGGAGTTTTTTTTTTTTTTTTCATTTCATTAATAGCATAACAAAAGTCTGTTTCAATGTTCACAGGCTTACGAGCTGCATGAAAAATAACGTTCAAGTTTGATTTCATCTGCTCAGACTTTTGTGACAGCTTCAAAGTATTTGACCAAACCTAAGGGAGTTCAACTACTTTTGTGGCTGACTGTATCTGCATGATTTATTTAGTTTTAGAGGAAATTTCCTCGCATTTTCAGCAATGTTTATGCAATGTTCTCTTCATACGAGTTTCCTTGTGGCGTAATAATAACTCGTAGTATAAATCATAAAGAAATTGTGTTAACTGGTTTCTTTCCAGTTTCAACATCAGCAATAAATCCGTTAGATGTAATCGTATATATAATTTGGGAATAGTAAAGTACTTCTAAATGTGTTTCAAAGCACTACTGCAGACAAATTACTTAGAACTGTTTGACAGTATTTCTTCCAGATAGGTTTTGGGGGATCACTACCCTCGGAGCTCTGAGAATGTCCTCCTGGAGTAGACCAAAATAATACGTCTATAATATAATAAAAAATAGAATAGTACCAGCAGTGTCCCTCCCGGAATTCTAAGTGTGCCCCCTCCGGAACATTGTTTCTGAAAGAAACACTGCTGTTTGGTACACTCAGTAGCTACGCGTAAGAGTGAACACTGCTTGAAGTAAATTTGATTATATGACAAAGTAAATGTTGAACAATTAAAAAAGACTTGTTTATTAACTATGCATATATTGTGTATGATTATGTAAATAACATTTCAGTGAGAGTATTTTTACCTGGCGAACATCCCACACTTTCTTCGCACTCTGAAACTGTTGAATTGAGTTCTGACTTGATTGCAACTTCCTTGGAGAAGATACGCCCCTTAAGATTGTTCTGTTCTCTCAGAGTCATTCAAGAAAGCGAAGACAATTTGTCACACTCAATTGCAGTGAGGGCAGATTACGTCTGTAAAGGGATGGGGAGGAAAGGGAGGAGAGACAGAGAGGGTGGTTGTAACCACTTCTCATCTTGCAATTCGGTCTTCACAAGGAGGTGGAGGATGTTAACAACTCCGCAACAACTAATCAGGCTTGTAAGTCACGTTGCCAACACTTCTTTAATTTCCGCTCGAGCAGAAGACCAGTGTATTTCTCCTCACGATTAAAGACACAAGACGTGGATCTGACACAGTTTTCCTCCTCCTTCTCCCTCTTTTTAATTCCCATTTCTTATCTCCTTCCTCGCCAATTTCATTTTTTCCCTAGTATTTTCCTTCTTCTAAGTCATCTTCGTAGTTTAATGTACCTGAGATACCAAACGATTAAAGCTAACATAATCTTTACGTTCCTGAACTTCTTCCAATAAATACTTTGTGTAAAGACTTTCCCTGTTTATTAGTGATAGCTTTTAAATAATAATTAGTTTTTTTTCTTCATAATTTCAGCAACTACATACTTAATTTTAGGGTTTGACATTGTAAATTTTCCTGACTGTAATTTACTTTTCCTATAGTATTATGGAAATACTTTCAATACAAGCGTATTGTCATAATCAAAAATACAGCAATTCTTATTTACTTCTATAGGATCCTCGAGTGGATTTAAAAAGAGAGTTGAGTTAAAGATTTTTTGGGTGAGCCAACAACGATTTTTTTTTTTTGCACCCATAACTTAATCATAAAAACAAATGATTTAATGGATAATGGAATAAAACAAATGGATTTAAAAAGAGATGCCTATCAGTGAAGTTAGGTAGAAAGCTCAAAATTTATTAAGCATTCAGGAAACAAACGAAAATAAACATACGTCGACAGAAAGAAAGTACAGAGAAGGAAATCGAGTTTTCTAATACGTAAAATTTCCAATACGGAACTAAAGTTGTCTTCAGGAAACTTGGATATATTCTTGTACTGAAGAAGCCTGAAGAATATTTCGAAATGACATCTACTCTCATACAGGATTATAGGGTCTTGATGTATGTTTTTCTTGTTTTTATGAAATCTTGTTAGTGGTTGATTTTAAGCCTCTTACTTAAGTTCGCCTGGACTTCTTTGAAGTTTAGTAAATGCAAACTATTTCAAATATCAAAAGTGTGTCAGATAATATCCACAAAACGCTATTAAATAAACCAATAACAGTTTCTAAGCCTTTGGATATGGACCAGAAATTCGGGTGGGCAGTTTATGACGTAATAATATTGATCTCTCAAATTTATACACAATAGGGAGGACCTTGAAAACAATTATTAGAGCATATATAGAGGTTTGTATATACTATTTGACTCGCTTTCTACTTTTTATACATAAGGTTCCATTCCCGCACCAACACTGTAACCACATATCTTTATTAGGAACACAAGCTTTTTACTACAAACTTGAGTTATGGCGTTCATACATAAACAATAGCAGACGACCGAAGGAGACCAGCGGAAGACACGAAGATGATTCGAAAAAGCTACGAAGAAGGCCAACTTCCCCTCATGGGTCCTTCCTTCAAGAATATACCTATAAAAGAAAAACTCCAGAAAAAGAAGCTATCAGTTTATCGATGATAACTCATCCATTAATAGCATCTCCTGGGGCCACCATGTGCTATGGAGAATTCCTTTAAAAACCTTTTCCCTGGACTGCTATGAGTTACTGAGAATTCCTTTGAAACCATCTCCTGTGAATTCTATGAGCAAAGGAGACATCCTTTAACCATCCACTCCTGAGGCTGCTATAAGCGTAGGAGCTATCCTCGATATTTGCCTGAGCCCATTACGAGCTAAAGCGATTGCATCTTTATTTCGAGGTCACTTTCGCATACCGATGATCTTTATTGAACTCCATATCATATGGACTTACAAGAATTTTGTAAACACTTTTAATAAGACTATTTTTATAATAAAAGATGAAGGATTTATATCACGTGTTCGATTATTTAAAACTCTATCGAACAAAACATTGCAATATTCTTTCATTTTTCAATTCATTCATTAGATACGTGTCCGGGTAAATTATAACGTATGTTAACTGTATGCTGAGGTAATGTTCGTTTTCGTGTGAAGGTGAATAATAGTTAGGTGCATGATTCAATGAACTTATTGCGTATCATAATCAAATGTGTTTATTCATTTTCCAACTTGTATAGCACAGGTATTCTCTTTATCATTCCAGTTTCATAGCCTCCCGTAGTTTCTGCATTCATGTCGCGCCTTTTTCGTCCATATTATGAATTGCACATCTTTGAATTGTGTTTTCATGCATGTTGGAAACAGTTTGTAAAAATGTAGACTACATAGTTTTCCTGTTTCTAGAGACATGAATACTGGAAATTCTGATAGTTTCCTCTTTTCTAATCGGAGATTTCCGTTTGACAGGCCTTCGGACTCAATCTTAACTGGTGTTATAATAAACTTAAATGCTCTCTCGTATAATGTGATACGTTAAATTCAACTTCTATTCGGGATCTTCGAGAGAAGATAAACTTTTATTTCGAATAATTTTCCTGAAAGTTCCCACTTTGTCCTTGAAGTAGGACAAAAAAATGGGAGAAGTTTCTTGACTTGAAGGATTAATTATTAGTCATTTTAAGGCGAAAGAAAATATTGTGGAAAATAGTCCAAACAGAAGTTTTGTTTTTAAAGTCTTCTTGAGTATAATCCGAATCTGAAGTGAAAATTAACGCCCTCCCCAAAATTAAAAGTTTGAAGTTCAAGTCTGACTAGGTAAATCACCTAGGACCTTATGAAAAGTCGTTTTGACTCATGATTAGCGTCACACTAAAGGCCTGACTACCGCAGGAAACATTCGTTAGTCGAACAGTTTAGTGTAGTATTAATCACGCTTCAGTACGACTCTGCATAAGGCCCCTACTGTTTAATAGAGCTTTCAGGATTAGTGCTAATAGCACTTAAATTTTTGGTGAAATTTATTTTCATTTACTCTAAAAGAGATAGAAAGAGTGTTCTATGCTGTAAGCTTGCTTTTCCTCCATTAAGTTTTCAATGTTATACTATGGCAAAGTAGATATTTTGGAAAATTCCATTCTAAACGAAAGTTTCTTGTATTTTACGAACAAGAAAAAGAATTCCGCTTTCCACTTATACATTTAGGCTGCAAGGTTAAATAAACCACTTCTGATTTGTTGTGGGAGTAAAAATATAACCTTTAGATATTGTGGTGGTGCGATTGAATTGACTGTTTTCATATGTAACTGAAAAACACTTTCTGTAACGTAACCAATGGATAGAACGAGCATAGGCGTGCCCACCAAAAATTTTCGGGGGGGGGGGGGGCAGTACCCATTCATTCAATATTGTGAGCCGAATTTAAAGAAATGCTGATGTAATTGCCCCCCGTTTATTTTCAAAGTGTCACATAACATGAATTAAAGTGCCGCAATTGAGGATAGATAAATCCTATCAATGGTGATAACGGGTTCTATTCCAGCGAAACAAAAAATCCTATTTTTGGTACTGTTAACAATATTTATTATAATTAATGGGATTTCCAGGGCGATGATATTAATTTGTAGGTTTCATGACAGTACAGTGAACTTATGATCGGTCAGTGACTAAGCATATTATTCAAGTTCACGTTTTCATTTATGGTTTGTATTGTTTCCCATTTTGACACTGAAATGGGGTCTTTAAGTGTCTTGTTAAAAAGCTCCAACCTTTGATAATGTCTCTAGCCATATAAGCCCAAGAAACGTAGATCCTTCTTCAAAAAGCCGCAAAAGCCCAGCTGCTGACCCTGAAGATGTGTTGACAGTTCCGTCAGTTTTCATCTTTTCCAACGTAGAGAGAATTTCTTCATAATCCACTCCCGTTATTAGACTAAGTCTACAAATGCACCTAGTGGGACACAAGAATTTAATGTTTATAATGTTTAAGACGAGACCACAAGCATTAGCCTCGATTAAGGCAGAAAATCGTGACCTCACTAAAAGTGACTGCGAAAACAGTACTCATAGTGCGTGCACTCACTGCAAAGAGTTTCTCACTACTTCTGACGCACTACAGGCACCCTTAATCACAAGATTAGTACTGTGAGCTCCACGATGTACTGTACATACAAGGTAAGAAGTTGTTGTTTACATATAATAGATGGAACACTAGTTCCAGAGCCATCACTCATATTTCCAGAGCCATCTAAACTTGTTCACTGAGTTGAGCAATGGAAAGCTGGAGTTTCACCATCTCATCCAGAATATCTGAAGCTATAAACTCACGAGTAGTTTTTTGATATACTGTAGAACACAAGAAAACTTTCATGAGAACAGAGATCTTCATCAACTCACCTGGCACAAATACTTAAATGTTCTTCGCCATTCACATCACGGGAACCATCAGACACGATAGAGAACAGAGGAAGGTTTTGATATTTGATTTTGTTACATATATGAAAAGCAATTTCTTGGCCCATGGTTTCGAGATTTCGTTCTGGATTTCAACATCCATGAAATTACATCTCTTCATGTTTCCCTTTATCCGGCTCTTCAATTATGGAAAATCTTTAGAGCAAAGGCTCATCAACTGAAATAAATTCCTGAACCGGCAGTCATGTCCTCTAAATGCGAGTCCTTGTCTTGCAACATAACGTATACTTGAGATCACATTTTTTTAAGGAATTTCCTGGCTTTCAGTTGTTCATCTAAAAAGGTGTGTGTTTAGTTGGTTTTCTATTGGATTTTTTCTCTGCGTGTAGCGCAATACATCCAGTTTATGGCATTCTGAAGTTTCGTGTATACTTAGTTTCTCTTTAGCCTTCTTCCAGTTGCAAAATCCTACAGTGGAGAAAGTTTTAGTAAATCCGTGGTTTCAGTAAGAACTTTTTTTTTTGTTTTTTAAGAAATTGTTTTTCAAGATGTCCATATAGTAAAAACAGAAAATGACGTTAATTTTGTTTGGATCGACGTGCAGCCACGGAAGGAACCAAGTTGGCACAAATTTCAATGTTCGACCTTTCAGACTGTTGTGGAAAACTTTTAGGTAACACTAAAGACTAATTGGGCTTTGAAAGTTTCGAAGGGTGGAGAAAATCTGAACCACTTGCTAAACGTGGAGATTGAGAGGTTTCTTCTATAAACACTGATGGTAATGGTGACCAATACAAGATTTGAATTTCCATTGTCAGTTTCAGGTTGTAATACATCAGTTGAACTATCATTTGAATTAATTTTTCACTTCTTTTCTTCAACAATGGCACTGCTTTGGCCCACGTGTTGTCTTCTTTTCTTTTTCTTATGCCAAATTGATCCATTTCAAACAATAAAACAACACTAAACAGAAACAAGAGAGGAAAAACTTCATATTAACGTTACATTTACAGTAACACACATAAACACAGCTGTCTAAATAACGTTACTGTTGGAGAAAACATGCTACAAAACTTGTCCTTTCAAAAACAATGGTGCACTTGCGCACAGCCCAGTTGACGAAGTTCAATAATACACTAGAAAGAACACGCAAAGAGACCTACATTACCCGCACACGAAGAAAAAGGTCTTTTTAGCAGGTTTTGAGTTATGTTTCTGAATCTAAACAGTGTTGTCCAGTCTTCCATCGATTGTCCAGGTTGGCACAATAATGGTGGTATTTTTACACGAAGCCGATACGGCAAGAGTTTCTATATTAAATTAAAAAAAAAATCATTCTACATTTTCTCTTTTCTCTTTGTAATACTATAAGTGCAGAGGGAAAGGAATCTTTTTAGATACTTAGACAGCGACATTTTTTTTCTTGTAGCTATCGCTTTCTTGGAAGACTAAAGATAAAAATCTCAAGGCAGAAATATTTGAAACTGAGCATGAAACATTTGATAAGTACTAAGTCAAATTCGAAATATTTTTGCCTTGGAACCAACTTGTAAATCTTTCACAAAGCTGTAGCTGTTCAAAATGAAAAGACACATTAAGAATTGCGTACTTTCAATTAGAATCTACTATTTTCATAAAGATACTAGCTCTCACACACAATTAATTATAATGTCAGTGATAGGCTATATGGTGTTCATTGGGCCAAACACTCCAAACAATTAAGATTCATCTTACATTGGAGAAATAGTTATGCTTCGTTTTTCATTATCATTTGACCATGAAACAAATGCCGGAGAGATATATTAACCTCGTATACAAATGTGCGGTGTTGGGATGTATAATTCGTTGAGATATGGTGTTTTACTTTTTAAATGTTCAATACTTCCGCGTACTCCTAAAAAATGTAATAAAGAAATAACGTCCATTTTTTAAAAAGATTCAATTATAACTCAACAATCTTCACAAAATTTGCAATCGATCAGTGAAAACGGCATCTTTCCAGAGCTTGTAGTTTCCGAGATATAATTGTTAAAGAATTTGCCACAAACATATAAACTTTTCTTGACCACAAATATATAAACGTAGCATTTTAATATATATAGACATTTCAAAATTTTGCTGCAAATGAATATGTGCACGCTTTATGGTAATTTTTGACTTAGCTAATATAGTGTCGCTTCTTTCTGTCCTTGATTTATACATCCTGGTAATTGTTACAGAATTATTTCAATGCAACTGTAATTCCTTTCAATTCTAGGAATTATTAAATGACAATCGACGTTCCCATTCCAGTACTTCATAATTTTTGCCGAGATATTTGGGGAAGAATTCCTGCTATACAATTTTCTGGGGGGGGGGGTAATTACCTCCTAGAAAATTTCTGGAGGGACGCGTCTCCCTCATCCCCCCGGCTGGAACGCCCATGGAACGAGGTTACACGTACGGCATCACGAACTCCATACATGTTCCGGAAGATCTGAACAGCCCAGTTAGGTACGAACTAGTACACTAGTGAACAGTGTCGTGTGAAAGCGTACAATGGGGATCAGAAAATAGCGAGTGATTTCCCTTTGCAAGTTCAAACATTTGTGCACATCTAGTTGTGTCAAACATTAACAATACATTTGGGTCAGACGTGGTGAATAATCATATTGAGAATCATTGGTTTGCCGGTGACACAACATTGGAAAATGGTGGCCCTTAACCACTGAACAACAGAATACTAAAACGAGTCTTTGGAACGACTAGGCGGGTTCCCCCATGGCAGCAGACCGTTATAAAAGAGTTCGTGCAATACAGACGTGTTAGGGAGCTCCCTCCTGGTTAAGCGGTTAGCGTACGCGTTCTTGGTGTGGGAGATACGAGTTTGATTCTCAGAGGGAGCTCATGTGATTTGAATTTCACGTTAATCAGGAGATCTACGTCATATATAGCCTCACTGCTGTAAAGAACCTAAACTCTAAATCAAGTAAAAATCAAGCAAACGAGTTAGGTATGCGAATAATGCAAGCCTGTAGGAAAATGTGGAATATTAGAGTTAGAAATGATAAACTAACTCTATGGCCTATGGAACTGGGAGTTTCAATGCCGCGTTCACAATAGCTTTCCATTGGCATCTATTCTTCGAAAACTGGATCCACTATCTACTTTGTATTCCTATGTCTGCTAGATCCATCTTAGTATTGCCCTCCTCTGAGCCTAGGTCTTCCAAATGGTTGTTTTCCGATTGAATTTTCAGTTAAAACTTAGAACGCATTCCTACTTTCTTCCATTCTGGCTACATAACCTGTCCACCTAAGCCTCCTAGTTTTGATGACACTAACAATGTTTGGTAAACGATATAAGTTACGTAGTTCCTCGTTACGAATCAAAATGGTAAACAACAGAAGAAAGCAAACTTGTAAGATAAAACCATAATCGTGTATTTTTTTCGAAATTATACTAGGTAAGAAAAAACTAAAAATCTTTTAAACATTTATTACAAACGTAATTGTAAACTAATACGAATATTAGCATATTTTTCTTCCATGTATTTGGTATTAATGCTAAAAATAACCTTTCTTAAATATTAAATAAACGAAATATTATTTCATATATATTTCATAATTACATAATATATTATTTCATAACTTTTCATTCATAAAACAGTTTTATTTTCATAAACGAAATATAAATTATTTCAGATAAACTTGGTTTAAAAAAGAACATTAAAAAAAAAGATATATGTAGTATTGATAATAGAATTTAAAGAAGATAAACGCATAAATGTTATTGTTTTACAATGTTTCTTGTCTCTCCTCTGTGAACGAGAACAGATTCAGAGACTACAATATCTTCCGGCGACATGGCTGAAGAGTTCTCCCAAAGGACTAATTCCAGAGATGCATGAATTCCGAGGAGATTGCTCTAGCTGTGGGAAAAGAAATATATTACAACAGAACGCGTTGGGTCATCCATGTTTTTATATGATCCGCCGCTGTGTGATAACCGCGCTGGGATGTTTACCAGTGGAAGGTCCAAAGCAACCGACCTCGGAAGAAAGGTTTCCGGTTGGATTTTTTATTCTCCCTCCATGACCCTTCTCGGCTAATGCTTTTTTACTTATTTTTTAGAGAAAATGGGAAAGCATCGTGAGAAAGTACTTTATAGTATGCTACAATGTAGAATAAACAAAGTACGTGCTTTACAGTGTCTTTTAATGTTTGTCCTTGGCATTGGAAAGGAAAATGGATGATAAACAAACTTATCTAGAGGGAAAATCTGAATATAATTAAATGTCATAAATAGACTAAATGCTTTTTCTTTCCTTATTTTTAAGAATCATGATCTTACATTAACATAATATTGTTTAGAAGAAACGACTTAATATACTCCACCAGGTTGGCGACCACAGGGTGAATCAGGACAGAAAGTGGTCCATTGAATTTGTTGAAAATGAAAATGAAATGAAGTTTTTGAGTTTTACGTCCCACGGTTATGCCGGCTGGGCTAAAGGAGACGGTGATGATGAGTAATGAATGAAATGGTGGAATGAAGAAAGTGAGAGGGAACGGGAGAACCCCGAGAAAACCCACGAGTACGGTGTTTGTCCACCACAAAGTCTACACGGCGCGAGCTGGGATCGAACCAGGGACCCCAAGCACGTTTGTGTTCATATTCAAATAAACATCAAACATGAATATACGTACCAGTATACTACGGAAGTATTGAAGAAAATCTGCGGAAATATCTAAGTGTGAAAGAGTACATGTTTCACAATGTAAACTATTTAAGTACAACAAGTACAAGAGAAATGAAATGAAATCTTTAAGTTTTACGTCCCACGCTTATGCCGGTTAGGCTAAAGGAGACGGTGATGATGAGAGATGAGTAAAATTGTGGAATGAAGAAAGTGGGAGGAAACGGGAGAACCCCGAGGAAACCCACGCACACGGTGTTTGTCCACCACAAAGTTTATTTGGCGGGAGCAGGGTTTGAACCCGAGACCCCATGCATCAGAGGTGAACGCTCTACTACTGAGCCACCGCGGCCCCTGCCATTGAATTTGTTATAGGGGACAATAAACAATTAGTTTAAACATGTAAACAATTGAGTTGAGTTGATTTTGAGTTTAACGTCCCGCCTAGCTGAGAAAGCTATATGAGACGTGGACCTACTGATTAACGTGGAATCCGAACCACGTCAGCTCCCGCCGGGAATCGAACCCGGGCCTCCCATGCCAAATTCGCGTGCGCTAACCGCTTAGCCACGAAGAAGCTCTAAACATGTAAACAAGTTGGCAATTAACAGAATAACAGAAATCATTATAGCAGAATAATTTTTAAAAATACAATTCATTCTCATGAGGCTTGTATCGAAGGGTGGTGGTGACGGAAGTCACAATCACTGAACAACTTTTAAAAATAAGTATTGCATTTGTAGAGATACTGCAAATAATAAATCTGGTTTGAACATGATAGAGTCATTTTTAAAGAAACTATCCTTTCGGTCACTGTGCTCCATGGATACAATATTTTTTCAAGTGTTTTATCAATAAATAGAAAATACTTAGAAAACCTCCTAACGTTGGTTAATAGGAACTGCTGTAAGAGTTTTCAAACTGTATCTAAACTCCTGATCTGTACAATGAATATACAGGTACAAAAACGATTTTATAACAATGTTAGGACACCAAGCATTACCATGTATATATTAGAAGTGTACATTTCGACTCGTAGATTTAATACACACATAAGAAATTTAGGTACATTTTAAAAACTTTTGAAACAATTTCAATGAACTACTGTTAGGATTTTTTCAGCTCGGTAGCCAACCCAAAAATTTAGCGGTGGGCGATCTAACCATATTATATTTCATCACCATATTACAGTTCATTTGCAAGCCTACTGTGAAAATTTTAGGGGGTGCAGTAAAAAATTAGGAGTCCCTCCCCCTAGACCCCCTTGGATAAGGGCCTGGATCTGTTGTAGACTATTTTTGATCACTGATTCTATTTCAGAACATTTTTACCCATGTTAATACGTTAAGCGCCATGTACGCTCCATGAAACCGACAGCTAATTCGCTTAACGGACCTCGTCGGTTTCATGGCACCGACATGCCTCGTCGGTTTCCTTAGTTTCTTAGGAGATCGTAAGTCCGATGAGACTTCCCCATCAGAAGGGACCGACACGGCCCCTTGGAAGGGTTTTGTGCTAACAGTCCAGTAACATTGCATTTTATTAATTTTATCATCTACAAAATTATTATTGCTCCATTTAAAAACAAACACACAAAATTCACTGTGGGACTCAACGTGTTAGGCATTTGACACAAAGTCATCTCTAAAAATAAATAAATAAATAAATAAATAAATAAAACACTGATTTATTTTTTGCATTGCATAAATCTGAAGAATTTTGGAAAGAGGATGTCATATACAGTTCGAGGATTGTGTCAATAATAAGAACATGTTGTATGCTATTCCGCTGTTATAATGGGTGTTTTTCTTGAAAAGTTAGTGTGAATACAGTGTAACTTGGACACGACATTAACATTCTTCATCACGCTTTTCTGTACATTTTTATTATAGTGCATTACTTAACGCTAGTAAACAATATCTATAATATTGTGTATTATTGTATTTTAAATATATATTTAGAGTCTTAACAGATTATAGTTCAGTTCGTTAAAGGTATTGGCCTTTTCTCACAATTCTGAAACCTGAGAAAGTTACAATTGGCAAACTCAAAAATTTCTGCACTAGATGAAAAACTAAATAAAGAGAAACCAGAAAACAACTTGATGTCATGTGTTTGATCGTTCACGATACGATCAAGTCTTTTTTACACCAAGTGGGATGAACTTCACCTACTCAGCAATTTTGTCAAGAATCCTATAGTTTTCAGACTTTCAAGCTACGCTTCTGTATGCACAAGTGTTGGAAGTTTTATAGAACAACTTTGCCCGTCCGTCCGTCAGCAAGGATCAGAGCAAAAGCACTAAGAGATATCGAGAAATGTTATCTGGAAACTACTCAGCATCTGAAGGTATTCAATATATCACGTCAACACACCACGATTATCGGCAACATTTTACCAAGACTGAAAGTGGTTCTAATTTAGTATAACTTCCGGTCTCAATTTTGATTTCCACAGAGCAAAAATGGTACAAGATATCGAGATGCGGTTTTTTGCAGTCGATTTATCCTCCGAGTTATCAGATTAATCTCGTGCATTAACCCTCTATTCAAATCGCAAGTGGTTGAAATTAACAATTTCTGGTTTCGACATTTGTATAATTGAACATACTTCAGTATTTGTATAATTCAAAATTCTTCCTTTTTGAGATGGTTTATATGTTTGTGTAACCTAAACCGGTTAGCAAATATGATGCCTAAATATTTACCAGTTATAGGAGAATGTATATAGGAGCTGGTGATTTGAATTGTTTTTAGGCGATCACACTTTTTGTATCTCCCATTAGGGTCTATAATTAATTATTAAAAATTATTAAATCATTTTGTGAATTGTATAGCTTTGTTTTACAATCTGTTGATAATTTCGTTGGAGTTATATTCGTCAAGTTTTGGAATGGGCTGTAAGTCGATAAGAATGAACCCATCGAAGAAGAAATCACAGATGATGTGATTGTTCAAAATGATGCTGAATCCTTAATCGGTGAACCTTGAAGAGCCTGAGTGAGATGATAACGAAAGAGAAGAGAAGGAGCAAATCAGCTATGGTGAAGTCGGGGAAGCTTTAAACAAGTTCATTTAGTTTACCGAAGCGAACCCATGTTATAATTGTCCAGAACTCATTAATTTCTATATTATTCGGTAGTCAATAACTTATTTTGCTTCTTTAATAAATAAAAAATAGGTAATTCTAAGATATACTAGGGAGACTTTTAAATGAAAATCCTATGAATTTCATTTTTATGTAAGTTTATCGGAAATGTTTATAAGATATTAGTTGTTAGGCCAAATTACTGTAATCCAACAACAGTGTGGTAATTTTGTATCAGTCTGTAGTCTTTAAATTGTAGAATTATAATTAAGTTTGGTTGTATTTGAGTTAAAATGGTTATCTTCTGTTACTGATAAACAATATTTTCTGCAAAATTTGATGTTATAGCTGCATTCAGTTTACAACTGAACGTTTAGCTATCAATGGAGACACTGCTTGATAATCTGGCATAAAAGGTTGTATCATTAGCATACACTCCTAATTTTGTATGGCAATATTTGTTTATTTAGTATTACTTGCCTATGTAATATATAACAACAATGGAATTGTGAATTTTTCAGGAACTCTTCAAGATATGTGTGGTGGATTAAAATTTCCTCATGAATTTGATCCTAGTTTGACTGTTTCTTAGAAAAAAAATGTAAATATAACGAATGATTTTTGTAGTAAATTCAAAGTGGTCAGTTCGTATAATAAACTGTTATGCTAAACAGGTATCAAATGTACTTGTGAGACCAAATAATAGCGTACTTAATTAATGCTTTTTTCCATCGCTACTTGAGCATCATTATATATCCGAATGGTTTCATATACCTATTGTGCTGTAACCAGGTATAGAGAATGTTTGGTAGATATTTAAGTGATGACTACTTCGAAAAAAATACATGTGCATTCGGTTATCTAAACTTCATTGATTAATTTTGGTACAGTAGAGGTAAGAGTAGGAGGTCTGTAAGTTTTTGATAAAATATTAGATTTGTCTGGTTAGGTACAGTCAGCGACAGTAGAAACTGGAGGTTGGATACATAAGAAATGATAGCTTTTTCCAGTAGCAGAATAGTTTCACTCGATGTCTGATAGTTGGACAACCAACATGACAGCCAATACGTGCCCGAAAACATAACATGCCAGGATATTCCTCCACTCGGAGGAAAAAGTATTACTATCTGAGAGCATCATTTAGAGAAACAACCACGAGATAAATCTGCAGAAATTCCATTCACATTAAGTTCAAAGAGATAGGAATTAATGCAAAGAAAACGAAAACAATAATACGCTTCATGCAGAAACCGAAAAAGTACGGATAGCTAAACAAAATGAGAAAAGAAGGAAAGAGGGAAAGGAAAGAGCAAAAGATATGGGAATAAATTAAATTTTAACACTTAAGGATAAACAGTTTCCGTCTTTCCCGCTGCCCCCATCTTGGGGTTTTCTTCCTTCATAGGATAAATCTCTTTCAGTATCAAACGAGAACATCATTTAGTGTTGAATTCCTTGAAAAAAAAAATAACTCAGTTTAGGCCGAGACTCGAACCCCAGACACTTAGAATGACAGTCTCACGCGGTACCCATTTACCTACACAGGCTCTATCTATTACGTTTATAAATCTGCTATTACCCTGCTGTTGCGCTGTTATCAAACGTGTTAAATGAGCCATTGTCGGTGAGCCACCCAAGTTCCATTTGAAGTTTAAATTTTATTTACCTCACTTAGCCATCTATGTGTAGCAGTCCCCTTGCTTTCATAAAAAGCATTTGTTCTGTAGATTAAAATCAAGAATGAATTAATCTGTACTCTTGTGAGCTTACTGGTGCACCAACATATCTATCTATCTATCTATCTATCTATCTATCTATCTATCTATCTATCTATCTATCTATCTATCTATCTATCTATCTATATATCTATATATATCTATCTATATCTATATATATATATATATATATATATATATATATATATATATATATATATATATATATATATATATATATATATATATATACAGGGTGGGCCATTTTAATCAATCCACGGAAATATCTGAAAAATGATAAAACATAGAATAAATGTTTGAAGTACACGTTATATATTGCTAAGGGGGAAAACCAATTCCGCCAAAAGTACCCCTCTCCGCCGCCCGTAAATGGGGTAACGGAGGGTAACTCTGAAATGTCAAATGGGAACATGGGTCGAGTAATACCTCGTTCGAAAGGTCTTGGAAAACTAAGTAACGCTGTACTAAAAGATGTTTCATATGGAGCACCAGTTTCAAAATGGCCGCCATGATATAGTTCGGAAACTCCAGTGCCCGCAGTATGAAAACCATGGAAGGTAAATGAAAAATTGAAATGAAATCTTTGAGTTTTACGTCCCACGGTTATGACGGTTAGGCTAAAGGAGACGGTGATTATGAGAAATGAATGAAATGGTGGAATGAAGAAAGTGGGAGGAAACGGGAGAACCCCGAGAAAATCCACGCACACGGTGTTTGTCCACCACTAAGTTCAATTGGTGCGAGCTGAGATCGAACTAAGGACGCCATGCATTAGAGGTGAACGCTCTACCACTGAGCCACCGCGGCCCGACCAAGGATAGATGCAGTTACGAAGAAGAGACCTTATCAAATTATAAAACAGCTTTCCCAGGGGAGAGAAAAGTTTTAAAATTTCCTTCTTGCGCTTCAACCTATGATTGAAGTAAGGAAGATTTTTATTATTATTATTATTATTATTATTATTATTATTATTATTATTATTATTATTATTATTATTATTATTATTTTATCGAGAATGTACTTCTGGGTTTCCTCCTAAAAAAATACACACACTATTTCCAACTATAGTTATCCTACTTTTTACAAATTTGTCTAATTCAATATTGGTTTAAATAGTAGTAGTTTTCAAGCTACATATATGAGTTCTTTGACTAACTGAATAGTGCACGCCCCTTCTGGCTCACTCGCCACTATTTAACATTAAATTTCAGATGCCTCGATATATTTGCGTAAGTTTATTATTTTTAAAATAAACATTACGTAAAAGGTCTATTCAAATTGATACCAAGTTTTTCTGACATTTGTATATTACGCATACCTTTCTTCATTTGCATTACTCACATTACCCCAGAGAACGAACAAAGTTTAGAGTTCTCGTTTGCACTTCTCTTACAATAATAAGCAAATATACGAGGAACAAATTTACCATTATTGACGATGCGGAGGGGAGGAGATTTTCTGGACTAGGAAGGAATGTGTGCGGGTACAGAGCAGAGATCTGCACGGGTCGGAATTTTCAGCCTGGGCCCGGCCCGTGAATTTACAATGTGAGGCCCGACCCGAGTGCGAAATATATCTTAGCATTTAGGCCCGAGCCCGGACTGAGCTCCGTGATAATCAAATGAGCCCGAAATAAGCCCGAATCACAGAAACTTAATTATTAATGCAAGATTGTATTTTTATTTACAGCAATTCGAGGTTTGATTTTGCAGTTGTGTTTTAAAAGTCCTTCAGAAAGAACGGTGCAATTTGTGTTTTACACTATATTTACAAAGTTAGGCCCGAAAAAGTCCAAGAAATATGGTTGTATATTTAAAAATTCACAGCCCGAACCCAGGGGCGTCATTTACGGGGGCAGGGAGGGGCATTTGCCCCCCTGAGTTTGAGATTTATATAGATTTTATCAATAGAATAGTAGTAAGTCAGTGAAAAACGCGAAATTTTACATATATCAAGGGGTCCCCCAAGCCAAATCTGAAATGACGCTACTGCCCGAACCCCTCCCGGGCCCGAAGTGATACATGCTTTGTAGGCCCGAGCACGTGCAGTCCTCTAGTGCAGAGGCGTTTCAAGTGGTGGGCGACTGCCCACGGCCTTGCATCTTTAGGGACCTCGCAAAGACCAATGAGCCTAAATCGATTTGGCTCTCACTTTTGTCGATGCAACAATAGAAACAAGTATGAATTCGGACTTACTTACAGAAAAACAATACATAAGGCTTCAAACTAACTTTTCATCTATTCGTATATATTAGATCGCTAGCATACGCGACAGGCGGCGAGTTTATTTTAAGATTGCAATAATGAATGTGTATAAGTCTTTATCGTTGGGATGAATTGTTTTCGATAAATTTTATTATAATTAGCAATTTTTAAAAAAGGGGCAGAAAAAGGGGGCAGGAAGGACTCGTAAACCTTACTCGCCTTGCTGTGCAGATGGTATGGTCAAAATCAATACTGGATAGTGAAAGTGTAAGTGTAAAGGCTAATATGGAACAGAGGAACAAAAGAGAACTTCTTCAGAAGGGAATTGAGAGGGGAGGGGAGGAAAGTACAATGCTGTGACACTTGAAATGCGTCTTGATCTGTATACTTCAAGAAACTTTTCTTATTAGATTACGCAATTTCTAGTTTCTTACTCCGATTACTCAAAGTATTCAAATGTTCTCGGAGGGAGTGACCGCCCCTCCCTTTAATCCGTCCGTGGTGTCATTCAGTTTTGCTTTTTGCTACTAATTCAAAATGCTTTCCGAAACAAGTTGTCTTCTTGTGACTGCAGGGGGTGGAAGAAACAAACAAACCGTGAAAGGAAGAAAGAAGTGGTTTTGGGCTCTTCCAGTCCAGACCATTCTAACCACTGAGAAGTGAGAATCACATTAAAAGCAGCTAGAACAGATGGTCAGCCCTCTCCCCTCTGCAGCATACTTTTTATTCTCTGTTGCCAAACTTACTGAAGAATATATTGCAATTAATCTAACGCATGTAACGTAAATTGGAAACCGTGGTTGGATTTATATGGGTCTAGTGTATTTGTATTAAACATTTCAAGTCGTTACCTGCAATACTTTGTTAGAAATTACCATATTAAAATTTACATGTTTTCAAATGGGAACTTAGAAACATAAGCGAAGAGGTAGAAGATCCCCTTAATAGGTGAATAGAAGGGACCCGAATCCATGACGTCAGAACCCCATTCCTTGAGCTTCGTGGCCTGGGCCAGACTTTTGACATTACTACTGCACTCAGGGGCAGTGGTTAGGGATGGGCACGAACGAGTTCGAGCGAGTTTTTTTTTGAAACTTGATTCGACTCGAAACAGACATCTTTTAGCTCGACTCGAGAACTCGACTCGACTCAGGGGACCCGGACCTTTCCAACGCTACCACTCGCGTCCAACAACTCCATGTCTAACATGGTCGTCCTGACGTAGGAGAATCGACTCCATGCTTTTTTCATAATTATTCTCCAAATGTATTTGTATACAAGGTAGTTTGGCAAGTTTAGCAGCAGGTCTAAAATAAGCCTCTTGAGAGTGACTCTTATTTGTTAAAGAATACATAACGATCGCTTTTGGCTGTCTAAGCGGCTTGTTAAAAAAAAAAAAAAAAAAAAAAAACAGCGTAGCATAATAACAAAAAGGTGTTTCTCTTATATGTTAAAAATAAAAGCACATAAAGTAAAGTCAAATCTTGGTAAGGTGAGTGTCGGGGGACGCCGAATTCTACTTTGCCCCGGGCAACGAAATTTCTAGCTACGGCTCTGACCTCCAACACATCGGCCTTTCAGAGTCTCATCCCTTACCTACAACAACGTAGTTTGATTAACCTGTTATACAAAACGTTTGGAAAGAACCTGTGAGTCTGACTTATTGATAGCTATGCAATATATTGACAGAGTGCTAGTCTTCAGTTTAGCGACGAAGTTGCCCTTAGGCGAATATCATGTTGCTCTCTACTTCTGTCTGTGCCTTGTAAATCGTAACATTGTGTTTAAAGGCAAACAGAAACAGCTGTTTAGTTGTTTGTAGAACAACTTGATAAGACGTTTGTGTCTTTTACACAAATACTTTTTGCCAGATTGCTGTTTAAAGCCTTTTTGCATTATACACTATAAAACAACATATCCAGATTCAGAGAAATACACAGAAAGTTTAAAGAAGGGTGAAAAATATCTTTATTATTCAGATGCTTTATTATTATTATTATTATTATTATTATTATTATTATTATTATTATTATTATTATTATTATTATTATTATTATTATTATTATTATTATTATTATTATTTTCTTGAGTACAGAGATACAAAGAACAAGAGCTCCGTCACCAATAACATGGAAGCGAAAATGACTTCGAATTGGATAGAATAGGTCAATGTATTTAATTTCGGGGAGAGGCTATAGGGCAGACACGGATCCAGGGAGCGATCGGGGCAATCGCCCCCCTCCCACGGAAGAGGAAGCTTTCTTATTTTATATGTAAATAAAACCCATCCCAAAATTTGGAGCTCTTAAAACTAGCTAAGTAGCAGTATTACAATCCACCCCCACCCCCAGAAGTCCGTTCTGGATCCGCCCCTGCTACAGGGGTAATTTAGGGTTCACTGCTTTTAATTGCAATCCACGCTCATTGCTGGATAAGTATTATATTTTATTATATTATTTGTCAAATTGAGCGAAATAGTTTTACCACAGCGGCAAATTCAACAATTAGGTTTAGGAAAAACAACTCATTGGTTCAAACACACACAGAAGTCCATTTGTTTTAGCAAGAGTCCATTTGTTCGGGATGTTTTTTGAGGTTCGCGGCGTCTCCCAAGAAGAAATCTTGCTAAAACATATGTTGTTTTTAACAAGGAACGTAAATGGGTATCAGGTATATCAGTACTTCAAATGAAAAGCAAAAAGAAAAGAGAGCAAAGATGAGTGTAATTTCCTATACTGTCTTTTTGGCATTGAAGAATACCGTTACTGTTTTACTGATCTACTGTACGCACTTCTGCGTTTTACTAACCAAGCCACAATCATGCTATATATACCATATATCAGCTAGGTCCAATCTGATGCCAATGCGCCTTTTCTTCAAGGAACATTTTTTTTTTATTATTACACGCTCAGAAACAAGGATAATCACCCAAAACCTGAGAAGATCTGAAGAATGACCCAGTAACAATAAACTGACAAAGAGAAGGAAAGACAAAAGTGGAAAACTATTGTAATCCAAAGTCGAGGCATTTTTTCTTGCAATAACCGACCCTTCAAGTCGGGGGAAGTTTCTTGAAATAATAGTAATATATTTTTAACTTGCTACTTATTTTAGCTTACGTAGTAATTTAAGACACAAAGATGTATGGCAATTTGCAATACATTTTTCAATTTGCAGTGCAAACATGTAAATGCAATGTTGCATTTCCATGTTTGCACTGCATTGCATTCCCATTTGCATTGATTCCTGACCAGTTGTTCTTTCAGAAAAAAATGTTCAGGGTGGGGGAAGGGGCACTGCTGGTACTATTCTCTTTATTATTGTATTATAGACGTAATATTTTAGTCTCCTCCGGGGGGCACTCTCAGACCTCCGGGAGGGGGGCAGTGACCCAAAAACATATCTGGAAGAAATACTGTTCCTGACACCAAGATAAGACAAAAGGTAATAACAAATCTGGGCGCACAAATGCTTAATTTCGGAGTTATAGGCTGCCAAAAATATGAAGAAATGAACTTTAAAGGTCCATAGCTCCAAAACTAGGCGACCTACCGTAGTAGGGTCAAGACCTTATTTAGGAACTAGTACGTGAGCTATCCAAATATCCATGTCTCAGAATTCTGCCATACTTCTGCAACAATTTTTATACAGGTATTTGGTGAGTACTTCAAATTATATGCACATAGCCAAAGTTCCTCTCTAAAAATTGTCGCATGTGTACTTTAGATTCTGAAACATTGTATATTTGGATAGCGCACATATTAGTTTCTAAGTGAAGTCTTAACCCGACTACGATAGGTAGGGATGCGCACGAGAGAAGATTTGAGGCTTTCTCGTCTCGAAAATGTGCTGTCTCGACTCGAAAAATGTATTCTTTTTTATTGCAAGAGCTGTGTCTCGACTCGAAATTTGTCAGGAAAATTCTGTCTCGACTCGTCTCGTGCGCATCCCTAACGATAGATCCCATAGTTTTACAGCTATGAACCCTTAAAGCCCCGGATCTAGGATATGATCAAGGGAGCGACTAAATCACAGTTTGCCGCTTTATTCAGTGTAAAGCAGGATTGAAGCTTAATTTATCCAGTGTATACCTGAGTGTCAAGAGGGCTGTAGCTCCCCTTGGATCCGCACCTGTATAATAATAATAATAATATACATACATATATATATATATATATATATATATATATATATATATATATATATATATATATATATATATATATATATATATATATATATAACTGTTTCTGAGTAATTAGTTTCTTCAAAACTATTTTTAAAAATATGTGAAGAGTTTTGAGACATTCGAGTCGAATCAAGATTTTTACGAGCAGTCTCGATTCGACTCGAATTTTACAAATTGTGTCTCGACTCGTGCGCATCCCTACTTCTCGGTTCGGTTCGATATTGAATAAGCTGTGAGCCAAGCCGTACAAGTCGTTGACAACCGTAGACCCAGGCAGAACAGTTTTAAACATATTTGCCTGGCACGCTATAACTTTTAACAAATTTTGGCCCAAGCACGAATACTTGCTCCTCTGGAACTCAAACCCAGAACCTCGTGAACGATGTCCTTGTTTCCTAGATTTCACGACTACTGAAATCGGCAGTCAACTAGTTTTTAGTATTCAGACGCAAACCGCCTATCTTTCAAGCTTAATTACAGAATTTAATAATAATAATAATAATAATAATAATAATAATAATAATAATAATAATAATAATAATAATAATAATAATAATAATAAGTTGTAGTGGAAGTAGCAACATTGATAATAATTATATTGTTTATGCAGAATAAGTGAAAAACGAACTTGAAACTACACACAAGATTTGGCTCGACTTGGCTCAACTCGACTCGAAACTCGATCCAAATTCGAGTGGAGTTGGAAGAAATTTTTCGAGTCGAGTTTTCGAGTCGAGCTAAAAGATGTCTGTTTCGAGTCGAATCAAGTTTCAAAAAAAACTCTCTCGAACTCGCTCGTGCCCATCCCTAACCAAGTGTGTTTATAAACCAGCCGTTAGCCGCGCTATCAAACGTCTTAAATCAGCCATTGTCGGGAGTTACCCCACTTACACTTGAAGTTTGAATTTTATTTACGGCCTTTAGCTATCTACGGCAACAGGCCCCATGTTTTCATTAAAAGCATTTGTTCTGTAGATTAAAATCAAGAATAACTTAATCTATACTCTTACTTACTGTTGTCATATATATATATATATATAGAGAGAGAGAGCGAGAGAGAGAGAGAGAATTGTAGGTATATAAAAATCGGATTAATGGGGGTTAAAAGAGTGATTTCGTAACTGCGAAATGGGTGATCGCATCACTACTGACATCTGGTAGCGGTTTTACGTAACACACACATTAGAAATAAAGCTTCGAAACGTCAAATTGCATGTTGTGCCGTAGATAAGTCGGTAAGGTGTCTGCTTATTGAGTAGGCAACTCGAGTTCGAGTCTTGAGTACACCAATACTTTTTCCTTCAAAATACATTTCTATAATTTTTATATATGTTATTAATAATTGCTTTCCTGCATTTTTTTGTAAATTATCTTAAATTAGTGAAGGTTCAGTAAAATCAAGAAGGTTAAAATACATATATATGATTGTTTTATCCGTATGTACAGTCCAGAGATGGAGCGGGTCGGGGGGCCGCGGGTCAACAGAACGTGACCCACTGCAACCCCCCACTCTGACTTAACAACGTATTACGACCCACAGACTCATTCTGCTCAGTGCATTTTAGACAGCTTCTGAACACTGGTGAATTTGTCTTCTTTCAAAGCATCCTTTTTCTTTTCATTTGTTTCTATTGACAAAAGAACTTCAGGCAATTTTAGATATTGATATTTGCAACTGTAATAATAGCAATTGGACTTATTTGAGACGCAGCCTGTGATTTCTTAGAGGAGCTAACTACTGGGAAAAATGTTTCAATCATGTGTAATATATGAATTATTATATAAAAAATTGAATGTAACTATGTGTGCATGATCATCATATCCAAATTGCAAAGTCGAATGAAATGATTTTTGGTATATACTTAGGCCTCAATCTCAACTAGGAAGTTATCATAAATTCGGTATCGATTTCATTATATTACATATTCTAAGAGGGTCCGAATTTTTGCGAAAAATTTAGTATCTCACAAGCCGTTCAAGTTGGAGAGCTGATATTCAGTATATTAATTCTTTATCTAATATAAATAAAATAAAGAGTTTGTTTGTGTGTTTGTCTGTCTGTCTGTCCGTGTGCGGCCTGGGAACCAGACGAGTGGACCGAGAGTTACCAAATTTTGGTCAGGGGTACCTAGCCCAGGCCCCAGATCAAGACGAAGTCGTTTTTTTTAATTTCGAACCAGGGGGTCTCAGGGGGCTTTTACCGGAACCGGCTTGGGAACCAGACAAATAGACCGAGAGTTACCAAATTTTAGTCACAAATACCTTGGTTTACGCTCCAGATCAGAGTTAAACGTTTTTCTCAAAATTCGAACCAGGGGGTCTCAGGGGGGCGTTTATCGGGACTGGTGTCTGGTGATTCACGTGTAGGGAATTCATTTATGTCTTTTAATACTAATTTAGATAAAGTAAGTGTAGATATTGCTTCAGACAGCTTTAGTAATTTATATAAACAAATCCCTATTTGTGATGGACAAGATGATTATGTATTATTTCAATTTCTATTGTCAGTTTATAAAATAGCTAGTTTAAAAACCTTCCCTGAAGAAAGCATTCTCACGGCACCTATAGGAAAAGTCATAGCCCATTCAGCCCTGACCCACACAATTGTGCACGTAGAATGAATGACTAATCTTTCCATCTTTCGTAATTATTAAAATAAAACAATACTGTTTTTGTGGAAAACTGAATTTGTGATTTGTAACGTAGCCTGAGTGGAAGATAAAATATTTCCACAAAAACTAACGCTATGGGACAAGTATTGGTAAAGTACATAAACAATTGGTTTTAAATAACTAAAGAATATACATATATATATATATATATATATATATATATATATATATATATATATATATATATATATATATATATATATGTGTGTGTGTGTGTGTGTGTGTGTGTGTGTAATAAATAAGCTGAAACAGAAGCATTAATACTATCAACTGAGTAAATCGCTCAATAGGCTATTTGAATTATGCAATGAAATAATACATAAAGTTCGTCGGATATAATATGTAAATTTCATTAAGGAAACAGGACATAAAATTTGACTTAAATAATTTTATAAACAATTTGATCACTCCAAAATAGATCCTACAACAAATATAAAAAATTAATAATTGTGTATTCATTGATTATCAGCACAAATATATTCAATATTCTATTAAAGTTATTTTATTTGATAAACTTCAATAATCTTCAATCAACTTAATAGGATAACTTTGAGATAAAAGAGTATTCAATTAGGAAAGTTAACATTTACCAATATTTTTCGCATATCACTACAACATCTTTCATAGCGAATATTACACTTTATACAATAAATATATGGTTTTGTTCCAAAACAAGCTAATAAGGAACCTTCGAAATAACTTTAAACACAATTCATTTATACTCAATACTCACAAGAATTTGACTAATACATACACTATAGCCGTATTCACAAAATTCATGAAAAGCAGAATAGCATTTGCCACTAATTAACTTCAACATATTTTTGGATCAATCACAGAATATAGAATAAATCTTGAGATATTGGAAGAAATTGCTATATAACTCTACTATCCATATAGCAATAACTTGAGCGTTGTTATCACAAAATTTCATACAAAACTTAACTTCCCGTAATAACATACAGATTCTTGCCTTTCACGTTTCTCTTCCAGTTTCGGAATGAAATTGTTACAGAAAACATTTCGTCGATATTTGATAAATAATACTCATGAATTTGTATACATTTCCATGTTTTCACTTCTGACTATGTATAACTTGTAGAAAACTAAAATGAAGACCCAGGGTCAGATACTGAACCTTGAGAATTTGACTGTCCACTTCTCTATCGTAGTCGTAATTATGAACATACGAACGGCTACGGACAAATCACAGCCTAGCGCACGAGTTCCAATTCTATCCACTATCACATGAGTAGTGCTATTTATACTTTAAATTGACTGCCGATTTCCTCACCTTTTTAACTTCAATGAAATCGTTACACACATCCAGCAGTATATTTACAAACAAATGCAACGTATATTTTTTCCTAATTATGAATGTAAAAGTACAATAGTCATCTGTCAAAACAAAAATTAATAATTTAATTATCTATACCCAAGTAATAATAATATTCTAACTACAAAATAAAAATCCCCAAAACTAAAAATTCCCTAAATAAACTACCTAAATACAAACAAGAAGTCCCAAGTCTAAACGTCAAGACGTAATCTATAGTCTTAAAAGTCCAAGTACTAAATACATTCATAAACAAACATATAAATAACTAGAATCCTGAAATAACTATAGAAATCAAATTTTCCATAGATGTGTATAAATAAATGTACAAAAATTCACAAAAGTAAATCCCCACGTTAAGCGGGTTTTCATATCCAGGCTCCTAACTATGAAAACATTTACGATCACTCCAACCCCAATCATTTCACAGATTCAACCTGTTGTATATAAGTTAATAGGACGTAAAATTGAATGTAGTTTATACGAAAAAGATTTTTATGCATTGCAACACCTGTAACGCCCAAATATTCACCACAAACTTATAGTCGTATCGAAATAAACAAAAAAAATGTGGAGCAGGAAACTACTTTACACAAAAGTCTAAAGAAGCTCAGTGAAAACGTACGAACTGGTGGAGCGGTTTGGGTGAATAGTCTATCAATCATAAGTGTATGTGTGCAAACCCTGTAGGTATTATTCAATTTGTTTTTTTTTTCTTTCTTAAAAGTGTGTTCATATTTTCATCAGAGGACTGAGAACATTTCTTTGAATAAATCTTTGGCAACTACTTTTCTCTCAAATTCGATTAGAAAGGAACATTATATGAATTGCAGATCTAAAATCCAAAGCTGAAAACAAAATATTAAGTACGTTCAATATTTCATTATTATCCTTTGATTTGTAATAAAAAAAAACTAATTATAAGCATTGATAATTTCAGAAGATTCTCCCCGGGTAATGGTCAAGATATGAATGAGAGAAAACTGATAAAACATTATTAGTCCACTTTGAGCATGATCGAAAATATGGCCACGAAGGGGGAAATTTATGTCGACAAGGTCTCAAATTCTCGAACAGGTAATGCCCTGAAATCATCACTGTTTGAAAGGTTTCCTTAACAAATACCTAGGTAGAATCAGGGGCGGATCCAGGAGGGATCGGGGCGTTCGCCTACCCCAGAAGAGGAAACTTTATATATAAGGTTTCTATTTATATATAAGGTTATATATAAAGAATAACTTTATAACTTTATATAAATACACAGGAAGCTACATAACTTTATAGTTACTTCTTGTTAGTTAGTAAGAATAATTACGACTACGATTTTGTTAACATAGTCTGAGTGGGGGGAATAAAATATTCCAACAAAAACTAACGCTATGGGACATGTACTGGCAAAGTACATACATAATTGGTATTAAAGAACTAAAGAAGTATATATATATATACCAGCTGAATATACCCGTTCTTCGCATGGGGTATATACTTGGAAGTCAACGCTTGTGGAAGTATTACTATTCATTTCGGCGACCGCGAAAACTTTGGATGTGACACTAATATCGATCATTTTGGATTACTTTAAAATGTCTCGGTATCCCTCCTCCCCGCTGACTCCCGGTCGCATACAATTGTAGCTGAATTTGCAAGTCATCGCTAATGAAAGTCTCACCATTGATCTCACCGACTGCGAAAATTATGGAACTGACGCTAATATCGGTCATTCTGGATTATTTTTACATGCCTGAGTATTCCCCCTCTGACTTCCGGCCCGCATACATATGTAGCTGAATTTGCAAATCATCGCTAATGGAAGTGTCACCATTGATCTCAGCGGCCGCGAAAACTATGGATTTGACTCTAATATCGGTCATTTTGGATTATTTTTACATGTCTCGGCATTTCGTGTCCCCTCCCTCCCCGCTGACTCCCGGCCCGCATACAATGGTAGTTGAATTTGCAAATCATCGCTAATGAAAGTGTCAGCATTCATCTCAATGACCGCGAAAACTATGGATAGGACACTAATATCGGTCATTTTAGATTACTTTTAAATTTTTCGGTATCCCCCCCTCCCCGCTGACTCCCGGCTCGAATAAGGTGAATTTGGAAGTTAATGTGATCAGAGTTTCACCATTGATTTCAGCGACCGCGAGAACTATTAATTCGACACTAATATCGGAAATTTTCTACTACTTTTACATGTCCCGATAAACGCCCCCCTGAGACCCCCTGGTTCGAATTTTGAGAAAAACGTTTAACTCTGATCTGGAGCGTGAACCAAGGTATTTGTGACTAAAATTTGGTAACTCTCGGTCTATTTGTCTGGTTCCCAAGCCGGTTCCGGTAAAAGCCCCCTGAGACCCCCTGGTTCGAAATTTAAAAAAGCGACTTCGTCTTGATCTGGGGCCTGGGCTAGGTACCCCTGACCAAAATTTGGTAACTCTCGGTCCACTCGTCTGGTTCCCAGGCCGCACACGGACAGACAGACAGACAAACACACAAACAAACTCTTTATTTTATTTATATTAGATAAAGAATTAATATACTGAATATCAGCTCTCCAACTTGAACGGCTTGTGAGATACTAAATTTTTCGCAAAAATTCGGACCCTCTTAGAATATGTAATATAATGAAATCGATACCGAATTTATGATAACTTCCTAGTTGAGATTGAGGCCTAAGTATATACCAAAAATCATTTCATTCGACTTTGCAATTTGGATATGATGATCATGCACACATAGTTACATTCAATTTTTTATATAATAATTCATATATTACACATGATTGAAACATTTTTCCCAGTAGTTAGCTCCTCTAAGAAACCACAGGCTGCGTCTCAAATAAGTCCAATTGCTATTATTACAGTTGCAAATATCAATATCTAAAATTGCCTGAAGTTCTTTTGTCAATAGAAACAAATGAAAAGAAAAAGGATGCTTTGAAAGAAGACAAATTCACCAGTGTTCAGAAGCTGTCTAAAATGCACTGAGCAGAATGAGTCTGTGGGTCGTAATACGTTGTTAAGTCAGAGTGGGGGGTTGCAGTGGGTCACGTTCTGTTGACCCGCGGCCCCCCGACCCGCTCCATCTCTGGACTGTACATACGGATAAAACAATCATATATATGTATTTTAACCTTCTTGATTTTACTGAACCTTCACTAATTTAAGATAATTTACAAAAAAATGCAGGAAAGCAATTATTAATAACATATATAAAAATTATAGAAATGTATTTTGAAGGAAAAAGTATTGGTGTACTCAAGACTCGAACTCGAGTTGCCTACTCAATAAGCAGACACCTTACCGACTTATCTACGGCACAACATGCAATTTGACGTTTCGAAGCTTTATTTCTAATGTGTGTGTTACGTAAAACCGCTACCAGATGTCAGTAGTGATGCGATCACCCATTTCGCAGTTACGAAATCACTCTTTTAACCCCCATTAATCCGATTTTTATATACCTACAATTCTCTCTCTCTCTCTCTCTCTCTCTATATATATATATATATATATATATATATATATATATATAGAGAGAGAGAGAGAGAGAGAGAGAGTATAGATTAAGTAAGAGTATAGATTAAGTTATTCTTGATTTTAATCTACAGAACAAATGCTTTTAATGAAAACATGGGGCCTGTTGCCGTAGATAGCTAAAGGCCGTAAATAAAATTCAAACTTCAAGTGTAAGTGGGGTAACTCCCGACAATGGCTGGTTTAAGACGTTTGATAGCGACGGTAATGACTGGTTTATAAGCACATTTGCTATAGCGTGTGTAGGTAAGTGGTTACAGCGTCTGACTGTTATGCTAAGGGTCCGGGGTTCGAGTCTCGGCCTGGATGGAGTTACTTTTTTTCAAAGAATTAAACATTATAAATGATGTTCGCATTTGATGCTGAATGAGATTTATCCTATGAAGGGAGAAAAACCATGACGGATACAGGGGGCAGGAGGAAAGACGGACACTGTTTATCCTTAAATGTTAAAATTTAATTTATTCCCATCTCTTTTGCTCTTTCCTTTCCTTCTTTTCTCATTTTGTTTAGCTTTCCATACTTTTTCGGTCTCTGCATGATGCGTATTATTCTTTTCGTTTCCTTTGCATTAATTCCTATCTCTTTGATCTTAAAGTGAATGGATTTTCTGCAGATTTATCTCGTGGTTGTTTCTCTAAGTGATGCTCTCAGATAGTAATACTTTTTCCTCCAAATGGAGGAATATCCTGGCATGTTATGTTTTCGGGCACGTGTTTGCTGTCATGTTGGTTGTCCAACTATCAGACATCGAGTGAAACTATTCTGCTACTGGAAAAAGCTATCATTTCTTATGTATCCAACCTCCAGTTTCTACTGTCGTTGACTGTACAAGAAGAGCATAAGTAGCTTTCCATACAGTCAGAATGTATCCAGTGCATACGATGAGTTATATATTTCCACTATTTTGATCATAAACAGATTCGAAGCGCTTTTTTCACATGGATCGCAGTTATTTGTCAAGACCTGGAGCTATACATTTTTTATCTTTTATTGCTTGTATAATTTTATCAGTATTGATTGGTTCGAGTAGAATATTTTGAACTTCAAGATGAATGTTTGTATTATCGTCTTCTGTCAGATCTAGATGGTAATCTATAATCTATTTTAGTTGGTTCGTGTATTTAGTGTCATTTTTTTCGTAGTATCTTCTCTTGGTTCGTATTTTATGGTCATCATATTTTGAAAAAAGTTGAATTTGATTTTCTTTTTAAAAAATATCTGTTGTTGGTACATCTTTAATATCTTTTTGACTCATGCTTAAATGAATTCCAGAACTTTCGAGGCCTCTTTTTCGTTATTCTTTCATTTTATAAAAATAAAACGCATTTAACTTGTCCTTTCTGAATTTGATTAGATCCTATTCAGTTTCCTTTGGAGTCTTTTAAAATAATGGATTTAACATGTGTGTTAGGTTAATTTTCTATAAACAATGTAAGATCATTTTATGTCTAACTTTAGTCAAGATATAGATGAAATCTGTCATTCATAAATTTTGACATTACTGGTAGGAATATGGTTTCCATAGCAGAAATTATGGTTTAATGCCATATTCCAAAGATTATGTTGTGTTGGTAATTTGAAGAGTTTTTTTTATTATTATTATTTCATCATCAATTGTTCTCTAGTGTTCTAATCAATTAGTTTCATGTAATTGTTGTTTACTTTTATTATTGTTGTTTATAGTATTGCTAATATCAATCTGAGATCTAATGCATAATCTGGTTTTGAATATCAAGTGATGTGATACAATATTTTATCAGGTTTAGTATCATCGTTCGGTCTTTCTGCTTGTCCTGTGTTGGCAAGGATTGCGCAAAGTAACTAAGGACTAAATGTTAAGTATCCTGATAATCCCCGCTCGGTGGGATTACTGATTGAGAAATCTAATAAGTGGTGCTAACTATTAATATCCCCAGCAACCATTATTCTCTTAGATTGAACTAAATAACTAAATAATTGACTCATGTAAAATATCCTTTAATATTTTTTCGATGTAATACATAATGCAGCTACATAAAATGTTTTTATCTACACACATACACACACACACACACTCACACACACACACACATATATATATATATATATATATATATATATATATATATATATATATATATATATATATATATATATATATATATATATATATATATATATATACTGCATATATATACAGTGCGTTCCACGAATAACACTAAGGTCCACCTCCTGAAGAAACCAAGTCAGATAGAAACATGAAACCTTTTGGAACCTTCAAGGGACATAAAAGGCAACATTATGCTGAGAAGGAGAATCCCCCACAAGAGGGGCTAAATGGGGTTACAGGGGGTAACTCAAAAATTTTAAATAGCAACCCCCATCGTGTGGTACCTCGTTTGAAAGATAATCACGAGTAAAGACGACTTGTGATAATTGTAAGTCGCTAGCATGTTCGTAGCCAACATGGCGGCCATCCGTAAAGTACGGTCGAAGTGCGTTCAACGAATAACACTAAAGCTCGTCTCCAGAAGAAACGAAGGCAGATAGAAACATGAAACCTTTTGGAACCTTCAAGGAACTTAAAAGGCAACATTATGCTGAGAAGGAGAATCCCTCACAAGGGGGGCTAAAGGGGGTTACCGGGGGTAACTTAAAAATTTTGAATAGCAACCCCCATCGTGTGGTACCTCGCTGGAAAAGTAATCGCGTATAGAGACCAGACAGTGTCCACAACAAACTCTAAAGTCTAACGTAGGTCTAGTTCGGAACGAATGCACAATACACATACCACACAACTAACACTATAACAGTATTGCAAATACAAAACATGCAAATTGAACTGAAACCGATAGAAAAGAGAGTACCATAATATTATTGAAAAATCTGAACCCTCCGAGGCTCGAACCCCGGGCCGCACGTGTACTGAACCAACACTTTACCATTGCGCTACTGTCGAACTGCTACTCTTACGGACGAGGAGATGTAGTTCATGACGACGAGTTGCCCGTGGTGGCGCTTTGGTGCTGGACACACGTACTTTAGCAAAGTTACTCTGTTTACTCGTGCACCACTATCAGATGTGCTTTTCCGACCAACAGTGCGCTACATTACAACCCGGAAGAGTAAGTTTGAAGGACGTAGACGTGTGTTTGTGCTGGTGCGTTTGACCATTCTACATTGCATACATAATGTGGTCTCTTGAACAGAGAATTGAAATTGTGTTACTCTTTGGTGCTACGAATCGTTCGTACAGTGCAACAGCACGGTTGTTCAATGAACAAAATGTGCGCAACCCAATTAGTGTTTCTTTTGTACGCCATTTATTAATCAAATTCTTTACGACAGGCAGTGTGACCAATGTCCCAAAGCCTCGAAACCCTAGTGTTGCTACGGAAGAAACACTGATACACACGGAGCTGAATGTGCATCCTCAACAGTCCATAACAACTGTGGCTCAAACGTGTTGTGTGTCACGCACAACGACATACAGAATCTTAAAAAAAAAAAAAACATACCTTCCATCCATACAAACTACATATGGTCCAGGAGTTAAGTGAACATGATCCCGATTTGCGTATCGAGTTTTGTGAGCAGATGTGTGAGGCATTGGCACGTGGGACCATTGTGCTGACAAACGTGTGTTTCAGCGATGAGAGTGCGTTCTACTTGAATGGAAAGGTCAACAGACATAACTGCCGATATTGGTGTGACACAAACCCTCATGTATTTCGTGAAGGCAACACTCAACACCCAGAGTCCCTGAATGTCTGGGTGGGTATCTTAGGTAATCACATAATCGGGCCCCTCTTCATCGATGGAATATTAACGGGTGAGAAGTACCTGGCGCTGCTGCAAGACTTTATTGCACCGTTGATTGTCGAGGCAATGGGAGAGAATCCGCAAGAATTTGGAGAGATTCCGCCCGTTTTTCAGCATGACGGCTGTCCTGCCCATTTTCACCGCCTTGTACGTGACTATTTAGATAGTGAGTTTCCGCGACGATTGATTGGTCGTCGCGGCACCATTGAATGGCCAGCCCGTTCGCCAGACCTTGCTCCACCCGAATTTTTTCTCTGGGGCTATTTAAAGACTACAGTGTTCCGCACGCAGCCGAACAGCAATGCTGAGTTGTGCCAACGCATAGTTGATGCCTGTCATTCTATACCGGTAATAACTTTTACCCGTTTTCGAGAGGAGTTCGTCCAACGTTTACATTACTGCCAGGAAGTGGGCGGTGCACACTTCGAGCATCTCCTGCATTAATGAGGTAAGTTCCAAATCATACTATGTTACTCTTGCCTTACAGATTTGCAATGTTTCTTCGGTCATAGTTTACGGATGGCAGCCATGTTGGCTACGGACATGCAATCAACATTCACTTTCCAGAACAGGTGAATACACGTGATACCTTTCAAACGAGGTGCCACACGATGGGGGTTGCTATTTAAAATTTTTGAGTTACCCCCAGTAACCCCCTTTAGCCCCCCTTGTGGGGCATTCTCCTTCTCAACATAATGTTGCCTTTTATATCCCTTGAAGGTTCCAAAAGATTTCATGTTTCTATCTGCCTTGGTATTTTTCTGGAGACGAGCTTTAGTGTTATTCGTTGAACGCACTTCGAACTTCCTTTACGGATGGCCGCCATGTTGGCTACGGACATGCTAGCGACTTACAATTTTCACAAGTGGTCTTTACTCGTGATTACCTTTCAAACGAGGTACCACTCAATGGGGGTTGCTATTTAAAATTTTTGAGTTACCCCCAGTAACCCCCTTTAGCTCCCCTTGTGGGGGATTCTCCTTCTCAGCATAATGTTGCGTTTTATGTCCCTTGAAGATTCCAAAAGGTTTCATGTTTCTATCTGCCTTCGTTTCTTCAGGAGATGGACCTTAGTGTTATTCGTGGAACGCACTGTATATATATATATATATATATATATATATATATATATATATATATATATATATATATATATATATATATATATATATATATATATACCTGTATATATTAATTACTCGGAGTTGAGTTGTGCAAATTTAATGTTCGTTTCAACTAGTATGGCCACTCCTCCAGCTATCCTTATACCTCTTCTGTCTTTTTCTATTATCTATAATAGTAATGTATCCAAATATAAATAAGGGTTTAGGGAAAACATAATGGCAAGTAAGATTGGAGTAAACTGGGAAAATGTTTCAACAATTCCAAGCAATTTTATTGGAATGATACATACCAAACATGCTTTACCTGCCATCTATAGGTACATTTCCGAAACTAAATTACCTACATACTGTTCTATGGTTCATCCTAACTCATTAAACCCAATAACTCAATTTCATCAAGAATGGTGCTTACCACTATTTTTGCCCGAGTCGCTCAAATGCATTGCTTCTCACTTAGCATTGTTTCTTATGGTATAATGATTTGAATGTTTTTATACTCTACATAACATCTCAGAACTTGTAATTCATTATTAATACCTTGGATACTTAAGTGTAGTAACGTAATATCTCTGGAGTACTTGTTATGTTTATTATTTATCATTCAAGTGAATTCGTGTTGGTAGTATCTTGTTTTTTAATGAATTCCTCTCTTCCCATATAAATAATACCTTCTCTTAAAATCATAACATTGATCGATCCATCTCTAAAATATTTTCTCCGTGGTTATTTGTGGCGTATTGATAAGATCCTTTTCATTCTATTTGTGTAATAGTGTTGAATAATCTTTATGATTTCTTGAATCCGTCTTCGGTTTAGATATAACGTTTTAATAGATTTACGATATTGAGTGTATGGGCGAGCAGGACGTATACTACTTCTTAGTATGTGTGATTTTTTCTTACAGGATGCACAATGATCCTTAGAGATCTGCAGGCATCTCTCTGGGTTACGATGACTATCGATGACTGTTCAGTGTATGTTGTATAATGGTACCCATACTCGTAATATCTGGTGTATGGAAATGGTTGATTAGATTTGCGTAAATTTTCAACTTTGTATAATGTATATGCCATTCATGTAAGTGATTAAATATTTCTGGATTTTTTTGAAAAAAGTCCTAGTAAAAGAGTAGGACCTCAGATTTCATACTTATAATATTAGAGAAGCTGACATCTTATTTTCTTGGGCCTGTCTTATGGCCTTCCACATTTTATTGTTTGAGAACTTCTTGAAAAATAGAGATGAAAGTTGCATTTTGTTTTTACGTTTGTGTGGACGGTTTGCAGTGTTCCTTACTATTCCACATAACATCTGAACAAGATTCCTTTGGTTTAAAAGTATTCAAGAACCCCTTCTCGTCTTCACTGTTCTCAAATATGATTTTAAATTCCTTATCTTTGGTCATGTTCGTGGTCTTCTTCTTTAAAGTTGTCGGGTTCATAAGTTGTTCACTAATATTAAACATTGCAGTGGAGTATATTTTCCTTTCCTGTCATTTTTTCTTCAGTTTGCCATTATTTATTTAATTCCTGATTAGTGAGCTTGTGCATTATTGCAATAAGTATAAAAAGACCAACTTCTCAAAATTTTATTAGTTCCGTTATAAAACACTCCCGCCAAGTGAACTTTGTAGTGGACAAACACCGTGTGCGTGGGTTTTCTCGGGGTTCTCCCGTTTCCTCCCACTTTCTTCATTCCACCATTTCATTCATTACTCATCATCACCGTCTCCTTTAGCCTAACCGACATAATCGTGGGACGTAAAATTGAAAGATTTCATTTTTTTCCCGTTATAAAACACTGATTTAACAACATATTAAGTTCATAGCTCAGTAAGGAGCCTGATCAGTAAACCATATTAAAACATACATTAGGTACATAATATAGAAAGTGGATAAGACTATATATATATATATATATATATATATATGTATATACGACAAACTTGAATTTCACTAAGCGATCTTCCCATACTTAGGTCCTACTATATTAAAAGACGTACACCACAACAAATTGAATCATATCAGTACCAGCATTATGAACTATAGTCTAATATAGCAATTTCCACTTTAATAAACAACGTTGAACCACAAACGTTGGAATTTCATCTGATTCGTCCTTGCAGGTTTCCCATAGGACAGTATGAATGGCGTTGAAGACGTCTTTTTAACAGTCGAAATGAGCAGAAATCCATTGGGCTTACGCTAAGGATTTAGATAAGAATATCATGAGAGGGATGATTTAGATTTGCGTATTCTGATCCATATCTCAAACGTCCATTCTCAAACGGCATCTTGTCCACCAAACAAAATCTTCCAAAAATGAAAGAAACGTTCTGGAGCGTCAAGGTTTCACTAATATGTGCTTTTTTTTCAGAATTATTGATCAGAGGCAAATAAATGTTTGCTAAAAATTTGAACAAATTCTATTCAATAGTTTGAAGGAAATATTAAAAGTAATTTGGGCAAGAGTCGTTTTGGAACCGTACTAAGCCATTTTTTCATGAAGCGTTTCGTAGACAAAAGTGACATAATGATGTAAGGTAATTATTTGTTTATTAGCTATAATGGACACAAAATAAAGCCATAAAAGGTGATAGCCATAAAAGAAATTATTGTTGTCATGCCTGAAATGGAACAACTTACGAACAAACAATGACTGGTTTGAAACATTCTTCAAAGCAGGTGATAATAATATTAAAAGGAAATGACAACTCGTGTTTAAAAATTCACAAAAATAAACCTTAAGAAAATCTGCGTGATCAAGACGTGTTTGCATGGTAAACAACAGTTTCTAAAAATGATTGTGTGTGTGATCACCTCGTTGTACGTATGATGTATATCAAAATTCCTCCATTCTTCGTCCGGCATAATCATTTTCTGCTTCTTCTTGCTCTCTAAGGGTATCATCACATTTGATATCTATGTAGAAATTTAGGGAAGGAATATTTTGCCAGTTCGTTCCAAAGCGTAGTTGAAGCAACCGTCTGATATCACCTGTTCTTACTCCGTTATGATGTAAGATACTGTCCTTAGAATCTACTGTGTTGTGAAAAAAGAAAACATTTTTAACGTATCTGAATTTAGCTGTGACTTTTGGGTGATAGTCGCTTTGAAATTTCTTCTATTCACACACTACAAATGTCTAAATAAGAAGAAGCCGTTTGTGTCTGTAAATATAATTTTCTCCGCCATGTTGGTTTGTTGGACGTGGACAAGAGCCAGTTTGTAACTTTATGACATTTCCCACATTTGAACGTAATATGCACCCTTTATCGGATTTTTTGAAACTATAAATCATAAATCAAATGAAAGCTGTCAATACCGTTTATCCAATGGTGCCAATATCTCAAAATCGAACTTTCTTGGACAAGATGTTGTTTGAAATGCACAACACATATATGTTTACAAAGATGGACGCTTTATCCATGAGGATCCGCATATTGTTCTTGATAGATCCGGGGATACAAACGAGGGATGCCTTTCAATATATTGAGGTCATGACGAATTCCTGGAAGCTGGCAACTTTCATCTTTATGTTTCTATGTTATCTCCTATTAATTCAATGAATTTAGTGGTTCTTTGAGGATATGAAAAATATCTTTTCTGTATACTGATGTTTTAACACTAACATGTCTTTGAAAGTAATCCTTTGTAAATGTTCTGCTGTCAAGTTGTTAAATTTCACGCTAACACAACAGTGGAAGATGATACATAACCATGATTGATCCATATTTTGCCTAATATTTGTCTTTATCGTGTGTAGCTAGCAAGTAAATTTAAAACAATATGATGATAGAATCTTTATCAGCAATTTGCTGTTGTAAGACTAAAATTGTTATAATTGCAGGTATAAAATATTCAGTGGTATTGTTCTTTCTTTGTTTAATTACTGATGGGTAGCCTATTACAGACTAGTACTATCAATAAACAATAAAGCCAAAATAAAACATTCATAAGATTTCTTCAGGACAGAAAGAAAAATAACCAAAGGTTTAGATCCAAGTTGGCTGCTGTGAAATTACAAGCAAAATAAGGGCTTTCACCATCGATCTTGGGTCTTATTCATTGCAATCACTTGGTTTTCTCCCGATGGGAGGATAAGGAAACATTGGAAACTGGCCGTGTTACTCATCTAGGGACCCCACGAAGACCTTGGCAACCAATGCAAATTGCTTCTCAAATGAGTAGCTCTCTGAGGAATAAGAAAACAGATCCTACAGTAATCCAAGATGTAATTGGAGGCCTCCTTGTTGGGGGAAACCTACTCTCCCAACTTCTCCATGAACTTCCACGCCAAGCGAAAATTTATTCTGTTCCAGATTCTTGCGCACTGAGAAGAGTAGGGGAGGGAAAGGAAGAATGAAACATCTTAGAGAATAATTTAACGGTCTTCTGTTTGGGCGTGGAAATTCTGAGAAATAATTTAAAGAAATAAACAGACTTTCCTTTTGTTTTAACGTTATTCTTGAGGAAAGTATGAATCTCTGAAGTAGCTGTCATACTTCAATGCATAAGTTATGTATTAGCTATAAAACAAATTTCATTCAAAGAGTAACACAACATGTCAATTTGCAAGATATAGAAACCTTTATTAAGCGTGAAGGAAAAAAATCTTCTGAAACAAAACATACTATTATGAGAGTTAAAAATGTATTTTTTATAATATATTCTTCATTTCAAGCTGAAAGACAAGAATACACTAAGCATATAATGAATTGTTAATTTTAAGTTAGAGATAAGTCTCACTACCACTGTTACTCGTTTCCTTGAACAAGGTCTTCTATTGCTTTCATTCACGTATCTCCCCGCTTGCAGGGAAAGGACATATCTTTTCAATTATTGGCATTTGGAACAAAAGTCCCTAAAATGAACTAGTGTCGTCAAATACAATCGCGTTGCTCCATCGTAAACTCTCAAAGTAAATGTGCAACTTAAAGACAATAAATCGAAGTCATATGACGCCATCATCAGTACCAACATCAAGACACAATGAGACTGCTAGTTGTTTAATCACTTAGCGATTCTGTTTGGCATTAACATGAAGTCATTTAAGAAATCACTTACAATAAATGATTTTCATCTGATTATTTTTCTTTAGCAACCCAAACAGTTTACGGCATTTTAAAAAGCCTACCGGATGCATTTTCTAGGGAGAAAAACAAGAGGACATATCCAAGGAAAAGGTGATGTTTGGTAACTTTCTTCACTTGTATGTGCCTCGCCGTGTGAACGTCACACCACCAACACTTTCATTTTCTACTGGATTATCACGTGTGCAAAACTTTTGAAAGAGCCCCACTTCTTGATTTTGGATTAATATCATTGGTCTCTTTCACAAACTACTCTCCTAACTTCCGTTCTCGCCTATTTCGTCCTTTTGAATATATCATTCAAGGATTAGGTCTAACAAACTTCGTCTCAGATATTGTTTTACTTAGCATACAAGTAGGGAAACTTGCAGAAAATATGAGTGTTTTGATGTTGTGTGGTATAGCGTTAGAACAAGAATATTATTTGAATCTCATGAGGGCAACTGAAGGAGCACATATTAAGGTGGACTAAATATTAACAATATTTCGAGAGATGTAAAATGTTTTGTTAAAAATCATGGACTCTGATTGATTGTAATGTTACTGAGACGTATTAGAAATGGCAAGATATTCATGAAATACTATATGTAAGAAAAGGTGTTCATTTCAATATAAGCAAATTGCATCCAAGAAGAATCTCTTCTGTGATGCATAAGCATTCATTCAACAACATGCTTTGCGACACAGTTGTTTTTAATTTGTGCTCTGAATACATCGTATTTATATCAAATACATGAAAAAAGTAACAAATAATTAGAATATAATTTCGCAAACAGATTAATAATAAAATTAAGCAGTTTCGCCAAACAATTAGTTCCTTATAAGGAAAATATTTTAAATAACATAGTGAGACACGAACTTCATCATGATCTTTATGTTAGCACATGATCATATGGATTATTAGGCACGCCAGTGTATAAATGCATAATTTTGTTTATAATGTACTAAAAGCAATGGTGTCCATAGCCATTAATCAAATGCACCTCCCGACATTCTTCTACTGATATGCCTACTAAGTATTGAGTAAATGAAAGAATAAGGCCAAACAACTTTTAATGTTATTCAATAATTATTGTGATCACACACTATCAGGCTATTGATATGACAGTTGCTAATACACATTTTTGTTGTACAAATTGCAGTTTTCAAAAATAAATTTTTAGTTGGTTATTGATTTAAACATTTGAATTATTTTTTCTTGACACTTACTAAATTTTTAATTGAAGCAGTTCGCGTCATGCCTCTTTATGGTCACTCCTTGTTAATTGATAATTTAATTCGGGTATGTGGATCTGTTTTGTTGGTAATTTGATACAAGTATTCAGCAAAGTTTGTTCAAAGAATTCAAAATTTCCCATTAGGTATGAATGAGATCTAAATGGGAGAATAATATAGACTTCCATTCTTTAACTGCTGTACTATATGTCACATTTTGGAATTACTGTGTTTGTACACAAGTGCTATACCCTTAGTATTATGTTTCTTCATACATTACACACGTACACTCTTGTTAATCCTGCTGAGAAAACATTTATTTTTCTCTTTCTCCTTATACATTGAGGAAATCACTAGTACATGATGAGATTGATTGTTATTTTATTGGTGGATTTGGAGTTTAATGCCCCGTTCGTACTAATGGTATATAAGAAGTAGATTTACAAGTTAACGTGAGATCCGAGCCACATGAACCACCAATGGGAATCAAGTCCAGGCCTTCTATGCCGAGGACTCGTATATCAATCATATGGTAACGAGGGAGTTCACGAAGAGGTTTCGTGACAAACCATGCCTCAACGAGCACCTTTACTAACACAAATAAAAAATTAATAACATGTTTCTAAACAACGAAAACTAAAAAAAAATAATTCAAAATTTTGTATATTGTACAAGGTATTGTATTTACAGGTACATATTTGTGTTCAATTTGTTTTATTCTGTATGATATCTCTGACTAGATCCCTGCCCTGCCATTCTTACTACAGTTAATTTTATTAAAATGTGCTTGCTCAATAATTAAATTAAGAAATATGATATAATGCAACTACAAAGATTTTAAGCATTTTCAGTATTGTTCCACTTTCGCTAATTCGACATTCTTCCATGCAAGAAACGGCCAGATTATCATAAACTTAGTATATCTTTTTCCAACACTCTTATTCCTTAAAGAGCCAGCTGGAAAATAAAAAAATCTTTTTAGTGTTACACAAGTCAATAGAAACTTCCCACACTACACGATAACCTTATTAACTCCAATCTTCACTAAAAGAAGTGCGATTATGGTTCGCGAAACGTCTCATACTGAAATTGTTGAGTACGAAATGAAACGTCTCATTCTGAAGTTCGAAAACACGTCCTAACTTGTAGGTTATCAACGACCATGCTTTGTTCATGGGGTATTTTATGTGGCTGCTACAATATATTTCATCCATCTCCTTTAACCGGCACAACATTGCAAGATTTCATTTCACTTTTTCATGTGTCTCCTACAAAGATATAACATTTAATGCTTGAACGTTATATTTACACGAACTATTGGTTTCTGTTACTTTACTGACCTCCTTTCAGAAGTTTAGTAAACAATATTAGTTCAACTAAGTGCTAAATCTCAAACAATGTTATAGTATTACATAATATAAAAACTATAAATTTATAAAGTAACTGTACAAACAAAATGAAGAGCATTTATCAACATTTGAAAATACATTAGTCATTATATAATATACTTCAATAAGAAATGCAATAAATGTAAAATTAAAGTGTTGTTGTCACATCGTTTATTTAGTTCTCGTCATGCTGAAGAATTCTAGTAACATGTACACTCATGACCAAAATTATTGTCTCATGTCTATAAACATTGTCATAGGAATATAATTTGATAACGAATTTGCCCGGTATTTCTTAAAATGTTTGTATGTGCATAATCGGCAAAGACATGTATGTGTCAAATTTCATGTCAAAGGAGCAATAAATAAGAGCAATAAAACGAAAATAAAACTTCCTTGTCCATTTAGCAATATTTTCTTTTACTCACTGTAATTTTATATTTATAATTCTTTTCCGATGAAATTTACCCCAAATATACATTTCCCGAAGTATCAATATTACAAGTGCCCGGCAACATCATTATCAAATTATATTTTTACAAGAAGACAGTTATAGATATACGACAATCATTTTGGACATGAGTGTACATGAAATTAAGAAAATAAACTGTAGGCAAAAATTTTGTATATAAATTTACAAAATGTGACGAGACGAAAAAGCCTACTGTGAACCGAGACGAAAAAAGAAAAGAAATCTAGAATCCACACAAGCCGAGAGTTCCATAAAATTTATTCGCTTCCTAGCCAACACTAGACCTGTTTATATATCAGCCACTGATCATATTTCTATCGTAAGTTCTGATCGTAATATGTGTAACAAGCAGTGATTAACATGGAGATGCAGACACGAAGCTTCTTTTGTGTTCAGCCATCTTGACGAGACAATTCGGGAGTTCATCAATAAAGAAGTGGAAACTTCAGATCTAGCAAACCAGAATGAGAATGAGTGTGCTGACCACCCATCACCCAACTAAAATCACTCAACAACAAATAACAACACAATTGAAGACCACGTTGGAGAAAGGAAGTAAGTCAAGAAATTGTCGAAAATAAGTTAACAGCAGAGTAACGTAGCCTGAAAGATGTGAGTGCATGGACTAAATCCCACAGTAACAAGAAGGTTAGTCACTAAGAAATTTAATGTTACAGAGTTTGCCTACAGAGGAAGAACTAGATAAGTCAGTGGAAAACAGCGCAATTGAATAAAAACTAACTTACCTCCTTTTCCCCTTGTAGTCTTCAATTGTGATTTTATCTCTCCCGAGATAAAAGAAACATTATATATACTATTTTACTGAAGATACCATATAAGACTCAAAATCAGAAAATTTACTTTTAGGAAACCAGTATTTAAAAAAGATTTAAGTCTTCTTCGTCGGAGTAAGGTAAAAAAAAGAACCTTTGCTAATTAAGAAACATTTGAACTATTGAAATTAATTCTCTGAAAGTATAATACTAATGACTTAAATGTTCAAGTTTGTACGCTTTATTTAAAAGAAAAAAATGGAACAGGAGGTAACTGAACTGCGAAATGGCAAATGAAAGACGGAGACCAGAGTAAAGGCAAATAAGAAGAAATAGATTGTTGAAGCCGATGCCCCACCTCCTTTCTCCGCTATTCCTCTAGAAATCGTTGGAGAAGAGTTATTGATTTTGAATTTATCACTCTTGGCGTTGATCTTCTTCGTCCTTCATCTGATGAGAGATTGCAAGTTCCTTTTCACTACTGAAGACGCACACAGATACTCTCATGCAATGACTGACATAAATGGTATTTACATGAGTTAGGTTTCCAGAAACTGATTACCGTGTTAGTCTGCAAAACATCACATTCTGATGCAGAGACGTAGAGTACACCGTAATGTGTACAGCTGATAATTCTTGTCGGTAAGGAAGCTTAATTCTTTTTCGTTTATTTCTTGTTGAACCTACATTAATAAGAATTTTCAAGCCAATAATAATAATAATAATAATAATAATAATAATAATAATAATAATAATAATAATAATAATAATAATAATAATAATAATAATAGTAATAATAATCTATTGTAGAAGTAATCAAAAACGATACGGGGTATACATATGTTTAAACTAAATAAAACTTAATTGAGAATGAATCACAAGCAAACATATTTTACATTTATTAGTATTTAGTTAGTCAAATTATTTCTTATGTATTCCTTCGCGCGACAATAGAACGAAATACTGCACTTTACTCGAGGAATGGTACAGGATGATTTTTTTAAAACTCACTTATTTCATTTTGGTCTAGAATTCCCAACGGAAGACAGAATTTTATGTGGTTTGTGCCAAATGATCAAGGAAGGATGAGAGGTTTACGGAACTATGTTTACACATATCTTCACAGGACTATGTTTACTGATTTAAATTTATCCCGGGTAATATCGACCATACCCCAAGAAAAATAGCAAATATTCGCCAATGCACTTTACAATTGGAATGAGATGAGGTGCGGTGTAGAAACTTGAGTTTTCTTCGTTAGATTGCAACCTCGCCATGGTCAACAAGAAACAGGAAACTGGGTTATCGTATTGGAAATTGTGCTGTACAGTTCTGTGCTACTGTGTATGATCAGGACACAGTGATAATAGTGTATTCTTCGGAGTAACATAAGTTTATCGTTAAAAGTTTAAAAGTTTTTGGAGAACGGAATCTGTTGTTGCTACGCAAAGGGCATTTAGAAACAAATTTTCCCCCACGTTCTGCCCCAGGCAAGAACATAATATGGTCGGTAGTGAATAAATTAAAAAAAAAAAAAAAAAAAACAGGATCGCTACTGAGTGAGACAGTGAAGCATCAGACCCCGGTATTGTGGAAGATGTCAGTTATCGGCTCCTTAGGTCGCCCAAGAAGATCCTTGTCGTTTGTCGCAAGAAACCGTCTATAGCTATTCAACATGTGATTTTTGGGTGTTACCACTACACTTAATTTGTATTTTCACTAATACTTAATTAGCATTCTGCAATTTCGCTTCAGAAATCCAAAACCTCACTCCAATGGCAAGGTACACTGGCGAATATTTGCTGTTTTTCTGGAGGCGTAGTCCATATTGCCGTGGATGAATTTAAACCAGTAAACATAGTCTCATAAATTTCCCATTCTTCCTTGATCATTTGCCACAAAGCGTATGAAAATCGGACTTCAGTTAGAAATTTTAGACCCAAAGGAAATACGTGAGTTTTAAGAACTATCACCCTGTATATCTCATTCAGAGACAGCGATATCATCATTTTTGGTTTCAAAATGTGACTGGGTTTACTTTTTTCTCCTTTTAATTTTCAAAATACAGAAAATCAAACTGATAGTTGTCAAACTTAAAGTTCTGATCAACGTAATCACGCTTCAAACCATGGGCGGTTGTGGTGCAGTCCTCATTTAAATTCGGACAGCGGTGGCTCAGTGGTAGAGCATTCACCTCTGGTGCATGAAGTCCATGATTTGATTCCAGCTCGCGCAAAATGAACTTTGTGGAGGAGAAACGCCGTGTGCGTGGGTTTCCTCGGGGTTCTCCCATTTCCTCCCACTTTCTTCATGCCACCATTTCATTCATTTCTCATTATCACCCTAACCGGCATAACTGTGGGACGTAAATCCCAAAGATTTCATTTGATTTTTTCATCTTTTAAATTCCCTCTGACTTTTAACTTAGTTTAAATCATGCTGTGCTTTGAACTTTGATATAAAATATTCAGTTTGCCTCTTCTCTTATACTTTGTACTTCTCTCCCTCTTTCACCTTGATGAGGTTCTGAAGACCAATACAGATGTTAACAGTGCACAGATGCTCTGAGGAAAAGTGGTAATGCTCATTGAAGTCCAAAGTCTACATAATACGTGTTTTTTTGCGAGGATTTAAAGTTTGGAACCTGAAATGAACATTCATTAAATATACTATATTATATTATATTATACTATATTAGAAGAATTATTTGTCGAAGCTCAACATCAGAATACATACGTAAAGGCTTATAATACAATAATTTGTATAATATACGCTGTTAATATATCAAATTAAAGCTGTCAACTGTATGCAAGTTTCAATAAAATTAACAAATTCGTAGTAAGTATAATGCCAGTAGGTTGACAACAAGACGTTTGACTTTTGTTTAAATATATATTCATATTTCTTCAGCATCCGCAAACGGCTTTACCATATATTTGGCATTGGAATTTAGATACTATGGATTTGTATCATACTTTAAACTTACTTGTTCTAAGGAAATTTAATAATAGAGTGTCCGAAAGATGGAATTCGAAAACTAGCAAGAACAAGTATTAAACAATAACATTACATTGTCATAAGAATTGAAGCTATTTAACAAAACACCTAATTCTTCTCTCCTCGTCAATAAGGTCCAAGAATCGTTTTTTAAACGTTAAACCCAAACAAATGTTTCGGTATACTTGGGGTATATAAAGCATAAATTTTAAATTAGATTTTTATGACACAAGATCAAACATTAGCTGCCAAATTTACTCGAAAATATTCACTATGGATGTTATTAATCAAAGGTTTAATTATATATATATATATATATATATATATATATATATATATATATATATATATATATATATATATATATATATATATATATATTACTCAAAATGACACAATCAGTTGTTAGAAACTTCGCTTACTTGTGTAATCTTAATGATTGAATTTATCGAATTGTATAATTTAGGTTATTCTAGCACATAAAATCATAAAACTTTACTATCACAGACTGAAATGTTGAATCCTTCAGTTGACCTAATCTCCATTTGCAATTAGTGTTCAATCTTTAAGATTCCGGGTGCTCTCCATGTCTGCTTTGACGAGCTTGCTTCCGATGTCTTCCCTGACGAATTTTGTGTCGATGTGTCCTTACTCGAAACTATGAACATCAGCTCCAGTGTCCTACAATGACAATGGGAGGTAGTGTAAATTTCCTTCAAAACGCGTTTTATGGTATTTTGGCCCGGATAGCAATCCGCACGTACTAACGAATCATAGCGCTAATTAGAATTTAACTGCCTTAGTGTTTTTGGCTTCAAGCCGTACTTACTTGAGATATTCTCTCTTTCTATTTCGCTCCACGCTAAAACTAAAACTTAACTACAACTCCACTCAACTTTTTCAACACAATTCCCCCAGGGTTTTTTCAAGCGAAGGCTTTTAAAGGTTTCGTACGAGTCTTTCTCGCTTGAGTTCTCATGATATCGTAACCTAGAAAATCTTCTCTTGTTATGAGACTTTTTTTTAGCAAAATGTTTTATGTTTCTTAGTTTCTGTTCTTCGTCAATTCAATGTTGATATACATCCATTCAACTTGTATTCAGGTGTGTCATTTGGGAAGGGCAGAGGACATACGTGTGAGAAGCACATGCTTTCAATAAATTGTATACTAATATGCTACTTAAAAGCGTGAAACCGTTATGTCGGTGGACAATCTTCTTCAATCCCCTCCCCTGAGAAAATCTGAAATGGTGTTGTTTCTTATATTGCGATGATAACCCATGTAGGTCTTTCAAACGGAAGCAAAGAATCTGGTTTAGTTCCTTTTATATATATAAGTTGCATAGAAAGCTTAAAATTAGCAAATGTAAACATATTGGGCCTTATGCAGAGTCGTCCGGACACGTCATTATCGACTAACATATGTGTAGGTCATTTTGGAAATGAAATGTATGAAAATAATGTTGTGACCCTAATACTGAATTTTTAACTCTTAGAGCACTATTACATTAGGCCACTGGTTGTGCAACTTGTGGCACCACCAAACTCTTGCGTATCGTCCACTAGTGGCACAACCAAAACAAGACGAATATTTTCATGAGAAAATGTCTTCAGTAAGTCAAAGCATGCTTCTTCTTGCCCTCTTGATAAAAAAGAAGAGGCTAAGGAAGAAAAAAGTGTACGTATGCTCAATATTGATGTCAAGGGAAGATAAAGATCTATATTTCATACTCTTCGATGATCTTTGTGCGGACTACACTAAGTTTCTTTAATTACAAATAAAATCCTCATGTTCACTTTATTGTCTATCCCCGGGTTCTTAATGGTAAATTATAGACTTTCAGTCAAGTGGCTACAGCACCTTCCCTATTTATTGTAGGATTATGGTTTATACCTCGTTTTTTTGTAACAAAGTAACCTTTCAAACATTATAATTCACATTTCCGTATCATGTTCCTGAGGTAGGAAGTTTTGAAAAAAATCGGGAATTTTCTCTGAAAAAAAAAATCAAAACTTAGAGCGCCTCTGGGCTCCTCTGTGTTAACGCAGACATCTGAAAATCAACTTTAAAATACCAAGGTATGTACTAAATGTGTGTACAAACTTTCAAGCTTCTATCTTTAATAGTAAGGGCGGAAAAATATTTATCAATGATCCTAACTATACCCCAGATTAAAGCAGAAGACCCTGATCTCAGATAAAAAAATCCTGAGATATCCCTATTTATTCTAGGGTCACGTTTTGTATCTCATTCTCTTTAGGATAGAACAGCCTTTCAAACGATATCATTTACATGTCTCCATCATATGCCTGAGGTGGGAAAATCGCAAAAAAGTGGAATGTTTGGTTAAAATATCCCTTTTCTTTACCTGTTTGCTACTCTCAAGCCTCCTGCGTTAACGCAGAGATATAAAAAATCCTATAAATGTAACTTGGTGGACCGAATGTTTCTGTAAAATTTCAATCTACTATGTACAAAAGTAAGCTCTCCATAAAATAATAAAAATAGATCTTACAAAATAATCAGGATCTCAGGTAAAGGTTTTCTTTAACATCTTATTTACCGCAGAATCATGTTCTCCCATTATTCCCTTCAGAATAGGACTGTTCTTAAAACGGCAACATTTACATATCTCCACTATGTATCTCAGGCTAAAAATCACGAAAAAAAGGCATTTTTTGGTAAAAGAAAAATCTCTTTTCTTTATTTTTTTTGCCCTGCTGGATTCTCCGTGTTAACTCAGAGATCTGGAAGAATCTGATAAATACTACTTGGTGAACTGAATGTTTGTACAAAATTACAATCTTCTAGGTGCAAAAGTAAGCCCGCCAAAAATAATAAAAATAGACCTAACAAAAAGTATTTTTTTAAAATTAAGACGTCATTACGTCTTATGTCTCGACACAGAAAGGCGTGAAACCATACGCAACGTGTGCTACAATGCCTCTAGAATCGAAAAGTAAATGCGAAACGAAGTAAAAAGCTTTATTGGTTCTTGTTTAATCGTACAATGAAGACACTACTTCAGTACCTGAATATACGTACTAGAACTTCAAAGGGCTCTCAGTTTGCCTAATTCCTGTATTTTGTCCTCTACGCTGGTTTTCTTCATTCATTTTCTCCATTATCTTAATTGTCACTTGCCATTTTCTCGCGAATCAAATAAGAACACCGCCCAAAGTGACAATATATTGCGGTCTGATGAGTCACAGAGCGAGCGCCGATGACCAAACAACTCTTGAATCTACTACTAGTGGCGCTTCTGGTGGCGCCATCAATGACCTAGTGTAATACGCTACGTTAAGAACAATGGTCCAAGTGTGTCCGGCGGCACCAATGATTGTCCGGACGTTGCTGAGCTAGGCAACCAGCCGTTCACCGATTCCTTGGTTGCGCCACCAGTTGCCCTAGTGTAATAGGTTCTATATACCTTAATGACCCCCCCCCACACACACACACGTGCTTCGTCCACTGGTTGCTCCACCAGTTGTGTAAGCAGTGACCTAATGTAAAGCAGTGACCTAGTGCTCTAAGAGTTAAAAATTCAGTATTAGGGCTACAACATTATTTTCATACATTTCATTTCCAAAATGACCTGGTAATGCTTCATTTTTAATATTCTTGGCCCCTCGTAAAACAAAGAATGTGTATTTTAATTTAAGTTACATAGAAAGCTTAAAATTAGCAGATGTAAACATATTCTGTCTGAGTAATATTTTTTTCTAAATCTAGTAGCCTATATATTAGTGTTCACAAAAACAAAGTCATACTAATATATCTTGTAAAGTATAAAAATAAGATACAGTAGACTTCCGTTAAGTCCAGCATCCAATAATCCAGAACGATTGACGGTTTGACACCGCCATGGTAAAATTTTGTTTCTTTCGTAAGATGTAAATGGTAGTAAGCAAGTAAAACCAGGTGATCACGACTGCAAACGGCACTTGGAAGCGTTCGGCGTGGTTCGAGACTAATTAGAATTATCCGGTGCGAATTCTTACTGTGCTTGCTTGTTTATTGTGAATCAGTGATCAGCTGCAACGTGACAGTGACCGTATAAAATATGTCACAGGACATGGTGAACATGAAATTTACTTAAATTAAACATCAAACCGTTTTCTAGACCTTCGACTAGTGTCAAAAACACAAGTAGAAACGAAAAGAAGTAAAGCTTACTATCTCAGTCTCAGTCTGTAGCAGCTAAAAATAGGCTCTAGAATAACACGAAATAAATTAAAATAAAAAGCTAGAAGAACTAGATAGTGCTCTGTACAAATGGTTCAGTGTAAAACGTACCAAATGAAAGCTTGAATCAGTATAAATGATTAATCTTAAGGCTAAGAATTTTGAGAGGATTTGAATGTTGTACAGTATGATTTAATTTTTCAGAATGTTGACTCAGAAACTTTAAATTTCGGCATGACATTCGCCGATTTGATGCAAGATGTGAGACCTATCAGCAAACAAAGACTGGACAAGCCAGTACAAATACGAGTGTGAAAAATTATCACAGGCAATAATTTTGTCAGCTGGTTAAGTGTACAATGTCAATGAAACATCCTCGCTCTAGCGTTGCTTTAACAGCACTGGAATTAACTGGAGAAGATAACAAACGTTTAGCCAAAAGGTATGTTTACAGTGTGCAAATGTATCTGGAAGCCACCGTCTAACTAGTTTTGTTATTGGTAAATGTAAAAAATATCTAGTAATTTTAAGAATGTTACAAACATTCCTGTTCATTACGATGCTAAACAAATTGTCTGGATGACTGAAGCATTATTCAAATGCTAGCACTTCCATTACTTAATTTCACTAGATACAATATCTTCAGAAAGCTGAATCTACCAGAGGACACAAAACTATCCTTCTTTCGTACAACTACAAAGCACATCTAGTTGTAACCATGTTGGTTTCTGGCAACATGTTTGCTATAAATTCTTCCACTTAACGGTACTTCGTTGATTCAACCAATTTACCGAAAGTTTATTCAGAACTTGAAGTATTTTATATGAGTTCATTCGTTTAAGGCCTTTTATAATATAAATATGTTGTTCCTGACTTTCAAGTCAGAAATTTAATGTAAAGGATGCCTTATATGCTGTTTTACTCTCATGGTCACAAGTAAAAGAAGTTATTTTTCAAATATGCTGGGGAAATTTTTTGGTCAAATGCTCTATCCTAAACCGATTCAAGTCGAATTCTTGTAGAGGAAGAAGACGTAGGCACGATTAGTGAAGTGTTGAATGTTTTTTTAAAATTGGATTTATAGACAAATCTTTGGAAAACATTTTCGAAGAGCATCTAAACATTATAACTGGAGTGTTGGACGTTATTAAAAGTGGATTTTTCAAAAATCATTTGAAAAATATTTTTGAAGAAGAAATCTTAGAATGGAATGAGAGTCAGTGAATATGAATCTATCGAAGAAGAACTCATACATAAAGTGATAATTAAGAATGTTTCTGAATCCTCAATAGGTGAATCTTAAAGAGCCTGAGTCAGATGGTGACGAAAGGGAAGAAAAGGAACAAATTAGCTATAGTAAAGCGGGAGACGCTTTAAACAAGTTCATTAAGATGGTTGGGGCGACATCACGTTGTAATTGTCCAGAAATCTTTGATTTTTTACATTATAGGGAATAACATTTTTTTTTAAAATGCAGATTCTAGGATACCAAAGAACATTAGCGAAGCTTTAAAATGAAAATCCTATTAGTATAGCAGTTATCAGGTTTATGCCTTTCATTTATACGTAAGTTTTCAAAATATTTGCTGGGCATTAGTTGTTAGGCCAAAGAATTATGGGTCAAAATACAACAGTACAATAATTCTGTATCAGTCTTCAGTCTTTAAATTATAGAACTATAACTAAGTTTTGATTGTATTTGAGTTGAAAAGGTTATCTTATTATTCCTGGCTTATAATATTTGCTATCAAACTTGATGTTATAGCTGTATTCAGTTTACGACTAAGTGTCGATTTTTTCCGTAATTAATCGTTGGTCAAGTTACCAAGTACTGGATTATCAGAAGTTTATTGGAAATAAAATATTAAAGTAAGACATAAAATTTATCACTACCTAGGTATATAAAATGAATAGAAAATTGATAATCAGTAAACCGATACTGAAAATCAATCAATTAATAAAGTACAAATTTAAATAAAAAGATTAAAATATGATTGTGTTAAATCAATTAAAGAATTTACCTGTAGTTACTGAGGCATCCTAGATTAAATGTATTGCGTAAATTTAATAAAAAATTGAAACACACATAAACAAAATGAAAAACGAAACTAATATTTGAATGACTGTTGTAATATTTAAGTATCGTTTTTTCAAAACGCAAAGCAAAAATGGAATTAGCTGCGGTACTGTAATGGTCATATGCATGTTTTGTTTAGTTTATTTACTTTCTAATTGACATGTTTTTGCTACTGAACAAATTAGTGAATGATAACAGATGTTTGTAATTTTTTCTAAAGTCCAGAATGTTAGTGTTTTTGTGTTTAGAGAAAGCTGATGTCAGCGGCAACCAGATAACAAACAGAAAGTATATACATAGTGGTAAGCTGTTATCTAACTTTCGCACTTTGCAATATTTATTTATACATTGTTATTGTCTTGAATATTGGTTAGCTTTATTGAGTTCCATCATGTAAAGTGCAGTTCTAGGTTCTGTTTGTATTCAGGGCAGTGCCACTAGTATTCATAAACAAAACTTGAACGCACTAAGGGAAAAGCACTACACTTTGAAAGTTAGGTTCAATTAGTGGTAGTCTCTTTCCGGCTAATAATAAATATATTGTTAGCCATATTTGAGAACAATCTTTTTTTTTTTTTTTTGTCTAAAACTGGGATTGAACGTCAACTTAATTCTATCCTGAATAAGTATGTACACTAAAACCAAAACAAACTTCATCATCATCATCATCTTGTTCTTCTTCATATTTTCTTAAAGTCACAATTTTCCAAGAAACTTGATTGTTTCCTTGTCAAGGCGATGCATATCACTAGCAAATATTTCTCTAAAGAAAACCCATCATTATTATTGTTCTACTAGTTTGTGCTGAGTTGTCGGTAGTGTGAGAGCAATGTCACATTTATTCTAGGTCCCACAATATACTCCAGTAAAGCAAAGATCTTGGTCCAGAAATTTCTATTTTTGATTTGAGGTTTGGAATCATTATTAAGTTAATTTAGCTTTGGTAAACATTTATAAGTTAGGCTGATTACATTTGTCATTCTTAAAAATGACAGATGAATTTTTATGATAATTAAGATTTCATTAATTATTAGCTCTCCATTCAATATTTTAGTGTCAAAACATAAAATTCTCAAGGTAAAGTAGCCTTATAAAATAAGAAAATATCATATCAACCTTTTTATTATTTACAAAATAACGATTATTATTCAGGAAACTATAATACTAAATGTTGTGATGGACAATATAATATAGGATGAATAGACATAAATGTTAAAATGAACGGAAAATGTTTAAATTCTTTTAATCCATACAATATAAAATGTTTGAGATTAGAATGAATGAAAAGAAAAAAATAAATACAGATAGATAAATTATTTGCTACAGCGGACATACATGAACAACTACATTCATAATTATACCTAGGATAATTCTGACTGATGTGGCCATAGCTTTTTGAAACCTTAAAATATGAAGGAGTTTTAAAGAATTTTGTGATAGAAAGGTTGTTTAAGTTCTAGAAGACATACTTTTCATAATTAAAATACGTTTTTGAATAAAATATATCGACCATTATAATGAAAGAGATGGACAAACTATCAAATTTTGAAAATATCACAGTGGCCATCTCTCCGAAGCACCATGGGAGAGACGACTATAGAATAGCACTGTAGTTGATCATCATGTTTTAGAAGTTTAAAATATGGATATTTACTTTTTAAACATGGAACAATAATATGTTGCTTTATAAACATAAGAGCAACCACGAAGTTTAAAGCCTTTCAAAGTATATATTGTGTTCTTAAAGAAGTTTAGCTAGGAAGCTTGGGTTACGCGAACAACAATGGACCATCTTTAAATAAGTTTAAAAGAGAATATTTCTCTTAGCAAAGAAATAGTTTCACTTTTCCGTGTTACCACTTTTCTTTATTATTCTTTTTCCTAAAATAAGCAAATATGAACGAATATAGTTCAAGTTTCAAAAAGCTACTGGTTATAATATACAATTCGCGACTTAGAAATCGTTACAAAAATTTTAAGTCCGATTAATAATAAACTCTTGCTCCGTTTGCTTATGCGTTCAAAAACACACGTCTTGGTCGACTGTGTCTCTCTGGTATTCAATCCAGCTCAATCTCCTCCTTAATCTCTCTTTTTCTCAAGCAGAGTGTGACATAATATACTCTTTCCATTCAGATGGAAAAAATAAACCAGGTTTAGAAGGCTTAGCTCTAAAACCATCTTTCATTTGTTTGTTATGAAATGCTTTTTAGAGTCTGAATAAAAAATGTCCCAAAATGTTACTATAGTTTCATAAACGCCTTTATTTGTATTAATTCCTTCTTCAAAGATTGCAAGCTAGAAAGATGCTCCGTGTGGAATCTATGGAAATTTTCTAACACGGCAGTAGGTATGTGCTTTCCTAAGTCTGTAATGCGAGCACAGAGCTCTAAAAGCTACTGACAGAAATGAGTGGTATTCAATGATTAATTTAATTTCTTTTCAGTAATTGCAAACAATTGTTCCAGAAGGGTCAATTTGCCAGGACAAGAGGATGTAGTCCCCACTTCTCTTGAGTTTCATAAACGCATATTGTTTGATCAAGTATATAGTAATATAAAAATATAAAAGTGAAACTCTTATGTTGGCGGAGAATCTAAAATAGCACTGCTTTTAGCAATAATCCTATAGAGTTAGGCTAGCACATTGCCAGAGCGCTTACATTTGGTTTCAAGAATCGAAGGTTTGATCACAAGCCATGTGCTTTCATAGTGGATGACCCTGAGAGAGAGAGAGAGAGAGAGATGATTTAGATATGCAAGTTTAGACTTGGAGAAAAAAATGATCGGACAGCATCCATATTATGACGAAAATTGTGATTTTGGGAAACAGAAGGAGGGAGGTTTCCGAACTTCAAGCATCACATTAGACAATTGCCGAAATAAGGTAAACTCTTTTTAGGGCATCAAATGATTACGAAGGGAAAGAGAGATCTCAAAATGTGGGGAATTAAGATTTTTTAACAAAACTTCAGCTTCTGAGACGGGTTTCGAACCGCGAACCTCTAATCTAACGAACCTTGACTTTATTCATTTCGTCAAGGGGAACTTACGCTGTTATTCATATACGTTTCCTTTAACTACGCTGAGAAACTTATAAAATGAAATACTCCAAAAGTTGACTCGGTGGATGTGCCGTTTACATCTCTTGAAACTTAGTTACACGGTGCATAATGAAGTTCTTCGTGTTCAAGAACATTTTATTAAAAAACAAAAGTTTGTTACTTTTGTGTTAATTGAATTATATTTGATAGAACCGTTCTGTTAAAGTTGTGCTAAATAATCAGACCTAGGCCTAAATCTCCTTTTGTGAAGCCCTAGTGGAAAATGAAACAAATAATCGTTAATATTTTAGACTTTTGCAAAGAAAAGGTCTTAAAAAACAGAAAGCAATGGAAATGCATAAGACCACCACGTAAGTGTGAACCTATATCTTTAGAAAAATACCGCGTTTTGGTGATTACGTCTTAAGTGGGTGGTTAGGGTATGGAAATTCTATGTGGATGGCCCTAGTTTCGAATCCCGATCGTTGCATTATTTTTCCTTTTAGCTACGCTCATACTGGAATTCCAAAATTCATTTTTTAATTAAATGTAGTCGCAGCTAATTTAAGCCGAAATTATTTTCAAATATGAGAATTGTTATTACATGTTTTTCTTTAACTTGCGATGTTTCAACTTTGATATTAAATCTTACAACCTTTATTTGACTCATTTCCTTACATCATATCGTGATGAAGTTTTGCACAATGAACAGTCGAGCGGCAATACAGTATGCCATAGTTACTGCAGTATATTTATATATCTTTAGGAATTTTCGACTCAGAAAACAACGCACACTGGACCGTACGATACAACATGAGCTTCTGGAGGAATTTCAAACAAATTTAGTAAAGGGGAAATCGGGGTATTCGCGAACACTGAAGTAATGTCGAACACCCAAGTTTACGCCCAGGGAAGCTTGTTAGAAAACAAACGATTTTGCTGCACGCTAGCGGAGAGACCTGGAAAAGTGTAGCATAAATTTGGTGACAAGTAGCTGAGTGGATTGCCAGGAAGAAGACATTTTGTTGTTTTTGTTGATTCACTTATAACGTTGATTCAACAATGTGGGCAAAGCAAGTTGTCTCTCATCTTGTCTATATTGTTACAGATGAGGCTATATATATTCCCCTATATTTGGGCATTAGTTCTTTGTAATCTTACTAGCCTATATACAGTCAACAATTAGTTTCAACTTTAAAAATTCGATGGGTATCTGCGCAAAGGTGATATGTCCATTTTTCTTCGAAACTCAGGTTTTGGCTGATGTGGATAATGCCCGAAGTATTTTTGCAATTGGTGCACATTACATTAAAACAAAAGAACCTCCAGTAAATATTCCATTAATAAAAACAAAGTTTTGCATGAACCTCTCATTTGTGACATGCATTGAATGTTGTCACCTGCAAAAATTACGGCATGGACATATCACCTTTGTCCGTATACCCATCGAAATGCCAGATAGAATGTTCGCCATTACCCCGGAGTGTTCGGAAGTGCATCATGGTGTGAAATAAATTATTAAAAAAAAATTAATAGTTTTTTTATTGAAACGTAGGTAATATGTTAATGAAATTGGTTTCTGAAATAGATCATATCTTGGTAGATCATAAGTGTTATTAGCTTTATTAATTAGAATAGTTTGCTATATTTATTAGTAATGTCTGTAATTATAATTCTTGTTAAAGATTTAAATATTAAATTACGGTATATTTTTAATGTATTTTAATGTATTTAGCTTGTGTCATAAAGGAAAGTTTAAAGTAAACCGTATGTTCGGGATTACGGCGACTACTGAGGCAATCCCGAATATATGTACATTTTTAAAACATCTCACTGATTTGTTGAAAATGTTACTTTTGACTTTCCTTTGCACTTTAGTAAACAGGAAAAACTCCAAACTTTCTATACACAAAAAAAATCTTAATTTTATCTTTCAAAACGAAAGAGTTATTTATAACCAAAGCTAAAGTGTTCATGAATACCCGGTCTCCCATAAATCGCACTGAGAAAAGAATTGTATGTGGCGTACTTAGAATCGTATGTTACATTTGTAAATCGTGTAGTTTTTGGGCTTAATGTAAAGCAAACGTATAACTGAAAAGGCATGATTTATAATATTTTCTGTATAAGTGTTCCATCTATACGTACGTTCTGTATGAAACAATATAGACGGTCAGGATCTCACATACAAATGGACGTATATAACATATAGCTGACGAAGGTAAGATACATATATGTATGTAGTATAAGGAAGACTGTTAGATATTTGACATCCTGCAACTGCATGATGAAACGACTAAGGGTAGTGCCTATGTAGCATACGGATAACGTATGCTCCATTCTGATTTCTGTAGTGGTAAGCAAGAGGATTTCTCATATTTGTAAAATATATTGCTGTTCGGAGAACGGATTTTTCTCACTGTGTGGGTGAGGTTAAGCCACTAAAATTTTGCCACTGATATGTTATCGAGCGCATATCTTGTTAATTGTTATCGAACGCTAAAGCATTGAAGCACAATTCATGTGACTGTTAGGAGAATCATTAATAAATAGTAAATATTGATTGGTTACATAAGATATATATACAGACTGTTCCATAATTCGTGTTATTTTCTACAGCGCTGGGAGAAGATGAAGTTTATACACTATTAATGTAAAATTTGGCACTCTTATTCAGAAATATCTGAATTTTTCGAATTTCTAAAGAAAATGAGAGAAATTTGCTGTTTAGTCCCCCTTTTAGGGGTGTAAAGACGAAAGTTCATTTTCCTTATGGGAGATTCAATGTTAAATTTTAGAAGCAGTTTTCTCCAATAATTATTCGTGAAGATTTTGCAGCAAATGAGTTGTATTTGTTACAAAATGCAAAAACACTCATTCGCAAAGCTAGTAAAGCCGTCTCAAACATTATTTTGCGAAGACCTCCTTTTGGGGGGCAAGGGGCGTAAAAAGGTGGTGGGTGATATGTTACCAAAATCCCAAAATTTATTTTTGGAATGCCAGTAAGCGTGACATTAATCACAAATGTAACAAAATTAATGCTCCAATGTCCTTACATGTAAGAGCGACTGATAATGGGGCTACAGCCCCCTTTCAAAAATAAAAAAAATCACCATAAATATCCTTAGTAGGGACATACGAGAAGAAGGTATTTTTGTTAATTAATGTGAAATTTGGCGTCATTGTATCAAATGAGTATGCGTTTTTCAAATCTTGAATGTTATTTTGATAACGCACCGCCTTAGGGGGGCACAGGGGGCGAAGCACTCAATGATGGATCTTTATAAAAATTCAACATTTTGTTCCGGAAATAGCAGTGAGCGTCAGATTTTTCACCACTGTCACAGAATTAATATTCTAATGCTCCTTGCATGTGCCAGTGACTTATATGGGGCTATAGCCCCCTTTCAAAAATAAAAAAAATCACCATAAATATCCTTAGTAGGGACATACGAGAAGAAGGTATTTTTGTTAATTAATGTGAAATTTGGCGTTATTGCATCAAATGAGTATGCGTTTTTCAAATCTGGAATGTTATTTTGATGACGCACCGCCTTAGGGGGGCACAGGGGGCGAAGCACTCAATGATGGATCTTTATAAAAATTCAAAATTTTGTTCCGGAAATGCCAGTGAGCGTCAGATTTTTCACCGCTGTCACAGAATTAATATTCTAATGCTCCTTGCATGTGCCAGTGACTTATATGGGGCTATAGCCCCCTTTCAAAAATAAAAAAAAATCACCATAAATATCCTTAGTAGGGACATACGAGAAGAAGGTATTTTTTTAATTAATCTAAAATTAGGCGTCACTGTATCAAAAGAGTATGCGTTTTTTAAATCTGGAATGTTATTTTGATAACGCACCGCCTTAGGGGGGCACAGGGGGCGAAACATGAAATGATGGATGTTTATAAAAATTCCAGATTTTATTCTGGAAGTGTGAATGAGTATTAGATTAATCACAAATGACACAGAATTAATATTCCGATGCTCCTTGCATGTGCCAGTGATTGATGTGGTGCTACAGCCACCTTCCACAAATCACCAAAAATCACTATAAATATCCTTAACAGGGACATACCAGAAGTTTTTTTTTCCTATTGGTCGATTAATGTAAAACGTGGCGTTATTGTAATAAAAAGTTATATATTTTCCAAATCTGAAATGTTATTTTGGTAACAGGGGACAAAGGGCGCGGTTGGTAATTTTTGGCTTTGGAGGGCACAGGGGCCGAAGTATAAAAATTCCAAATTTTATTTTGGTAGTGCCAATGAGCATGAAATTAATTGCAAGGCGCACAGAATTAATGCTCCTATGCTATTTCCATGTACAATCTGCAGCAAAGAACCTGCAACATGAGCATGTAAGTTTATTGTGAAACTACGACTAAGAGCACATGGAATCAACATAACGTCTAAGTGGCATGAATCACGCCAGGAGAAACCTCGGCGTCCTCCCCTGCACACTTATATTGGAGCAAAAGACTTCGTCGTTTCACAATAAACATATATGCTCATGTTGCAGTTTTTTTGTTGCGGACTGTACCAGTGACTGATATTAGGCTACAATCATCTTTCATAAAACAACAGAAATCCATGATGAATGTCCTTATACGCAACGACCTACTGGCAGAAGGTAATAAATATTTTTCATTATTAAAGTGAAATTTGGCATTATTGTTGAAAAATGTTTGTTTAGAAAAAGAGCTAAAGCGACAGTATGATAATGGTCATGTGTTGATCTCTTTTAGTGGCGTCAACTCAAAATTTGATTGGCCTAACTGGAGTTTCAATGTAAAATGCGGAAAACTAGAAGCTACCTCCATGTGCCAGCGACCACTTTAGTGATTCAATTCCCCCTTCCCAGTTCCAAAATCATTTATAGAACCACACCACTTTGTTTTATTATCTTCCATGCTTCTCTCTGGCCTATTCAGAATGCATTCTAAGAGATGTGTGTTTAACAAGCACTGGAACACGTCCCAATCAGTTGTTGGCGTCCCACTGTAAGCTGATTTTAAGCAATGTCAACCAACTTTTGTTTATAAAACACCCTCTAATTCCTGATTCAACTTCTTGTTCATGTGTGCTGACAACAGTTTCAGACCTTTTCTTATCGCAATACACCAACGATTTACGAGCTAACGTGTTGACAGTTCAATAGGATTTCGTGTCTGTAATCAATACCTGGGTTAGATTGACTTCTTCGGAAATGGACATTACATAATAGGTGAATCTCGGGGATAGACTGGCTTAATCATTTGATAATTACTTGTCGTTTCCAGTATACTTTATGAGTGCATTCATACTGTAGTGTCCTTTGATCATGCAATCTTTAACTCAGGATCAGCGTGCTAATGTAATTGAATGGTACATTTTATCAGAAAAATCTGCAAGAGCAACAACATCCCGTATAGTTAAAGAACTCGGATTAAAAGTACAGGATATGCAAATTCACCGTTTGTACAAACAGTTCCACAGCAATTGTTTTCACACTGCCCATCTTGCATCTAGAAAAAGTGCAGGAAGATCTCCAAGTGTATCTACAGAAGAAACAAAAAGACAGGTGTTATCTGTTACTAGTTCACCGCGGAAATCCCTTGCTCGTTGAAGCTTAGGCTTAAATATTAAGAAAACTACGCTACAAAGAATTTTAAGAAACTTGAAGGTAAAACCATACAAGGTCCGAATGGTTTGTGAATTGTGTGCAAGTGATTATGGTGATCGTGTTTTTTTTTTCTGTAACTGGTTTATCGAGAAGTTAAATGAAAACCCTATATTCTTATTTCAAGTGATGTTTCCCGATGAAGCAAAATTCTTCTTAAATGATTCTGTGTCCTCATCACATGCAAGATATTGGTCATGGATACAGCCGAACGTAAGATCAGAAGTGTCAATGGACAAACGAGGAATAATGGTTTGGTGTGGTATAACTGCGACTGAGGTAATAGGACCTTTCTTTTTTGATGAAAATGTAACAACGTCATCATACCAAAAGCTACTAAGAGAAAAAGTATTTGCTGAACTTGATCGTTTAAATTTAGGTCAAAGTGATGAATTATGGTTTATGCAAGATGGAGCGCCAGCGCATCACTCAAATACGACTATAAATCTTTTGAGAGAGAAATTTGGGGAACGGATTATTTCTATGGGGTCAAGTGTCGAATGGCTACCAAGAAGTCCGGATCTTACACCATGCGATTTTGTCTTGTGGGGATTCCTAAGACAAATTGTCTACCAAAAATCATGTAACAGTGTAGAGGACTTAAAACAGAGGATTGTCCACAGTATAGAGATGATCACTCCAGATATGTTGGAGAAGGTGTTCACAGTTTCTTTAGTAAATCGCATTAATTTATGTCTTGCTCGTTCAGGAGGGCATGCCGAATAAAAGTAAGTTGATTTTATGGATTTTACACTTAGGTTAATGATCTTTTTAAACAATTAGTGATAGTAGAGCCAAAAAGAGCAGTTTTCAACAAAGAATAATTTCCAGCAACTGCTTCTTATTCCTCGGGCTTTTTTTTTTTTTTTTTTTTTTTTTTTTTTTACGAATAAAGCAAACAATATTGAAACTTAAAGCTCACTTTTAATTTTTAAGATCTTACTTTTCATTAAGTTTTTTTTTTTTTTTTTTTTTTTTTGTTCCTGCTACGTTTTCCATTGTCATTTCGTCTTCTATTTCTGATTAAGTATGTAGAAAATACGTAGGTGATTTGTGTGTGATATCTTCTGCTATAAAAAGAGCCCTAATTGATTTTTAAAAATATAAAATTCTTTGATTATATTCCAATGACACGATAACAACAAAGCTATATGCATAATGAGTTACACTGACAGAAGTTATTCATTTACAGTAATTTCCATGTTTATTGCATATTTTTTGTTTTGCAATAATGACAACTTATATATTAATTATGACATATTTATTGTGAATTTTTGTGATTTTTGGAAGGGGGCTGTAGCCCATATAAGTCACTGGGACATGCAAAGAGCATCGGAATATTAATTCTGTGACATTTGTGACTAATCTCACGCTCATTAGCATTTTCAAAATAAAATTTGTAATTTTCATAAAGATCCACAATCTTATGCTTCGCCCCCTTTGCCGCTAAAGGTGGTGCGTTATCAAAATTATACCGAATTAAAGAAAACGCCAGCGCCAAATTTCACATTACTCGATTTAAAAAAATAGCTTCTTCCGGTGTGTCCCTGTTAAGGATATTTATCGTGATTTGTGGAAGGGGGCTGTAGCTCCACATCAATCACTGGCACATACAAGGAGCATCGGAATCTTAATTCTGTGTCATTTGTGATTAATCTGATACTCATTCACACTTCCAGAATAAAATTTGGATTTTTTAAAATAAAGATTCAAATGCTTATGCTGCGCGCCCTGTGCCCTCGCAATCCGGTGTCACCAAAATAACATTCTATATTTCAAAAACACGTACCTTTTTACTAAGATAACAAATTATTTTACATTAATTTGACAAGAAATAATGGTTTCTCAGATGTCCCTGCTAAAATATTTATGGCTAATTATTATGTGATTTTTTAGAAGGGGGCTGTAGCCCCATATCAATCACTGGCACATGCAAAAAACATCGGAATATTAGTTCTGCGAAATTTATGATTAATCTGATGCTCACTGGCATTTCCAGAATAAAATTTGGAATGTTTATAAACATCCATCATTTTATGTTTCGCCCCCTGCGCCCCCTAAGGCGATGCGGTACCAAAGTAACATCCCATATTAAAAGACACATACCTTTTTAGCACAATAACACCATATTTAACTTAATTGATTTAAAAAAATAGTTTCTTCAGGTATGTTCCTGCTAAGGATATTTATGGTGAATTTTTAATATGATTTTTGGAAGGGAGGCTGTAGCCCCATATCAGTCACTGACACATGCAAGGAGCATCGGAATATTAATTCTGTGTCATTTGTGATTAATCTGGCCCTCACTGGCATTTCCGGAACAAAATTTGGAATTTTTATAAAGGTCTATCATCTGATGCTTCGCCCCCTGTGCCCCCCTAAGGCAGTGCTTACTAAAATAACATTTCAGATGTGAAAAACTCATACCTTTGTGCTACAACGACGCCAAATTACACATTAATTGACAAAAAGTAATTTCTTTTCGTATGTCACTACTAAGGATATTTATGGTGATTTTTTTGAGAGGGGGCTATAGCCCCATATAAGTCACTGGCACATGCAAGGAGCATTAGAATATTAATTCTGTGACAGCGGTGAAAAATCTGACGCTCACTGGCATTTCCGGAACAAAATTTTGAATTTTTATAAAGATCCATCATTGAGTGTTTCGCCCCCTGTGCCCCCTAGGGCGGTGCGCTATCAAAATAGCATTCAAGATTTGAAAAACGCATACTCATTTGATACAATGACGCCAAATTTCACATTAATTAACAAAAATACCTTCTTCTCGTATGTCCCTACTAAGGATATTTATGGTGATTTTTTTTTATTTTTGAAAGCGAGCTATAGCCCCATATAAGTCACTGGCACATGCAAGGAGCATTAGAATATTAATTCTGTGACAGTGGTGAAAAATCTGACGCTCACTGGTATTTCCGGAACAAAATTTTGAATTTTTATAAAGATTCATCATTGAGTGCTTCGCCCCCTGTGCCCCCCTAAGGCGGTGCGTCATCAAAATAACATTCCAGATTTGAAAAACGCATACTCATTTGATACAATGACGCCAAATTTCACATTAATTAACAAAAATACCTTCTTCTCGTATGTCCCTACTAAGGATATTTATGGTGATTTTTTTTTAATTTTTGAAAATGGGCTGAAGCCCCATTATCAGTCACTCTTATATGTAAGGACATTGGAGCATTAATTCTGTGACATTTGTGATTAATGTCACCCTTACTTGCATTCCGAAAATAAATTTTGGGATTTTGGTAACATATCACCCACCACCTTTTTACGCCCCTTGCCCCCCAAAAGGGGACCTTCGCAAAATAATGTTTGAGACGGCTTTACTAGCTTTGCGAATGAGTGTTTTTGCATTTTGTAACAAATACAACTCATTTGCTGCAAAATCTTCACGAATAATTATTGGAGAAAACTGCTTCTAAAATTTAACATTGAATCTCCCATAAGGAAAATGAACTTTCGTCTTTACACCCCTAAAAGGGGGACTAAACAGCAAATTTCTCTTATTTTCTTTAGAAATTCGAAAAATTCAGATATTTATGAATAAGAGTGCCAAATTTTACATTAATAGTGTATAAACTTCATCTTCTCCCAGCGCTGTAGAAAATAACACGAATTATGGAACAGTCTGTATATACTCGTATATATGTTTGCCGATAATTATGCTATTACACACCCACCCACCACCCAGACGCCAACCCCCACACACATATATACCGAGCGAGTCAAAAGTTCCTTGCCATAGGCCAACTCGGTAACTATTGAAGATATGAGAAAATGATGAGAGCATTTTGATTGCCAAGTGTGGGTTGTCAATCTAAAATGGTGGAATTTTCAAAATCGGACCAACCGTTTAAGCTCGACTTTGGTGTAACACACAATAATAAAGAAAATGCAACGTTGCCACATGAGTGGAGGACAAGATGGAAAGAAATAATCTGGAGCGTGAAATACCCTGGGCCAAGGAGAATAGAAAGGGGAGCAAATTAAAGAATAAAGGAGAAGACCTATTTGCAGGGTCCACAACAGTGAGGTATGGAATACACGGCAACGTCATATTCGGATCCCGTGTTTTAGTCCCATACGTTAATATTAGACCAGTATCTGCACACCACATTACAGCTGTATCTGGATAAAATGCCTTTGGTATCGCGGCATGTATTTTATTTCCAGCACGATAGAGCACCGCCATATTACGGCCTCACAGTGCAACTATGGCTCAACGAGGTGCTTCCTGGCCGATGGATTGGTCGAAGAAGTCCCGTGGAATGGCCGCCGAGATTACCTGACGGCTCACGTCATTAGATTTTTACTTGCAGGGTATCTGAAGTCCGTTGTGTATCGGAATAGACCCAGAACCGTCGAACAGCTGCAGGAGAATATTGGGAACGTGTGTAGAGCAATAACACCCCAAGCACTCCGGCCTATGCGCGGTAGTGTGCGACTCCGCATCCGTTTGTGCCACCAGCAGCAGGAGGGACACCAATTTGAGCAGCTATTGGTTTTGTAACCAGGATTGTTGCATCTGGGAACAAGTGTCGTGCGTGCGTAAGGTATGTACATTTCTTCTCAGTAACATGTACAGTAAACCTGTCAGAAAACGACAAGACTTATTTTCATTTGGTTGTCTTCCTCATATACCTCCTCTCTCCTACCTGTCCCCACTAGTAGTGCTGATGCTACTGTCCTGGGCTCTGCAAATAGTTCTTCTCCTTTGTTCTTTAATTTGCTCCCCTTTCTATTCTTCTTGGCCCAGGGTATTTCACGCTCCAGATTATTTCATTTCATCTTGTCCTCCACTGATGTGGCAACGTTTCATTTTTTTTATTACTAGCTGAACCTGCGTTCTCTACACAGCGCATCATTCGCATATGAGCATAAATCTCCTTCTTATTCCTCACAACATATGTACATGTCCCTTTACAGACACAAGTAAAAGACGTCTTGATAATAAAAAAAAAAATCGGCAAGGGGTATCATACAGGGGAGATTTTTTCGATTATTTTTTCTCAATATCTCGCACCGCTTGCAAGATTTGAGCCTACTTCCGGTTGGAGGTTCTAATTCATATATGACTAGTGGTTTCTTTCTTCTTGCATGCAGTATGTAATAAGCAAATTCATTACATATACAGTTGATTATAATGTCAGTTATATATGGTGTTCATTGGGCAAAACACTCAAAAAATAAAGATTTATCTTAGACTCGAGAAATGATTGTCCTTCCTTTTTCATTATTATTTGGCCATGAAGCAAATCCTGAGACATATACAACCCCAATATACAACCATGCGGTGTTGGAATGTATAACACATAGGATGTGATGCTTTAGATTTTTTTTTTAATTTCAACTCTTTCAGTGTACCCTAAAAAAATGTAATAAGGAAATAATGACCATGTTTTTTTAAATATTCAATTAGAACTGGGCAATCTACGCAAAATTTCCAATCGATCAGTGTAAACGCCATCTTTCTAGAGCCTGTAGTTTCCGAGATCTCATTGTCGAAAGGATTGACCACAAAAATATAAATGTCTTCAACATATAGTTTAAAAGAAATCGAAAGATGGAAGCACAATTCACATGCATTGATTTTAGAGAAGGCTTATTAAAATACAAAGGCTTTGAACAATAATTTTATATCATAAACTTTATGAAAAAGATACAGTTAACTAATTTAGACTATTTAAAGTACAAATACTTAAAATGTTTGTCTCTGTTAGACGTGAAATCACATAATTGTAAATGAAAGATTTGAAAGATAAATTTATAGGTTGGACCTCAGGGGGTTTTAATTGCTATTGTAGCATTTTAATAGATAGATTGGGTGCTGTACGATGTCGAGCTTAAACCGTTGGTCCGATTTCGAAAATTCCACCATTTGAGATTGACAAACCCACACTTGGCAATCAAAATGCTCTCTTATCATTTTTTCGTATTTTCAATGGTCACCGAATTGGCCTGTGGCAAGAGACTTTTGTCTCGCTCGGTATACAGTGCGTTCCACGAATAACACTACAGTGCGTTCCTGAAGAAACCAAGGCAGATAGAAACGTGAAATCTTTTGTAACCTTGAAGCGACATAAAGGCCAACATTACGCTGATATTGAGAACCCCCCATGAGTTGCGCTCAAGGAGGTTTCAGGGGTAACTACAACATTTTAAATAGCAACCCCCACCGTGTGGTATCTCATTTCAAAAGTAATGACGTGTAGAGACCAGTTCTGGAAAACGCTTGACGCTATCGTGTCTCTCTATCTATCATTGCGCCATGCGGAAGGACGTTCGAAGTTCTCGTAGTTACCCTTCGTAACCCTCTTAGGCCCCCCTCATAAGTGACTTTCCTTATCAGCATAATGTTGTCTCTTATATTCCCTCCAGGTTACAAAGGGTTCCATACTTCTATCTGCGTTGGTTTCTTCAGGAGACGGGCCTTAGTGTTATGCAGGGATCGTACTTGAACTGTATTTACGGATGACCGCCATGTTGGATAGGAACACGCTAGCGATATGTAGTTTCCAAAATTGTCTCTACATGTGATGTACCTTTCAAATGAGATACTACACGTTTTGAGTTGCTATTTAAAATTTCGTAGTTACCCCGTAACCTCCTTGAGCGCACCTCATGGGGTTTCTCCATATCAGCATAATATTGTCTGCTATGTCCCTTGAAGGTTACAAAAGGTTTCATGTTTCTATCTGCCTTTGTTTCTTCAGGTGATGGGTTTTAGTGTTATTCGTGGAACTCACTGTATATACTCTAAGCCTGCCTGTCTTTTGCAGTTGGAGAGTAGGTGTATGGGAAATATTTTAATCCTCTTCCTCCTTACGATACGTATTTCAGTGAAACTATAATGATAAAAATTAATAAGATTATTTATGTAATAATTTTAAGCCTCCTACCCGCATAGAATATGAATTTAATCGAAGTGACATGATAATAACCCATCTTCGGGTAGGTATTAACTAGTTTTGAAAAGTTATTTTAAACGACTGAATTGTTTACCCGACAAAGAAAACTATGGATTCGACACTATTCTCGGTCATTTTGGATATTTTATTTTTCATTCCTTCTTACTTACTGTGCCGATTGGGGCTTACCGTGAACTTAATTGGCATTGGGTATGTGAGTCTTTATCTCAACGATTCCGAAAACTATACATTCAACACTAAGTCGTTCTCGATTATTTTTACATGTCACCACCTGCCAAGCTCTACTCTAGAGGTGCTAATAGTAGGTTATCTCCACTGGAGAATAAGCTACCATCCTTCAGTTTCACGAGGTACACTATGCGTTTTACTGAATGATGCCAACACTGCCACTGTTCTTGCCTCGTCTGTTACTCTGCGTGGTCTACCGGTCTTGGATCGATTTTCCACAGATCCAGTTCCTGGAATTTCTTCAGCACTTTGAACACAGCACCATGGAGGTTTTCCTGGACGACGGCTGTTGAAATTGTCTACAATCATGCACACTGTATATGTCTAGTCTAGTGCTAGTAAGTCACCGGCATCAGTACAACAAGGAAACACGCATGAAATGAAATGAAATCTTTGAGTTTTACGTCCCACGGTTATGCCGGTTAGGCTAAAGGAGACGGTGATAATGAGCAATGAATGAAATGGTGGAATGAAGAAAGTGGGAGGAAACGGGAGAACCCCGAGAAAACCCCCACACACGGTGTTTGTCCACCACAAAGTTCACTTGGCGGGGGCTGGGATCGAACCCGGGACCCCTAGCACAAGAGGTGAACGCTCTACCACTGAGCCACCGCGGCCCAAGGAAACGCGCATATCATAGTAATGGTTAGGGCTAGAGCAATAATAACAGTGCCTTTCAATTTCTACGAAGAAAATGTAGTATTGAAATGACGTACCACAACCTATAATTTCCGTTTAAGATAATTGTAAAATTCAGGTTGACGGACATGAAGATAACGGACGTCATTGTGATGTGTTCTCAAACATTTTCCTAACATTTTCCTCTAATCGTATTCACATATATATTGTTACTTTAGTAACATTTTGCAGCGTTTGCTACCTATTAGGGTGCTTCCACACTTTTAGACCACAGTAGTATTGGCTGCACTTTGCCGAACTTTTTGGCCCCTGGGTCCCTGCCTCAGGACCCATGGTCCCTGGCCCGGGGTCAATGACCTAGGGGTACCATGGCCCACCCCCTAAAATTTGGCAGGGGTACATAGGACCACCCCCAGGACCCATGGTCCCTGGCCTGTGTCAATGACCTAGGGGTACTTAGGACCACCCCTCTAGATTTTGGCAGGGGTACATAGGACCACCCCCTTAAATTTTGGAAATTGCCAAATCTAAAAATTGGGTGTGGTAGCCTAGGACCACAGTATGTACCTCTATCAGTATTGGGGGTCTATGTCGTTTCCTTTTATGAGTAAAAAAATTGCCAAAAATTTAAATTTTGGAGGTTTTTGACCTAATTTATCCCCTTTGATGGGGTATTATTATCCTATATGGTTATATGTGCATATACAGGGGTTCATTACCTTTCATAAGACATGGGTATATTGGTGCACCCCTTTAAATTTTTGGGAGGTGTACCTTGGCCCACCCCTTAAATTTTGGAAATTGCCCAATTTAAACATTTTGGTATAATAGTATAGAACCCTAGTATGTATTACTATAAATTTGGGTGGTCCACTTCGTTCCCTTTTAGGGGTACAAATTGCCAAAATATAAACGTAAGCATTACGTTGTACCACGTGTTTGGTTTTTGACCTAATTTATCCCCTTGGATGAGGTCCTATTACCTTATATAGTTATATGGGTGTATACAGGTGTTTATTTCTTATTGTAAGACATAGGTACATTTGTGCACCCCTTTAAAAATTTGGCAGGAGTGCCTTGGCCCACCCCTTAAATTTTGGAAATTGCCCAATTTAAACATTTTGGTATAATAGTACAGAACCCTAGTATGTATTACTATAAATTTGGGTGGTCCACTTCGTTCCCTTTTAGGGGTACAAAATTGCCAAAATTTTAGTACAACCACATGTTTGGTTTTTGGCTCATTTTATTCCCTTGGATGAGGTCCTATTACCTTATATAGTTATATGGGTGTATACAGGTGTTTATTTCCTATTGTAAGACATAGGTACATTTGTGCACCCCTTTAAAAATTTGGCAGGAGTGCCTTGGCCCACCCCTTAAATTTTGGAAATTGCCCAATTTAAACATTTGGTATAATAGTATAGAACCCTAATATAGATCACTATAAATTTCGGTGGTCTATCTCGTTCCCTTTTAGGGGTACAAAATTGCCAAAATATAAACGTAAGCATTACGTTGTACCACGTGTTTGGTTTTTGACCTAATTCATTTCCTTGGATGAGATCCTATTACCTTATATGGTTATATGGCCATGTATAGGAGTCCATTCCCTATTATGAAACATAAGTACATATGTGCACCCCCGGGAATGGTACCTTGGCCCGCCCCTTAAGTTTTAGAAATTGCCAAATTTAAACATTTGGTATCATAGTACTGGACCCTAATATATATTACTACAAAATTTGGGTGGTCCACCTCGTTCCCTTTTAGGGGGCATTTTGTTCCGCTTTAGGAGTGAAAATGGATACCTTGGAATCGTCCCGAGTTTGATTCTTGGAAATGTTGAATTTAACGTCCCCGCGAAAACGGTGATAGACCGAAACAGGGAAAACATGAACTTACTTGACTGAGGATTGAAGCAGGGACCTCATACAGTAGAGACAAGCGCTGAGCCATCGTACACGTGTGTTGATTACTATGCAATGGTCCCGAGTTTGACTCTTGGTGCTAGTTTTCAGGAAATGTTAACGTCCCCTTGAAACGATGATGAGAAATGAGAAAACATCATAAACTTACTTGCTTGCGGATTGAAGCAGAGATATCACACATCAGAAATAAGAGCTGAGTCACCATGGCCCATTGAGAAGTTCAGTTTGTTGATTACTATGTCATGGTCCCGAGTTCGATTCTTGGAAATGTTGAGTTTAACGTCCCCTTGAAACGATGATGAAAAAATGATAGGAGGAAACATGAACTTACTTCGTTGTGGATTGAAGCGCTGAGCCGCCGTACTCCATTCAGTGCGAACAGTTTCGCGTATGAAAAGAGGACGAGCAGGTTATGTTACATTACACATTTCAGTGCGAGCAGTTTATACTAGGTTTATGTTTCATATAGAAAGATAGAAGATCTGCGTTGTCATCTTTTTTTACTTCGTGTGCAACTTTGACCTTGAAGAAAACCTTGTTGACTCAGTGCAAAGCATTGACGTATACACATAATCTTATTGTTTAGTTGTCTGTATTGAGAGATGAATCAGACATTTAAGGTTGCTGGTTCGAATCTAGTTGTGTTCGCTGTAACTCAGGGTCTGAGCGATACTTACCGAAATTTTTCCAGTGTTGCCAACACTATCAGAATGAATCGATTCATTTAGTCGGAGCAGTTTCGTGACGAAAACTGATTTTTGTTTTGTACACAAAATTTTTTTCTGAAACAGAATTTTGTTTGTACATAAAAATTTTTTCTGAAACAGAATTTTGTTTGTACATAAAAATTTTTCTGAAACAGTTTTTGTTTTGTACACACAAAAAAATTTCTGAAACAGAATTTTGTTTTTGTACACAAAAAATTTTCTGAAAACATTTTTTTCGTACACAAAAATTTTCTGAATCAGTTTTTTTTTCGTACACTAAAAATTTTCTGAAACAAAAATTTAGTTTGATTTTTTTTCCCGCAAAACATTGATTTATTTTACCGGTAAACTGATTCAGAAAAAAAGAAATTGAAATCGCAGTACAGGAAAAAGAATTTGATTTTAGGATGTGAAATAAAAACACAGAATCATGTTTTTGTACATTTATTTTTAGCATGTGAAATAGAATACAGAATTTCTTTTTCTTCAAAGGAAGACGTGTCCGTGACGGGTACAAATTCTGTAAAGAGAAAATAAAACATATGAATATACATGGTAATATTTATTTTGTTTCCTGTGAAAGAAGAAAAACAGATTATTAACATCGAACTAACTGATCAAGAGAGAGTGAGGTGAGAAAAGAAACGCAAATGTGACGTACCTGAATTCCTTTTTTTTTCTCCACTGGTTTCTGCAAGGTGATGTCATCTGAGTTTTTGTCTTCGCTCGTGCATCGTTGAAGCATGTCCCGTGTTGCGTTGATTCTTTGCTCCGTCTTTGGGAGGTGATGTTGGTGGGATTAGGGGAAAATATGGCTGTTATTCTGTTCTGGCTTTTTTATACCCATAGGGCAATGTCTCGTATGTGTCTGGTAATAATCGGCGTTTTTTATAGTTGAAACTGTACTTCTTTTCTTCAGGTTTTGTGACAAGATGATGATCGTGGGTTCTGTAAATTTTGTGCGGCGTGCTAATGGAGATTTTTTCACTCGATTGATTTATGATCATTTGCTCCAGACTGTTAAAATTTAACTTTTGACTTGCTGTATAATTGAGTGTGAATCCACGAATTTTGCATACATAACTGGTTGATTTCGTGTCGGGGTTGTAGATTTCCAAGGCGTACTGTTTTGGGCCACCAGACACGAATTTTTTAATGTATGCTTTTGGTCCAATTGATTCAAGTTCATTTGACATTGAACCAAGAAATACTTCTGGTTCTATTG